>NC_053158.1:45260301-45860301 GCF_016835505.1 Polypterus senegalus
CGAGAGTTTTGTTTCAGTCCCATATCATTTTTTCGCTTGTTATAAATATTTCATTATGTGCCAGTTGCAAAGTAAATGGAATAGACTGTTTCTCTATCATAAAATCAAAGAGTGTATAACACCTTAACTGTATATAGCATTGACATCAGCTGTCATTGTTTAATTCAAGTATGATCTTTGTTGTTTACTAGTGTATTAAATTGTTCTAACAACTTTAAGCATCGGTCAAACAATGTAGGGGTTGATATCTATTTATATAAATATTTTAGACTGCACAATGTTTTGTTTAGTTGTCAATTTTTGGCTTTTTATTCTTTGTATTCCATGGAATAGACATGTACAATCTTGGGCTTATTTATTGAATTTTTTTTGTCTCAAATATTAAATCTTAATTATGTTTTGGCTAATAAACAATGATATTAAATAACTGAAAATATTTGGGGTTTTATGAGATTAAACAGCAGCAGTTCAGTACTTTGTTCTGCGTATATTCATTTTAACTGCCTGCCTTTTTTGGGTAAACAGGCAAGTGTGAAAATGCAGAGTTGGGTAAACTTTACTGGCCAAATGCTTCATCACTGACCACCAGGCTAAGACGGCTCATTACAGCGTATCAGCGAAGTTACAAGAGGGAGCAGATGAGGCAAGAAGCCATGACGAAGACTGATCGAAGAAGACGTCGTCCCCGAGAAGAAGTGAGAGCGATGGAGGCAGAAAGGGAAGCAATTATAACAGAGCGACGTCAAAAGTAAGAAGAAATATTACTTGGATATATTCTATCTCTAACCTTCTAATCCAAGTTAGTGTCTCAAGCAATCTGGGCCTTTCATGGCAGCACTTGGTGCAAGGCACTAAATGAACATCTTGCGTTAGCTTAATTAGTCAGCTACAGTGTTAAAATGATTTATGCATCTTTTGATGGGCAAACTATTTAACAGGGGCTGTTGTATCACATAAGACTTACTCGTCCAAAAGAGTTTGCATTTTTTGTTAGATAGTACTTGCATACAAAGTATACAGTATGTTAACAGATGAAGCTTAAGTTGTACAGCCAACTTAACCATTTTTCTTTTGTTTGTCAAACAGATGGACTCGTAGAGAGGAAGCAGATTTTTACCGCGTGGTATCCACTTTTGGGGTCATGTTTGACCCAGGAAAAAGAAGATTTGATTGGAATCAGTTTCGTGCCTTTGCTCGTTTGGATAAGAAAACGGATGATAGTTTAGAGAAGTACTTCTATGCGTTTGTTGCTATGTGCCGAAGAGTTTGTCGAATGCCTTTGAAGTCTGATGAAGGTAAATGTAATAAATGAGAGGTAGTGTCTCTTGTTTTCTTAAAACTAACCTTTGTTTTTCAGACAAATGGAAACTCACTTTCTTAAAGTGAAATGGTAGTGTGTAAACTTTTGCAATGTGAGCTATTTAAAAATGAGGCAAGTGGGTTTGTGAAAATTAATGTCAAAAGCAACCCAATAACTGGCATAATGTGCATGCATTTTGGCTAGTGGTGTCACCTGTGCTGTTGTGCCCGAGTAACATCTGTTTGAAGTCATGGTTTTACTTTGGTCTAAACGATGCTCTAAGACTGCACAGTAATTTTTGTTATGAAAAATAAAGCTGTTAATTCTGTGGCCTGCACAATGGTTAGTCCTACTGCCTCTCATCTTCTTAGTCATGCATTTTAACTCCCATATCTGTTCTGGATGTGTGTTCCATTTGTCAACATTGGTTTTCATCTGGGTGTTTTGCCATCTTCCTTTGACATTCATATGTGTGCTGGTTATGGTAATTGGCAATTGTAAACTGACCTGATGTAATTTGAATTTGTATGTTTGTGTTAATCTGGCATTGGATGGATGAATGCAGGGTGAGTGCATGGATGTTTCCTTGCGTTTATGTATACTATTATTGTTGTCAAATGCACACCTACATTTTTCTTTTCGTAAATGTATGTATTTGTAGGATAGAACTATATTAATCTGCTTGAGTCACTGAAGACGGAGAGTAATACTTTATAGTTTTTAGTTATTTTTTAATTTTGCATGGGTTATTTTGAGCCATGACCAAGAATCATGCATTTATGTTGTATTATCTAAAGTTAAATATTAATAAGTCTGCAAATCTTTTAATTCTCAGAACCACCAGACCCTATGCAGCTTATTGAACCAATCACAGAGGAGCGTGCTTCTAGAACTCTGTACCGCATTGAACTGTTGCGCAAAATACGAGAGCAAGTTCTACCCCACCCAGAGCTAGATGAACGCTTGAAGTTATGCCAGACTAGCCTTGACCTTCCAGAGTGGTGGGAGAATGGAAAACATGACAAGGACTTGCTGCTAGGTGCATCAAAGCATGGTGTCAGCAGGACTGATTACCACATATTAAATGATCCTGAACTTTCTTTCTTAGAAGCCCATAGGAACTTTGCTCAAAACAAAAGCAGTAGCCAACTGGGCAGCACAAGTTTACTCTGTCCAACACCATTATTGGTCCCTACTTCTGCTCCCCTTATTAAAAAGGAAGATGAGCGGGAAAACGCCTCACTAAATCTTGATGAGACTAGATCACAGGGATCCAGTGAAAAGAGTGATGGAGTTGCATCTCTTAAAGCTAAGGAAGAGGAGGAGCAGGAAGAAAAGTCAATTGAAGTGACAACCAAAATGGAGGAGTTGGAGAACACAAACTCTGAAATGAAAAAGCCTTTATCAGAGGACCCGGTAACCCATATTGATACAGAGCCAAAGTCATTATCTGAAAAAGGCTCTGAAGAGGAGGATGAGGAAAAGATTGAAGATGATGATAAATCTGAGGAATCATCCCAGGCTGAAGGTGTTAATTGATTTATTATGTTGAAGAGAGAACTTAGAATTTCTTTTATTGTCAAAGTCTAATACACTGATACAGAATAAAGTGGTCTTTTCTGCTTGAAAAGTTCTAAATCCAGTTTATATTTACTGGCGTATAATCCTTGGTTTTCAGAGAGCCATAATGCACTTTGCGTTTTAATAATACTTTATTGCCATAGTCTGCCTCATTTAAGACATTTTCCTGGTGTTCATTATTTAGAATGTATTTACAAGTAGATTAGGCTAGAATACAAGTAATCTGTTACTTACAAATACAAGGATAGTATAGTCGGTCGATTTTATATTTTTCCCCCAAATTTTTTGTTCTGATAATTTTGCAATCCACTTCTCAGACATCCACCATGTCTGTCTTATTGTATTTAATATCTTTTATTGCTTTCTAAAGCAAATTCCTCATGTTTTAGTAAACTTAAATTTGGATTACAGATTTTCTTGTTTCTATTTTTAATTGCATATCCTTTCCTTCACCTAGCTTGTGTACCATCTCGGAGTAAGAATTTTGATGAGGAGAGTAATGCATCATTAAGCACTGCACGTGATGAAACCCGTGATGGCTTCTATGGTGAGGATGGTGATGCCTCAATGACTCACATTCTTCATGAAAGGTCCTATTCCTTTTCATTTTGGCCAAAGGTAAGTGTGAGTGCCTTTTTATTTTAATAGAAAATTTGATTATGATGATGTTTATGCTAGATATATTTTTTATTATTTTTAAACTTGGTTCTTTCTGGGGATAAAGAAAGTTCTAGGATTTTTGAAAAGTAAATCTGATACCAACTTAAGTGGCCAAAAAGAGTCACAAGATTGCATTGGTAGCATTATGGAAGCTTATAGAAAAGAACATTTCTTTATTATAATAATACTAGGGGGTTCACCCCCGCTCTCTTCACTTGCCGACCCCCCAGCCTGCGCTTTGCACCAGCTATGTCGTGTCTCTGCCGCTCGCTTTGTGAAGAAGGGGGCTGAACACACCCCAAGGAGATGTGGTCGCTCCTCTGAAACCCCCTCTTAAACGGTGATACCATGGGAAACAGTTTTTATTATTTAATTTTTTTTTACCTCGATCAACTGCTGTGCCATGTGATCTGCATCTCGCACGTCACTTTGAACTTTTAAAAGCCTGTAGAGCAGCTGTCCTACTCTTTGTCTTTTATTCCCAGCCCCAGGTGTTGTTAAATCTTTTGGCACAAAGTCTTGTCTCGCGGGAGGAGAGTTCTTGATATTTTTTAGTTTATAATTTAAAAATGGAATAAGAATGTGAAAATCTAACAACGTCTTGTTAAAGTTTGACAAATTCTGAAAAGAATGATACCAAACACATATATGTAGGTTTTAAAATAAGTTGATTTAAAGTGTGACATAAAAACATCACATTGTTGCACTTTTAGGCTTAGGATTTTATGTATAGATAGTAGATATGTGATATTTAATTGTCATTTGGATAGTGCTTGCTAACTTTTGGCTTATCTGTATTTTCCCTTTAACCATGGAAAATAGAAAAATGTGAAAAAAAAATACTCTTTAAGGCCATCTTTAATAAGAGAGAAATTTTACAAAAATGTTCATAATTAGTTTGTTGTAAAATTATTGTATAAGCCACTTCATGAGTAATTTACATGTCAAGACATTGGTATCTTTAACAAAAATGTGAAAAGATAATGGATCATACAAGTACCATGCAATCGTGTTCATTTTGGCAGTACTCCTCTGTCTTCATCCCATGCCCCTGAGTGGTAATGTTGTGTTTTTTTTTGTTTTTTCTTCTGCGATTTCAAATGCATGTGCCAAGGTAATTAGTAACTGTTAACTGGCCTAATGTGAGTATTAATTTTTGCCTTACTGTGGACTGGCATCACATCTAGGTTTAATTCCTGCTTTGCATTTGATGCAACTGGAATGTATTGCAGTTCCTCACCCCCTTCTCTGAAATTACATATGCAGGCAATGGGAGCTGGCTCAAATGTAAATTTCCTGTCTTACGGTGTAGTTATACTTCTAGTACAAGCAATAATCCACTAAATGATTCCACAGTTGAAAGCCTTGCTTGAAAGTAATGACTTTTACATTAACAATAGGGGTGGTGTTTCACTTCTATCAGATGTTATGTTACTGTCATGCCAGTACTGTTCTTGCACCTTTGGCCGAATTGTAAAGCTGGTATGGGATATCAAGATCCTATCTCACAAACTCTCTTTGGATTGCATACTTGAGTTCCTGATTTTAAGATGTGTAAAGGAAACTAAATTAGGGTGCTGTTCTGGAATATATTTGTGTAAACACAAATAGAAGCATTAAATAGGGATCACTTTTAATGGTCTGAGTAGACATTTGGTTTACTTAGGTGGACATGGAGCTCTTAAGTTTTCCCCAGGTGGTGATTTGTTGGAAACTGATTGGCATGATTCTAAATACGGAGGTGTTTAAGTTAAACAATAAAGTTAAAACACAATTTCAGTACTTTTAACAATATATCCAACTTTTTGTTATGTCATTGTTCATGTGTACTTCTAACAACAGATACAATTCACAAAAAGTTAATTAGTGATCAGAAGCACAGGTGCATATGTCATCTCTTAGTTTAATAGTTCTACTGGTTTCTCTCTGGCTGCTGTTCTGAGTTCCTCACTCCGTCCCAGTGAAAAACTAGTAATAACTGAAATATCTAATGACTTGATGGATGGCCAATCATAAGATTTTTTTCACAGTCTGCCTTTCTGAGTGTTACTGTAATATAGTGCTTCTTGATTCATAGTATTAGGATATTTGAGAAAGTGCACATTGTTGCTGGGACATATCCTGTGAACAGAAAGCAGCCAGGCAAACATCGGGGGAGAAAAGATTAAAAGTGGAGTTAAAAACTGGAAAAAAGGAATCGAAGGAGCTGTTCCCTGTATATGAAGGTTAACTGCATATGTTTGTGTTGTCCAGCCAAAGCTGGAGTGGAAGAAAAGGGGCCCCTCTGACAGACGCACATCTTGTAGGTCTAATTTTATTAGTTTAAAAAAGTATTAAGGAGATCTTATTTTAGTACTTTAAGGCCAGTGAACAAGAAGCCTATTGAACTTAAATGTGGAAAAGGAAGCATCTGTGGTCTACAGTTTAACATTTCAATATAGAAAATAAGTCTTCTACATGGTTATTTATGCAGGACCTTGGTGGTGTTTTATCCTTTTTATTAAATAATTTGGAATAGAATGATTCTGGTGATATAAAATCAGTGATTGGTGTTGGGCCTAAATAAATAGTTTGGAGTATTCCTACTTGAAACCTGGTGCAGACACATCACCTTGGCCATTTGTAGTCATGAAGATTTTTTTAGCTAGGGATTGCGATTTAGACTTGCCTGGTAAAACTCTTCCTTCTTAGCTCACATTATACAACACATTTTAGTTTATTATCATCTGTTGGTTGTTATGATCCGTTCTATCCTCATCTATGAAAAAGATCCTAGTAGAAGTTAGTAGGTTGAATTTCACAGAAATGTTTTTGTTCCAACCTGAACTAATAATCAAAGATATACTGCCTGTATTGCTTGAGCAGCATGTCTGCCATGAGTCTGGTTCAGTGATCCCGAGTCTGTCTCACTTTCGTTCTGTTTAATGCTACTGCTAGACTGCCAATTGCAAGTTAATTTTGCCTAGAGTAAAACTGGTCCTAAATTTGTTGAGGGAAGTAGATATTTAATTCTTTTCTCCCCATTTGCACCTTTGTTTTGCAGGACCGAGTTATGATCAATCGCTTGGATAACATCTGTGAAGCCGTGATGAAGGGAAAATGGCCTGTAAATAGGCGTCAGCTGTTTGATTTCCCAGGGCTACTCCCTGGATACACTCCTTCAGCTACAGACAGCCCTCTGCAGAGGAGGAGTTTTGCAGAGCTTTCAATGGTGGGCCAGGCCACTTATAGTGGCAGTGAAGATATCACTCTTTCACCCCAGATTTCAAAGGTAAGCATGCTTATTGTGCTGCCTTGATATGTAATTTCCTGTAAACTTTTAATGTAGTTTAAAAATTGTGTTTAGATCATTAAATCTTTCATTTGATATGTTTGAATAAATTATTTATCATGATGTGAAACATTGAAACCTGAAATATAATGGTACTATTTTTAAAGGTATTAACTAGCATATTTTACACAAATAATTTTAATGGTCTGATTAGGCATGTATCCTTTCCATTACTGGGTATGGTTTATTTAGATATTTTTCTACTGATGTGGTGGTATTAAAGTTCCATGTTTTTAATTAAAATTTTATTATTACTACTTGTGACAGTGCCAATTTTTTGAGTTCTTTAATTGTATTCTGTTGCTACGCTTTGCATGATTGTTTTATTTTAATACCACTGTTTAAGCCCATGCTGTTGCATTTTTTTTTTTTGTTTAATTTTCCCTATTTCCAGGAAAATGCACTTAATATGGCTGTTCCTCGGCAGCGACGGCGACGTAGAAGGAAAGTTGAAATTGAAGCAGAGAGAGCAGCCAAAAGGAGAAATCTAATGGAGATGGTGGCCCAACTGAGAGAATCTCATGTGGCCTCAGAGAGCCACAGCAAAGCTGTGGACTTGTCAAAAGCCTTGCGAGAAGCAACCAGCTCTACCTCAAACCTGTCTTCTGTTGCTTCCAAGTTTCTCTTGCCCCATGCCTCTAGCCCCACTGTTGATGCCTTTAAAACTCAAATGGAGCTATTGCAAGCTGGTCTTTCTAGCACTCCAGTCAGACACCTTATGAATGGCACACTTCCAGATGGAGACCTTCCAATAAAGAGAAGGAGAGGCAGAAGGAGAAACGTGGAGGGCCTTGATTTGCTCTTCTTGGGTAACAAGAGAGCTTCATTAAATGCTGTAAGTAATTCTTGCCAGCTACAGTCCTACATTTGACTTGGCTTATTATTGACCCTTTGTCGTTGATTATGATATTTGTTCACATCAGTCATTAATATTAGTATTGTAATGGCATTATGTATAGCAGCATTTTCATTTGAATTTTATAGTGTAGTAGATTAGTCATTGCATTAACAGGCAAGTTGAACTTTTTCAGTGTTTCATTTATTTTTTATGATCAAGTGTGTGTCCTGGAAATAGAGCAATAATAGTAATTTATTAAAATTAACATTAAAAATGCCAGAGTGCTTTTTTGTTTTAATGAAAAAGTCCTCGTGAGTATTTAGGATTAATGATGCCTGTGCAATCTCAGGAGAGATGTAATAATTGTGGCAGAACTAGGAGGAAAAAAAACAAACATTAACACAAAAAATTAAGAAAGTAATACTGGCATTACAGTGCCAGTCACTGGCCATCCCAACCAGTTGCACAGCAGACTACCACTTTTTTATATTAAAACCTCATGACCCATTGATCCTTGATAAAGAATACAAAACTATATTAAAGCAAGAGGTTTTCTTGAAGTTAACAGAGAATCGCTGGCTTCCAGTTTGAGACCATCACAAATTTAGCAGTAATTATACCTAGGGAAATAACCTTTTTGGATTGATTAAAGAGGAGAGGGGTCAATAATAGAAAAGTAATAATAGAGGCAGTAGAAGACCCAAGTCAGTGATGGCAGACCAGGAAACTGGGACAGAAATGTTCCTGACAAATTGAGGGACAGCAGTAACATTTGGGATCCACTTCCAGACCCATGACTGCGAGGTAAACGGTGCGCACATTTGAATGGAGGTTTAAAAGCTACCAAAAGGCCATCTTTGCTCACATTCACAATTACTGAAATTTAAGATGCAGTAAGTCCTTTTGTTTTAGACTTACTTAAATCTTGACACTGTTCTGTAGTGAAATACAATAAAGTTTATTTTAAGAATTTGTAAGTTGTAAAAGAAAGTTAACCAAGGTCTTCACCAATTTATAATCTTAATCAATTGTACAGATATAGATAGATAGATAGATAGATACTTTATTAATCCCAAGGGGAAATTCACATAATCCAGCAGCAGTATACTGATACAAAGAAACAATATTAAATTAAATAGTAATAAAAATGAAAAGAATTAAAATAAAATTAATGTTCGCATTTACTCCCCCGGGTGGAATTGAAGAGTCGCATAGTGTGGGGAGGAACGATCTCTCAGTCTGTCAGTGGAACAGGACAGTGACAAAAGTCTGTCACTGAAGCTACTCCTCTGCCTGGAGATGACACTGTTAAGTGGATGCAGTGGATTCTTCATGATTGACAGGAGTCTGCTTAGTGCCCGTCGCTCTGCCACAGATGTTAAACTGTCCAACTTTAATCCTACAATGGAGCCTGCCTTCTTAACAAGTTTGTCCAGGCGTGAGGCATCTTTCATCTTTATGCTGCCACCCCAGCACACCACCGTAGAAGAGGGCACTCGCCACAACCGTCTGGTAGAACATCTGCAGCATCTTACTGCAGATGTTGAAGGATGCCAACCTTCTCAGAAAGTATAGTCTGCTCTGAGCTTTCTTACATAGAGCATCAGTATTGGCAGTCCAGTCCAATTTGTCATCCAGCTGCACTCCCAGATATTTATAGGTCTGCACCCTCTGCACACAGTCACCTCTGATGATCACAGGGTCCATGAGGGGCCTGGGCCTCCTAAAATCCACCACCAGCTCCTTGGTCTTGCTGGTGTTAAGGTGTAAGTGGTTTGAGTCGCACCATTTAACAAAGTCTTTGATTAACTTTCTGTACTCCTCCTCCTGCCCACTCCTGATGCAGCCCACAATAGCAGTGTCATCAGCTAACTTTTGCACGTGGCAGGACTCGAGTCATATTGGAAGTCTGATGTATATAGATTGAACAGGACCGAGAAAGTACAGTCCCCTGCGCGCCCTGTATTGCTGCACACAATGTCAGACCTGCAGTTCCCAAGACGCACATATTGAGGTCTGTCTGTAAGATAGTCCACAATCCATGCCACAAGGTGTGAATCTACTCCCATCTCAGTCAGCTTATCCCTAAGGAGCAGAGGTTGGATGGTGTTGAAGGCGCTAGAGAAGTCCAAAACATAATTCTTACAGCACCACTGCCTCTGTCCAGGTGGGAGAGGGATCGATGAAGCATATAGATGATGGCATCCTCCGCTCCCACCTTCTCCTGGTATGCGAACTGCAGAGGGTCGAGGGCGTGACGGACCTGTGGCCTCAGGTGGTGAAGCAGCAGCCGCTCCATGGTCTTCATCAGATGTGACGCCAGAGCAACAGGCCGGAAGTCATTCAGCTCACTAGGACGTGATACCTTTGGGACAGGAGTGATACAAGATGTTTTCCAAAGCCTGGGACTCTCCCTGTTCCAGGCTCAGGTTGAAGATGCCTGTAGAGGACTCCCCAGTTCCAACGCACAGGCCTTCAGCAATCGTGGCGATACACCATCTGGACCCGCTGCTTTGCTGGCACAAAGTCTTTTCAGCTCTCTGCTCACCTGGGCTGCTGTAATTGTGGGTGGGGATGTCTCACCTATGCTGGTATCAGCAGAAGGATGGTTGGAGGATGCAGTACTCGAGGTGAGAGTGGGTTACTGTGATCAAACCTATTAAAGAAGTTGTTCATTTGGTTTGCTCTCTCCACGCCTGTCTCGATGGCGGCACCCGCTCGAGCTGCAGCCAGTGATAATCTTCATCCCATCCCACACTTCCTTCATACTGTTGTTCTGCAACTTCTGCTCCAGCTTTCTCCTGTACTGCTCTTTCGCCGCCCTGAGCTGGACTCGAGTTCCTTCTGCACGCACTTCAGCTCATGCTTATCACCACCTTTAAAAGCCCTTTTCTTCTGGTTCAAAAGGCCCTTGATGTCACTTGTAATCCATGGCTTGTTGTTAGCATAGCAGCGTACTGTTCTTACTGGAACTACAATGTCCATACAGAAGTTGATGTAATCAGTTGTGCATTCAACAGCCTCTTCAATGTTCTCACTATGTGATCTCAGCAATATATCCCAGTCTGTAGTTCCAAAGCAGTCTCTCAGAGCCTGCTCTGCCTCAGGGACCACTTCCTGAATGAGCGTGTGGTTGTAGGTAGCCTCACTCTTGGTTTGTATTGAGGCTGAAGCAGCACCAGGTTATGATCTGCTTTCCCAAGCGCAGGCAGTGGGGTGGCGCTGTATGCGTCTTTAACGTTTGCATATAGTAGGTCAATAGTCCTGTTTCCCGAGTTTTACAATCCACATACTGGAAGAAGGCAGGTAATGTTTTATCCAGCGTTACATGGTTAAAGTCTCCAGCGATTAGCACAAGTATCAACATAACTAGCATTTTAATGGCTACATTGTCTATTAGACTTGTGTAGACTCCCTGGTTTTAATAAAGACCTTGTAAAGCACTTTTTAAAAAAAAAAAAAAATGTGGCTTTGCAGTGGCTCCTGGTGAGGGGTGGGTATTGACTTTTGCTAGGAGCTCTTGATCAAAGACGCGTTTTCTTAGCCATCTGAAATATACTGAAGGGCCAAACTCGGGTAGCATCCAATAAGTGTCCAGGTTTTCCCTTTAGTAAATCAGCAGGTAAACATACCAAGTTTCACTATTGAAGAGGAACAACACTTGCAAACCCCCTGAAACATTGTGCAAAAAAAAAAACTAGTTTACTGAAGTGTTAATTTGTGATTTGTGTTTTTTTGCGATTATCTATATAAAGCTCATGTACTGTTAATTTGCCTGTTCAAATATATATTATTGATGAATTTAGGACAGTGAAATGATGCAAGCCAGATCCTTACATCCTTGTATGACATGTACAGGAACACAATTGCACCATTTATTACATCTATCCAAAAACACAAATTGATCTTAATATCAGGCTTCCATTCTAAGCTGAGATTAAAGGTTAACATTAAACCACACTTTCCAGACTAGATATTTTAGGAATGCGTTTCCTTTATTATTATTGAATGTTAATATTTATTTTTCATGACTGGGAATAACCTCACGTTTATTTTAAATGATTAGAAGGCAGGCAAGTTAAGTTTCAGTGTCTCACTTTGTGCCAACCATGGGTTTTAAGCTTGACTTTGTTTTTTAGCTAAGCGTTTTATTTTCCGAAGTCTGCCACCAAAACATTCAGTTAATTTTTTTTAATGCCAAATACAGAGTAAGCACATGTTAACCGAGAATTAATTTTCTTTGAACAGTAACTCCCAAAAAAGATTTTTGTTTGTCAGTACCACTGGTAGAACATTGTATACAGTAAAATATACTAAATCCACTTTATACTAGTCAATTAAGTACTAGATTGAAGAAGTAAGGAAGTTTGATTTTAATTTGTCTTTGTAACTTTCATAGTTTGGTGGTTAAATGTTATAAATAGCATGCATGCCCTACTGAGCTTTGTTTTGACCCACAGGTGTGGGTTATTAATTCCATAGCCATAATTTAGCTATTAGGACCATGGTCACTGAAAAGACTTTCTCACTTTGTTTTTCACCATAAGTCACTTATTTATTCTTTAATGGTTTTAGTACTCTTCATGTGCTTCTCATTATATCATTGGATATACAAAGTGTTCACCTTATTTAATGTTTTCTAATGTTGATGCTTTTAAATATCAGTTTACTGTCTACAGTATGAGGACAAAATGAGTACTTCAGAGGCTGAGTTTTACTGGACAACCTTCACAGGTTAAACTGTCGAGTGGCCTTTGCCTCATTAGTAAAAAATCGCCATAAGGTTCATTTGAGTTCAACTACTTGATTTTTTTGCACTAATGGCAGGTCAGATATAATGTTTGTCTGGCGTGTTGTCTTGTCATCTATAGGAGGATGCTGAAGTGACCAAAGCTTATGATGATGGAGTGCCCACCCCTCCGCAAACGCAGAGAAACATTCCTTCTCCAGGACAGTTGGACCCAAATGCTCATATCCCTGTCATTAGTCTAGAAGATGGGACCAGGCTTGTTGGAGAAGATGCTCCTAAAAATAAGGACTTGATGGAATGGCTTAGACAACACCCAACATTCACTGTTGATATGCCAAGTTATGTACCAGTAAGTATATAGCATCGTTAACTGTGGTTTAGATACTTTATTGGTAAACAATATTGTTTATATTGAACAGAAATGAAAAGTATCTTGTTTTTTGAGGATTTACATTTTTTTTTCCTCTTTTTTGTTTAGAAGACTGAAGATTTGCTTCTGTCACCGTTTCAGAAGCCAAAGCAGAAGAGACATAGATGTAGAAACCCCAACAAAATAGATATTAACACTTTGACAGGGGATGAGAGAGTGCCTGTTGTAAATAGAAGAAATGGAAAAAAGGTAAATTGTAGAAAACAAGCTTTTACTACTAGCAATAGAAAGCATTTAGTGTTTAGGTTGTTAAATTGGCATTTTGTGTCAATGTCCTGGATTGCTAAATTAGAGTGATTGATTTTATGTAGCATAATTTTTTAACAACAGGTCAAAACCTTAGCTCTGTTAAAAGTACTCTCTTTTTTTAAGCCACCCTTGTGTTTTGGTGGCTTCATCTTCAAACTGAAAAAGGTGTCTTATGTTGCATTTTCCACTTTTGTAAAGTAGTGGAATGTGAAAATGTAAATCTTTACTATAACAAATTTGCAGTTTACAGGTTTTAATGTGTAAATACAATTTTTTGTGTGGATTATTTTAAGTTCAGTTAATTTTGAGTAGTATGAAGTTTGGAATTGCGCTTTTATTGTACTGCATTTTTGCATTGTTTTATAACTTTGTAACTTTTTATAAGTATATATAAGTTACATGGTGGTCTCCATTTGGGAGCATAAGATGTTTATTCAGGTTTTTTTTTTATTTGGTAGATGGGTGGAGCTATGGCCCCTCCAATGAAGGATCTTCCTAGATGGCTTGAAGAAAATCCAGAATTTGCAGTTGCTCCAGATTGGACAGATATTGTTAAGCAATCTGTAAGTAATGGAATGATATTTTTATAAAGCATTTCATAGAGCATAAGCATTCTGACCTTATTTGTGAATATGTACTGATAATCAAAATACAGTAGTACTTAATTATAGTGCTACAGACTGCATTTATATGATATGGAAATGGGGGATGTGTCTGCCTGCAACACTTCATAACAAAAGACCCAATTTTCTTAACTTGGATGTTCCTTGAAATTACACTAAAAATGGACATTTCACTTTTTTTAAAAGAATTGCTACATTTTTTATTTTTTTTTCTACAATGGTAAGCATTACATTTTTTCCCCTGTTTTCTGTTAGATAATTGCTTAATGTACAGGCAATTTTGATTTGAAATTAACCCTGTCCAGTATGGCTACAGATAGACTTTCTCCACTCTGCTTTCTGGACAAGCCACTGTTGTATAATAAACTCCTAAAATACTTTCTATTGGTTATATCATTGAATATTTTATATAATAATTGTTATACTTCTGCGGAAACTAAAAAACTAGGATTAATTATTAGTGAAAAACAAGTAAATAACCATTATAAGCAAATGGTATCTGATTATGCAACCTGATAATCATGTAGGAAACAATTGCTGATCTGCTACCTATCTGGTGTTCACATTTAAAAAGTACAGTATAGAATTCAAGAAGAGATTGCATGAAACACCCTTGTATGTAGCCCACTGTCACGTTATAATTTGGCAAGGGACATTAACTCCACCACTGCATGAATGGCCCCACAGGGTAAAAGTCCGTTACAGGAGACACATTCACTTTTAGAAGCCTAGCTTAGAGTAACCATTTAGCCAAACCTGTATGTACTTAAATATGAGAAGAAAACTGGAAAATCCAGAGAGAAGTCTCACAGGTACTGGGAGAGCATGCAGACTTCACACAGACTGTGCCTGTACATGGGATTCAAGTGTAGTAGGGTTTTGGTGCTATAAGGCAGTGGTGCTAATCACCATGCCACTGATAACATTTTGAGACCATTCAAGTGAATGAAGGTCTGAAGTAATGACAGACTTTATCCTTTGTTTCACTGTTACACTTTATAAGATCATGCAGGTCTAGTATGGCTTTAGTAGTTCACTTTTATTTTATGCTGGGCATGTCATTTAAATGCATCTCTGTCCCAGCTGTTGGAGCTTGTCAGCTTAAGACCCTTGAGACAGGTAGTATGACAGTGAGATGTCTGCCCTGTTGTCAGATAAAATGTCCATATATCTTAGCACACTGAATATTTCAAAAACTCCTCTATTAGGTATTGTTCAATATTTAAAAATGTATTGATCTGTAGAGAAGAACAAAATCAATGAAAAGAATAATTAAAAGAAGCAGACTTAAGGATCTGATTACGGAATCTTTTTTGTAGGGATATCTTTCTTTCCACTATTTTGCTGTGATATGATTAGATAGAGCGTTTATTGTTCAGTGACCATAAAATACTAATTTCCTTAAAATACATACTTTAACTAATAAAATGTACAAGAAATAAGTCCATAATATATGTGACATAAAAGAAAATAAAATGCTTTTCATAATTGCAAGCTGTTATATTGTGTGTGTGTGTATATGTGTGTATATGTATGTATATATGTATGTATATATGTATATATGTATATATGTATGTGTGTGTGTGTGTGTATATATGTATGTGTATATGTATGTATATGTATATGTATGTGTGTGTGTATGTGTATATATATATGTATATGTATGTATATGTATATGATATATATGTATATGTATATATATGTATATATGTATATATATATATATATGTATATATATATGTATATATGTATATATATGTATATATGTATATATATGTATATATGTATGTATATGTATATATATATATATATATATATATATATATATATGTATATATATGTGTATATATATATATATATATATATATATATATATGTATGTATGTATGTATATGTATGTATGTGTGTATATATATATGTATATAGCGGAGAAGTAGTGTGTTATAGAAGTTATGAAAAAGGAAACATTTTAAAAATAACGTAACATGATTGTCAATGTAATTGTTTTGTCACTGTTATGAGTGTTGCTGTCAAGGATTTGATTATCATTTCTTTCAATCAGGTTCGTATTTGGAGGATGTGTTGTGTTCAAGTTATATTCCGTGTTTGTCAACCGTTGTAAATATAACCGGTTTCATTCATCAAAGTGTTTACTACCCAAATCAGTACTCGTGAATCTCTCATCTTCATTTGCATAAGCACAGTCCTTCACCAGCAATTTTAACTCCGTTACAAAGTGATGAAAAGTCTTGTTAATACCCTGAGTCCTCTCATTAGACTTGTATCTCACGAATATCGTATTCGTCTTAGGCATGACCAACACCAGCGGCGGTGTGTCTATGAACCTAATTTAAAGTTAAGCTTTACACCTTGCTTTCCTATTCGTTTGCATAAGCACAGTCCTTCACAAGTAATTTTAACTCTGTTAAAGCAATTTTAACTTTGTTACAAAGTGATCAAAAGTCTCGTTTATACCCTGCATCTTCTCATTAAAGTCGTATCTCGTGAATATCTTATTCGTCGTAGGCATGACAAACGCCAGCGGCAGCCTGTCTATGAACTTAATTTAAACTTAAGGTTTACACTGTGCTTTGTTTCCGTAGTAGCTGCACTTATGAATATGCTTGTATGCGTCACTCACTTCATATTCTTTTGCTGCCTTCTCAATTGTGTAATGCATTTTTTGTTCAGTTCTCTTTGAAGCTCTTCCTTGTTCTCTGCGTACCGCGTTCACAGTCAGTTCACATGAGCTGCTTGGAGTACATGCATCAAAGGTTCTCCGCTGTGCTTGTGCTATCTCGTGCGATCTTGCCATGTCCACGGCTTTCTTTAATGTTAGCTAAGACCCGACACTTAAAAGTTTCTCTCGCACTTTCGCTGAGTTTGTGCCAAACACTAGTCTATCCCTGACTATCTCATCTTCGTTTGCATAAGCACAGTCCTTCACCCACGAATATTTAGCGGTAGTATGTCTATTGGATTGCTGCCGGCAGACGGCCTTATCTGGACAGGCACTCAGTTATGTGGGAGGTGTGACGATGAGGGATGCAACTCCGCCTCACACGGCGACCGAGCTGTAGGCTATGGCTGTATATATGTACATAATTAGGTTCCAGTTATGACCGTTACGCGTAGAATTTCAAATGAACCCTGCCTAACTTTTGTAAGTAAGCTGTAAGGAATGAGCCTGCCAAATTTCAGCCTTCTACCTACACGGGAAGTTGGAGAATTAGTGATGAGTTAGTGAGGGCATTGCCTTTTATTAGTATAGATACAGTATATACACACACTCTCTCAATCACTATTGGCATTTAAAAGAAAATCTTTAAATAAAAAAAGGCCTGTTTAATGAGCAGCAATTTTAAGTTTGTCTAATCTATTTCAGTTAAAAGTGTAAGCAGCTGCATTTTAAACAAGCTCACAGTCCAAGCTCAGTCAATGTCTCTTTGTCTATTACTCCACTTTCTTTAATGTTAAGGTTGATATAACAATCCTTTCTTGTTCACTGATAAAAAAAAGCTCCCACTTGTAAAAGAAAAGAGACGCTGCCTTAACTACTGTAATACCTTGCGTAAAGGAGCACTACAACTAAATGACCATAAAGTTTAGAAAGACAGGGGCTGAAAATGGCTTTTATGATCTGTCTTTTTACCGATCACCCATTAAGTCAGGATCAGAGCATGCCTGTTTTCAAAGAACCAATCTACTGTACATAATTTTTTCATTTGAACATTCCAGCCCAGGCTGAAATCCATGTAGAGTTGGAATATTAAACACCAGTAATAATCGAAACAAGTATTTAATGAATGTACTGATATGAAAAATCCTGAATAAATACATTTAGAATCCTTCTAGAAGTGCTATAAATTTAAATTTAGTACGGCAGCGGGAATGTTAGGATAAACACTAAACTCGCCATAGGTGCATAAGCTCTGCAAAGTGGAAGTGCTACAGAGAAGATTAGTATTAGGTTACTATAAAACTGACTTTAAAATTTTAAACAGTAGTTTTTTAAATTTATTTTTAATCATTTAAATGCTTCCGTTATTAAAAGGCAGTGAATCATTTATTTGGCCAACCTCTGTTGGCAGTGTGCTTCTAATAGTCATTTTATATTTTGAGTATTCATTATAAGATGCCAGAAACCTCTGATAAGCCATAGCTGTAGACTTTATTTTAACATATTAGGATCATTAGAATTCGTTGTAGTGTACATACTATTTAACATCACTCCAGTACTATTTCTTTCAGGGCCTGTTAAGTACAGTTATGTGAAAAATTAAGGTCACCCCATGAAATGTTTTCTTTGTTAATATGTGGACATATTAAGATTTGATCTTAATTTAAACAGTATATAGATACTGTATGTGATGTAACAAACATAGTCATACAGTTACATGTTGTAGTCCATTGTATTTAAATAAAATGCAAATTTTGCATATGGAAAAGTAAGTTCACCCCTACATGGATCACTACTTTTTAATTAGATTAGGATGCAAATGAATAGAACATCATCAGAGAGGATATTATCTGAATTTGACTTATTTACAACGTATAGGTTGGTTTTTGTCTTGTGTGTTATCACCATTTTTAGATTTATATAGGGGAAAGTAGGGTGTAATGACACCTTTTATTGGCTAACTAAATACAGTAGATTACAAATGAAAGCTTTTGAGGTGGCTAAGGCCCCTTCATCAGGTTACACCTTGCCTGATGAAGGGGCCTTGGCTGCCGCGAAAGCTTGCATTTGTAATCTATTTAGTTAGCCAATAAAAGGTGTAATTTCACCTTACTTCCTCCTGTATCAATCTATGGCTAACACGGTACAACACTCTACTGCTATCCATTTCAAGATTTGAAACAGCTCTCTGAGACCTTCAGGAAGAAGGTTGTAGATACACATGAGACCTGGGGGAAAAATGGAACTGAACCTTTGCCTAGAAGATCTACAAGTGGACGAGATCTCAAACACCTGCCATCTAGTCCTGACCAGGTCACCTTGGAAACTTCAGCCCTAGAAGAGAATGGAAGATGCTGAAAACCCCAAAATTTCATTACAAGACATGTGAGACTTCATTATGTTTCACTAGAAGAACTTGGAACCAACTGTAAAGTGTGGTGGTGGAAGTGTTATGGTTTTGGGCTACTTTGCTGCATCAAGGCCTGGGAAGATCACAGACATTGCTTTCATTATGATTTTTTTTATTGTACCAGAGGATGCATGAGGATTATGTGAGACAGTCTTTCAAAAGATTGAAACTCAGCTGAATAGTGAATCTTGCAACAGGACTGATCCTAAACATATAATTAAATCCACCAAGTGATGGCTTAACAGACGTAATGGAGGGCTCCGGAATGGCCAAGTCAAAGTCCAGAACTGAATCCCATTCAGATGCTGCAGAGGTGTTTGAAACTGGGTGTGTAATACACCCCTCAAACATTGCTCATCTGAAGTATTTGTGCATGGAGGACTGGGAAAAAGTTTCTCTCGGTTGATGTCAAAATGGTAGTTCTAGGAAATGCCTAGCTGAGTCTGTTTCAGTCAAAGGGAAATACCAGCTTTTTGAGCCAAGAGTGTGATTACATTTTCCACACACAAGAAATGACATCTGCAATAAATTCAATGAAAACATGTCAGCTTCATCAAAAGATGCAGTTTAAGTTAAGATCAACTCTTGATATGTTCAGATGTGTTAAAGCATTTCATAAGGTATGCTTATATACTTGATTAGTGGTGTATGTAAGTTGTGTTAATTGTAATTTGATCATTTAAAATGTAAATTAAATATATATATATATATTTTTTTTAAACAGGGTTTTGTTCCAGAATCTATGTTTGATCGTCTTCTTACTGGTCCAGTAATAAGAGAAGAAGGAGCGTGTCGTCGAGGTAGAAGGCCAAAAAGTGAAATTGCCAAGGCAGCTGCACAAGCTGCAGCAGCTACAGCTGCTGCTGCCTCTCCTGGTATCAATCCTCTACTGATGAACAGCTTATTTGCAGGAATGGACCTTACCAGCTTACAGAATCTTCAGAATTTGCAGAGTTTGCAGTTAGCTGGCTTGATGGGCTTCCCTCATGGTCTAGCAGCTGCTGCAGCTGCAGCTGGTAGTGGAGGGGATGCTAAACATGCAGCTGCCATGCTTCCCTTGATGATGCCTGGAATGGCAGGGCTGCCCAACATGTTTGGACTGGGAGGACTCTTTAACAATAATATTGCAGCAGCCACAGCTGCTGCATCTAGCACAGCTTCCTCAACAGGCCAGAGTGAAGTAGAAGATGGGACTTCAAAATCTGAGGAAAAAAAGGATGAGGAGTATGAAGATAAAGAAACTGAGAAACCTGGCGAGACAAATACTGATGGTTCAGTGAATGCAGCTGCAGCAGCCGCTGCAGCAGCCGCTAGTGCTGGAATATCTAATAATCCTCTGGCCTTTAATCCCTTTTTGCTATCTACGATGGCTCCTGGTCTTTTTTACCCTTCAATGTTTCTTCCTCATGGTTTGAGTGGCCTTACCCTCCCAGGATTCTCACAGGCCACTTTGGCGGGTCTACAGAATGCCATTGGAGGCAGTGGTGGGGAGGAGAAGGTAAATAAAGATTCTAACCCTGGCACCAAGGATGAAGATGGAGAAAATGCCTTGGAAGACAGTGACACAGATGAGAGCCAGAACAAGACTGCTGAATCTTCAGTACTGGAAGATGAACTTGCTCCAGCTGAAGAACTTGATTCTCTTGATGGGGGAGATGAAGTAGATGAGGAAGGGACAAATGAATAACTATCCCTGAGCTCCACTTTTCATCAGTTTCAAGAAGTGTTTTAAACTTTTTGACACTTTGTTAGTCCTACTGTTTACATGCCAATTAAATACCCAAATAGATTTTGGCTTTTTGTTTTTTTCAGGGTTTTTTTTTTTTTTCCTCTATTCAAAAACAAAAGCATTTTTTGTAACATAGTGTAGCAAAAGCAAAGTCATGTTACACAAATGTTAAATGGTGTTTCCTGATCCTAAAGTATTGCGTGATGCATTATTTATCCTGAAAGAATGGCATTTCTGAATCCTCTGGGAATGAATTGTCTAAAATAATGCTCTGCTCCCATCCACAAATACCATTGGTATTATGTTGACTTGCAGCAATTATTTTTAAATCCAGTGGAGTTTAGTTAATGGCATTAGCGGCTGCTGCTGAAAAGGATTAATGAAGATGTATATTTAACTTTTTTATATATATTTTATTTTTAGTTTTCCGTTTGCTGTGAAGATCAGGATGAAATTCATACATATCATGCCTATAGACTCTGTGTTTTTTGAGTTTCACACACTGACAATCTCAACAGAGGTGTGAATGTCTCGACCTGGAGACACAGCAATAACTAAGGCAGCTGTTGAATGTTAGATTTGTTCTCAGATTAATAACACCAGAAAGGTGACCACAAGATAGAAGAAGAAGAGAAAAAAAAACTACAGTCAAGTTATCTCGTGATTCTTGTTAATGCACTGGTATAAACTTTAATAAGAAAAAGAAAAAAAAAAAAAAATCAGGTACATTTCTCTAATGAAAGGACTTTGTTACTTTAGCCACAAAGCTAAACAGCATTACCTCAATTCTGACTAGCCTTGAAGTTTACAGACATGACTTTGTAAATGTTTGTTTTTTTTGTTGTGATGTCTTTTTTTTTGAAACTATCATGTATGATAAGATGTAAATTGCTGCCAACTGTAGTAATGATGCTTTTAATAAAAGTGACTCACGATATTCGTCTAGGAAACCAAATCAGAATGTATGTGTTCTTTTTATGTAGGTTTCTTTTCTTAGAAACAAATATAGCTAATAAGCTTTTGTTTTACACTGTTTTGTCTATTTAAATAAATGAAATAAATCCAGTTTTTCTCCAGTAATGTATGTATGAGGCATGAAGTGGGCCTGACCCTACACTTAAAAGAAATCTTTCTGAAAACGAATGTTTTTCAGGTGAAGACCTTTTATGGGATGTTCAAGTTTGCTTATACTAAATGAACTATGAATAATAGATACAGTATCTTTGTATAATAAAATTATTTCTGCTAATAGTTTTGAAGGAATAAATCCTGTTTTTTCTATTCTTTTTTTCTTTTTGTATAGTTACAACTTTGAATCCAAGGCCAATGGTTTTCAATAAGTGTAATTTATTTCTGGTTAAACAGCCTCTATCCTTCATTCTTATCTTGCTAAACGATTTGCCGATTCCTCACCCACTGCTGGTTTGGTAGTGATATATTTATTTTGGTGGTATATGTAACCCATTTTTTTTTAGCCTTTGCCACCTTCATGCCTTGGTACCTTATGTGGTGTTCAGTCATTAATATTAGAATCAAGACTAATCCAAATGGCTTTTTTTTTTCATTTTATCCATTTAGTGATTAAGGTGGCACTTGAGGTGTGTTTCTTAACATTTTCATTTTATTTAATTCAGTTTAAATTTGTTTTTCATTTTTGCTCCTGCTTTCTTTTTGTCCAGGTTTTTCCCTGACATGTCCACAGTTTTTTCTGAAAAATGTGTTTCCTGTGATCTCCTCTACTTATTGAATGACTT
Organism: Polypterus senegalus; assembly: GCF_016835505.1. Lineage (NCBI taxonomy): Eukaryota > Metazoa > Chordata > Cladistia > Polypteriformes > Polypteridae > Polypterus > Polypterus senegalus. The sequence goes on from NC_053158.1 coordinate 45,282,637, forward strand.
GTTGGCTCTGTAGGAGTGCACATACTGCTTCTCTTCTGGGGGATAATTTAGCATAGCTGTTAAATACAAAGCAGCCCTTTTAACATTATCTGAATGTATTACACTTTTTTCATGTTAAATATTTGTTGATTCAAGTAGTATTGCAATCAAATGCCACAATTTAAATGAACCCCATATCCCTTTTTTATGAAAATAGGTGTAGAGGACTATAGATGTTTGTTAGGTTTTATGAATGGGTAATAAATTTCTAGTGTCAATTGTCTGGCTAGAGATTGGTATCAAACCCGATTATTGATATAAAATTATTTGGTCTCTTACTGATTTTATGAGACGGGACAAGGCAAGAATGTTCCCTTCCTAGCCACTAACTGTTTAAATTTGGTGGTCTGTTTCTTTAAATGAACATAGTATTGTGGGATAGGATTGACATCTGTGCATTACCCTTAATACCGAAAGCTGCACCACATCTTTTTGAAACCGTTTACTGTGCTCACAAATGCACATCTGAAAACATGACAGTACATCTACACAATGTAATATGCTAATATCAAATCACAACTTATAGTTAATGGGACATATATCTGTATATCTTGTTTTCCATGAAATGTACAGTAAATGCATGCTCAACGTTCTGAAATGTATCAACCATTGTAAAACCTGCATGAATCAGGCTTGTGGGGAGGGTGAATTCTCTCTCTGCTCTGGTGTGCTTAATCCTGGATGAGTGAATCCTTGTCATGTGTATGACTACTGTGAACCACCTTGCAACTAATTACTGATGTCTTCTATTTTTACACTCCCATCACGTTTAATTTCCCCAGTTTTGCGATGTTTGCTATTACTTTGTGATGTATGTTTTAGTAAGAAGTACATAAAAATTGCTTGATGGTTTGTAGTGAACAGCACATATACGAGTAATTACTGTGATATAAATAAAAACTAAAATCCCCCACCCCTGAATAACCAATAGCATTGAAAGCAAATCACCTGGTTAACTGAGGTAGGCATTGCAAGGTGGCCTTTCAGCTTTCCTGTTGAAAATGAAAAACCAGCTTATAGTCACAGTTGTGGATGAATTTAGGAAAGTAAATGCCTCAATCTCCACAAAAGTGAGTTAAAATAATAAATAGTGTAGTATGTGCTATAAAGTGAACTTGGTATGGAATGAATAATGCTCCTGGTACCAATTTTTTTTGAAAATCTGCAAGTTGATTCAGAGTTTTCCTTTCTGCATTACTGCCAAAGAAATTGAGGAGTCATGGTTGAACTTAAAAAATTATAATTGGTACATCTTTAATTCTCACGTTACCTTCAGGATTACTTGTCTTTTTTTAGAATCATTTATGACAGATAGCACTGAGTAATGTTTCAGACATTTTTAACACAACTCCTGCAACTGTTTTTTCACTGTCACTCTGTCACTTTGTGTTTAATATCTTTTCATGGGTCTTGGGATTCATAGCTATTAATGTTTCAAGAATCTATTTGATCTAATAAGTTGAGCATTAATCCTATGCAGGCCAAGATGTAGTTAAAAAATAAAAAACTGCATTGAGTAAAACTGAAATACATATACAGCTATAAGACGAATGTACACTTTTGGTGCATTGGGAACTATCTTAAGGTACTATACAAGCTAAGAGTATATTAAGTGTAATATGCAAGTGTTCTGCACTTATGTGTGCAATGCTTTTCCTGGCAAGTGTTCTTTTTTTTTTTTAACTGGTTTCTTACCCGTTTTATGAAGGTATGAATGTTAACTAGGGCTTTCTGATAGAATCCTTCTAATGCTTAGATTTCTGTCAGTTTGCAAATTTGCCCTCCTTGTAATCCCTAAAGGTACAATCAAGCCATACTGTTCTGTACATGCACTTGCTTATATGGGTGATCGACAAAAATATTGTTAGAAATCTCAATTGTGTAGCCTGACTACAAGTGGCAAGATCACAGATGTTATGGTATAGTGTTCAGTGCTCAGAATAAAAGGTTAATTGTGTGCCTTACAGGAACAGTTTAGGCATAATGCACAGTTTAGTGGGGAAACTTCCAATATTATCAAAATCAATAGTCCCCACCCCCTTTGAGAACTAAATGACTCTATACCCTTTTTTTAAGCTTAGTTGTGCCATTAGTAGTGAAACAAAACATACATAATACTGTTATCATTGGGATAACATGAAATAGTTCTGAAAGACAAGTTAACAATGTGCAGGATTATGTAACCACTTAACCTGCCAAGAACTTGCATCATGTTATGTCCTATATTGTGCTAGAATACAAGTTTGTCCTTGTAAAAAGTTAAGTTGTGCTGTCTTTGGGGAATAATAACTTAGGGTTTCCTTCCTGTCATACTCTGAATGCTTAACTGTGTAAAGTGAAAAAATAAGTTCATACTTGGTCTTTGGGTGTTACTGTAATATGTTGCTAATTTTATTTGTCCTGTTGCCCTTTCATAAAAGAGCAGCTGCTTTTTTTAAGCATGGATGTGTTGGTGGTGTAGTGACACAATGGCAGATATTTGCTGGCAGCATTTACAGTAATTCTTACTTTCTACTGTACTTGCAGTAACAGCCTTGTTCCCCTTGAACGCATACATAAAGGAAATCTTTATACTTTGGGTTAAACCAAGAGTATAAATTGCTTGAAGGTTGGGCTGAAAGATCCCTAACTATCATATGGAGTAAATATACATTTATAAGAGCTGTATGTTTGACCAAATTATTCCTGTAAATTTTTGCTTGCTAGTGTTGGAACTGATTTTAGAAAGACAGGATTTATAAACTATGCTCCCCAATGGACAATCTCCTGCTCTAATCTCCTCTAGGTTTTTGTTCCCAAACAAATCAAGTGAAATAAACTGTTCATCTTTGTTAAATCTGTGGAAAAGCTTCCATTTGTTTTCTAGTCCAGTAACTAACATCACTTACAAGTACATGTGGAGACACCAAGTCCAGTTAGTGTACAATAAGTGACTTTTCTAAAATTAATGATAATGTGCAATTAATATTCTGCTTTAAAACAAGACACATTTATTTGTGACATAATAGGCAGCAGTTTCTCTGCTTCTTAAGTGTCTGTGAAACACTGTTTACTACTTTATTTTTAAATCAAAACCTCTTTTTGTAAGTAATGGCATCATATGTTTATTGCATAAAAGAGATTTAAACTTCAGCCTTTTCCTTTTCATTTAGAGAACTGTAGCACATCGTATAGTGGATGTAACAGCAGCTAAATGTTTCTTACAGTTACAAGTTCTTAAAGTTCCCTTCCACTTATCAGGAATATTTTGCCTTTTTCTTGCATAAAAAGCTGCTTCAAGCCTGAACATTTTCACAGAGCTTAGTTAACCATTTTTTAGTTCTGTGTGTGTGTATCTAATAGTTATGTATGTATGTGTTTGTTCATGCTGATGGACTTGATTTTTATTTTGCTGTTCCTTCAGTAATGGCAGGTAACCTAGGTGTGCAGGCAATCCCAAGCTGGCAGGTATGGTTAATGTGTTCTATAGGCCGTGTTACATTTTAGTAGGCAGAAGCACTTCCATCCAGAAGAGCATTTTCCAGTTATCTAAATGATCAATGAATTTTTTACTAAGTTTAGTCCAATAAACCATTTTCAGCGTTTGTTTCTAATTACGCTCCTAGCAATACAGTTGTTCAGTTTGATTTATACTGAACTATGATCATCTGCAGCAAGTAAAGGCTGAAATCTTGAATTTTAGTTGTGGATTTCATTTGTACATCCAGCCTAATTTATCTTGATGGTAGGATCATTTTTAACTGGCGACCACATCAAGGTAAAGACACCTTTTATGCCTTATATTCTACATTTATAGTAAAACTTTTTCCCCAAGATTGTTTTATGGTGTTTTAACTAACTTCAGACAGATGTCCACCCAATTGAACTCTTCCCAGGTTTGGCAGAAGCCTCTGGATTTTGAAGAGGTGTATTACACAATCCTTTTTGGGTCAAAATGATAGTTTTCTAATCCTCTCCAACCTTTCTCCTGTTAGTTGGCTCCTTAGTTTACTTGATATCCAACAGCATCTGTTTGTACTTGCTTTTGTGACTAAACTTAATCTTTGTGGTTCATGTTTACATCCAACTTTTCTTTCTTTCTCCTAATGTATCAGTAGCTGTAACCAGTACATAACATTTGGGCATGCCATCTTTTGATGGAATAGTTGCTTGTTAAAATGTAATATTTGAAGAAGCTGATGTATTTGAGCACTACATGTAGTGTTGCCATCTTTGTGTTTTCATATGTACCATTTCATTTTTCATAGCATGCCTGCTGTACAGTATATTGGTAAAGGGTAGTGGTGCCCAGTTCAGAAAATCATTCTGCTTTATACCTACCACTGGCAAAATTCAGTGTCTTGCCTCTCACATGGAGAGGAAGGCTGTGAAGTAAAATCTTCCTAATCAAAAATATACCAACTTGTGGTGTTTAAGCTGAAGAATTGTATATGCTTAACTGAGCAAGTGTACTTCAACTTCTAACTGCAAGGCTGTCTACACAGCAGACTCTCTCTCTCTCTCTCTCTCCCCCCAACACTTCCTTCTTGCCCAATAAGAATTGCTGTTTAGTTAAAAGCTGTTTCCATTTTACTCTTGGTGAAGAAAGCATTTTGTTGACATCCAATATTAAAAGAAAAGTACAGTACTTTCAACACGGAAGAAATCTAATTTTTTCATTCAAATTCACATTTGTTGTGAACCTCAAGTGTTCCCTTGTAAAAGTCCTCAATTTTTTCTTTTACAGTTTACACTAGTCAACCTCCTAGCATACGTAAAATGTGCTTATTGTAGAGGCATATATTCCAACGGTGTCATCTTATTTTAAAAACACACCCCAGCAGGTGACTTAGACCCATAGTAGTGGAGGTGCTATTTTTCACTTCTTTCAGAATTTATAATTGTGGTGTGGTTACTACTAACTGTTGTAAGCTGTGCTCATTGCCAGCAGTGGCCAGGCTCATTTAATACAAATTAATTTTTCCGTGCTGATGTTCACTTCATAATACGCTGGTGAACAGTCTGTGCAAGGTTGTTTCCTGCGTTGCTCCCAGTTTTAATTGAGAAGGCTCTGCCCGCCTCCCCAACCAAAACCCATGGACCTGATCTGAACCAGTCTCACTCACTAATGATTTTTTTTTTTTGGTTCAAGAGTCTATTCCTCCTGAAGCAGCTCATGGTTTACTGAAAACCATCTTGATAATGCCTATCTGAAAGTGAACTTCCCTTTTTCATCTTGGCACCATCTTCACAGGTTGTGTTCAGTAGTACATTTAGGCTTAGATCAGCTCTGTTGCTTACCTCTCTTAAAGAACTGCCAAAAACTCTGCAAGTTTGGCGTAATGTGGTGTTTAAACCTTCATATGGTATTTGGTGTGTGCCATTTTATAGGGGGATCTGCACCAAATTTCCAAGATGCTCAAGAGATGCTTTTTTTTGTCCTTTTGGGGGTTATAGCTGATAACTATTGTGAAAGAATAGCTGCAAGGAAAAAGTAGCAATGTGATTTAGAAAAACTTCATTTAAACTCTGTCTTTAATAGAGGAGTATAGTAGTGAGTGTATGCTTTAAAAGTAGTGGGCTTCAAAGTGGAAAGAGGGCACTCTAGTTTGCATCCCTGTGAAGCATGTCATGTATCTGTTAATTGAAGCAACTGAATGGCTGGACAGATGAGCCAGCTTATAGTATATGTCTGACATTTGAGATGATGGATGGAGAGAGCTGAAGAGGTGGAACAAGAATAACAGGTGAACATATACCAGTTTCCAGCTACCATGTTTTTTGTGTCTATGAATTTAGTATCTTTCTCTTATTTAATAGGTATTATAAACACATGGTGGTGTCTGTGTTTCACTGTATGACCGTCAGTTTAACTTTAAACACGCAGTTTAACTTTAAACACGCAACATATGTTTGCTGTATTGTGCCGTTTGATAGGACAGTGTAGTTCTCACTTTTTCAGCTTAGTGGTCAAGAATCCAGTTAAAGTGGGAATAGAGATTGTTTCTTATTAAACAGTGGATTTTGATGTGGTAATTCACAAGGAATGCATGTGCAGACTGGGACAGGTGTAATTGAGAGGACTCCTGATTAGTCTGGAAGCACATCAGAAGAATACAACAGAGCGTTTAACTAAGCCTTATCCTGTTAAAGATTTGGCACCCAGGCCATTTTCACAGGCTGTGTATGAACCAGGTGTTATATTTATTAATATGGCATATTGTTTAAATATGAATTAATCAGAAAGGAATTATTTTTGCATGGAAGAGAACATACTAATTACAATGAAGCTTCACTGTGATGGAAAGATTGTCCAGTATAGAGGAGTGGTGAATGGAGGAGGTATGGTGGGTCATTTTCAACTCTCAGTAACAAAAGCATTTCTTTTTATAATGCATTTTCATACAAAACATGTAGCTCAAACTGCTTTCCAAGATGTTATAGGACAAAATTGCTAGATGAAATGTAAGAGCATCTTATGAAATAAATCAATTAAGCTTAATCATTGCACACAATACAGAAAAGCTGATAAATTGAAGCCCTTATTTATTGATTAAATTGCCATGTTGTTTATCTGTAATAATTATAACTAAGTTTGATGCAGTGGTCAGGAAGGACAGAAAAATAAGTCCAGCTAATGTGGTGCTGGAGTAAGTAAACCTTCAGGGGTTCAAGGCCCAAAGACTCCCCAGCCTCCACTGAACATTATGTCAAACATAGATATGCTAAAAGTAGTTCCTTATTTTTGTCCTTCGTCTCGGAAGATTCATTGTGGTTGGACTTGTCGGCATTTGCAATTTTCATATTCTTTCCAACGTCGCAGGCTGCAGCAGAGTACATTGTTTGGATGGTGGTGAGCAAAACACCTGAGCAGAAAGCTGGAAAAGTAAACAGAAAATAGTAGCGATTGCAAATGATTGCATATCTGTGAAGTACTATATATGATACTGTAATTAATACACGATATAATCTAAAAGGTGGAGCTAAAAAGCAGCCCCGAAAAAGCCAAATTAGGAAAATGGGTTTTTGAGTTTTTAAAAATGTTCTGCAGTGTTACTTGCCACTTTTATGCTTATGCAATAATTAGCAAACTAGTGCTCAAGGATTTAAGATTACAACTGGGAATTTAAGGGGACAGGATCTCCATTATAAGGAGCAAGATTAATCTCATCTTTATATGCCAAACATTTTAAATCAATCATTAAGGACAATGCTAAGACTGGTGGTCAGATTTTATTTTTCTGGTTAAGATTCTTCCTGATGCATCTTGAGCTAACTGAAACTTCCTCCTCTTCTCTGAAGTCACCAAGCCTGTTGAGAAAGGGGAACTCTTTTAACAATTAAGGTCTGAAGATGCAGATGGCAACTGTTGGACCCAGGGGAATCAAACCCAGTTCCATATTGCCCACTCCTAGAACCATAGCACCTAGGCAGAGAGGAAATAATCATACGTGTGCTTTGTAGGCATGGAAAAGGCAATTGTGACATTCTTTGTGAGTACCAAGTAAGAGGCTTAGCTCCTCATTTAAACACAAGCTGTCATACCCCTTGTTGGGCACCCCTAATTGACTATTACGCAGTAACACCTCTCTAAAAAGTCAACTTTTGCTAAATTTGTTGAGTGATTTTTAATGGATGGCATGCATCAGTTTTCTTTCTTGGGTTCACCTTATCTGTATCTTGAAGAGCATTCAATCTTGGCGTCATAGTTTAGTCCTACTGTTAAACCCAAGTCTTGAGGCTCTAAAGCAAACCTGATTGTGTGTGCAGTATGAAGAGAAGCCATGCTTCACACTGTATAAAAGAAATACAGTGGTTGATCAAGATTTTTGCCGACATGGCAATATCTGAATTTATAACTCAATAAAAAGAATAAAGGTACTTTATCATCAATGAATATGTATTTGCTTTAAAATTATATACAGTATTTTAAACTAAATATCCCAGCCTTCCAGTACTTCAGATGGCTAACATTTATTTATCCATGTTTTTTTCTTTTTATCCAAAAGTCTGTCCAAATCAAACTGTTAACTTTTTTCCATTTATACAACTGGAGCAAAAATAATGACTCACTCAGGACCAAGCAGCATGTTAAGCACCTTAACCAAATTACCTGTATACTGTCTTCCTAATTAGAAATAGTTCCCATTTTAGAATTCTGTTTGAAAAGTACAAGTCTCAGTCTGTTCTTTCTATTGTTGCTATCTGCCATTCAGGTACTCTGTTGAATTTGTGAGTTTTAAAAATTTGATACTCTGTCCTCACTTCTTATTTATTTATTTATTTATTGTCCTTTTTGCCAGATAGGTCAGTATTTGTAGTCATGGTCTTAAGCAGATGCTGGTCGCTCTTCTGGAACTCCAGGTCTCCTTTTAGAGCCCCTGCTGGGTTGTTGACCATGCATGAAGAAAATAGCATTTCAATTCAGATGCTCACATAGCATGAAAACCACAGACTGAAGTTTTCCAAGTTGAGGTAACAAATTACTGCCTATGTTGATTTTAAAAAAATGTATTTAAAATCTAATCATTAGAATACAGTGTAACAACATTTCTTTACAAGGTTTATATGTTCATATCATCAATAACTAAAGTTTAATTAAGTTAATACAATTAATAAGAAGTGTCTGGCCAACATAATGTATAAAATAAGACATTGCAATTTGTTGTGTGTGTGTGTATGTATGTATGTATATATATGAGAGAGAGAGAGAGAGAAATGGATGGGACAGGGCGACAGTGTGCCAGATCAGCTTTTGAATTTCATGAGCTCATTTGTTTGTGTCTGGTGTGCTTTTTTTCCCTTGTCTGATGAACTTGGCCTTGGGTCAGTCCAGAACAGGAACAGTTCAGTCTAACACGTATAGGCTACGTTTTCCTCTTGGGTAGCCAAGAAAAATGGTGTCCATGATAACAATGCCTTACAACAGTTTTACTGAATTTCTATGAGCATTCATTTTGGAAATTTGCCCAAAGATACCACAAGACTGAAAATATAGATGCAGTGACTGCCTGGGATGGCCTATATGTGTTTAGAGAGTTGTGGATTTATCAGTCCTTGATTCACTGAACAATCAGTATACAACAAGAAAATTACCAAATTATTTCTGGAAAAGGACAAGTCTCTCATGTTGAAGCTGAGCCACATTCAGTTAGTGTAAATTTCAGTATTCCAAACAGATTACTGAACATTCTGCAGTTTTCCTCTTTCATGGTGCAGTGTACATCCATGGAAGTTTTTACAAAATTTTTATAAAAATTATTCACCCACTTGGGATTTTTCAAAAGTGGGAAACTTCTAGCTAACATGGCATTTAGTATGAATGCCAAGAAGCTCAATTTTGGTCTCATTTAATCATAGAACCTTTTTTCCCAGCTCACTTCAGAGTCTTCCATGTGCCTTCTGCCAGGATGTCTTGTACGTTTTTTAAGCATTGGCTTTGTCTTTGCCAGTCTCCCTTAAACTTGTGACTGCCAAAGGCCTCTGGGTGTCTGTCGTTGCAGTCAGTCTTTCCCAGTCTGAGAGACTGCAGCTTGCAACTCCTTCAGAGTTTTCTTGATGGCCTTTCTCACTAGTCCAATTCTTTGCGATCACTCTACTTTTGTGAATGACCTGTTTTAGGCAGATTTCCAGCTGTGCCATACTCCATTTTGTTAATGTTTGATTTAACTAGTATCAGAGGTATTCAATGACTTGGATATTTTCTTGCCTCCATCCTTTTACTTATAGTTTTAAATCTTCTCACAGAGTTACTTAGAGTGTTCATTTGTTTCCATTGTGAAGATTAGGCCAACATACTGACTCACCACCACAAACTGGACCTTCCAGATAAGACATTTATGACAATCAACTTAAACCCCAGACAGGTGATCTCCATTGACTTATGTGACCTCTAAAACCAACTATCTACACCTGTGATCATATAGGAGTGTCATATTAAATAGAGTGAATCTGCTATTTTGTGTGTTGCATCTGTTTTCACTTTGAGGAAACTTTTTTTTGTTAATCATTGTTAAAAAAGTCTAAGTACATTATGAATAAATGTTGTATAATAATGTGAAAACTTCCAAAAGGGTGAATACTTTTTATAGGCAATTTATCTATACTAATAAAAGGCAAAGCCCTCACTGACTGACTCACTCACTCACTCATCACTAATTCTCCAACTTCCCGTGTAGGTAGAAGGCGGAAATTTGGCAGGCTCATTCCTTACAGCTCACTTACAAAGGTTAAGCAGGTTTCATTTCGAAATTCTACACGTAACGGTCATAACGTTTAACAACGTTCGCCATGTTGAACTTTCTTATTTATGGCCCCATCTTCACGAAATTTGGTAGGTGGCTTCCCTGCGCTAACCAAAACCGATGTACATACTTATTTCAGTGGTATGATGCCACTGTTGGCGCCATATTGAAGTTTCCAAAGTGACTAATTCTCCAACTTCCTGTGTAGGTAGAAGGCCGAAATTTGGTACTTAATTCGGTGGTATGATGCCACTGTCGGCCACCATATCGAACTTTTCAATGGTCTTTGTTACTTATGGGCCCATCTTCAAGAAATTTGGTACGCGGGTTCCCAACGCTAACTGAATCCTACTTACGCATATATATACGCCCATAGCCTGCAGCTCGGTCATCGTGTGAGGCGCGCGGTCCCCATCCCAATGCCTCCCACGTTGTTGGCTGCCTGCCTATATAAGGCCGTCTGTCACTCCAGTCTCTACATTCCCTTCCTTGCTTCGCCACGGTATTCACGTCTCCCTGCTGATAACTACAGCCTTTTTATTTAATCCACAGCTTCTCCGCTGTTTTATTGTTCATTTATTACGATTATAGTTATTGTGTAGGTATTTTAGACTTACTTTACATTGTTCAGGTACCCATTTCCTTTATCATTCCAACCGTACCCCCATTAACATGTCTTTAGAGGTGATCACCATTGATCAAAGAACTGTCACTTACCGAGTGGTTTCCATGCCCGGAGATGGCACCTGCCTTTTCCATTCTCTTTGTTACATATTGCACGGCCATATCAGGCTCACTCTTGATTGTGTCTTATGTATTGAATGACTGGGACAGGTTCAAGGTGTGGACTGATGATGGTACAGGAGATAATTATACTACACAGGAGAACTAGAAGAGTGAAATGGTTAAGCCCTTCACCTATGCATCTGCATGTGAGTTGATGGCTGCCGCTGAATTGTTCGGTTGTCGCTTTCAAGTGTACCGAAATGGCAAATATTTTACACCTTTGGACAACCGCCAATACCTCTTAAACATCTTAGATTCACAGGTGACGATTTCAGTAGTGGACACTTTGATGTTTAGAAATGTTTAAACTCTCAAAAGCTGGATGTGAAGTTATCGATGAAACTGGTTGCATACTTACAACACTTGACAGATGGCGAATGTCTCCAACAAGTCCTATAAATACTGTCGTAATTGAAACAAACCATGAAACTCAAACCGATTATGACAGCAGCAATCCAAGCTGTGAGATTTGAAACAAGATTACTGTTCGCATGGCCAACTGTACGTTGCATGCTCAAGAGTAAGCTCAGCGCACAGCTACAGCTTGGTCATATTACAACTGGAGGGCCGAACTGACAATGTGGCATACAAAGAGATCTTTAACAAATAATTATTGATATATTTTCCCTCAGTTTAAAAAGGTTTAATTTTCTTCTTTATAAAAGTTTTAAGGCAGTACTTCGCCGCTGCGAAGCGCGGGTATTTTGCTAGTATAGTATATTGACAATGCAGCTGCATTCTGTTCTATGGAAACATGTAGATATTTCACTACACCTTATTGGGTAGCTAATTTTGTGTTAGACCTTTCCTCAAATGAGCACCAATGAGTTTTAAAGCAAATTATCTGACAAGTTATTGATCACAGTAGCTGTTAACTCAGTTTAATTTTTCTCAAGAGAACAGGGCCTCTATGGTATGACTGACCAAACCCTGCTCCACTGTTTATGTAAGGTTTACAAGCATATTCCTCTAAAGGAATGAACAATATTGGAGCAAAGCTTCTAACGACTTCAGAGCTAATGACTTACATGGTGGGTGCCCCTCCTAACATAACTGTCCCAGAAAAAGAAAAGCAAGGTTAAAGGGCGTAGCATTCAGTCCTCAGTGCAGAATCTTAAAAGCAATGGCTTAGAAAATCAATAGACATACTAGAGGAATGGCATTGTTTGTCATTTGTGTCGCACACAACTGTCTCTTTATGGCTGTAAGATATCGCTTTGACTTTTTTTTTTTTTTAAACTGTTGTCGAAGTAGTGGCCTGACAACTGCCTGGATACTACATTTTACATTTTTGCAAATTGTTTTTGAATGCCCACTTTTAATAGTTACAAGTGCTTTTTATCCTCCATTTGATTGGGGTCATTGCACCACACTACAAGTAAAAGACGACGGAGCTTTGGTGTGCTCAACCTGTTGAGTGTCATCCATGGTCTTTTTTTTTTTTTTTTCCCAAACCTCTTTGTCCTTGTTAAGAACTGGTATTAATTATTGCATATATAAAAATGAGTGTCTATAAATATTACAATGGTTATATACATTTTGGTATAAATTTATCTATACATTTGTACTTTTTGCATGGTGTTTTAGCTGTTCAATAATAAGTGTAATTGGCCCTTTGGGTAATCTGCGCTGTATAACAATGAGTTGGATGTGTGTCATATTCACTTTAATCATTTTTGTTTGATAGTAGAGCTATCACTTCAAGCTGTTACTCAAGCAGATTAGGGTTCCAGTTCCTGCACTCCATATTGTTTTGTCTGTAGGATTTTCCCCAAAGATGACCTCTGTCCCATTTAACGCTAATTAACAAGTTATTTCAAAGTGCTTCCTCACTTTTCTCTCCTCTTTTGTGCAGACAAATCAAACCCGCTATCAGTAGTCATGTCAACTCATCTGTCATCTTCTATGTGCATGGATTTTTTTTTCCCCCCTGTTAAATTTCTCAGTCTGGCATCCTCCCTCAGTAGTGGTTTAATATGTGCCTCCACACATTCCAAACAACATATGGCTCATTTACATATGTCTAAGGAGTTAAGCTAAGACGTTAGCAATCTTGTTTACTGTCTCACCTTCAGCTGCTTGCGCCTGGCTAAGCCGTGCGAGGTAAGCATACACATGTTTGTGCTGCCTTTATAAAGTGCCGGATTCCAGTCCCCTGACCGCCACTGCAGCTTGTTTAGATGCCTCCTGAATTTCTGATCTGTAATTGTCTTCTACCTTTGGCTGACCCTTCTGTTTCAATTACACTTCCTCCTTGTCAGTTTCCTTGATCAGGGAGTTAAAGATGCCACATTTTGGTGTCTCAAGAAATGCTAAATCTTCAAGGTCAGTGCAAAAAAAGCTCAATCTACTAATGCTAAGATTGAGATCTGGGGAATTTGGAGCTAAGTCAACACAGAGTTTTTTGTTATGTTCCTCATAGTCTTCCTGAATAATGTTTGTAGTGTGGCAGAATGCACTATCCTGCTGAAAGAGGCCACTGCCATTAGGTAAGTCTGTTGCCATGAAAGGGTGTATGTGGTCTGCAACAATCTTTTAGGTGGGTGGTATATATAAAAGTCATATCCACATGAATGCCAGGACTCAAGTTTTCCCAGCAGAACATTGACCAGAGCTTCACACTGCCTCTACCATGTTGCCTTCTTCCTATAGTGCATCCTGCTGCCATCTCTTCCCCAGATAAACAACACACACACCCCGGCAGTCAACATGATTTAAAAGAAAGTGTGATTCATCAGACCAGACCACCTTTATCCATTGCTCCATGGTCCATTTTTGACACATGCTCATTTCAGGTGCTTTCAGTGATAGAGAAGGTTCAGCATGGGTCTGTGGCTACACTGTGTGTTCCGACACATTTTTCTCATAGCCAACATTAAGCTTTTCAGCAATTTGTGCTACTGTTACTCTTCTGTGGGACTGGACCAGACCAGCTAGCTCCTCGTATGCATGAGTGAGTCTTAAGTGCCCATGATCCTATTGCTGTCTCACTGGTTGTCCTCCGTTGGTAGATATTAACCATTGCATACTGGCCTGCCGTTTTCAGGATGTTCTGTCCCGGTCATCTACACATCACATTTTGGCCTTTGTCATAGTTGCTCAGATCCTTGTGTTGCAAGCAGGAAAAATGAGCAAACATATCGGCATCATTTGCTGCCTAATATATCCCATCCCTTGACAGGTACCATTGTCAATAAGATAATCAGTGTTATTCACTTCACCTGTTAGTGGTTTTAAAGTAGTGGTTGATCAGTGTAGATTTAAGCAATGAATGAGCCCATCACACCTTACTACTCCACACTAGGACTTGCTAGCTTTTTGTCTTCAGCATTCCAGTCTAATTTCCCCAGACACCATATTTATTAATTAATTAAAAATTTGGTGTTTTAAAGTTTGGGTCCTCTCTCTCCAGATGGTAAGAGTCATTTGCGATATGGGTTGGTCTGAATGCAAAATCCAAGTTGCGGTCGGCTCACTGCAGGCGAGCAAACTCTGTCTAAATGGCTGTCTCTGCTTCCTCTGAGCCTGATGCAGCATCGTGCTCACTGCCCACTATGGAGTGATAAAGTCCTCCAGCTGCCCTGGGTCCTCACTTGAGGATTCGTCCCTGATTAAATTTCAAACCGGGCTCCTTGACTGATGTCCTCAAGGGAGGGAGGGACTCTGCAGGTGGCCAAGACCCATGGGGAAAAGGGTTTTCCTCTTAAGAGGCCAGAGTGAAGTGTCTGATATGGCAGTCCAAGCCTTAAAAGTCTTCCCTTTTAAATTTCAGAGGGAGAAATATAGTCTTGTATGACCGATGGCCATAGGTTGTGAAGGTGGCACTCCCGAGCCAGATATCCTGGCTGATCACACCGAAAGCAGCTGTGTTCTGTCCGCACTATGATGTTCTTAAGATGGTGTCTAACACCCGTGGTGCCTGTGCTGGTTGGATCAAAGTTGGGGCCAAGCCCGGGTAGCCCCTTTGTTTCCAGTTGGATTGGGCGCCCTCCAGTCTGTGGGTAAGGTGTAATAGCAAGTGGATGTCATTCCAGAACATTTCATCACAAAGGCCCTCGTCTATCCCCGACAGGATTGTGTCAATAGCGATCTTCTACACAACATGGACACTTCCAGGAGTGCCAACACAAATGTCTCGTATCATGCACCTGTCACCAACAAGGGCCTGGAGAACAATAGATGGCCACCCTTTGTGATTAATGTAATCGTGGTAGCCTTCCGTCGGGGGAAGAATAGGCACATGCGTGCCATCCAGCGCACCGTAAATCTGTGGCACAAGATGCACCAAGGAATTGCGGTATTCAATTTCATTGGCATCCGCTACAGTCGGAAGTCTGATATAACGGCGCATTAATTTTTCTTTAATAGCGGTGCACACAGCATATACACATCGATGGACGGTAGTTTTACTAACCCTGAAAGTTTCTCCAACTACTCTATACTCTGCGCAGGTTGGCAGCTTGTAAAGGACGATGGCAATCCGCTTTTGGGTTGGAACCGGTGGTCGGTGGCAACCTGTGATGGGCGCAACATCAGGACTGATGAATCCACACAACATCTCAAACGTCGGCCGTGTCATTCTAAAATGTTGCAGCCAGAGATTTTCTGTGAAGTGTCTCTCCACCACCTCCTCCCAGAAGGTCTTATTCCGTTGTCTCTCCCATACCCGTGGGTTTCGTCGCACTGGGGTACTTTCTTCGAGCTCTAGGGCTATCAGACAAGCAACTGCTTCATTCTGCTGTCTTCAGATATTCTGTACAATTCCAATTATTTGTGAAACAGAAATAACAGTAAGCTGGCAAATTTCAAAAAACTGTCTGAATAATCTCTCCATTTCTTTGTTTAGTGGAGGGGGTGTAACGTGGAAAACAAAAGGTAGATAATTTGTGACATACACAAAATTATGTATGGAAACGGCTCAAGGGCAGATTTTTTCGCGATACAACAAAACTTATGCGACAGTTCGCTTTGGGGGATGACGTCATCACGCACATCATTTTATCGATAAAAAGCCATTTGGATGGAAACAGGCTGGAGACAGCAAATTTCGCACATTTTTTTTACGTATATTCTGTTTGTAGATAACAAAACGTCGCAAAAAACTGGATGGAAACTTGGCTAATGATAGTTTCATTCCAATTTGAGAAAAAAGGTGGTTATGAAGGCCTTAAGTGTTCCGATGTGGGAACTCTTCGAGGGAGAATATACATCTTAGGACAACTTCTCATAATTCAGAAGCCAAGCTGACGCATTGGTGACATTTCTCTGCTCCAGCTGATTGGAGAGTATCTCTGTCTGTCTTATGCTAGGATACCTGTGTAGGATTTCTGAACCTGTGATGTTACAGGTAACTGGATAATCATTCTAATGGTTGATATATCTTTTCAATAGCTTTAATCTTGAATATACGGTCAATTCTTGTTATCTGTGGGGGGGTTGTTTTATAGAGAAACCAATCTGAAACTGAAACCATGGATACTGAAGCTTTAATCCCATTTTTCCCATAGGACTGGTTTCCAGTGGGATGCCGGCTTAGGGGAAAGACCAGCAGGTAATGATACTTGCGAAGGTTCGCCTACAAAAACTTTGACTTATTTCCTCTATATTTAAATTCAACTGTCTTCTTGGTGCTGTGCCAGAGGTCATGATTGATCGCTGCAGGGCAGATCTGAGAACCTCACTCTAAACCATTCAATTGGTAATTGCAGTCAGTGGTTTGTACAAAGGGCAGGTATGAGCTTACGACCTGTTCTTACTGAGAATTCCTTGTTTGTTTGGAATAATTGCAAGCCCCTTCCTCCATCAGGAATGGGGTTTAATGGCCTACCCATGCTTCTCAGCACAATTTGATCTATTCAGTGTAGCATGCACACAGTCTGGGCATCACAGATGTTATTCCTAAATCTCACATGTCACGATTGGGCCATTTGAATTTTTATTCTAATCGCGGCCATGTGCAGTAGGCAAGAGTAAACTGTGGGTGTCTCAAAATGTTTCTTTTATAATCCCAGATAAGCAAATCTGTGAGAATTGAATTTGCAGAAAATGAGGATTTACTTTGTGTACAACACCTTGTATTGTCAAGGTTGCTTGTCTATACTGTATCCACTTCCCTAGGGACAGTATCATCCCTCCAGACCCTTAAGTTAGAAACGAACTGTCATTCATGCTTAATGATATGTGTTTTACATTGAGACAATAAAGTATGTATAAACTTAACCAAAGTACACAGAATTCTAAACCAAAAGATAACCCACAGCTATTTCTCTATGAATGAAGTATGTATGAGTAAAAATGTTCTTCACAGAAAAAGATTCATTATTAAAATTTCGTTCACTGATGCTTGTTTGAACCACTTGCTGCACGAATCTGTCCACCGTAGTTTTTAAGTAAAATGTTTGCAGTCTCAAAATCTTGATTTGTCTCACCAGCACAGGTGGTAATTTTAAAAGTATAAATAAATTTAAGCAATGATCTGATGATAGTAAAGAAGACAAAGCAACTGAGTACATTAGCACTTTGGATGGTTAGTCCTCCCTGGCCGTTCTAAACAGCATTGTGGTGCAGAGGTGTCAGTGGTTTTGATAACTTGATGATTACTGTATGTGGTTCTCTGTCTGAAGTCCCACTCCACAGTTAGAAGGAATTACTTGACTAAGGTGACACTGACCCCAATTGCCATGATGTAACATTGAGAAGAGAGAGGATTTGAGAGAATCTGTGACCACTGACCATTACTGAAACCTTTATTAAAGGGGCAAAATGGCAGCTCTAGTGAGTAAAACAGACTAAATTAAATGCTCTGGCCAGTGAATAATTTGTCTGTAGGGTGATATGGCTTTTTTGTTTTGATGAAGGACTTAAGATTCTGATTCATAATGTGTGATACACACATGTGCCGCCTTCTTAATTCTCATCTAAGTGACCTGACAGCATTCAGTGTGTAGACAGTACAGTTTAACAAGGCAAGCCTCAGCAGATTGTGTGCATTTGCATTTTAGAAGAAGAATGGGCATGGCTGCTTATTTAAGTGACTTTGATAGCGTAATGTTATTAGGCATGACGCACATTGCTAGGAGTGTCAGGAACAACATGAAAACTTGGGGTATACATGGGTATAATGAGAATGAGCAGTCATACAAAAAACATCCCCTCAACTATGGCAGTCTAATATCAAGCAAATGAAAGGTTCAGACAAAGAGTGACATGGCTTGAGTAGAGTAATGGAGGGGCTACACTCAGGGAACCAACAGCTAAACGCAACATTGTTTCTGAAAGAGGCATTTCAGAATGTATATAGTTACAGAAAATATGGCACCCAGTTACTCTTAAGTTTAAGGAAAGAGACAAGGTAAAGGATACTAATACAGTACTGGAGACATTTGGGTTGGAATGTTTTAGTTTTCTTGAAAAAGTCACTCTGAGAGGACTGTGATAAGGTAAAAACGTGAGGTTTGTAGATCACTCCTATTGAAGGCTAACAGTTCAGGCTGCTGGTGTCTGTGCCATGGTGTGTGTTTGTGTCCATTTTTTTTTTTAAATAGTAGAATGTTGCTTCATGCTTCAAGGCTTTGAATAGTTAGAAAAGCGTTTAGTCAATATGGTGGTGAACTCTGCTAATGCTGCCTTCCTTTCCAGTAACCGGACCAACATCCATTTGTCTTGTTCCATATTGTTCCACCTAAACACAAGCTAATACTTCCCAACTACTGCACATGGTAAAGTCTGTATAAGCCAGCATCCTTGTCTTTTTTCTCTCCAGCTAGTGTCTCAACCCCCAAAAAATGAAGGCTGTCCTTGAAAAGGAAAATCTGGCTTTGTTTGCAGTAGGCTGGGCATATATGATGGCATACAGCTGCTTAGCATTTGCTATGTAAACTCAATTAATAATTCAGTGTCACTATGGTGTCATTTCTCCTCTTGCCCCAGAGAACATTCAGCCATCATGAACAGAAATAAATGTGTACAGCTGGGACCGCTGTGTTTGTGTTGACCATTGTCCTAAAGTAGCCACCAGTGGTCTCATAAAATAGCTGAAATTTTCCTCCTTCAAAATCTAAGTACAGAAATTAGTGTGGGGGAAGAGGAGGCTTTGTGGCATTTACTTCAATGTGAACAGATCAGCTAATCAGGGTGGCCAGTGTACTGAATGGCATCTATGCAGCAGTTCCTCTTGTGTGTTTATCTGTATTTTGGCCTGCCTTGTTAATATTTGCTTTGCTTAGATAAGCAGGCATCTAGCCGAGATGGCACTGCCAGGGTAGACTGCTTTGCTAAGGCTGTGCACAAGCTGGCAAGAGTGATGAAGTCATTGATGTGATGTAATGTGACAAGAAGAGAAGACGCATGCAGATTTTCTGCCTGACTTAAACTGTGTGAAGCTCATTACTTGTCGTAGTGAACAAGCGACAGTCTGAGCTAGACATGACCTGCTATGTATGTGCTTCACATGTCACTGAGATTGTTTAAACAATTTTGATATTTAGCCATTATTTGTTTTTAATTCTCCTCTCTTAAATATGTGGTTTTTGGTTATTTACATATTGTAATAACCTGTAAATAACACATTTGCACCCACAATGGCTTTCAACACTTGCCAGTTTGAGTAAGCATGCAAAAATAGTTGTGGACAAAAAGTTTTCTGTATGTTGTCTTTTGTATATTATGTTATTAAATATGCTTGTTTTTTTTGTAAATATTGTATTTAGTGGTTATCGTCATCTTTTTGTGTATTTGTGATGGTGGCAAACCAATCACATAGGTCGAAGCTGGGGATACTGGGGTTGGGATTATCACTACAGCTACGGTACCATCCCTAGCACCATTTAAGGTGCAACGTGAGCTTTCAAGTTTCTCCAACACGCTATGTCACTCGATTTAACTTCCTTTTGTTGATTATACCACGGTTTATTTGAACAAATAGTATGTTTTTCCTTTGACTCCACTTGGTATTCGCTTAAAATTCTTATATTTTCCCCCGTGCTTTTCCCATTGTCTTTTCACAGAAGGCTGAGCTTAAGGGCAATTTATATTCATTTGCATATTCAAAGAGGTGTAATTCTGGGAGGAGTTGGGGCGTTGCATAAAGTGCGTGTACGAGCGTTACTTTTCACGCTGATCGGGATTTATGTAGCGGAAGAACGTGGAAGTTGGAGTACGCACAGATTCCTGCATCTGGATTTTTCTGTGCGTAAGCACATTTCGGCTTTTGTGCTTACGCCATGTTATAGTGCGAGTTCTACGCACGGCGTTATACATGAGGCTCCAGGTGATGCTTCAGCATTGGTACTATTTGTTTCTGTTTGCTTTTTGGGTTTGTGTGATATTTGATCAATAGACATTTATTTTGTCTGTTGATTGGGGGTTTCGTGATTGAAACGTGTCTTGCTGCAGCATGGACAGTTGTAGGGGATGGAAAGCATGGTGGTGGAGCCCTTGGGTAAGCACTTTCTGTGATGGCACAGGGCACGTGTTCTAGAGAAGGTTGTGTGACAGGAATGAGGGATAAGTAGCAGTACTTTTGCACTAGTCAGAAAGAGGGGGTTGAGATCAAGAGGAATAGGGATTAGCTAGTAAGGCATTAACAGTGTGAGAATAGCAAGAGAAGTAAAAGAGCAGATAATGGCAGGGCAGGTTGAAGGCAGACCTGTATTTTGAGATGCCCAGTTGGCTGCGGGTGAGTACCATTTTATGGTGGCATTCAGAATAAAAATCATGTTGACACCTGTGGACTCTCCCAGAAAAGTGGGATTGTCACAGTATCGAGCCAGGGTCAACATAATATACAGTAATCCCTCGCTATATCGCGCTTCGACTTTCGCAGCTTCACTCTATCGCAGATTTTAAATGTAAGCACATCTAAATATATATCGCAGATTTTTCGCTGGTTCGCGGATTTCTGCGGACAATGGGTCTTTTAATTTATGGTACATGCTTCCTCAGTTTGTTTGCCCAGTTGATTTCATACAAGGGACACTATTGGCGGATGGCTTAAAAGCTACCCAATCAGAGCATGTATTATATATTAACTAAAACTCCTCAATGATATACGATATGTTTCCTGCTCAGTGCTTGATTGTTTGCTTTTCTCTCTCTGTCACCCTCTCTGACATTTTATCTGTGCCTGACGGAGGGGGTGTGAGCAGAGGGGCTGTTTGCACAGAGGCTGTTTGCCTAGAGGATACGGACGCTCCTCTACAAAATGCCGCTTTATTGCGGTGCTTCGGCATACTTAAAAGCATGTACTGATTTTTTGATTGTTTGCTTTTCTCTCTTACTCTCTCTTACTGACATTCTCTGCTCCTGACACGCATTCCTTTGAAGAGAAGATATTTTTGCATTCTTTTAATTGTGAGAAAGAACTGCCATCTCTGTCATGTCACGGAGCACAGTTTAAACTTTTGACTAAAGGGTGTTATTTCATGTCTAGAGGGCTCTAATAATGTTAACAGTGTGGGAGAGTTTATAAGGGCTTAAAATATATAAAAATAACTATACAAACATATGGTTTCTACTTCGTGGATTTTCCCCCCGCGATCGAGGAGGGATTACTGTACATCTTTTTTTCTCTATTACAGGTGCAATAATATTTTAATTAAGGTGGCCTAAATATTTCTAATTGCACTTTGTTTCTTTTTATGCATTCTGTCAAACCAACGGCCAGATATGATGGAGACTATCTCTGGGATGAGGCATGTTGTCTTACGCTGAAGTAGCTCTTTAAATAAGGGGATTGGGGGAAAACATTGTCCCCAGTTGTGTTGTGAAAGGGGTCTAGCTGTTTATTTTACTAATGACGATAAGTTAATGATTCAAAATTACAAAAAAGGCTAACCCTGGAAAATGGCAAGCTAAAACATATCAGTAAAAATTGTGCAGCTTTGCAAAGCATGTCTGAAGTAACGTTTTGCAAAAAAAAAAAAAAAAACTTAAAATAAATTCCAATTATATTTCAAATAGCAATATTTGATCTGTCAGCCCTAATACAGGTATGAATTTGGATTTGAAGCCTACCATCTTTGTAAGGTCTGGGGAGCAGGCAGAGAATAACTGTCAGGCCACAAGAGTTCATTTTAGAAAAGAGCCTGTTTGCAAATATTTAGACATCTCTTTCTATTAGCATGTGCTAATTCAATCCGAAAGCTATAATTTTTTGTTAAACACCCATCTTAAAAATCAAAGTTATGATTATCTTCATTTGTCTTAGAATGCATGTCAGCAGATGTTTATCGTCTTTTTGAATAAATTACCTTCCTAATCCTTTATCCTCGTGTAAAAGTCTACATTTTGCACATTACACGTGAGAAAAACTTTCAATTAAGTTAGCTTCCCTATTATTTATCAACATTTTATAGAAGCCAGAGACAAAATTTCTATCTCAAACTTTTTGCCAAGCATTACTGTTTTTCCTTGAAAGATAAGAACTTATTCCAATGTGCATCATAAGACCAATCTCACTTCTGAATAATGATGTTGATACTCTCCCGGACATATGTGCAAGGATCAAACTACTATATACCAGTCCAGAAGCTTCAGTTTGTATTAACAACATTATTTCAGACTACTTCAAATTAGAACATGGTGCTAGACAAGGATGCCTCTCGTCACCTTTGCTATGTGCAATCGCTACCGAGCCATTGGCTGTTCACTTTCAAAGTGCATCAGCGATAAAGAGAAGGACTTGAATGGAAATATCACTAAATGCAGACAATATGGTACTGTATATATCACTCACAAAATTCTGTGCCTATAGCCCTAACCGCACTAGAAGAATTTCAAAAGATATCTGGACTCAAAATTAATTTGAATAAAACTGTGCGCTTTCCAGTGAATTCTCTGGCAAACAATATTAGATTGGACACCTTCCCATTTGTCATTGCAGCTCAGTTTAAATACCTAGGGGTCAACACCGCAAGTAGATATGAAGCTCTTTTTCAACAATAAATTGCTGTTTGAATGGATAACATTAAAAAAGATGTGCATAGATCATCAACCCTCCATCTTACTATAGCAGGAAGAATTAACATTCTTAACAAAATGAATATTCTCCCTAAGCTTCTGTTTCAAAACATCCCCATATACATTAACAAATCTTTTTTTATGAAACTAGATTCAATCATAACCTCATTTATTTGGAATTTGAAAAATCCACGCATTCAAAAGGCAACCCTACAATTACCTAAATCAGAAGGCAGCATGGCTCTCCAAATTTTCAGTTTTATTACTGGGTGGCAAACATACATGCTATAAAAACCTGGACATTGACACTTTATGTCCCTTGCTTTGTACACCAGTACTGTAAATATAAGGTATCGTCAATATACTAACAACCCATTTGTTCTTCATTCACTCAGACTATGGAACCAATGTTTGAAGCACTTTATGTTAGAAAATGTATCTGTGGCACCTCTATATGATAACCACCTTTCTCTGCCCTCTCGAATTTGCAGTTTTTAATGTTTGGAAAACATATTGGATTAGATTATTTAGAGATTTGTATATGAATGTCTTTGCATCCTTTGAGTCATTATACTCCAAATTTAATCTCCCTTCAACACAATTTTTCCACTATCTCCAAATTAAAAACTTTGCTAAATGAAATCTGTCCAATTTCCTCACCTCCCAACTATTTCTATTCCAGAAGAGATATTGATCAGTCTTGGGGACTGAGATCACATTTCTATAATATATTAAAACATTTTAAAGTAATTTCCTTTTAATGATCCCAGAGCACAGTGGAAAAAGGATCTCCTACTCAGCATTTCAGAAAAGGAGTGGAAGGCAGCCACGTACAGAATTCACTCCAGCTCCATGTGCAAAACATTCCGTTATCCATCTTAAAATCTTTTATGGAGCACATCCATCTCGTTTGAAATTGTCCAAGATGTTTCCAGGGCAAGATCCAACTTGGGAACATTGCAGTCGAGCCCCAGTTTCACTGGGCCACATGTTTTGGGAGTGTACCAAATTAACATTATTCTGGATGAAAAATTTTTAAATGCCTACTAGATAGCCTTGGACTCACAATCCCTCCTAATCCATTCACAGCAGTGTTTGGTGTACTCCCAGATGGGCTTGAAGTGGAGAAGGACAAACAAACTCTAATTGCCTTTACTTCATTACTAGCATGTAGACTTGTCTTGCTCAGCTGGAAGAATCCTAGCCCATCTCTTTCATGTCAGTGGGTAAGTGATGCTCTATACTATTTGAAATTGGAAAAATTCAAATTCTCACTTAGAGGGTCTGTTCAAAACTTCAAAACCTGGCTGGACCTAATCAGTAACATTTTAGAATAAACATTTATATTGGGGTGGAGACTCCTTTCTCTCTTTACTACTCTTCAGTTTTCCTCTGGTTGTTGGCCTTTGTCTCTCACGGGTATGGGGGTTGATTTGATTTTAGTTTAAGTTTGACTTGATTGTATGGAATCTTGTATGCTTTTAATAAATTCAATAAACGATTAAAAAAAAAAAAATTGTGTGAACACACCGAAGAACAATTTCAATGAACAGGCCATTTAGTCCAAAATAATTTACTAATGGATATTTACCTTACTTCTCATTGAGTTGTGGAGATCACCATACTAGCTGATAGTTTGTTTTTTTTTGAGGCACAGATGTAATAGTTGTCCAGTTCTGTGCAGCAGTACATTTGGGTTTCTGCACCTACTTTCTGAATGTTCTTTTGCAGGAAGTATGGTACCTAAACACATCTCTGAAGCTCTAGCTACAGCTGTGATTTAGGGATGGGCATCACAGTGTACACTCCCCAAACCATGTCTGAGCCAGCAGTTAAATGCATCCCATTGTTACTTAAGGGTACCGGAAGAAATCGGAGTACCTTGAGAAAGCCTGTGAACGTACGGGCTGGTACATTGACCAGACCTGATTTGAAGCCAACAGTGCTGCTCTCTCAGAAATGTTTTGATGCAAGTGCCGGTATTCTATTTTGTTCATGTGCAAATGCGCTTTGATTTTAAGAGTGGTTTGACTAGCTTGCATGTTTAGTCCAGCGATGCAAACACTCAAAGTGCTACGTAATTAATGACAATAGCCATCTTTTGCTGTCAGATGATACTGTGAAAATAGTTTTTCAAGATTGTGCTGTTTCATTTGTAAGTAATGAAGGAAGGCTGATGAACCATTATTTGCTGCTAAGAGAGATTCTTTGGGGTCTATCTGCTCCCTCTGTCTCCAAACCAACAACATACCTTGTGCTGTTTCTGTCCTGCTACGATGGGTCTAGGAATTCTCTGCCCCAGTACTCAAGTCTTTGAAGGCTGCATATGCCTTTGTTATGCCACGCACAAGCAGGTTTCAGGGCTAGAAAATACACATATAGCAATTGATTGACATTTATCCTAATGTCAATTTCTGGTCAATTATAAGAACTACCACTCGGTTAAATCCACATCAATTACTTCCCTCTACTGCCTGTGTTGGTTGTGCAGTTCCTTCATTTTACAGAGAAGTTTGGGTGGTGTACATTTTCAGGAAGTTTTACATTGTAGTCAAAAATGTAACTATCAGCACATCAGTTCCTGCCCTATTGCGTCCATTGTTGTTTGTGCCTCTGTGATAGAAAAACATATCCTTGTGTGTGGCTTAGGGGGTGTTGCTTTCTGAAGATTTATGAACATGGACACAAGCTGTTGCTTCAGTAACATTTGAGATTTGTCAACATGCACACATTCAGTAAGCTTTTTAAAAATGTGACCTACTTGATATTTTCTAAATGGAGACCCATCAAAACAAACGGTCATGTGTATTGTGGGTTCTCCATGGGAAAACTCCATACACTTACAGTTGCCACTGTCAAATTCCATGGTTTTATCTAGCCAATTGACTTATCCTAGTGGAGGATATGCAGGCTTTTTTTTCTCCACAGTAAATATGTATGTAAATAGTAAATGACAGCCAGAGACATGTAGAATTATTCCATATAAACTATTTCACACGGGAGCTTGACACCCTTCTTTTTGTATGAATGGCATACATTTAGTGAAGTTCTCTTTATTTTGCAAATATTTTTTTAAAGTGAAATGCTGTTTCACTGTAAACGCAGTTTCACTCATCACTAGTCCTAAACATGCACTAAGAATAAGGCAAGACGGAGACAAAAAGAACCTGCAAAACACAAGAAAATGTGTTGATGGTACTGAGGGGTCAGACATCCTAGGTAGGTTGGCCGGTACGGTATGAGTATGAACCAATTTTCAAAATACTTTTGAGAATGAAATGTCTCAATTCTTTGTAATTCTTGATACAATATCCAAAGCATAATTAATTAAATTAAAACAAATTAGTGATATATTTTTTTCTGTAAATGGAACACCGGTTATGCCTGTCTATTCACCAGTGTTACTTTGACTTGATTCTGTGCAGTGAAGGTCCTTGTTAGGATATTTTTGGTCATCAATTGTTTATTTAAATTTTCAAAGTCGAAAATAAGTCAACATTTCAAAATTGGAAACAATGTGTCAAGTACACCAACATGGTGACCCTCGGTCTCAAGCTCCATCCCTTGTCCTGTACCATAACACTAGGAATGGCAGCCATGCCCACCAACCACATGCAGTCGAGGGAGTGAGTGCATCATGGGATCCCGCACATAAACTATTTAACTTTGGCAGCAGCTGATTCTTGGGTAAGAATCATCTCGCTGGATGCTCTATCAATCTGGGATACAGACAACCCCAGAAGAATCGGCTTGTAAAATGAAGACATGTTTTTTCAGTACAGATTAGTTAAGAGGACTTCCAGCTAGAGGCATAAAGTTGTTTAGCAGCTATAGTGCTGAAACATAAGAGTTTGTGCTAATTCACTGACAGAGCAAGGTGACAAAGATCTGCGAGTAAAAATATGTGACCATTCTAGAGAGTTAGCCAGAGATTAGAGACTTGAACCAGAACCACAGGGTGACAAAACCAGTACATATCCATGAATATGACTGGGGCATCATAGTGTCATAAGTGACAGAGTCAGTCTGGGCTAAGGCCCATCAAATGTAGCATATGATCTGTAAAGTATAACCTGTGTACAAACATAAATTGAGTAAAATGCTGATTGGGGTTTCTTGATAAAAATTTGACTTTTTTGAAAAATACCAAAAAATATAGGAGAGGATAATGTGAGGTCCTAGGACCACTGAAATATGAGGGGTAGAGGTTTATAGGAAGCCTTACATAGCAGTGAGTAAAGAGCTGAGGCTGACATTGAGAGGAGAAAAGGAACTAGCATGAAAGAAGAAAAGTGGCAGGGCAAAAGAGATAAGGGAGTCACCGTGTACCATTAAAGATTTTCAAAAGATTCAAGGAAGGTCCTGTTACGAATTAATTTTTGTTCATGAAGATTTTAGTGGCCAAGAATGATGAACATGAAAGAGCCGTTGGTAGGGAAATTGGAGTTTACTGGTAATAACACAATTTGAGGGGTGCTATGTCTCTGACACTTAAACCAAATGAGATTACACTCTCTAGGGGGATTTGGTTCGGAAAGGAAGTCTGCTTTGCTCCTGTATTGCATCCCCCCCAACCACACATTTGTATCATTTGGGTAGTTGGTCGTAACTCCTAGTGGGGCCTTGGTAGAATTAAACAAGTCTGCCTATAAAAATATGAGCTGCAATGCAGTGAAGCCTCCATTTTTTTTCTGTAGCATACTCGGTCCCCAATCTGCCATTTTATTTTTTGTAATGTTGGTACAAGTATGAAAAGAGAGAGGAATAAGTTGTACATTTTACTTCTAGTGACAAATGCTAGTGTCATACCACACTTCACTCTGATTTTTGTTTCATTGTTACCAAGGGTATGGATTTTGAGCATCAAGGTCACGTAAGCGTTTTTTTTTTGTTGTTGTTTTCAGTATATTCTTTTGAAGCTTGTTAAATATTTGTTTCCCAGCTATCCTTGCAGGATTAAAATTTTTTTATTTCTGCTTTTTTTGTCATCATATCTGTGACAAATTGACTGACAATTTAGAATTTTTTTTTAATGTGGTGTCAAATGTCAATCATGAAATAGTCAGGATTTTCCCTTTTCTTCAAAACCCTTCATTTGATATTCATTCAGAACCCAAACGCTTAACGTGCAGCTGCTGACCCTGAAGGTCCAGGTTTGGTGGATATTCTCCAGTTAGCCTGGTGCCTGTTGAATAGTCAAGGATGGGAATTCCTGGGGCATGTACAGGTACGGTGATCAAGGAATGTTGACCCTATGTTTCATTATATAAAATGCAGAGAAGATCATGAGTTCACAGAACAAGCGGGACTGTAGGAAATATGGCTCAGCACATCAGAAGCATAGTGCAGGGACCCTTGGGAAGATCCTCCCTCAGTACTGTCAGAGCAAGTTGAAGCTAAGAAAATTCACGTTTCTGATGCTCCCTGGGTTTTTGACATTGCTGCACCAGAACCCTTGGCCGTGTGTACCTGTCCTGCTCTGTTGTGCCCCCTGCTGACACAGAATACATTCTCGTTGATTTCCAGCCACTTTAAAGAGCATATTATGCTTTGTTTATCAGCTCTGCTTTGCCCTACGTCGTCCTCTAGATTGTAACATTTCAAAGCTTAAAGGAATATGTTTGGAGAACTGACTGAATAGTAAATTTTATACCCTGACCTTCAGTTCAGCAGTGGCAGGTTGGCAGGTGTCCCACTGAGAGGATGCTCTTAGGTGACGTGCTCTCTCTTTGATCCGACAGCACCTACTGGTATAATGCAAAGTTCGGGCTTCTTGTGCCATTTGATTTGCTAGCCTTTGATTATCTTTTTAATCAAGCGCAGGAGTAAAATTTGATTTAAAACAACCAGAAGCTGACAAAGCATCAGTTGTCTTGCAAAGCAGGGTGCTGAGTCGCCTCTTTTAATGGTCTGATTATGGCGCTCTCAATCCATTATGCATACTTAGCAGCATCGTTACTCATGCAGTAATGTGAAGAATGGCCGCCCGTCTCCTTTCTGCAGTAGCATTGACCTTTGGCCTCATAATTCTTTGTCTTAATGATTTGCTGATGGCCCTTGAATGTGAGCAGTGGGTACCTAAACTGCTACGGTGCTCCTGGAGCTGCCTCCTGCACAGGCCCATTGGTAAGCCTTTGGTACAGTAAATCGGCAAAGCATCTGGGCGAATCGCTTTCATTTATCATCTGCTAGGATTCACCAAGAGGCTGCTCTGCTTCCTACTAATTAATTATTCAGTTTCAAATTGCACATTCTGCTTTCAGGGCACTGGGCTTATTGTGTGATCAGCACTGAACCCAGACAAAAGTCGTTTTGGGTTTCAGTAGCGTGACCTTATGTGTCTACTTGTTTTAAAAAGAGAAAAAAAAAAGGCAAGAAGGACAGACATCAGGTCTTTTACCTCACAGCCTGTGCCCTGCTCTGGGAGCTCAATAATTTATTAATGCTCAGCAAAGGCCCTCGATTCTCATTTCAATTGAGCAGACAGTGGCAAATAAAAGTGGCTAGAGAGGCACTGTCCTTCACGTCGAGTGAGACGCCATCAAGACCTGCGCCTTCTCAAATACTGCTGTTTCTCAAGGCCGTAGGATTAGAAAGTCATTCAGAATAAAGCTAAAGATGGCTAATTTGTGAAATGCTGCTCAATTATTTGAAATTCATGAGTGAGTGTGTATATGTATGTGTATAAATATAAAAATAAAGACAACTTGTATATAATGAGCACGTCAGATATGACTGGTACCTCACAGCTACAGAGAGCTGGGTTCAAATCCCAGCCACCGTACTGGTCCCCTTTGTAATGGCAGGGTTTCCTATTACCTTGCACATTCCAAAGGCTGACGTCTATGTTAATATTTAACTGGTATCATTGATGGGGTGTCTGGCTGGCTCCTCCTTTATTTCTGACTGCACTGGGTATGGAGTTGTGTAAAGGAACAAGCGAGTTCTTTAAGTAGATGAATGAATTAGATCATCAAGTAAAGTTCTTCCTTTTGTCATTCCTAAGAAGCTGTTCCTGTAACATTGTTTTTTTAATCAACAGCTAATTTTAAAATAAAATCTCGTTGTTAGCTCTGGGTTCAAGAGACCATTTCCCTGTTCAGTGAGAGGGTTTCTGGTGTTTGAACTCCCATCTGTTTTCGGCAGCCTGTTATGGCATTCCTTCATTTTGCTTCATTTTTGTAGAAATGACTGACCGAGAAAGAGAACCCGTCTGTCTTTGTACAGCTCATGGATGACACTTTAGATTTCACAAACTTGAATCTTGTATGTATGTTTCCATGTAGTATATAGCATAAAGCTACGGAACAAATGGACATAAATGCAGAGAGGTACTTTATATTTAAATGGCATTGAAACAATCTTCCAAAATGTTTTTTGTGAATGTTCCTTATTAAATGTATCATACTGTAACCTGCAGATGGTTAAGCCTTTCACTTGGAAACATCTCTAAAATAGGCAGTGTGGCATAGTGGTTAAGACTTTGGCATTATATGACTATGACAAAGAAGCTTCAAATGGAAAACCAAAATGAAATGTAACCAATTGCGTCTCAAACGTTGTAAGTCGCCTTATGTAAAGGTGTCAGCCAAATAAGTAAATGTAGATGGTGGTAAACCTACAGTAGAACATCCAATTTGTACAGGCCTCACAAAGAATACTGACTTTGGAGATGATGGCTATGTGTGTGTTTATAACTCTAATACTTTATTTTTAGCATGGAAGCATATTTATAATTTCCTCCATCTCTATCCCTTAGCAGATATTTCATAGTTTTGGCATTTCTCATTCTCCTCCCTTACCTTTAGCATGTTTACATACACTTCAATAACCCAGTTATTCACAGAAACCTGATATCTAAAATGCTATGTAAACCATTATTACAAAGAGAAAACAAATTATTGGCTGCTGAGAAACCTTATTAACAGAGAGAGATTTTCTCCCTGAATGATCTGATTATGTGGCCATATAAACCTATAACTAGGTTACTGTTAAGGATTTTGTAGTCTCCACATGGCGGTTGCACTCCTGCACGTGTATTTGTTTTGTACACACTTTCAGCAGCCACGGGTAGAAGTGTCCAGAAAATAAACTTCAAGAGGGCAAATGTTTGGGCAATTGCATGATTCCTTCTCCTGGCTGAAATCTGTCTCAATATTTCAGAGATCGCTACATTTATGTTGGTGAGCGGAACATAGTGCTAACCTGAGGAACACAATCTTGAGAGCGGTAGGATAATACGTTAAAAGTAACAGATGTTAAGTAGTCCAATTACTTTTTAAAGTAACAAGTAATTTAGCACTTATTGAAAGAAAAAAATCTGCTGTGGGCTGGCGCCCTGCCCGGCGTTTGTTTCCTGCCTTGTGCCCTGAGTTGGCTGGGATTGGCTCCAGCAGACCCCTGTGACCCTGTAGTTAGGATATAGCGGGTTGGATGATGGATGGATGGAAGAAAGAAAAAATACCCAGATGATTATTTCAGCAACACTGTGTATAAGGCAAAAAGAACTCGTACTTTGTTCTTTGCAGGGCTCAGTCACACAGTCAAGCAGAAAAGATTTAGCTGTGTGCAATCTGCTAATGGAAACCTATAAACAAAGCATCAATTTAAATAAACATTTTTATAAAACAATTATCTTGGGGTTCATGCATATTCACGGTTGCATCTCCCCCAACCCAAACACACACCACCGGAGCTTTAAAGATGGAGCATTTTGCCAAAGGGGTACACCAGAACATTACTTTTACATGTAAATGCAGATAAGTAAGGAAGCGGGTTTTTTCCTGTTAATCTTAACCTGATGTGCGTGCAAGTTAATGCACTGCTTGAGAGCAAAAGGGAAAGGGGCAAGAAAAACTTATTCCCAATGAAAACGGAGTTAACCCAGTTTATTTAATTTGGTGAGGAGTTGCATAAACAAGTCCATATATACAACAAACATTCAAGCATATAAATTACATGAATACATAGAAGCATGTAACCATACAAATCCTTCTATATAAAGCGGTCGGGATTGTCCTTCCATCCCGTGAGTGCTACGCAGGCGCGGAGTTTCACACACGCCCTGTCGATTTTGCAATGCACGATGGGATTTGTAGTTTAGTTTTTCCAGGTAACAGATGATTTTCTACTCCAGACTGTGCGATATCTTCTTCTTCTTTCTTACTATATAAAAGCGGTCGGGACTGTCATTTTGTCCCGTGAGTGGAAAGCGTAGCGGTATTCCGCTTATCACAGACTTACTACTTGCAGCTTGCGGTACGAAGCGACATGATGTGAGCAGAGTTCTGGTGCTCCCATCGCTCCTTGCTTTTGTGCGATGCGCTGGAAAAATAGACAAAATTATGTCTCTGGAAATAATTAATGTTGATGGAGTACAAATGCCTCACCGCGTAGTAAATATCAGGGGGGTTCAAAAGGGTGACCTCAATATAGAAAAAAGTTTAAATTTCATCACAAAAATAACAAACTACGAGTATTAAAGTAATACCGCTCAAATGCAATATAACCAAATTAATGAGTTTGTATAAAATATCAAATTGATCTACATATGGAATTGCCTTAAGAAGTGGTCAACTTAAAAGGCGGGTCAGCCTAGTTTATCTATAAGCACTGTGCACCCATTTGATATATATATATATATATATATATATATATATATATATATATATATATATATATATATATATTTTTTTTTTTTACATGGATGGCAGGATGTGCCATTATGGCTTAAAATTTCAGTAATTAACAGCTATTACTGATCCTTCTTCTTTCCGTTTCTCCTCTTGATATCCTGTAGTGGCATTTGGTTCATTTTCTCCATGGATGCTGCTGACTGGTGGTTTTTTATTTTTTTTTTTTTGTGTTTTTTTTCCCTTTTCTCCATTGTCTGTTGGCCATATCTCATTGATAGTATTAATACACGTGCTCAGAATCCTTTCATTTTGAAATTGTTTTACTGTGTGATCTCCTAGGCTGTATCTTAACATTTCCAAGTTGCATTTTGCCCAATGCTTGACTGTACTGTCTCTATGGTGAGTCAGTGACATTCATCAGAAATGTTAGTGAGGTTCCCCGTGAAGCTTCGAAGACCGGGATTCATCAACACTCGGTCATAGAGTGGGGTGGGGTTCCCACTTTAAGGTTTGCAGAGAGGTTCTGGTTGACACCAATTTGCTAAAGAAAAAAGGTGCCATTACAGTGAAATGTCGGTAGTTGCTAGCAGGTGAAAGTCAATGAAAGAGCAGGTGTCAACCATGAAGTTTTGAATGCCGGAATATGTCAATACTGAATCGAAGAATGCGGCTAGGGATCCTTCTTGAACTTTTGCAGAGATGTTCCTGTGCACACCGGTATGCTAGACAAGGTGCCAGTATAGTGAAATTATGATAGTCATAAGGTGGTGTATCCTTTCACTAAGCAAAGTTGCCGGTACTCTGTTTTGACAGTAGAAGTAGTGCTGGCCCACTTCAAGCACTGGTTTTGCCTGTAAAGTTGTAACAGCACTCTGAGCCTGCACTCCATCCACCCATCCATCCATTTTCTAACCCGCTGAATCCGAATACAGGGTCACGGGGGTCTGCTGGAGCCAATCCCAGCCAACACAGGGCACAAGGCAGGAACCAATCCTGGGCAGGGTGCCAACCCACCGCAGGACACACACAAACACACCCACACACCAAGCACACAATAGGGCCAATTTAGAATCGCCAATCCACCTAACCTGCATGTCTTTGGATTGTGGGAGGAAACCGAGCGACCGGAGGAAACCCACGCAGACACGGGAGAACATGCAAACTCCACGCAGGGAGGACCCGGGAAGCGAACCCGGGTCTCCTAACTGCGAGGCAGCAGCGCTACCACTGCGCCACCGGAGCCTGCACTCATTAAACACAATAAGACTGAAAGAAATGGCAAGGCCTGTAGCAAGTAGGTGTGATCTTAAAAGCAGCAGTCCTGTAGCTGGAGAGACAGCAAGACATAAAGGTGAAAAGGAAAAGCTGGGTTTATATGAAAATGGGCCAACCAGTAAGTTCTGATGAAAATGTTTTTGTTCATTTAACAGACGCCATGTTAAACACTTCACTTGCAAATTTTTGTTAATGCATTTTGCATCCATCTACTCTGGCAAGGACCCCATGTAGCTCAGCATACCACACCACCTTTTCTTTTCGTTTTAGTTTATCCTGGGGAATTCCTAGGTGCTCCTGGGATAGCTAAATGGTGTAATAACTCCATCATGTTCCATGTCTTCTTCTCTGACATGGAAGCTTCCTGTGGTCATCTTTACTGGTCTCTCAAGCCTTGTGATCTGGAGAACACTTCCCACTCTATGTAACCTGCAGTAAGTGAGTGTAGCAATAAGGGCATTGTGTGCCAGTGTAATCTGTGAAGGTTATCTCAAATCCATTGTTTTATTGCTCATAAACTAACAAAAATGGAAAGTGCCAGAGAAGATAGCCAGCCTGTGTGTCTTTGACATGTTTCTGTCTATTTTAAAAGTGCTATTGTCTGCTTGACCAGTATGCTTAGAACTACAGTCAGTTGTAAATAATGAACACAGGTGAACATTTTATTTGGGTACAGTCCAAGAATAACCAGACAGCCCACCTGGCACTTGCCCATACCTGACAACAATTCTATGCACATATAAATATATGAGAAGTTATAATGACAAGGATCCAGCACGAAGTCAAAAGCCCTCTCCATACCTTTGAGCATTCCTGCCAGTTGTGCGTGTATTCTCAGCATTTCCCCACCTGAAGAACTGGCTGTGATGGCTGCACTGTTCTTTGGCTTCTCTCTGGCTTTAATATGTATTTGTAAATGAATTATGTATTGTTTTATTATGGGAATAGAAGTTACAGTATCTTTTAAAGCAAGGTAAATACATACAGTACATCTTTTTGTGCCATATTTCTCTCGTCTGACTATTTCCACCTTGGTTACAAAAGGGATTGATATGAGCTCTAGTCTGTTCTGCATCAAGAGCGGATACAACCCAGGGTAGAAAGAGTGCCCTCTGCTGGATTCAGTG
The DNA here is from genome assembly GCF_016835505.1 of Polypterus senegalus. Lineage (NCBI taxonomy): Eukaryota > Metazoa > Chordata > Cladistia > Polypteriformes > Polypteridae > Polypterus > Polypterus senegalus. The sequence goes on from NC_053158.1 coordinate 45,317,680, forward strand.
AGTGTAGTCTGCAGGCTGCAGGTTCATACGGAGCAGCTTGCTTTACTCTTTTAATATGGGAATGGAAGTTATCTTTTAAAGCAAATTAAATAAATATATCTTTTTGTACAATATTTCTGTCATCTGATTATTTCCGCCATGGTTATAAAAGGGTTAGGTATTGGCGCTAGTCTGTTCTTAATCAAGAAAGGAAACATCCCGTGGGGGAGAGGGCGCCACCTGCTGGATACAGTGTGAAGCAAAGCTGAGGGAGTCTTTCTCTGTAACATCAGATGCTCCATCACAAAGTCAGCAATCAGATTAGCTGCTGCCTGCATGGTGCTCTCTATTTAGCTTAATTGTAGGACTTGCAACCTGCAATTGTAGGTTCAGGGAGGATGGGAGCTAGGTAGGGTAGAAGCACCCTGTCATCGAAGGAGTCTGGGAATGTTGGTTTATCAGCTTTCTACCCATCATGTCAGTGTAACTTTTACTACCTAAAACCTCTGGCCATAGGTTGTTAAAAGTAAACCTCCTCTTCACCTTGACTGTCTAGTACACTGATCTTTACAGTTGTGATCAAGTCCCTGAGAGTGTTAAATTTCTGGTTATGTGACTTGCTGAGTTTATTGGTGGTTGGTGATCAGGCCGTCAAGAAATTAAATTTGAGCATGCATCCTTATGTTTTGAATGTTATCAACCATCATTGTCATTAGACTGCAGTGGTTATTCCATTAATGCACGTAGGGACGTTGACTTGATGTTGACCAATAGTGTGTGTGCGGTCATATTGGGTACAGTAGCTGTGCTATTATATCTCAGTTTAGTGAATCGGTTAGAGTCCTTTGTCGGATGACAGTTGTGTGCCTCCTTCATCTGGTGGCTAAGGCATCAGCTAAGGTTTAGCCATACTCCATGCTTAGTGTTGGATTGGATTCCAGTTCACAACAGAACATTGTCTGCTACTGGCCGAGCAGGTTTATGGATGTATACTGAAGTTGGAGCAGATTACATGCATTTCTGTACCAGGGCTTGGCTCTGTGTTTTAACAGCCAAGCGCTTCATGACATTTATATGTCAACCACCTTCAGGTTACATAGCAGCTATCCCATCTCACTGAGCAGTAGATGAAGAACAGGCCATTAGTATAGGATTAAAAACCCTATGGTTGGCAGTTAGCGTGGTTTGGTCAGTCAGGCGTAAGTGAAGTTCTGTGGCTCATTCATCCAGACTTAATGGAAATGCTCCGTAGGGAAGAAAGGATGATCACAGAAGATGTAGGGTAAGCTGTAATAGATGTCTCGGAAGGCTCTGTTGCAAACACACCTCGGGATGTGGCCAGACGGAAAAAATCTCGATCAAGCCATTTTGGCTTATGTGTTATTTGTTTGTTTGTTTTTTTGTTTATTATGAACTTTTCTGCAATAAATGACAACATATTGTATTATCATATCAGTCTTTACCTAACAGTCAGCAGTAAAAATCCGCAACAATAGCTTCCCACACACTGATGCCCAGTGTTTCTGGGGATGTGCTGATCAAGGCGGTGAACCTGTCAGCAACTGGTGACATGGGAGAAGCAGGACTTAAAGTATAGCTTTACAGAACAGTTTAGCCTACGAAAGCCGGATGCAGGTCTACATGCTGTGATAAGGGCAAGCTGTCATTTTCAGATGATGCAGTAAATGTGGTTAATGGAATCCCACCACTGAGCCCCTGGTCCAAGACGTTACTCAGTGGTTGAGCGACGCATCATAAATTCCAAGATCATCATGATTCCAACTTATACAATTACCAATGAAGTTTTTACATATCCGTGGTGTAGACGTGTAAACCTGACCAGAATTTCTGTGAAAGCTGGATTCCGTTTCAGCATTCTGTTATATTCTCCTACCTTGTTTTCAGCTTTTTCGATGCTATAGGCTTCTGTCTTTCACCATAAAGGGAGGTTTTTTTTTGTTTTGTTTGACCATTTCAGGTCAAAACATTAGGCAAATTAGGGTTTTGTGTATTTAAGCCTGTCCCAGACTTCAGCTGTGCTGTCCTAACACACTGTCCGCTTTGTGAATGGCGGGTTCTGCCATCTGACCTGCTAGTTACATCACTATGCTTATCTTCTTAGCCATTTGTGAGTGTTGGAAGGCAGATTGTGTTATGGAACCTTTGGACACAGTGGATCTACCTTCTCTTTTGTGCAGTCAAATGAGCCCAAGACTAAGTTTCTTCCTCATGTCTTGAAACTTTTTACAATTTTCTAACACAATTTGTGAGCTTGGTGTCTTGTTCGTCCAGTTATCTCATAACGGTGATTTCACCTTCAGCTAATCGTGACACCACTTACTGATGCTAACTATAACTGCTATTTTAGCTGTAGATTAATGTAATCTTTTGATCTAAAATCGTTCAGTTGGGGAGATACGATTTATTTTGACCAAAATTGAAATGGTCTACATATGAAAAATATATGATGCATATTATGTTTGAAAAATGCTAAAATTAGTCAATTTTATTTACAAATACTTCACTATTTGAAGTGATTTTGTAATGATTTAAAATGTAGAAGACCACTTGTGTGAGTGCTGGAAAAATGTCTTGTGTGCAATGTAGAATTGAAAGGACTGAATTTTCAGTCAGCACTTAACAGAGTTTAACAATTTCTTATGGAGTATATCACTTTTTAATTCTTTAATTCTTTTTCACCTATGCACTGCAAATAAAGGCCATTTGGTTTGCTTTTTCTGTCAAAAGGAATGATTTTTCATCATAAATGAAGTGCTTGATATTAAATCACCTGTCCCACGATTCTTGTGATGTTTATCCCCCAAATGTGAAACTTAATTAGATCTCAGTCCTTTTAGTCTCCCCTGTACTTGTAGAGTAATTAATGCTGTTGAATTGTTTGAATTGATTTCTTAAAAATTTGATTTTTTTCCTTTTAAAAACGGAAAGCTCTTGAATGCAAACTGTGCGATGGTCTGTCTCAGAGAACACATTTATCGACAAAAATGACAATTACTGGAACTTCAAGCATTCGTGTGATTTTATTCGTAGCTTCATTTTTACTTTTGTGATGACAAAAGTGAGGCGCAGTGCACACAAGTCTGGGGAGCAGTTAGTATCCTGTTAGGTATTTAACCAGCCTTGTTTACCCTACCATTGTAGAGTAAAGAGTTCCATGTGCATTCGTCCGCATGTTCTATTTGTTTTGCTTAATAAAATCAAGTTTTGTGCTGCAATTATGCCCTCAAAGCATAATGCAAGTCCTTCATGCTCTAGACACAAATGTGCAAAGTCAGTAATGCAGTTTACTGAAAAAAAAATAACAGTGTTAGAGAAATTGTGCAGGAATGGTGACAGAGTTTGGTGTTAATGATTTGACCGGCTGGCTAGAGCCATCATCGCTACCGATTCCATCATTGATCACAGCCTGAATGTTAAACATCAGCACACCTCTGCTCTGCACCCGTACTCGGGGACTCGTATCTCAAGTGCTGGCACGAAACAGATGTCGTTGATGGATTATTTCAAAGTGGTGCATCCTTCATGATCTCTTAACACCATCTGCCATCTAGAAAGAACAGAGTGGCAGAGGTAATGTTGAAATCTCGCCAGTCCGACAGTAGCAACTAAAGCTTTTTTTTTTTTTTTTAATATATAAATTTTAGCACAGAATTCTAGGGAATGACCTGTGAGAAAAAAATGTTTAGCATGTTACCAGTTTAATTTTGCGTACTGCATTTCATAGCTTATTTTGTGTAATGAAAAATGCATATTATGAGAAGTAATGTTTTGTTATAAAAGAATTTTGTCCAGAAAAGTTATTTTGTGCAAACTCTAGTGAAAGATTACAGTTTTTGGTGATTGCTGGAACCTAACCTCTGATTTCTCATAGTTTCAATGTATTAACATTTGAGCTGCTTTCTAGGAACGTTACTACTGAAAAAGTTCAGGGTTGACTATACTTTTAAATCGGGTATCCCATTAATAAACACTACTCACAGGCATGAATACAACTGAACTGGAGCCAAGTGGATGATTTGATGAAGTGTTACATTCATACAAATACGTTCAAATTCAAACCAGTAAATTCATCCTTTTATTTTTCTGCAGTTACCTGGTTTTGTGAGGCAAGCTCTAATTTGAACAAGCAACAGAGAGACTGACTGGATGCAGGCATTTTCATCGTTCTGCCTCATTTTGGTTTTATGTTTTCATGAGCACAACAACACTTTAAATATGGCATTGTGTTTAGATGTTAAACTTTTGTTAATACCGTGTTAGTTTGATTAAGAATGCGTTTATAGATCAGATTAACAATGTTGCGTACATACATTGACACTGGATGTCCTCTGAATGCATATTTTAAGGCCAGAACTCAAAAATGAGTACAGTCAGTAGAAAGCCATGTTAAAGTAGTGTGTTTTTTAAAGTGCTCCACTGTAGTAACCTGGCAAATTTCTAGCTATTCTAGATTTTAGGTGCATAACAGCAGATGGCCACCTCACCACTTCTTTTAAGTTTAGCTCTTGGAATTCTAAGCAGACACTCATTTGAAGATCTAAGGTTACAATCTGGAGTGTAAGGTGAAAGGCATTCCGAGATATAAGATGGAGCGAGATTATTTAAGGCTTTGTAAACCATAAGCAGTATTTTAAAGTCAGTTCTGATTGACACAGGTAACCAGTGTAGTGACATCAAAACTGGAGAGATGTGTTCGGATTTTCCTTTCCTAGTTAAGATTCTGGTAGCTGCATTCTGCACTCGTTGTAATCGATCGATTGACGTCTTTCTTGGGTAGTCCTGAGAGGAGTGCGTTACGGTAATCTAGTTGACTAAAAACAAAAGCATGAACTAATTTTTCAGCATCTTGCAAAGTTATAAGGGATCTAACTTTTTCTATATTATTAAAGTGAAAAAATGCTGTCCTAGTAATCTGATTAATATGTGATTTAAAATTTAGGTCAGAGTCAGTAATTGCCCCAAAATTCTTTACCTCTGTTTTGACACTTAAGCCTAATGGATCAAGTTTATTAGTCATGTCCACTTCTGCTCATCCTCTCCAGTCAGTGATCACCCATTTAAGAAGACATGTTTGATTTACTGTACTTGTTAGTAGGGTTCTTTGGTGAGGCCTCAGACTTGTGCCCGAGTTCAAACAGAAGGCTTTGTGTTGGCATGTGAAGCTGGGTGGCTCTTGATGGTTTCATTCTTTAAAACAGTTTGAAGATATTTTTTCTAACCTTGCTTAGGTCACCATCACATTGGACCTCCATGTTGGTGGATGGATTAACACAGTTCAGAATTACATTTAACACATGAAGCCTCTAAATGGCTGCCTGACTCCTTGTCTACATTGGCCCGAGGCCACTACATCTCCAGCTGAATACTCTTCCTTGGTCCTATTGGATGTCTCATGTTTTTATGGACGATTAGGGTGTCTGTTGTTATGACCCTTCATAAATCTGGCATTGACAGAGGCGGGCAGGCAGACAAGGTAGTGTGTCGTGAATGAATTCCATTTTTATTTTTATATTAACCAATCTAATTGTCTCTTCTACTATATTTTATTACTATGTTTAACCATCTTTTAAAGTTAATGATAAGAAGGAGAAATTCAATTTGTACTACCTATAAAATATTTTAGTACCACAAAAGGGTCAAACATGACATTTAATCCAAAGAGTGGTGCAAGTTAAACAAGAATAAATGCTGTGTGTGCCAGGATGGAGAGATAGTTAGGGTAAAATTAAAATGGACCTCTTGTGTCCATTTTGCCTAAAATCAGGACTGAATTTTATTTCCCTGTGAAGTAACCATCTGCCATTGGCCAGTTCCTATTTCTTTCACTAAATATTTGTTTGATTTCATACAAGGTGGTATTCAGTCATCCTGTTTACTCATCTTACTTAATTTAGCCAATGTTATGGTAGGCAAAGACCTTTAATCGTATCTTTTTATGGTGCATTTGTGAGAGCCGCCCATCACATTTGAAAGAACACAAAAGGATGACAAATTAAAATTCTGTGATAATTAAAATACATAACGATATAATGAGCAAATGATAAAAAAATAAAATAAAATTTGCTTTATGTATGTGAGTAAAGTAGCCAGGAGAATTCACATCTACATGATAGTAAAACACAAGTGGCTAAGTGACGTGAGTAGCAGTTCTGAGAAGACTTGCTCAGGGTTATGCTTGGGGCCAAGTTCCAAAGCTAAAGACGGAGATATTGACACTGCAGCTGCCAGCAAGACAAGACAGTGACCACAGATCACTACCAAAAGTCATTCCTGTCTTAACCAAAACTGAGAGTCGTTACCAAAAATAAAAGTTGGAGAACAAAGCAAGTACTCTTTTAATCCAGAAACTTAAACACGAAAGCACACACCAACTTGGAAAAATTCTATTACACTATCTTGGATATCAGAAGTGCACAGAGCTGCCCTTTACCCCCTTGTGCCCTGATGACGTGTGCAGCATGATACCAGACATCACCCATAGCAGTAATATCGTAACCGCTACAACAACACAGCACAAAATCGTGGCACAAGAAAATGAACAATATCTTTAGAGCCCTTAACATAAGAGATTTCCAAAAAACTGACAGCAATGGATAAAAGAAATCTTGTATGGAAAAAGTCTCAAAAAAGTAAAAAAGCAAGAAAAGAGAAAATTTCAAAGCACTACATGAAAATTACAGGAAACGAAAAGCTACTTGGCATATTCTGCTTAAACAAATGAAACACTTTTTAATCCGAGTATCGCATCAAGTCGGTGAAACTTCTAGGCTATTGATCTGGTCAGTGAAGTGGCAGCGGGTTGTTAATCAGTTTCAGCTGCTTTGGTGTTAATGAAATTAACAATGGGTGCACTAGAGGGGCAACAATGAGATGACCCCCAAAACAGGAATGAATTGTTTAACAGGAGGCCACTGACTTTTTTCCCACCTTCTCTTTTCTGACTGCTTTGTCACTAGTTTTATATTATATTTGAATACTAACCCTCACCTATTCTGTTTCTTTTCTCGGTACCCAAATGTGGCAATTGGTGCCACGGCCCACTTGCCAAGTTGTTTGCCTGCCTATGGTAAAGTCATCCCTGATGGAGGATCACAGGAATCATGGGAAAGAGGGGTCCTTTCATCGGAGCAACGTTTCAGCCGTGGCATGGCCAAATGGGGAGGCAGCTTGATGGATGAGGTCTCCAGGACTCTAAAAATATCCAAACCTAATTATGTCATATCATCTACTGTTAAACCGTACTTCTAAAATTTTTATTATTATGCTGTATTAAGGAGTTGTTCTGTTCTGTGTATTGTATTGTATTGACCCCCTACTTTTGACACCCACTGCACGCCCAACCTACCTGGAAAGGGGTCTCTCTTTGAACTGCCTTTCCTGAGGTTTCTTCCATTTTCCCTACAAGTTTTTTATTGGGAGTTTTTCCTTGTCTTCTCAGAGAGTCAAGGCTGGGGGGCTGTCAAAAGGCAGGGCCTGTTAAAGCCCATTGCAGCACTTCCTGTGTGATTTTGGGCTATACAAAAATAAACTGTATTGTATTGTAAACTGTACTAGTTTTGCAATTGGCTACTGTCCGTGTGTTTCCTGAAGAGGCATTAGCTCTCTTGGAAATGTGTTCTTTTGTATATATTAAATATATATACATATATATATACATATATACATATTAAATAATTAAACAATATCATAATATACCAGAAACGGCGATATCCCTCCCATCGTGATTACGGCGGTACAAGAATCACATGAGAAACAATATCTTTTAGCTTACATTAACTGACGGTTAACGCGGTTACAGACGGGGCGGCACATGGACAGACTTTAATCCAGGTGGGAAATCTGGATCAACACAGTCAGCCATTTTTCCATCCCCACGCTGGGAGGTTTTTCGAACTTTGTCGACACAGCCTCGAAGGGTCTGGCTGTTGTCCAAGCCTTTATAATGTCTTGCTTCATTTGCTGGTCTTTTCTGTCTTCAAACAAGCGCTGAATTCCTCCTCCACAAAATACAGAAATATCATAGTGCTTACATGCTGGTTCTCATTCCCCCAATAAGGAAAGAAGATTTGTGCTGACAGAGGACAAAAATACCCTATCCTGTGTTTAAGCTGACTATACAAGCCTCCAGTTGTCTTTGGCTATCTAATCCAATGCTTGGCTAGCAATTCCAACTGCTGCGCCCCTGTGTGCCAAATTTAACATGCACATGTGAATAAAACTCATAACAGTATTGTCCAGATACAGTGACATAAAGAAAGATGTAGTATAACACAGTGTCACTACTGGTAGCACAAGGTGATACCTGGACCCTACAGAGGTTGCACAGGTAGTCCAACTTCTCCAGGATGACACATCAATACGTGCCATTGCCAGAAGGTTTGCCATGTCACTCAGCATAGTCTCAAGGGCTTAGAGGAGATTCCAAGAGATGGGCAGTTACGCTAGGAGAGCTGGACAGGGTCGTAGAAGATCCTTAACCCATCAGCAGGACCGGTATCTGCTCCTTTGGGCAAGGAGGAACAGGGTGAGCACTGCCAGAGTCTTACAAAATGACCTCCAGCAGGCCACTGGTGTGAATGTTTTTGACCAAACAATCAAACAGACTTCATGAGGGTAGCCTGAGGGTCTGACGTCCTCTAGTGGGCCCTGTGCTTACTGCCCGGCACCGTGGAGATCCATTGGCATTTGCCATAGAAAACCAGAATTAGCAGGTCCACCACTGGTGCCCTGTGCTTTTCACAGATGAGAGCAGGTTCACCCTGAGCACATGTGATAGATGTGAAAGGGTCTGGAGAAGCCGTGGAGAACATTATGCTGCCTGTAACATCGTTCAGCATGACTGGTTTGGTGGTGGGTCAGTGATGGTCTGGGGAGGCATATCCATGGTGGGACACACAGATCTCTACAGGCTAGACAATGGCATCTTGACTGCCTTTAGGTTTCGGGATTAAATCCTTGAACCTATTGTCAGACCCTGTGCTGGTGCAGTGGATCTTGGGTTCTACCTGGAACATGATAATGCCCGGACTCATGTGGCGAGGGTATGCAGGCAGTTCCTGGAGGATGAAGGAACTGATACCATTGACTGGCCCCCACACTCACCTGTCCTAAATCCAATAGAACACCTCTGGGACATTATGCTTCGGTCCATCCAACGCTGCCAGGTTGCACCGCAGACTGTCCAGGAGCTCAGTGATGCCCTGGTCCAGATCTGGGAGGAGATCCCCCAAGGACACCATCTGTCGTCCCATTAGGAGCATGCCTCTAGTCCCTAACCCCATCCCCCCAAACTTTGCCAGGTATGCATACAAGCACGTGGGGGGCCATACAGACTACTGCGTACGATTTTGAGTTGCTGCAATGAAATTTCGGCAAAATGGACTAGCCTGTCATTTTTTCACTTTGATTTTGGGGGTGTCTTTGAATTCAGCCCTCTGTAAGTTGATCATTTTCATTTCCAACAAACAGTGTGTCACCTTTTCATTCCTAATACATTACCCAGTCCATATCTGTATAGACATCCAGCAGGATTTTTTCCCTATTGAGATCTGATGTGCTTTTAAAGTGTTCCTTTAATTTTTTTGAGCAGTTTATTTGAACCAAGCCTTGTTTCTGGAAACATTCTGAACTGAGTGAATAAAGAAAATAATCTAAAAAAAAAAGGCAAAAATGTGAATTGAAATTCATCAAAATCACTGTCTACGCTTGACAATAAGTTTTCCGCGTTTTACTTCCTGAAAAGGCTTTAGCGATTATGGTAGACCGCTCCGAGATGAACATATATAGCATTTAAGACTGACTGTATCACATCGGGTTATCCAGAAGCATGAAATGAACCTTTGTTGAATTTAGTGATAATTTAGTTTTTTGGTTTTTTTAATCATAATCTCTTAATGATGCAGATATACTGCCTTAGTTCAACTGAGCAAAAAAAATGTTGTGCTGCTCAGATTGCGAGTCGTCTTATTTCAGTGTTCTACAATGGTCGTCCAACACTGATGTATTCCACTAACCCTGATACCACTTTTCCATCGTTGCAATGTCCTGATGCCCTGTCCCAAACTTGCACAAGCTGGGGACAATTTAGAGCCACCGGGTACATTACCACAGAAATCTTTTGGATGTGGGAGGTCATTGAAGCCCTGAAAGAGCTGCGACTTGAAGCCAGTCCTATGGAAGTGTAATATAGCAACACTGTTATTTATGTGTGACGCACCATAGTAGGTAACCAGTTTAAAAATGTACGTATGGCATAACATTCAGTTGTCTTTGTAGACTTAGTTAATGGATCTGAATGTTGGCGCATTTCAGGCTTTTTGTTAGGTCATCAAAGAATTAGTTATCACAGTTTTGTTAATTACATACAGTATTTTTTTGCAGTTATATTCTACTATCGCTGGCTTTTTTGGTTAGTCGACTAAATACATGCTTTTTAATTTAGTTATAAATGTAGGCCACGTAGGCTAGCGGGCTCATGTTAAAATTTCTTTTGTAATGTCAAGGTAGAATTGTTGGGTCAGATTTTTAAAAATTGCATGTGGGGGGAAAAAAACACGTTGAATGTGTGTAAGCAGCTTTCACACAAAAATTGTTTTATTATATTTATGGAAAATATGACCCATGCCTACAGTGGGAAATGACAACACCACTGAATGAAGGTCTGGAGTGTTGTGATTGCATGCACTGTGCTACATAATGTGGCCCAGGATAATAATCATACACTTCCTACTAACCTACTTGTAGTGTATATGGAGCCTGATGAATCCTCCCCACAAACGACGTGACTGCCCCTCTTGTTCTGAGGCAGTGTTAGGATGAGGTGTGTCATTTGTGAAATTACCAAACAGGAACACAGGTACCTTTTAATAAATAATTCTGATATTTTGTAAGTACTCCCCCTGGTTACTCTGAGTTTCCAGGTCACTTCCAGGTTGACTCTTTGTGTCTGCAGTATGGCATCGGTGAGGACAAGTGGAGAAGTCCTCTGTGTGGCATCAGAGACACTGCTGTGACCAGTAACACTGTAGTCCTCCTGAGTGCTCTTTTACTGGCGGCTGTGACCACCTCTGTTATGGTAAAGATTGTCATTAAAACTCTGACATCTGTATGTAAGGCACTAGTTTAGTTATTTCCAAATGTAAGTGGTGGTTATTTGGTTTTTTTTTTTTCTTCTTAAACCTGATTACTCTTCAGCTGTCACATCTGTTTCCCCAGACTGCTCTGGCATAATTCTTCATTAATAAGACATCTCTGATCATGGATGCCATTTACAGATCGAAATCAGAGAGTGTTTGCGTACTCTCACTCGCTCTCTCTGACGTTTAAGAGTGGTCACTTTCTTTGTATTCACCTTGAGATCTGACCTTTTTAAAAATTCTTTTCTTCTTTTATTTCTGCCATTGTGCAGCTGGTAGAGCTCACTGTATTCACTTGAACAGTAAGTAATGTTTTGCCATTGCATGTAGTTGTGTTTGCTGCGCTCAGTCTACCAAATAAGTTCTTTGCATGTCTGTACTTCAGACCGGAGAACTTCTATCTGGCAGTCGTCAAAATTTCGCTTTTTGCCTCTTCTCTGTTGCCACCATCGTCTCACCTTACATGTAACTGTGTTCATTTTATGTGTACATGGTCCACGATGGCAACTGGGTTTGAGGTGCATTCAAATGCACACATTCACAAGATGTTTGTGATTTATAAAGAGTAAATTGCATATTGCCAGGTTTTATTAATCTACATTTTTTCTCCTCTTGGTATACACATTTTTCTCGCTAGAATTTACAGTAAGTTTTGTCAATACATTAGTGTCAGTGTCTGGTTTGGAAAACGAGTGAGTGAATGACTATAATGTGACGATGATGTAGTTGTGAGGTGGTTATGGGTGTAAATCTGGTGTTTGCATTTATTCACTCTCAGCTTATAGAGGAATACTTAATTTCTTTCTTGTACATTTATTTCTAGATAAGCAGTAAACTTTTCATTTTTAATTATTTATTGAACTTGTGTGCCAAGTTGCACTTGCACATCCCCGACATTTGACTGATTTGTTTTGTCATCAGGAACCGCTCTAAGATGAGTGAAAAAGGAAAATATACAAGTTGATGTGACCTCCTTCACGGTAAGTTTGAAACAATAAACTAATCCATAATTAGTACAGAATGTGTCCGTTTTTAGGGTAGACGAGTTTGCAAATCTGCCAGTGCTTCACATCAATGTACACTGTGTTGTATTCAGGGTATCTCGGCAACAGTTGACATTTTCTGTCAGATTTCTTTGGAAAATGAGTGTGTTATCTTTCAGCAAAGCCGGTCAACTGAGAGCTGTGGCCATCTCAGTAGTTAGTTTTCATATTACGTTTGAACTCGTCGAAAAATGGAATGATGATACTATTGACCGCATTTATTTATGTTCAGTTACACAAGGCACACAATGGCGGTTCTACTTTATAGCATTATTACACTGTATACAATATTACGTTAACCAGCACCGACATCTTTGTATAGCAGTCGAAAACACATTTCACATATGGGGAATGTTTCAAAATAATTGTATTCATAGTGAATTTTAAAATAGCTGCCTCATATTACATCACACTAACCACTATGCTTTACTTAACAAATGTGTATTTGGAATTCCCCTTTAAACAACCGTTTTTTTTTTTGTCTTGCTCAAAATCACACAAGGAGTGCTGCAATGGGTTTTAACGGGCCCACCATCCTGGACTGCCTAACAAGACAAGAAAAAATGTACGAAAAAAAAAACTTGCAGGGAAAAAAATGAAAGAAATGCAATGGGTGCCAAAAAATGGGGTAAATACAATACGCAAACAGAACACAAGTAGTGTGACTGTAGCCACTGTCTTAATCAGCAGTGTAAAATGGCATTCTGATCGTACTGTTCATGATAAACCATTTTCACTGTTAGTTTGTGGTCCATGCACCTTTTAGAAGATGCCTTCTGACTTTAAATATGGAAGCTCCAATGATATCACAGTTGTTATTGACAGTTCGTGAAGCTTTCTGAGGCCCCGTAATTTGAAGACTGACCGAGTAACATAAAGCATTTTGTACCCTGTTATTAGACTAAGGAGGAATGAGCATAACTCCATTTACAATCTCCTGCAAGAAAAGGTCATGAAAATTGAATTTTAGATTTCACAGGTACATCTGAACTGGGTTTCAGATGTACTGAATAATATTGTACAGGCTGCACCTTGAGCATGGGAGAGATGCTATTTAAATAAAATGTATTATTATTATTATTATTAACGTGGTGAAAAGAATAACCAAAATAGAAATGACGGGAGTGTGAAATTAAAATGTAATAATTAAGATTTAGAGAAGAAAGACTCATGTCACTCAAATAGTTAGTGAAGAGCTAATATTGTAGACAGCGTAGACTTAAGTGGGTTGATGCCAGGATGTGAGGTGGACCGCCATGGGTTAAGTGGATGCTTTTCTTTACGTGTGAGTGAGCTCGATACATTAAATCAGATAGACGTCAACTTACTAGTCCGCCTGCAATTGCTCAGCACATGTTTCAAGTTGGTAAAACTTAGAAGAGCTGCTTTGTGAACGAAAACGTGTAATGTGATAGTCAAACCCTAGCATTGCTAGCCCTCACCATATCCCTAGTCTTTAAAAATGGGTTAAGGTAGATAGTTTAGTGTTGCATGAAAGTACTAAGATCAAAGTAGGTTAGGTGTCAACTACAGTGCAATCAAGCGTTTGCGATAACTTGCAATGAGTCTTTTACAGCGCTCTGGAGGAATTTTGGCCCACTCATCTTTGCAGAATTGTTGTAATTCAGCTTTATTTGAGGGTTTTCTAGCATGAACCGCCTTTTTATGGTCATGCCATAGCATCTCAATTGGATTCAGGTCAGGACTTTGACTAGGCCACTCCAAAGTCTTCATTTTGTTTTTCTTCAGCCATTCAGAGGTGGATTTGCTGGTGTGTTTTGGGTCATTGTCCTGTTGCAGCACCCAAGATCGCTTCAGCTTGAGTTGACGAACAGACGGCCGGACATTCTCCTTCAGGATTTTTTGGTAGACAGTAGAATTCATGGTTCCATCTATCACAGCAAGCCTTCCAGGTCATGAAGCAGCAAAACAACCCCAGACCATCACACTACCACCACCATATTTTACTGTTGGTATGATGTTCTTTTTCTGAAATGCTGTGTTCCTTTTACGCCAGATGTAACGCGACATTTGCCTTCCAAAAAGTTCAACTTTTGTCTCATCAGTCCACAAGGTATTTTCCCAAAAGTCTTGGCAATCATTGAGATGTTTCTTAGCAAAATTGAGACGAGCCCTAATGTTCTTTTGCTTAACAGTGGTTTGCCTTGAAATCTGCCATGCAGGCCGTTTTTGCCCAGTCTCTTTCTTATGGTGGAGTCGTGAACACTGACCTTAATTTAGGCAAGTGAGGCCTGCAGTTCTTTAGACGTTGTCCTGGGGTCTTTGTGACCTCTCGGATGAGTCGTCTCTGCGCTCTTGGGGTAATTTTGGTCGGCCGGCCACTCCTGGAAAGGTTCACCACTGTTCCATGTTTTTGCCATTTGTGGATAATGGCTCTCACTGTGGTTCACTGGAGTCCCAAAGCTTTAGAAATGGCTTTATAACCTTTACCAGACTGATAGATCTCAATTACTTCTGTTCTCATTTGTTCCTCAATTTCTTTGGATCTTGGCATGATGTCTAGCTTTTGAGGTGCTTTTGGTCTACTTCTCTGTGTCAGGCAGCTCCTATTGAAGTGATTTCTTGATTGAAACAGGTGTGGCAGTAATCAGGCCTGGGGGTGGCTATGGAAATTGAACTCAGGTGTGATACACCACAGTTAGGTTATTTTTAACAAGGGGGCAATTACTTTTTCACACAGGGCCATGTAGGTTTGGATTTTTTTTCTCCCTAAATAATAAAAACCATCATTTAAAAACAGCATTTTGTGTTTACTTGTGTTATATTTGACTAATGGTTAAATGTGTTTGATGATCAGAAACATTTTGTGTGACAAACTTGCAAAAGAATAAGAAATCAGGAAGGGGGCAAATAGTTTTTCACACCACTGTATACAGTCTGGAGTTCAAATCCTGGACTAACCACCTTGTCTGCATATCCTGATCCTGCTCTCTTAGGGGTGCCAACATTATAGCCTAATTCTGACATAGGATGTCTTTCTGTGGAGTTTTTGTTCTTTATTATCAGTATGTCTATTCACCTGTCCTTACCCTCTGCTGGCCCATCTAGGACTCGATCTTGCCTTGCTTGTCCAGCTGCATCCTGTCATCACATTAGTAGTGGCCTATGTTATTGATTCTGGAAATTAACAAAAAGACTTTAAATAGTCTGTCTTCATTTCTTCCATAAACATTTTCTATTTTAACTCTATTTGTTATTATTTTAATGCATTAAATTATCACATCAGTAAGCATGATCTCCAAATATGTACAGTATGATGATAAAGTTTCTTGCAGTTTGAAAATAAGCTAGTTGGTATTAAGATGCTCAGTGTGTTGCAAAACTGCTTGAGCGACAAGTTTATTGTTTGGTGTTAACTAATGTAATGCTGGGTAAAAAGAAGGAACCACCAAGGGCTAGAGGAAGTGTCACAACAGAGAGTCACAGCTAATGCAGGTGACAAGTTAGCTTCCTACATTATGTATGGCATCAGTACGCCTGCTCGACGAGAGCTCAAGCCTCAGCTGGATTTCACTCTGACTGGACAAATTCCAGAATAGCATCCATTGGTTCAGCACTGTTCCTTCCTGGAGCCTGCGCTGTTGATCAGGTCAATACACTATTGTTGGAGAGATTGCACTGCTGCCAAGCAACTAGAGACATCTGGGTACCCAGATAATATGTCATTCATACAGAAACACAAGTTTATTTTTTTTTTTAGGTTCCATTGGTTCCTGCCTTGTGCCCTGTGTTGGCTGGGATTGGCTCCAGCAGACCCCCGTGACCCTGTATTCGGATTCAGCGGGTTAGGAAATGGATGGATGGATGGAGGTTCCATTTTAAAACCAACTGTTGGCATTAGTATTTGGTTATCGTGGACTGTAAAGGTGGCCAAGGAGCAAGATGATTCAGACTGTGTTTTTGTTCCTTTCCTGCTTCAGCTCCCAGTCGCACCTCCTCAGAAGTCATCCGGAATTGGAGCCAATTGATCACACACACTCGCACCACAACTTATGTCAGTTTATAAATCAAGTTGCTGTGCTACCTGTGAGGGACAGATGGGACTTCTTTTGTGGTCATAAGATTTTGATTATTGCCACTTTATGTGACTTCTAATCATGGGGTATGTCAGATTTGCTAGCCGCAGTTTCTTATTTTGTCTCCATACTATGTCAGGTTAAATAATTGATCATTGCTGAGTGTCACATTTGCTGACTGAATGGCGATCTTGCAGTGAGTTGGTTTTAGAAGTCACAGCAATAGTTAATAATAGTCTCTGTAGTCAGGCGGCTTTCAATCGATTATAATCTACCTTATGTGGAAGGTCCAGCTTATGGTGAGTCTGGTAGCCTACAACCTACAAAATGAAGACAACAGAACACGTCAAGCAACACTCTAAAAAGGTCACGGGATGGAGACAAGAAAACGTCAAAGTCTCTGAATTTCCCTTGGAATCTAGTTGACTTAAGTCATTAAGAAGTGGAAAGAGTACGGCAGAGCTGTAAACCTGCGCAGAACAGGCCATCCACAAAAACTGAGACTAGTGAGGGAGGCCACCAAGAGACCTCTGAGAACTCTGAAGGAGTCTGAAGTTACAGGTGAGACACTCCTCTTATCCTGGTGCTTCACCTTTCACAGCTTTATGAAAGAGTAGCAAAGAGAAAGCTACTGTTAAAGGAATACTCCACCCCAAAATGACTTTTGTTTTTGTAATTTATAGTGGCTCCTTGGAACACAAACCTGATCCATTCCAGAAGGCTGGTGTAGTTTCAATTTGGTTGAGTTTCCAGTTGAATTTCCCCATGAGAAATAATCTAAATAGGATTGATTCCATTCCAGATCCCCAAATGATTTCTTATTTATACCTACATGCGTCCATAACTAATAATAAAAATCATTTTAAAACCATTGAAATCAAAGTACAGAAAAGATTAAAATAAATAGAAATCACAATTCAACTGCATCAAAGTGAGATGATGGCAACCAAATGATAGCCTACATTTACGTAAAACCTATTTAGTCAACTCTACCTACTTCAACACGAAAAATCCAAAAGATAAAAAGCAAAACAAATCGCATGTTCACAGAGCACAGAGTTTCAGCACGTCCTTACAACAGGAGGCTTGCGGCAAAGCTGAGGCAGAGTCGGAGGTATAATATACAAATGTCCTATTTGTGTTCTGAATTGCTTGTCTGGAGACGTTTGTGTTCCAAGGTTTTACCGTATTGCTTACCCTGTGAAGTTTGCAGTACTGGGCAAGAAAAATTTTGAAACTAATGTTTTCGCGTAAAATGGCGAGAATAACTTTGATATAATGGAAGGCAATAGTGAACAATGCTGTGCAATTGCAAATATAGAAAAATAAATGTCACGTTAATCATGCCACATAATCCACATGGCAGTTATCCAGTTATTTGTAACATCTAGGATGCCTGTGTGGAGTATCCTTTAAAAAAATTACACGTGCAGTAAACTTGAAGAATGTTCTGCAATCTGAGTAGTCCAACATGAAGCTTTATGGCCATTTTGAATACTGCACATTATTAAAAACACACTATTCCCACTGTGAAACATGGTGATGGCAGCATCATGCGGTGGGGATGCTTATAAGCGGCAGGCCCTGGAAAGCTTCTGAAGGTGGTCTTATGGTTCAGCCAGGGTTATTGCCCTGACTTACATTTATTTTGCATATATTTTATGTTTTGTTGTTTCCATGCCCCTTGGTTTGTGTTTTTTGTTTTCTTTCATGTATTTTTTTTTCATTTATACCTATTGTGTTTTCTGTGTGTAATATTATGTTCTCTTATGGGCGGCCACCGTGACGTTATCGCTCCTCTGCCGCCCTCCTCGCTGTTTAGGTCAGAATAGAGGAATTTCAGGAGTGGTGCATTATTTGTAAGGATTGTTTCTTGTTGGATTACTGTTTTTGTTTTATTGTGCTTTGATGTCTGGATTTTGATTACAGATTGTATTTTGGGACTTGTTTGCTATGGATTTGGACAATTTCTTGTTTCTTTTTCATTTATAAAGATTACTTTGTTCGTTTTGTCTGTTGAAGCCGAAGGTGTCGTTTCCTTGGGAGAAGATTTGTTTTACAGTGAAACCGAACTCCCAAGAATAAAGTCAAAACTAATTGTTAATGTCCTTGAGTAGCTGAGTCAGAGTCCTGATCTCAAGTTAATTGAGAATTTGTGGGTAGACTTTAAAGAAGACTTTACTCAAGGCTCCCATGTGACATTACAGTTTTGACTAGTTTTGTTCGGGGGGAGAGAGAGAATGGCTGCTGTTCAGATGTGCCTAAGGTTAAAGAGACCTGTGCACACTGACTGAAGGCTGTCATGGCAGCCAAAAGGTACATCTAATAAATACCGGCTTGAAGAAGGTGAATACTTTTAGGATCAATCATCTTATGTTTTCGTTTATTTCATTGATTTAGACCATTAGAGTACTTTTTATAGGCACTTTGTTGCGTAGGTTGCTTTTCCTTTTATTGTACCTTTATTTCTGTTTTCACTATTAAACTGCATTAGTCTGTGACAGAGCATTTCTTGGCCTGTGCCACTAGA
Organism: Polypterus senegalus; assembly: GCF_016835505.1. Classification (NCBI taxonomy): domain Eukaryota; kingdom Metazoa; phylum Chordata; class Cladistia; order Polypteriformes; family Polypteridae; genus Polypterus; species Polypterus senegalus. The sequence continues at coordinate 45,336,425 of NC_053158.1, forward strand.
AGCACTGAGAAAGTTCTTTGTTTCCAGAGATTTTAGTTAAACACTTACTGTTCTGAAATAATATCTTAATTTTCTAAAATGCAATCCCACACCTTGGCACCACAGCTACTAGAATGTCTGAACTGCAACCCTTTGTCACCCTTCACCCTTCTACGTGGTGTGACAGCAGTGGAGCACCTTAGCTGATGGAGAGATCGAGCGAGTAAGCACCCTGACCGCCACGCCTGCACGTCTGATGAATTGCTGGTGGGGTTTCCCCCAACAGGCACTGAAGTGGATTGTATGCTGAATGATTCTTTAATCCAAGCGAAGTATAAAAATATTGTTTGTTTTGTGTGTGTTTTTGTTTTGGTTATTTCATCACCATTGTGGCTTTGTAAACTTTTCACGGTGCATTTCCCAACACTAAGCCTGGTCTGTTTGTGGAGATAACACTTCCTGCTGGAACCTAACATGACTGGTAATCGGTGGGCAAGCTGCTGTACGGTTGTGCAAGTCTGTTCGAACACCTCAATGGCTGCCTGATGCTCACATTGAGTTATGGCTAAGATTTAAAAATGCTGAAATGACATTCACCTTGTATTACAAAAAAGATTGTCATTTGAAGTGAGCTTTCTAGTGACACTATGCAAGCCATTCTGTGTCATCTGGCGTGTAAATTCTGTGTTGCGTGTTAAAAAAGAGGAATTGAAAACTTCCCATGAGTAAGCACAACAGTTGCTTGATTGCGTCCATTTGGCCTGGTTTTAGTTTTAGACTTAGTTGCAGAGAAGACACTATCAGAAAAGAGATGTTGAACTTCAGTATTATAAAATGTTTCATTGGGGGCTTTGTCTCTTCCCACCACTGATTGAATTACTATGTTATAGTCGTTGTGGACGGAGGTATATTAATGAAAGATGGACTTCCCCGTTTCTTTGGATTGCCTACCATTCATTGATTCAATTAATTTAGTTCAGGATCAAGAGAACTGAAGCCTCTTCCACAGTGCATGGCGTGGACAACTGTCATTCACAGGGCCACACTGCAGCAGGTTAGGACCACAAGCTGACTTTTACACCTCTTCATTTTTGCTCTCCATAGCTGGCCTCCTCCACCCACAATGCAGTCTTCTTTACTATTTCTGAGGCCATCTTAATTATCCTTATGTCTGTGCTATTTTCAAATCCTCTTCACAGAAGGAGCGCTTTTACAAAGAGTTTTTTTCATCTTGAAGTACAAATTTTAAAATCTCATAAGATGAAAGATCAATAAAGTAAATCACTTGATTTTTCTGAAAAACTCCTATCAAAACGCATTGTACGAGGGGTGTTCAATAATTTATCTAGATGTGATGATCTGAAGTCCCCTCATTACTTTTCAATATGATCCCCTAGACTCCATCGCACTTGGTCCACTTTACCTTCAGTGATTTAAACCATTTAGAATAGGATTCATCTTGCTCCTCCAGCCAACCCATTATCTCCTCCTCAGTCAATGTCACCTGGAAATCGCTGTTCGTGTAGGAATTCCTTCAGGCTTTGAAAGAGAAAATCTCTGCTAGCCAGGTCTGGACTGTACGGTGGGATTAAGCTCTGTGATGCCACATGCCTTGATAGCAACCTTCTATTTTTGGTATTTGTGGGATGATGTGTTGTAGTGAAGCGCCAGTGTGCCTGCTGATAGCTTACCACGACGTTTCTCTTTGTTGACCTCATGTAATGACTTCATTGTGGAAGGGTAGATTTCTCCAGTGATAGTTGAGTTGAGTTCCAACAGTTGCACATGAAACTGCGTGGGGACCAGGGAGACTCTTTGCTTCCATTGTATAAACTCTTGTTTGGTTTCTGGATTTCTTTTCTAAGAATATCCAAATTCTTGTGATTGAACACCTGGTGTCATACTACCAAATCTGGCATCGGCATTCGGGGAACCCATTAGGAGCTGACCTTTGAGATTGTCCGATGAATATGGGTGATTGTGGAAACTGTGCCAACTAAAATGCCTAATTCATGGGGTTTGACATTAACATGACAATCTTCTATAATGATGTCCTCTACTTATTGGCACATTTCATGTAAAGATGTTTCCACAGGACTCCCTGTGTGAGGGTCTTCTTCAGTCAACTCCTGACCCTGTTTAAATTGCTTGGCCCAAAACTTCTTTATAGTACAAAGGTACAATCTCACCATAGTATTCAACCTCTCGTGGATTTCCTTTGGCTTCTTCCCTATCATTGTATGGTATTTAATGACAGAATGATTCTTCCAATCTGTCCATGTCTTCATTGACTTGCAGCTAGCTGTGTTTGCCATCCTCTCCAGCTCTCCATGTGCTTGCCATGAAATGACCTCAAACTGTATGTGTGGCATGCCAGGATGTCCTGATTTCCAGGGACAAGCTCAGATCTTAACTCAAATACATGATACTCGGGTTGACAGATTATTGAACACTCCTCCCTCATGATGAAGAGCAGGAGATAAAAGTGAGTGAGCAGCCTCTGAATGCGTCACTCTTTCCATAGAGCCTTTCCTAGTGAGCATGAGCTGTTAAACCAGCCTCATAAATGGCCACATTTTCAGACACACAGTGCATTCACAGTGAAACTCGGTCAACATTTGAACACACAGCCGCATAGTTAGCCATTAGGCCTCCATTATGGATTCCCAACAGATAATTAAATCAGGCTTTTGTAGTCTAGAAGTGAATGCAAGTACTGTAAAGTCTGTGCTTCAGGACGGACTGGCTGCGATTACTTGTCCTTTCGTTGTCTTATGTTTGCTTTATGGAGATGCAAAGCCAACCTTCTACTTTCCATTGCCACTTAGTGTCAGCCACTTAAATGACTTTGATGGCCCATTTTTGTTTCAGAGGTAATTAAATACAAAAGTGTTCATTAAAGAAGCTTTCAGCTTACAATGGAGGCTGAATATTGGCAACTGTCACAGGAATGTACAGGCTTGCGTGCCTTCCGGTTAAGGGTTTAGCTATGCATGGTTAAGCAAGCATTACACAGGCTGCTTAGCGTCTCACACAAAGTTGGTTCAGTTTGTTAGGTTTATTCCATAAAAGGAATACAATTCACTTCATCTGGCTGTGTGCATTTGACCCACAATACAAGGATTTAGGGAGCTGGAGTGCACCGAGACCAGAACCAGCTCTTGACTGGACACCCAGCTACCACAGGGGACAAGCAGCCACTCACAGCAGGCCAATTTAGTGCCACCTGTACACAACAGCCTGTGTTTAGATTGTGAGAGAGAGAAACTGCAGGAGGACATATAAGATCCAGACAGAGGCAATTTTATGAAGAGGCTTGTGATGTCCAGAGCTTGCTGGGCCACGCTGCCTGCCAGTCATGCTGGATGATGTGCCCCCTGTCCAATCCACTTTATTTTATATATTTTTTAACTCTTCAAAATGGGGGGTTGGGAGAGAGAATGGGTAAAGGGGTGTGTACGTAGTCACAATAAGGATCCATGCCAGAATCATTGTAACCATGCGTTCTCCATGTTTAGCTCGTCTTGCCCCATGTTCATACATACTGTACGTATATCCATCCATTTTCCAACCTCCTTAATTCAATTCAACATTTGTATAGTGCAGATAATTACAGGGCAGCAAGATTCTCAATAAGCATTATGCATGACCCGCAATAAGCATATGTCAATGAGTTTACAATGAGAAAAATATTTAATAAGGTTTTTGGACTTGCAGGCGGGGCGGCACGGTGGTGCAGTGGTAGCGCTGCTGCCTCGCAGTTAGGAGACCTGGGTTCGCTTCCCGGGTCCTCCCTGCGTGGAGTTTGCATGTTCTCCCTGTGTCCGCTGGGGGTTTCCTCCGGGTGCTCCGGTTTCCTCCCACAATCCAAAGACATGCAGGTTAGGTGGATTGGCGATTCTAAATTGTCCCTAGTGTGTGCTTGGTGTGTGGGTGTGTTTGTGTGTGTCCTGCGGTGGGTTGGCACCCTGCCCAGGATTGGTTCCTGCCTTGTGCCTTGTGTTGGCTGGGATTGGCTCCAGCAGACCCCCGTGACCCTGTATTCGGATTCAGCGGGTTAGACAATGGATGGATGGATGGACTTGCAGGCAGGTTGTTTTTTTTTTTTTTTTTTTTCTTTTTCTTTTCCAGATGTTTCGCCATTTTATTTTCAGGTGCAAACCTCGTGTGTAATATTCCACATTTACCGGCAGGTGTTATAAAGGTGGGCGCGCGGTAGAGCAGTGGGTAGCACTGCTGCCTCGCAGTTAGGAGACCCGGGTTCGCTTCCCGGGTCCTCCCTGTGTGGAGTTTGCATGTTCTCCCCGTGTCTGTGTGGGTTTCCTCTCCCAGTCCAAAGACATGCAGGTTAGGAGCATTGGCGATTCTAAATTGTCCTTGGTGTGTGTGTGTGTGCCCTGCGGTGGGCTGGCACCCTGCCCAGGGTTTGTTTCCTGCCTTGCGCCCTGTGTTGGCTAGGATTGGCTCCAGCAGACCCTGTAGTTAGGATATGGCGGGTTGGATGATGGATAGAAGGATGGATTTAGGTGGCAAAGCTAAGCGCAGTTGCAGGTGCCTGGGAAAGTCTAAAGACAGCTATAGGGGAGTCCATTTTGAATTTAATAGTGTAGGTGTACTGTAACGTTTCCTTTCATGTCATAGTAATCTGGAGGTTAGGTATAAATTTGTCTTTGTTTTCTTATCTAGTGTTTAATTATGTGTATTTTGCTCTCGGATATTTCGATTTTTGTTTGAGGTGTGTGATTCCTCCAGTAGACTTGTTTAGGCAAGCTGGAGAGGGGAATTGAGAAGCCTTTATAAGTACAGTTGTGGCCGCAAGAGGAGGGGATTGTTTGGAGAGTTTTGAGAAAAAGGGCAAAGGTGTGCGAGGTGCATGGTGGCTGAGCTGTTGGCTGATGTTAAGGAGTGGTGTAGGCTCCTGAGATTTTTTTTGGAGGAGATGCATTTAGGACATTGGCTGAAACCGAGTCCAATTTTGTTTTATTTTAAGGCTGTTGATACCCTTACATGAACTAAAAGTGACTGTGTATATATAGCAGGGAAAGAACCTCTGGGTTTTACATATTATATTTTTCTTCTTTGCATTTATTTATAATTAGATTTGTTTTGTCATGGGATTATATTTTTTTTTGTTGTCGTGCAACCAATTACATCAGAAACTCTTTTTTTTTTTTTTTTTTTCCTTCTATCGTGAAATAAAAAAAAAATATATATATTGTATATATATATATATATATATATATATATATATATATATATATATATATATATATATATATATATATATATATATATCTTTTTTCTTTTCTCCAGAACATTTACCTCTCTTGTGCCTCTCTTATTACCCCCTCAGGTTACATTCACCAATAAAGGGTCAATTTAGAGTTTTATTTTAAACTAAAATGGGAAGAAGCCACATGAACACTTGAGAACATTGCAGTCCATGTAGACATTTGAATTTGGTCTCCTGTCGCTTTGAACCACTGTGCGGTTGTCTCATATCAGGCACAATGGTAGAGCTGTTGCCGTGCAGCAAGGAGTCTGGGGTTCAAATCCTGGGTGCATTGAGTCGGTGTGTTCTCCTTCTGTCTTCATGGGTTTCCCCCATGTGTTACAATTTCCAGTCTAAAGACATGCAGGTACGGTGAAATGTCAGTGCGACAGTACATTGGTGCTCTGTCTGCGATTGTTTCTTCTTTGAACCCAATGCTTGCTGGGATTAGGTTCCAGATTCCTCAGGATTCTTATTAGTGGGGTTGAATAATAAATGGAAGGAAGGATTTATTTGTTTGCTTTTATATTCTTAACAGTATTCTCATTCTTATGCTAAAGGAATGTGAGCTTTTTGATACTTTAATGAAAGATGTTCTCCCATACCTTGACTGTCTAAGAAACTTGTGTTTCACTTTCCGCACAGGAACTGCATTTGCATCCCAGAGTCCGTATGAAACGAGTCCTTGTGTCTTCTGCCCTATCGACAAAGACAGCCCTTCCCCACCCTGCTCAGCTCCACACCCATTTTCCCACAAAAAATGAAACTGAAGCAAGGTTACACTCAGCTTGCTTTTAACATCATGTCATCGTCTAACCTGCTTAATCCACACCAGGGTCGTAGGGAGTGCTGGAGCCTATCCCAGCTTGCATAGGGCAGAAAGCAGGAAAAAACACAGGAGAGGGTGCCAGTCCATCTCAGTCGCTCGTAACCCCAAATAAAGAGTGTTTACGGAGGTGCACGGTGTCCTAGTTGAGCCTGCAGTGTTTGTCTTTTATCATGCAACGCAGAAAGCGTCGGCAGTGAGGAGATCTGCCCAGGTTGGATGTGCTGGATTTTTCCACATACTGTACATTGCTGTGGAGCTACTGTATGTATTTTTAAAGCAGACAGTATTGGTCTTCAGTAGTGTTATAAAGATGAATCCTAGGTGATTTACAAGTTGTGACTCTCTATTGGTATCTAACATTACATAGGCTTGAATACATGTTTACCAGAAAGAAGCGGTAAAATGGACTAATTACTTTTACTCACTCTTAAAGCCCTGTCCATGTTGTATTTTGACCATATTTTGAATAAGACCGACTCACCGATGTACAAGCTGTAGAAAAAAAAAAAATGGCACTTCATTCGCTTTCATCGTGGCTTAGCTCTATCCCATTCTTTGCGTTTCCTCTGTATTTTTCTCATCATGTGTGCACACAACTAAAGATATGTCATGTATATTGAGAACTTGGTAATGAATACTTTTGTCTTTGATGTTATTTAAAAAAAATACTGTAACCTGTTTCTTTCAGATTTATTGTCATTTGTACGGTACAATGAAATTGTCATGTTTGACGAACATCTGCCATACGTCACTGACTAGCACCCCAAATCTTGCTCCATGGGTTGTGTAAAATGTAACCTCACAAAATATTATTGTGATGAGTGAATCAGCAGAGTTTCTCTTTGCACGCAGTTTCTTAAAATGGACACTATAACAAATTTAGCTTTTTTATTTTAATTTTTTGGACTTTTAAAAGTATTTTGGTCATGTTAATATAGGAACATTAGTGTTTGGTCAAATGATACCCCCACTTTGGTAGCTGTACATTTCTTGTAAAACAATCCTGGTTGAAGAAGTATCTTTTGTTAGTGCAGCATTCCTAAACACAACCCACGATGAGACAAAAAGATTACAACAGTAATCTGATGAATCAAAACATGTGTTGTCCATAGTGGCTGAGACCAAAAAATGCTTCTTGTGCAATCTTAGATGAAACGCTGCTTTTGCAATGTGCTCTTCTTCTTCCTAATCAGAATTGTAGTCCCCACGTTGGCACTGACGCAACGTTGCATGTGAGATAAATATTTAAGGAATATAAAAAGGACATCCAAGTTTATTATACTAAACACCTTCATTACTGGGTCAGTAGTGCAAACTTCATGTTGTTTCATGGTTTAGCTAAGCAAAATGAATTCAGTTTTGTTCTAATTGCTGGCTCATCACTAACATTAGACTTAGTGTCCTGGGCCCAGGTGCCCACCCCAGTTCCATGTTGAATGCTTTGTCCTTCTGAGGAGCAGGTGGCGTTATCTTAAGGCATGGCGACAGGGTGTATGTCAATACCCTTCATGTTTGTTGAGTTTGCCCATGATTTTAATTAGCTAAGGACAGTCTGCTTGCGCTAACACTTGTTTCTCTCTTGTTTAATTGTGAGCAGCCATATGGCCGTCCACTCTTCCCACGAGTGTGTACTTGATTGGAAAGCGCGGCTCTAACTCAGTTCAAACCCAGACTTTCGATACGCTACGTTGATGACACATTCAATATGTGAAACAGTGACCAGCTGAATGAATTCATATGCCCCCTGTTCAAAATTTGCTATATATTGTCTTTGATTCCTGTATGTCTAATCATTTTCCTCTGATGATGACACCTAATAGGTTGTTGAAAGCTTAGGAATAAAAAAAACTTTAAGATACATGACTCATTTTCTCTCTTTGTGAATGTCTAGCTACAAATATGCAAACCATATCACAGACTTTGACTTCCATATGTGTGTGTGTGTATATTATTTATATTTTTATATATATATATATATATATATATATATATATATATATATATATATATATATATATATATATACAGTGGTGTGAAAACTATTTGCCCCTTCCTGATTTCTTATTCTTTTGCATGTTAGTCACACAAAATGTTTCTGATCATCAAACACATTTAACCATTAGTCAAATATAACACAAGTAAACACAAAATGCAGTTTTTATTATTTAGGGAGAAAAAAAATCCAAACCTACATGGCCCTGTGTGAAAAAGTAATTACCCCCTGAACCTAATAACTGGTTGGGCCACCCTTAGCAGCAATAACTGCAATCAAGCGCTTGCGATAACTTGCAATGAGTCTTTTACAGCTCTGGAGGAATTTTGGCCCACTCATCTTTGCAGAATTGTTGTAATTCAGCTTTATTTGAGGGTTTTCTAGCATGAACCGCCTTTTTAAGGTCATGCCATAGCATCTCAATTGATTCAGGTCAGGACTTTGACTAGGCCACTCCAAAGTCTTCATTTTGTTTTTCTTCAGCCATTCAGAGGTGGATTTGCTGGTGTGTTTTGGGTCATTGTCCTGTTGCAGCACCCAAGATCGCTTCAGCTTGAGTTGACGAACAGATGGCCGGACATTCTCCTTCAGGATTTTTTGGTAGACAGTAGAATTCATGGTTCCATCTATCACAGCAAGCCTTCCAGGTCCTGAAGCAGCAAAACAACCCCAGACCATCACACTACCACCACCATATTTTACTGTTGGTATGATGTTCTTTTTGAAATGCTGTGTTCCTTTTACGCCAGATGTAACGGACATTTGCCTTCCAAAAGTTCAACTTTTGTCTCATCAGTCCACAAGGTATTTTCCCAAAAGTCTTGGCAATCATTGAGATGTTTCTTAGCAAAATTGAGACGGCCCTAATGTTCTTTTGCTTAACAGTGGTTTGCATCTTGGAAATCTGCCATGCAGGCTGTTTTGCCCAGTCTCTTTCTTATGGTGGAGTCGTGAACACTGACCTTAATTGAGGCAAGTGAGGCCTGCAGTTCTTTAGACGTTGTCCTGGGGTCTTTTGTGACCTCTCGGATGAGTCGTCTCTGCGCTCTTGGGGTAATTTTGGTCGGCCGGCCACTCTTGGGAAGGTTCACCACTGTTGCATGTTTTTGCCATTTGTGGATAATGGCTCTCACTGTGGTTGCTGGAGTCCCAAAGCTTTAGAAATGGCTTTATAACCTTTACCAGACTGATAGATCTCAATTACTTCTGTTCTCATTTGTTCCTGAATTTCTTTGGATCTTGGCATGATGTCTAGCTTTTGAGGTGCTTTTGGTCTACTTCTTTGTGTCAGGCAGCTCCTATTTAAGTGATTTCTTGATTGAAACAGGTGTGGCAGTAATCAGGCCTGGGGGTGGCTACGGAAATTGAACTCAGGTGTGATACACCACAGTTAGGTTATTTTTAACAAGGGGCAATTACTTTTTCACACAGGGCCATGTAGGTTTGGATTTTTTCTCCCTAAATAATAAAACCATCATTTAAAACTGCATTTTGTGTTTACTTGTGTTATATTTGACTAATGGTTAAATGTGTTTGATGATCAGAAACATTTTGTGTGACAAACATGCAAAAGAATAAGAAATCATGAAGGGGGCAAATAGTTTTTCACACCACTGTATATATATATATATATAAAGTTGAGTGTCAGTGTATAAAGCAATTAGGGTCACAGACCCCTTATTAATGCCTATTCTTCACCTTCTCACTGCAATTTTCTTTTGCAAAATCCCTGGAGTTGTGAGGCAGCAGCACTAACTGGTACACCACCATACCTGCTGGTGTTCATTATAGTTAAGATTTATGCTCATTTTAAAAAGTTGTTACCAGCAAGAAATCCCTTGGAGCTCGACTCCTCCATAAATGGCTGTGAACTTGGGTCCTCCGATTCAGGAAACACTTGCTTTAGCCATTTTGAGATGAAAGAAGCTTCCCCCTGCTCACATGAGCAAGGGGACTTCTGACTTGTAACGTAGCAGGCTGTCACTCTCTTTTCCACCTGGCTTCACTCAACCCCCTCCCATGAACAATCCCAAGGGACCCCAAACCCCAGGTGTCACTGGCAGGAAATCCCTCCGCACCCTGCCCCTCTGTGTTTCATGTCCTCACACAAAGAGGTTAGCCATGATCTTGGGACCAGAAAATCAAAATGAACTGCCTACCCAGGTAAGCTAAAGGGAATCCCCTCGGCTGAGCAGGTGGGCCATTGTGAGGGCGTCTCATTATGCAGTGGGCTGATGGACTCCTTTCTGCTTTGCTGTTCTTCACTACTGACCTCCCATGTTTTTAAATTATTTCTTACAAATAATGTAGTTTCTTCACATTTGCAAGTGTATTTTAGCTATGACTGATTTTGTTACAACTTTTTACAAAGTCCTGAATGAGTAGTCACACTTCTTTATGTAGGGGACACAACTCCTCTTCAGTATGAGTGTGAAATGCCCACTTCTTTTAAATGTCTGAGCACTGCTTGGTCAGTGGCCATTGTGGAGGGCCCAACACCTAAACTACTAGGCCACACTGCCAAGAGTGAATGTGTGCTGCAACTTAATTTAGTGATACATCAGTTCCCGTGGTCGCTTCAACTTTAAAGTTGAATTTGGCTGTTTTTCTCAATTTAGAAGAATGTCACAGCAGGTATATAATGATGGCACAACTCTACTGTTCAAATTTAGTATTGTATTAGGCTGACCCACCTTTTAAGGCGACCGACTTTTAAGTTGACCACTTCTTAAGGCAATTCAATATGTAGATCAATTTGATATTTTATACAAACTCATTAATTTGGTTATATTGCATTTGAGCGGTATTACTTTAATACTCGTAGTTTCTGTTATTTTTGTGATGAAATTTAAACTTTTTTTCTATATTGAGGTCGCCCTTTTGAACCCCCCTGATATTTACTACGCGGTGAGGCATTTGTACTCCGTCAACATTAATTATTTCCAGAGACATCATTTTGTCTATTTTTCCAGCGCATCGCGCACAAGAGCAAGGGAACGATGGGAGCACCAGAACTCTGCTCACATCATGTCGCTTCGTACCGCAAGCTGCAAGTAGTAAGTCTGTGATAAGCGGAATACCGCTACGCCTTCCACTCATGGGACGGAAGGACAATCCCGACCGCTTTTATATAGTAAGAAAGAAGAAGAAGAAGATCTCGCACAGTCTGGAGTAGAAAATCATCTTTAATCTGGAGAAACGAAACTACAAATCCCATCGTGCATTGCAAAATGGACGGGGTGTGTGTGAAACTTCGCGCCTGCGTAGCACTCACGGGATGGAAGGACAATCCCGACCGCTTTTATATAGAAGGATTATTATCAATATTGGTAAATTTATATCTATTACTTAGCAGGTGTATTTTTCCAAAGCAGCGTTATTAAAAGAAGTCAAAATAATGTACTAAACATCAACAATTTGTTTGGAAACGAGTGTTACGGGGCAAAGTTACAAAACTGATTATCACAAGTGAAGAGATATGAACCAAACAGAATAACCCAAGTCTAATTACTCATTTCGTAGCTGCTATTAACATCACATTAAACCGGCATCAGTTAGACAGAACAAGAGTCTTCAAACGCTTCTCCGATATATTAAGGGAGTCAGAGGTTCAGATGGAGATGGGCATCTTATTCTACCAGCTAGGAGCCACACATGAAGAGGGTCTGGATTGAGATTTGATGCCACTCTGAGGTGCTGACTCCAGATGCCATTCATTAGCAGCGCTGAATGTGGGTGAGATGGAGCACAGGACCTCACCAGCATCTCCATATAGGCATGAGAAGTTTGTTGGTACTCCTCCACAAATAAAGGAGAACCCACAATTATCTCTGAAATAACTTGAAACTGACAAAAGTAATTGGCACCCATCATATTTTGTTAAGTTTTTAACAAAAATCAGACTTTGTTTTAGAGTTTTGATTCAATAGAATATTTCAAATAAAAACACAAATGAATGTGGCATGGACAAAAAAGATGGGACTTTAAACCTAATGGTTTCTTGCACAACCTTTAGAGTTTAAAATCACTACAAAGAAGTGATTCCCAAGTCTCTCAGTGAGACTTCTGCACCTGTCAACAGGTAGTTTGGCCCACTTCACCTGAGTAAACGGCTCTACCTGTGTCAAGTTTGAAGAGGGCCTTCACCAGACTGCATGTTTTAGTTCTTTCTGTAGATGTTTGACAGAATTTCCATTAGGCCACTTCAGAATAGTCCAATGGTTTGTTCTTCTTGGATGCTTTTAGCTGTGTGTCTTGGTCATTATCCTGACCTGCGTCTGAGACAGTGCTTTCTGACACTGGGCAGTACATTTCACTCCAGAATGTCTTGATTGTCTTAAGATTTCATTGTACCCTACACAAACTCATGGCACCCCATGCCAGATTTAACAAGGTGGCCCCATAACATAAACATAAATAAGTTAAATAACTTCATTTTACTCAGTAGGTATGGTGTTCTTTTCTTTGAAACCTTCATTTTTTTGTCTGTGGACATAGAACTGATGCAACTTGTCAAAAAGCTCCAGTTTTGTCTAATCTGTCCAGAGGTCATTCACCTCGAAACATTGTGGCTTGTTAATAGGCATTTTAGCAAATTTCAGTCTGGCTTATGTTTTTCTTTCAGCAGTGGTGTCCTCTTCCTTTGAACTGCACATATTGTACTGTTATGCACCTAAAATCTAGAATAGCTTCCCAATAGAAATTTACCAGGCTAATACGATGGAGCACTTTAAAAGAACTGCTAAAAACCCATTACTTTAACATGGCTTTCTCATGGCTTCATTTTAGTATAACCCTGATGTTCTGTATATGCATTTGAATTATCTTTTTTTTTTTTCTTTGTGGCTCCAAAATCTGTACTAAACCTCTACTTTCTCTACTGTTCCATTTCAGGTTTTCTGTGGTGGCGATCTGTGCCACCATCACCTGATCAAAGCACCATGATGTCCCTACATTGATGGATTGAAGGCCAGAGGTCCACATGACCGTCGTCATCTAATTCTTCCACGTGAAGCCTAAATACCATGAGGACTGATTGAGATCATTTATGTTAGGTAGAATGTCTAGTGGGGGCTGGGTGGTCTCGTGGCCTTGGAGCCCCTGCAGATTTTGTTTTTTTCTACAGCCCTCTGGGTTTTTTTTTTTGTTTGTTTTTTCTGTTCTTCCTGGCCATCAGACCTTACTTTATTCTTTGTTAATTAGTATTGCCTAATTTCTACAATTCTACTTTCTTCATCTTGTAAAGCACTTTGAGCTACATTTGTATGACAACTGTATAACATGTTGCTGCTGCTGTTGTTTTTCTCTCTCTTTGGAAGCTGTATTTGGCTTTTTATCTACTATTCTCACTATCCTTCTGCCCATTCTGGGGTTGATTTTCCTCATGCAGCGGATTCAGGGAGGTTGACTACAGTCCCATGGATCTTGAACCAGTGGCATAGCTTGCGGTCCACCCGGGGTGGCATTATTGGCCAAAAGGCTCAGTACAATTCGTGTGTAAGCAGAAGGGTTCGGAAAAATATCACTCATGAATGAAAATGGTCAAATTCTCTGATTTTTAACCACAAATGCTTGAAAAGTAATGTTCAGACTGTCCTCCTGTGACGGCATCAGACACAGCAGTTGAAATTTATGAGGCAATAACAAAAATAAAAAAAATTACACCGATAATAATTTCTAGGAAGATAAACAACTAATTTATAATTTCGTTTCGTTATCAATCCGAATGCGTTCTTGCTCTGCGCAGAAAACATCCCCACCTATTACTTGTACCCTACTTTGGTTCTGGTTTTCGTAGCGTAATTATATTAAACTAATAATTAGAACACGGCTTATCAGTGCGTCTATACTATATTCTTGTCTAGTTGATGCTTATAAATATACATAAAAATGATTGCTGTTTCTTTATATATAAATAAATCTATGCAAAATTTATCTTAATTTTTCTCTATACGTCATTTTAATTTTCTATCTAAATAGTTTAACATATTCAGATATGTCGGAGGGCAGCAAATTGAAGCCCCGCCCCAAGCGGCACAAACTCGAGCTACGCCACTGTCTTGAACTTCTTAATTTTTACAACAGTTCTCAAAGGAACATCAAGATGCTAGGAGATGGTCTTCTAGCCTTTCTTTGCCTTTTTGCTTATTTATCATTTTCTTTGTGACCTGTTCAGACAGCTCTCTTTCTTTTACTTTCTCAGGTCCATGTTTAGTGGGACACACAGAGATACAAACAGCAGATGGACTATTTTTCTCCATTTAAATTGGCTGAACGAATTCTTGAATTCAAGAAAACAGCTAGTTTGAAATTTCACTATAATCCAATTATTTATGATCTTTTCTAGGGTAGCAACAAATATGTCCAGCTCACTTTTAGAATATCTTTATAGAATAAGCAGTACTTGGTCGCTTTTCACATTTGCTTTACTTTACTTGATGACTTGATAAAGGCATGTAGATATTCATGGGGCAATTGCTTTTCATTAAATGACTTATAGTAGTCGTACAGCACTTGAGCTGTAAGGGTACCAACAAATGTATCCACATCTGTGTACATAAGTGCTGACCTGTTGAACTTTATAGGCAAGCATCATGGACGTAAATTTAATGTCTTGCTACAGAAAGGCAATGTTGTGACTTGGAAAAAAGGAGTCCCATGCACCCGTCTTGGCTGGCTAAACACAAGACTTGCTGCTGCATTTTGAATCATCTGCAGTAGCTGGTTGCACATCCAGGTGCTCCTGTCAGTAGGGAATTACAGTAGTCTGAATGTGGCAGGACTAATGTCTGAACCAGAAGTTGTGCTGCTTACTCTGTCAAAAGTGGCATTAAATTGCAGATGTCATACAGTGTGAAATCGGCATGAAGTAGAGACAGTTGCAGCATGGTCAGTGCAGGATAGCTGGTCATCAGTCATCACCCCAGGCCTGCACACTGACTTGGTAGGTGTTTGCTATAGTCGCCTAAGCTGAAAAGAGAGAGGTTGCTCAATAGATAGGCTGACTGGGATATCATGGAGAGTCCCATCTTTGCCAGGTTGAACTAAGATGGTGTTCCTTCATCAAAGTAAAGATTCAGCATCAGTGAGAATCTCTCTTCTGGAAGGAACAACAGGTACAGCTGGTACTGTATGTGCCCTGTGCTCATTTTTACCAGTGTTTTTTATTTTTTACCACCTTTGAACTACTCGACACAGCAATCCACAGCTTTTGACTGTTGTCGTTACAAGGCATTTTAACCGTGTGAGTGCCACTAGAATGAGTGGCACTCTCTTATCAAAACCACGGTGAAGGAGAACCGATTCACCTTGTGATGCTGTATCAGTCTGAGTAAGCAGTTCAAAAAGACCGATCCAGCTGGGAATTCCACTGGACTTCTTTATTTCATGGAGACATATTGGTATGTTGCATGTATCTGAGTGACTGCCTTTCATTTCATCTGATTGGCTTTGTTGCACTTTTGTTGATGCATTTTCATATTCACAAGGGCACATGGTGATTTGTGTCCTACTATTTGATTGATTTTGGTGCACGCAGGCCTTTTTATTATTATTATCGACAGGGTTGGTAGCCTGCCATTGATTTTCTTTTTTTTTTTTTTGACCCCCTTTGCTATTCCATGATGACATACATTGGTGTTTGTACTTTATTATTTACTTTATTTATTTGTATGTTTGTGTATGCTTCCTTCATGCAGCCAACAAAAGTGCCCAATGCCCAGGGACTAGCTAAAGGAGAGGCACTCTAAATGTTGCAGGAGAGTGATGATGATGTGCAGTCTTTCAGGCCCCCCTGGCATTGCTCTGGTGTTAATTAGGGTCACAGGAGAGAGAGCTGTTGCTGACCAGATTTTAAAATGATGCTCTCCATCAACAGCAACAGCACAAATCCTCATTAGCCTTCCCTGCAGGGATGCTCTTCACTTAGAAGAGCCTGACATGCTGGTCTAAAGAACCTTAAACTGAAGTACTGCGGTGTTGCCGGGCTCTTTAACAGAGAAGGCAGAATGAGATGGAACCTTCATTAAAGCTGCAGCCTTTTAAAGGACAGTTGTGCTCTTTGTGCCTGTGACAAGCATTAGTCACACATCCCCTTGCTTAATGTACGCTCAGACAGGGGATGGAACAACCTAGAAAAACCTCTGTAATGTATAGTGACAGTTATGGATGACACAGGAGAGGTGAACCATGTTCATGGAGAACAAGACTAGCCCTGTCTTATTATCAGCAACTATTTCCATTAATAAGTAACAGATAATAAACTCAACTGCCCAGGTTCTCTGCCATTCCCTCATTCACGTTGGAGTTAGATGGCTTGGTTAGCAGCTCATGGTGACTGCAGTGCAACTTTATATAAACAAGTGCATGTGACAAGATTTGATGAACAATCAACCAATCTAAGTAAAACCAGAACATCGCTGTTATACCATAATAATAAGTATATAAAATAGTGCATTGTGGAAGTTTCTTGCACTGTGTGAGTGCCTGCTAAATGGAGCCAGTAGAACTTTAGGGACCTTCCAAGCTAGTCTTGATGTTATTTCGGAAGAATTGAGTGGATGGGACTGGTGAGCTTTGTTGAGATGAATGGCCTGTTCTTGTCTAGATTGTTTTAATGTTTGTATCCTGTTCTATATCAATATATGAGGTGCGATCCAAAAGTTCCCAGAATGCATTTATTTAAAAGCATACACACCAAATAACAATTAATGGTGAACAGTTCCTTCAAAATAGTCACCCGCTGAGTTGATACACCAATCCCAGCTAGATTTCAACCTATCGAAGCACCTCTGGAAGTCATTTTTTGTCAGTGTGTTCAAGATGTCTGTTGTTACCGCTTTGATCTCCTCCACTGTCTCAAATCTGCGTCCCTTGAGCCTCATCTTCATCTTAGGAAATAAAAAAAATCAAACGGCGCTAAATCAGGGGAGTACGGAGGGTGAGGAATGGCAATAAACTTTGTAGAAGCCAAAAAGTCGCGCACAATCAGAGATGTGTGAGTTGGTGCATTGTCGTGATGCAAAAGAAATGACTTGTCAGACCACATCTGAGGACGTGTTCGGCGAATTCGATTTCGCACACGCCTTAAAACATCCCTGTAGAATGCTCCATTCTCCGTCTGTCCTTGTGGCACAAATTCCTGGTGGATGACACCCTTCACATCAAAGAAGCAAATGAGCATTGACTTGGTGTTGCTGTGAACTTGTCGAGCTTTTTTGGGTCTTTCAAATCACTCATTTTCACGAACAACCCTTCACAGACACAACCAAAGTTTAAACGAGAACTGCGACTTGAAAAACAACTGCGCTGACGTTATAACGCGTGATAACAGCTCTCAAGGGCAACCTGAACTGCTATCGAGCGGCGATTGATAGGACCAAACCCTTCTGGCTGCAGAATAAATGCATTCCGGGAACTTTTGGATCGCACCTCGTATATGCAGTTATCATATTTCTATAATCCTCATGTTTATCAGTAAATTGTATTTCTCTGTTTCTTAAATTGAGCGTGCTTCAGTTACCTCGATAAAAGTCTAACGGCCTAAGACCATCAATAGAGAAAGGTAAGGAAAATAAAGTTAGAGCTTTACCAAATAATTTAGTTGTTTAACAGCATTGCCAAAGACAAAACCAGTTGGTTAACTTTAACAAGTTAAATTCTGTTCTATCTCCTACAGTGCCACCTCAGTCACGACACACATCATAAATTTACGTTTAGGTTATATCAAAGAATACGGGCTATGGATCTGCAGGTGGGAGACTGAACATAAAAGTCAAGAGAGCTGAAAGCAGCAGGTAGCTGAGGTGTTCTCCGTACTCGGACTGCTGTCTTATCCAGATGCTGTCACAGTGTGTTAGAAGATTGAAGGATGGAAGATTACAGAGGGAAGCAATTTCCGAAAGCTCAAGCTCAATCAGGTCAGCGGTTGAGAGTACAGTAGTTCTGGGGTTCTCAAATGCTGGGGTATGGTAACACTTTTGTAGTTTTAAGATCATATTGTTTAGTAACAATAAACCAGGCAGTGTTTAAGTGGGAGCTTCATACCATTTTTTTTTGGAAATCTTAAGTAAATAAAATCTTTCTTGGCTATTCTCCTAGCAGAGCTTTCGAATCGGCTTATATAGCACAATAACAAAAGCAACAATGCATTATAAAACAGAAAATTGATTAATGTGACATGATGATTAAAAGTACACATAAAATATACTGCGTTTTATATATGAAAGACTTATATTTCATAAGCAGGCTATTTGTATGAGTGTAAACCATATTGAATACGCGGACCATAATGATGCATTGATTATTAATCTAAACTGCTACCTACAGCTTCCAAGTAACGTGATAGACTGTGGAACTATGAAGACCAGGGAGCTCTCTGGACAGAGCAGGGATCTCAAACTCCAGTCCTGGTGGGCCGCAGTGGCTGCAGGTTTTCATTTTAACCCTTTTCTTAATTAGTGACCTGTTTTTGCTGCTAATTAACTTCTTTAGAATTAATTTTAATTGATTTGCTCTTGAAGACTCAGATACCTTGTTTCTTTTTCCTTAATTAGCAGTCAATCTCGGGGTGCATGGCCTGTAATCATCATCATTGTTCTAATTTCAAGTTCCATGTAGCCAAAATTGCATGAAGTTCGCTTCCTTCGATATCATTGAAGACTTAATAAACTTGAGAAGATGACTGTCATGGTTTATCAGCAGTATGCTACCCCATGTGTTTCATACTATACAATACAAAATGCTGTACTCTATATAAAATAGGGGTCATATGCAACAAATCCTCACTTGTAACCAACGATTCCATACATGGCACCATGGGATAAGGATTCTCATGACCCTGTGAGTTCAGAATGGACATCTGCTTGGTGTCACCCTCTCCCTGTGCCTTGCTCTTCATCTAAAAAGTCAGTTTTCCATGCCTGTTTTCTCTGTAGCCATTTCTGTGACAAGATAATGACAGTACTGGCAGGTGTTACTATCAAAAACTACACAGAATAAGATAAATCAAAATGCATAGACAAGTATAAGAAGAGGTTAAGACAAAAGATAGCAGTCATCTTGACTAAGGTACCACCTTACTTGGAGATTACCAAATGTACTCAGAAGAAAGAAGAAAATTCTGCACTACAGTGATAACTGAAGCCAGATCACTATTGACATGAGCCAATGGCAAGGTTATGCATTATGTGGAAACTGGAAAAATAAACCCCATCGTATATGGTGGTAGCAGTGACATCAGGCTGCTGAGCTCACTACTGTGCCTCTGTGCTTCTGTTTCGTTTTAAGACACTGATTAGTATTTGTAGTAAAACACTCACATACTCTTTGGCCTAACCCTGAAATGGGAATCAAATGGTGCCAAAGCCCTAAATATGTTTAGATAGATAGATAGATACTTTATTAATCCCAAGGGGAAATTCACATAACCCAGCAACAGTATACTGATACAAAAAAACAATATTAAATTTAAAGAGTAATAAAAATGCAGGTAAAAACAGACAATAACTTTGAATAATGTTAGCGTTTACTCCCCCGGGTGGAATTGAAAAGTCGCATAGTGTAGTCTGTCAGTGGAGCAGCGACACAGGATAAAGAAAGATAACAGACATTTTACTTGCTCTGCACCTTATAGTTCAGGGATGTTCAACTCCAGTCCTGGAGGGCCGCAGTGGCTGCACGTTTTCATTCGTGACCAGTTTTTGATGCTAATGAACTTCTTTACCCTTAGCTTTAATTAGCTTGACTCGGGCCCCATAGTTGTTTTTTCCTTAATTAGCAGCCAGACAGTAATGAGACATAAAACAAGCAGGACATGACCAGCTCACCTGTACCGATCAAACAAAATCTGAAAATAAAGATGAAGGTCTCGGTAAGGCTGATCCCTTAGGTTTCCAAAACATTTTAGGAGTTCTTAGAAAAAAAACAGAATATCAACAGTTTTGGAAAGAGCAGCAGCAAGCCGTGGAATTGAATAACGGGTTTAATGAACGGCAAGAATCAGCTTCTTATCAAGGAACTGGTTGCAGTTTGAAGCCCTAATTTAGCTGGTCATCTCTTGGCTCGTTTCATGTCTCATTTCTGTTTGCTTGTCATTTAATGAAGAAAAGAATCAATTCAGAAGATTTAATCCTTAAAAACAGGGCTATTAAAATAGAGGGAAAAGAAGTTAATTAGCAGTGAAAACTGGGCACTGATTAGGAAAAGGGTAAAACAGAAAACCTGCACCCACTGCGGCCCTCCAGGCCTGGCGTTTGACACCCGTGTTATAGTATCTGCCTGTTCTTTTTGTCTCCACAGCGGGCAGCATGTTCCATGTGATTATTAGACACCCTGATGTGCAAGTTCGTCTCACGACTGCTATGACTTACAGCCTCCTCCACAGAAAGGTTTACTGGACATTGGCAGCTCTAAAGATGCTGGGACCCTTGAGGGTACACCGGGACCCCTTGATACAGGCCTAGGCCTCATCCACGCTACTATGTTTTTGTTTTTCCCATTCGTACACACCAGCCTGACATTTTCAACTCCTGAAAATGGAGACTTCTGAGAACACAGCCTCAGTGTTGTGCGGACCAGTGAAAATACCGTTTTTCAAAAATCCAGGCACTAGTGTGTGTTTATTAAATTGCCCTTCCCTGATTGGATCTGATTGGTCACTTTTTACAGAAGAAAAAATATTTCAACATAGCGGACATAGAAGATGGTGCTTTCCTGCAAGCCTTTAAATTGAATTCTATAAAGTTTGAATGCTATATACAAAAGGCAAACACTTTACCAATTACTATAGTTTTGCGATAAATCGTCTGGTTGGCATTCTTACCACCCCTAGAAGGATTGACATCTGTGATATCTATTCTCACTCTTGGCGAAAAACTGTGCAAATGCCCACTGTAGACAGAGGAGTACATCCTATACGTTTCCAGTTGTTTTAACATGGACGGATATACTCTTGCAAACAGTATTAAAATGCTGGTGGTTTTAGTAGTGTGGATGTACTGTAGCCTAAGGGCCGATTTATACTTCACACGTTTAGAACGTGTATGCGCCCGCATCATGGCTGCCACGCGTTCCCAGCATTCATTTCACGTTTCCTCTGAGCAGGTCCTCAGAAATTAACACGACACGTGCGCGAGTTGCAGTACCAGAAAATGTTGGGGGGCGCAGTGTGCTAAAAGTCGGAACGTGACGTCAGAGTCTCTGTTTACTATCTACATGTGACAGCAAGCCTCTATGGAGATCCTTCGGGGATCGATGTGCACGCTTTGCTGTTTGATGAATGGTTCAAAGTGGTGAAGCAAAATGGCGACATACAGATGCATTTGTGGTGCTTTTATATTCAAGCGTCGCATATTCCCGATCGCAATGACCTCGTAGTTTACTTTATCATTAAAGCAGACCGTCGTAAACATCATCCCAGTTTTTAATCGCTACGAGCTTCTTGGACTTGACAGCAGCCACAAGCAGCAATAGATCGCCAAACAGAACAAATTAAATGTATGATATTCCAACTCTCTGCACATTTAGAATCTTTAGATTTATACTTGATATCACTTTCAAGATGAAATGCATTAAAGTGTGTATGTTACATTTTACATATAATTTCGTTTAAATAATGAATACTGTTAATTACACACATAGGGGTGTCACGGTGGTGGAGCGATAGCACTGCTGTCTCGCAGGGAGTTATGTTGCTGGTATTTCCTGCTTGTATTCCACACTGTGCTCCGGTGTCCTTCCAAAGATTTGGGGATTTGGTGCCGCTAAAATGACGCTAGTGTAATGACGCTATGTGTGTGCTTGTATTCACCTTGCGATGAGCGGAGACCTCGTCCAGGGATTGTTTCTCACTCGTGCCCAATGCTTGCTGGAATGGACACATCCCTGGATTGATGGATTTAATCAATAAACATCCTTTTCACAGATATTGCGGTAAGGTGTCATCGGAATTTAATGAGTGTTCTAGGCAATTCACAACACAGAGAAGCCGAACATGTTCTCACCGCGATAATATCTCGCACTGCCACCTGCTGGATTCCTCCAGATTTACACAAAGTACACGCGCAAGTATGAACATTACAACGCTTGCGTAGCAGGAGCGTCCTCTGCAGCATGCGTCACGTCGCGTGAAGTGTAACTCCGGCCTAAGACACAACCCTCTTGTGAATAAGAAAGGCTTGACATTTTGGCCTGCACTCTCCTACCTCACCAGCCCTACTTAACTGGGTGATTCGGCTGCCACACTTGCGCCTTTCACCAGAGATTGTCCCACTTCTCCCTGGAAGGTGAATTGAAAATGTTCTACTGTGAATTCTCAAAGAAGAAATGTTGGGATATTCTGTTTAGTTGGCTGTATGAAGTGAACATGAAAGTGAAGAAGTGAAGCAGGATACCAAGTAAACCACCCTTTAAATGAGAAAAACTCAGAACATGCCACTTAATGGGCTGAGCCGCCTTCAAGTCGTATAAAAATGGAGTAATTCATTAAATGTAAAACCGATCTGATTGAAAGCAGGCCTCCATGTGACCCACAATTAAACTAAACTAAATTAAATTTTTTTTACCTTTTTGGTTTTTTTTTTTTTTTTTTTAAAATCACTGTTGTGGCAAAACTGAGCAGATTCACATAATTCAGTGCTTGACTGAAGAGGGTTGAGAAAATGGTGTGCAAGTTTCTTGTTTTGTTCTCTTTTGTTTTGTTTTTTTCTTTAGCTGATAGCAGGTGTGAAAGCCGAGAGTCAAAGCGACATAAAAGAAAACCACACACTCAAAAAGCAAACCCCCCATGTGCGTACTGTAACTCGGTAACAAGGATGGCAGGGACTGGAGGATGCATTGTCTAAAGGGGAAAAAAATGACATAATGCCTTCTATTCTTCTCTTTTGTCCTGTGAGTTTCAAAGAGCTTTTGATGGGGTAACTCGTGAGTGTCTAATTATTAACCCTCTTTCAGTCCCCCATGACATTTTCACATTTTCGCCTGTTTCTTTAGTTTCACATATTTGTGTAAATCACAGTATATCTGATGGATACATAAGAGTGTCAAGTATCAAAGTGAAAGTGGACTATCTAAGCTTTAAAATCGAGAAGAGCGAGCAGAGTACAAGCGGCCTTCTTCATTTAATACTAATTAACAGACGCCTAGGCAAACATAAAACTGAAATTACTTGGAGAATGTGTGCTTTGTTTTATTTATTTGACTTTGTAATTCAGGAAACTACAAAGCTTGGAGTTAAAAGACTAAACTTGTGGCACTGCCAACACCGTGGCCGAATAAAGTGTCTTTCGCATTTTAAGCATCCAGAAGCACTGGCTGCCTTTAATTACAAATGGCTTTTCTTCATAGACTGGCTTTGTGAGATAGTGCCTATAAATAAAAGTATTCACTACCTTGGAAGTTTTCACATTTTATTAATATACAACAAAGACAGTGGATTTAATATGGCTTTTTTAACACTGATCTAAAGGCTTGTTAATGTCAAAGTGGTGAGAGATCTCTGCACAATGGTCTAAATTAATTACAAATATAAAACACATAATAATTGATCTCATAAGTATCCCCCCCCCTTTAATATGACACATCTAAATCATCACAATGATGAGTTTTAACAAAGATCACCTGTCTGGGGTTTTCATTCAGGCTTGTGGTGAGTCAGTGTTAGCTAACCCACAAAATGAAGACGGAAGAAAACTCCAAGCAATGGCGTGAAAAGGTGTTTGAAAAGCAAAAGTCAAGCAATGGAGGCAAGGAGATATCCAAGTCCCTTAGAGTCTGGGTATATCAGCTATTAAGAATTAGACTATTGCACATTTGTAAATCTTCCTAGAACAGGCCATCTACAAAAACTGAGACTAGTGAGGGAAGCCATACCTGTGAGGACTCTGGTGGTGTTGCAACCTGCAGTGGCTGAGATTGGAGCGACTGTGCAGACAACAACTGTTGGCTGGGTTCTTCACCATCGCAGCTTTATGTGGGAGTGTGGCAAATAGAACAAAAGCACACATGGAAGAAGGTTCAATGGTCTGGTGAGACCAAAGTGGTGCTTTTTGGCCATCAGAGGAAACTGCACATTGTCAAAAACACACCATCAAGTATGGTAGTAGCAGCTTCATGATGCGGGGATGTTTCTCTTCTGCAGGACCTGGAAGACCAGTGAAGGTAGAAATTAAAATTAATGCATCAAAAACACAAATAATCCTGGAGGAAAATCTGATACAGTCTGTAAGGAACTTGCACTTTGGCAGAAGTCTTGCTGGAAAACAAAGTAATGGCATTCATATATCATAAAGCCAACTCTAAACAGGAATGGAGTGGAGTGGCCGAGACAGAGTCCTAATCTCAATTCAATGGAAAATTTGTGATTGGACTTGTCAAAGGTTGTTTAGTCAGGAAAGAGGAATAAAGAAAAATATCTGGAAAATGTCCAGATTTGCAAAGCTGGCAGACACCTGATCAAACAGACTTGAGGCTGTCATGGCAGCCAAAGGTGTCCCTATTAAATACTGCCTTCAAGGTGATGAATACTTATGAGATCAATTATGCTGTGTTTTATATTTGTAATTCATTTAGATAACTTTGGGGAGCTCTGGTTTCACTTTAACATTTATGAATTGTTTTCTTTCTAAATCAGTGTCAATAAAGCCACAATAAATCCACTGTGATTCATTTTTGTATAATAATAGTGTTGCACTGTGTTACCCATTATGGATGCAATGAGAAGTGAAGCAAAGATGACACCTTTTAGTGGCCAACTGAACGGATTAAAATGTGAAAACGTCCATGAGGGTTGGAATACTGGTTTTAGAATCTGTACAAATAGAAAATTACATTACAATTACATTTATTTGCTTTGCAGGTGCTTTTGTCCAAAGCAACTTACAAAGGAGGTCAACATAATTGAGTAACATCAGTCCAGAGACTTGTTTATGAACAAGTGTAGTAGGACAGGTTACAAAAGTTGACCACCACAAGTAAAGAGCAATAGATACATATTGTACATTCATATATATATATATATATATATATATATATATATATATATATATATATATATATATATACTAGCAAAATACCCGCGCTTTGCAGAGGCGAAGTACATCCTTAAAATGTTTATTAAGAAGAAAAGTAAACCTTTTTAAACTGAGGGAAAATATACCAATAATTATTTGTTTTGGATCTCTTTGTATACCACATTGTGAGTTCGGCCCTCCAGTTGTAATATGACCAAGTTGTGCGCTGAGCTTACTCTTGAGCATGCAACGTACAGTTGGCCATGTGAACAGTAATCTTGTTTCAAATATCACAGCTTGGATTACTGCTGTCATAATTGGTTTGAGTTTCATGGTTTGTTTCAATTACAACAGCATTTGCAGGACTTGTGTTGAAGTGACATTCGGCATCTGTCAAGCGTTGTAAGTATACAACCAGTTTCATCGATAAAATCACATCCAGCTTTTGAGAGTTTAAACATTCATAAACATCAAAGTGTCCACTACTGAAATCGTCACCTGTCAATCTAAGATGTTTAAGAGGCATTGGCGGTTGTCGAAAGGTGTAAAATATTTGGCCATTTCGGTATACTTGAAAGTGACAACTGAACAATTCAGCGGCAGCCATCAACTCACATGCAGAACCATAGGTGAAGGGCTTAAGCATTTCACTCTTCTAGTGCTCCTGTGTAGTATAATCATCTCCTGTACCGTCATCAGTCCACACCTTGAACCTGTCCCAGTCATTCAATACATAAGACACAATGTTTCTCCAGATATCAAGAGTGAGCCTGATATGGCCGTGCAATATGTAACACAGAGAATGGAAAAGGCAGGTGCCATCTCCAAGCATGGAAACCACTCGGTAAGTTACAGTTCTTTGATCGATGGTGATTACCTCGTTAGACATGTTAATGGGGGAACGGTTGGAATGATAAAGGAAATGGGTACCTGAACAATGTAAAGTAAGTCTAAAATACCTACACAATAACTATAATCCTAATAAACAAACAATAAAACAGCGGAGAAGCTGTGGATTAAATAAAAAGGCTGCAGTTATCAGCAGGGAGACATGAATACCATGGCGAAGCAAGGAAGGGAATAAAGAGACCGGAGTGACGGACGGCTTTATATAGGCAGGCA
The DNA here is from genome assembly GCF_016835505.1 of Polypterus senegalus. Classification (NCBI taxonomy): domain Eukaryota; kingdom Metazoa; phylum Chordata; class Cladistia; order Polypteriformes; family Polypteridae; genus Polypterus; species Polypterus senegalus. The sequence continues at coordinate 45,362,626 of NC_053158.1, forward strand.
GCCAACAACGTGGGAGGTGTAGGGATGGGGGACCAAACGCCACCTCACACGGCGACCGAGCTGCAGGCTATGGACGTATATATGTACGTAAGTAGGATTCAGTTAGCGTTGGGAACCCGCCACCAAAATTTTTTGAAGATGGGCCCATAGGTAACAAGGACTGTTGAAAAGTTCAATATGGCGGCCGACGGTGGCGTCATACCACCGAAATAAGTACGTACATTGGTTTTGGTTAGCGCAGGGAAGCCGCCTACCAAATTTCGTGAAGAAGGGGCCATAAATAAGAAAGTTCAACATGGCGAATATTGTCGACTGTTATGACCGTTATGCGCATAATTTGGAAATGAAACCTGCTTAACTTTTGTAAATAAGCTGTAAGGAATGAGCCTGCCAAATTTCAGCCTTCTACTTACACAGGAAGTTGGAGAATTAGTGACGTTGGAAAGTTCAATATGGAGGCTGACAGTGACGTCATACCACCGAAATAAGTACGTACATCAGTTTCGGTTAGCGCAGTGAAGCCGCCTACCAAATTTCGTGAAGATGGGGTTAGCCTTCTACCTACACGTGAAGTTGGAAAATTAGTGATGAGTCAGTGAGGGCTTTGCCTTTTATTAGTATATATATATATATATATATATATATATATATATATATATATATATATATATATATATATATAATATATAATATACAGTATATTGTGATAGATGGCTGGCAGCTCAATCCGGCTGGGACGTCCCTGAACTAGAAGAATGGAGGAAGGCAGCTTTTATGAGGAATATATAAAGGACTGGTTGAGACCCAGCAGAAGAGACGGAGTTGGGAGGGAGTGTGACAGAGCTGCTGGGTGGAGAGAATTGTATTATTGTGATTATTGTGAATTGTGGTGCTTTGGGGCACTATATTTAAGAAAATAATTAAAATTCTGCTTGGTGCTTTTAAATGTGTGTCCTGAACATCTGTCTGTTGGGTTTCACGGGGCAATCGTGCCCTCTAGCATCCACAATATATAATATATAAATTGTAATAAAGGTGCTATATATGCGCCCAACCCAACAAAGACTGGCACTGGAGGCACGCATAAAAATCAATAAAGATTTATTTTTCTTCACCCATGGGTCATGTCTTCCCCATGTCCCACAGGCAGTGCACAGTCCCAAAAGCACCAAAACAAAACACACACTACTCTTTGTACCTCCACTTCTCCCGGCAAGCGTCGTCCTCCTCCTCCTCCTCCCGACTCGGGCTTCCGGAGCGGTGGCTGCTGGCCCCTTTTATAGTTCACCCGGAAGTGCTTCAGGTGTTCGGCCACCTGCCTCCATTGCACCTCTGGGTGTGGCTGAACTACGGCCCAGACGGGCCCAGGAACACCTGCAGGGCCTCCTGGTGTGGTGGCTACCCTGTATCCCAACATGGGTGTGGAGAACTCCATCTCCCATGGAGCCCTGTGGGTATCTGAGACACCACAGTCACCCAGGAGGGCTGCCACCAAGTGGTCCGAGGGAGGTACTGTGCAGACTATGCTTGCTTCCCTGGATGTGCTCAGTCTGTCCATCACAATATATATATATATATATATATATATATATATATATATATATATATATATATATATATATATATATATATATATATATATATATATATATATATATATATATATATATATATATATATATATATATATATATATATATATATATATATATATATATATATATATATATATATATATATATATATATATATATATATATATATATATATATATATATATATATATATATATATACATATATACACAGTGTTCTCCACTATTATTTATTTATTTATTGTAAAAATTAGTAAGAAGGCTTAGAAATAAAATCACAGTTTGCTGAAGAACCATCATCTTGCACTGAAAAAATGAGAAACATCTGACTTTTAATTGAAACCAGTTTTTTTTTTTTTTATAACAATAACAAGTGGCACAATTGTTGGCACCCCTGCAGTTAATACTTTGTATCATCTCCCGTTGCCAATATCAGAGCAGAGAGTCTTCTCTTGTAACCTTTTATAAGGTTGGAGAATACAGAGCATGGCATCTGAGACCATTTCTTTTCCTATAATCTCTCCAGATCATCCAGGGTCCTAGGCCATCTCCTGTGTCCTCTCCTCTTCAGCTCAGTCTACAGGTTTTCAATAGGGTTCAGGTCAGGGACTGAGATGGGCATGGCAGAACTTTGATTTTGAGATCAGTTAACCATTACACGGTTGATTTGCACATGTGTTTCGGATCATTATCCTGCTGGAAAACCCAATGACAACCCAGTTTTAGTTTCTTGGTGGAAGCAGCCAGGTTTTGATATTTCATAGAATCCATGATGCCATGTTCCCTAACAATCTTTCCAGGCCCTTTGGAGGAAAAACAGCCCCACAACATCACAGAACCCCCACCATATTTCACAGCTGGGACAAGGTTCTTTTCATTATAGCCATCCTTCTTTTTACACTAAACCCACTTTGCGTGTTTATTGGCAAAAAGTTCAATTTTTGTTTCATCACACCATAGAACACGGTTCCAGTCAAAGTTGTAATGACGTTTTACAAACTCCAGATGTTTACATTTGTGGATAACAAATAATCTGTTGGTATGGAGATGTTGCCTGATGGTGGTTCTGGAGACTTGATAACCCCAGGATTTTACTTTTTCTTGCAATTCCCCAACAGTGATCCTTGGAGATATTATTGCCTCTCTTACCATCCTTCTCATTGCACATGGGGATAAAATAAACTTGGGACCTCTTCCAGGCAAGTTTGTCATAGTTCCAGTTGATGACCACTTTTTTATTATTGCCCTAAGTGTAGCAATGGACATTTTCAAACAAGGAGCTATTATTATTTTTTTTTATAACCATTCCCTGAGTTATGAAGGGTAACACACTTCTCCCTCATTTGGATTGAGTGTATTCTTTTCTTTGCCTAAGGAAATCTGGTTCTGTGTCTCCTCACATTTGTACCCCAGTTAATCAGGAAGTCATTGATTTCAGCTAGAAAGTTCCTATACTCTCCAATCAACTTAATAGTGTCCAATTTAAATAGGCAACATGCTTCAGCTACATTATTTCACATTAATTTCCAAGGGTGCCAGCAATTGTGGCACATGTGTTTTTGTTTATTTCTTGACAAGGGCTTTGTTTTTCTTTCAATGAACTTTTTTCAATTAAAAGTCAGATGTTTCTCATTTTTTCAGTGCACGATGACAGTTCTTCAGCAAGCAATGATTTTTTTCTAACCCTTCTTACTATTTTTTTTTTCAAGGGGTGCCAATAATAGTGGAAGGCACTATATACACATAGATGTGTAAAATTCACTTATTGAAAAATCATCAATTAACAATTGGTATTAATGCAACAAAAGCTAGTCTAACAAAAAAAATCAATGACAGATCCACAGAACGGAAAACATCCCTTATCTATTTGACAGATCTTCACAGAACAGGAGGGTTTTCAATTGCTCTTTAAACACATAGGTGGGCATCTCATTTCACCAAATAGGAGTTACAAATAAAAAGCTTCTGGACTGAGATTTAATGTCGTGCCCAGATGGCATCATTAGCCTCTGTTTACTAGCAGATCTGAGTAAGCATGAAGAAGCATAGTACCTCACCAGTGTCTTCATATACACATGCGCTGACCCATTGACTACTCCATAGGCAAGCATTAAGGATTTGAACTAATGCATGCTGCTACATCTGCGCCAACGTGGCGACCTGAAGGGAGGAGTGACGTGCACTGTCTTGACTAGTTGAATCCTAGATGGGCCTCAGTGTTTTGGACCACAGGTTGTGGCTTGATGGCATGTGCGGGTTCTCCTGTTATAGTAGTGAGTTGCAGTAGTCCAGACATGTCAAGACCAAAGACTGGACGTTATTCAGTCAGATAAGGTCTAATCTTGCGTGTGTTATACATTGTGAATCTACATGGTAAGAGAAACCGTTGAAATGTAGGGTCAGAGAAAGATAGCTGCTTATGAATCACCACCCCAAGGTTGTGTATTGACATGGCAGGTGTTAGTGACAATGAGCCAAACTGTACATAAATGGGAACTCGAAGAGACTGTCTAGACAAGCTGACTAGTTCTGTCTTTTCCAGGTTGAGCTGTCCTTCATCCAAATTGAAATATCTATGCGGAGACTCCAGCCGATGCCTCAGAAGTAAACAACAGGCACAGCTGTGCATGTCAGCATAGCACTGATATGAAAACTCACGGTTTTGGATGATGGAACCCAGTGAGGTGGCTTAGAGAGAGAAGAGTAGAGGACACAGCACCAATCCTTGGGGCCACCCTGTGCATTTCTGATGCACCATTGACAATTCTCCACACCAGGACACACTGTAGGGATCTGCTCAAAATGTAGGAACTCTGAACCATCTGAGAGCATTCCCAATGATGCTAATTTCAGAGAGGATGGCAAGAAGGATCTCGTGGTTTACCATGTCGGAGGCAGAGGAGAGATCTAGAAGGATCAAGACTCGTGACATGTTTGTTGCTCTAGCTAACTCCAACTGACCACAGTCGGTAACGCTGTCCCAGATGAGCTGATTTCAAGGTTTGTTAAAATGCAAACAGAAGTAATTAAACACAGAAAATGGACATTGGCTGATTGTACAAGGATCGCTTTGTTCCTTAAAGGTTGGTCTCATACCCAAGTCAGCGGTTATATAATTTCCTGTAAATGATTTGTATGAATACATAGATTTGTAGGGTCATTAGTGTCACACGAACAGAGTACAGTGCATTACTTGCATGTCACCATTCTCCAGCACCAGTTTGAGTTACTTCAACTTTCTTGAATCAAACCTTTTTTCCATCGTACCTACAATAATTTCCTTAACTCAAAACATTTGACTTTCTTCCCAGAAAATTTTCAGGATTGCTAATATAGACATCTATAGGGTCATTATTGTCATGCGTACAGTGAAATTCTTTCCTCCCAAAACACATTGGAAGTTAGGGTGGTAGTCTGAAAAAGTCGTCTGTGGATGTTCCACCTCATGGGCGGGGGATGTCCACAGAACTGATGGTCTGGATGTTCACTTTCCTGTACATTTTCTGATGTTTAGATTATCTTAGGTAACAAAACAGAAAATGTGCTTATGTTTGCAGGCTGATAAAGCAGAGAACGGCATTTACAGTTGAGGAAAACCTGGCCAACTACACGGTGAAGGGAGTTTCTGAATTTCAGCAGCTATTCCTCTGAGTTTCAGGCATCATATATATTTTTTTTTTTATCAACATGAAAGTGAAATATATGGGAGAGTAATCTGTGGGCATTGTTCTTCACCGGTGTGATTACACCACACTGACACAGTTGCCAGCTCAATAAAAATTATTTACTGATAAATTAAAACATTTGAAGAGGTTATTTATAGATGTGCATACATTTATGGACAGACATTTCATTTGAACATTATTTAATGCAGACATTAGGAATGTCTGCCCAGGGCATCCAGCAAATTTATATCTTGTCTCTAAGCACAGATTAATTGATTTTAGACTCATTCGTTTTAGCATTTACACATCTCTGTGCTTCATTTTTCTTTCAATTTTCTCTGTTGTCCTAAGCTACTTGACTTTACAAACTGTAAATGCTGCCTTCCATGATCCTGTTCATAACTGATGGGCTGATTTCCAAAGCATTAGCCAACACTGTTTTTTTTTCTGGTTTTATATTTTTCTAGGGTGTAGTTGGTGGCCCAGTGGGTTCACATCATGTCCCGGTTCCTTTTTGTACAGAGTGTGTTCTCCCCTTGTATGTCTGTATTTTTCTTAGATCTTTAATATGTGCAGATTTGGTTGATTTACAACCCCAAATTTGACCCATGCAGTTGGGTTCATGAGTGCTCCTTGGGATGGACTGTTAGATCTTTGGATGGCTTACTATCTATATATATATAATTCACTAAGGCAAGACAACCATGGAAAGCATGCCGTAAGGGGCGTGTATTCACTAAGTCGCCGACAAGTGAGACACCTATGATGCACGCAGGAAGGAGCCACTCCCACCAAGTCCAAAACCATTGGATACGATGACAACTCACAGAGCCACGCCCACCACCTCGGACGCAACGACACAGAAAAACCGCCGTCATTTATATTCGTCTGTCGTAGAGGTCACATGCAGCTCCGACCCACATTGACTGTTCATAGAGGCATGTTTCTCGCGGAGGTAAATCGCCATATGCAGCGTGTAAAACTGTTTGCAAGGGGTATCCCATGGGATCCTTAAAACATTCCTTTACAACTGAGGTTAAAACACAATGAAGTGAGCAGTCTTTAAAAAACGAGTTTTCGGTTATGACGCACAACCGCATGCACCATAGCAAACTGTTTTACACGCTACATACAGCAATTCGCATCCGCGACAAACATGCGTCGTCTTAGATGCTCCTGCACTTTGTACACACCCACCTCGCTACCACCGTGGTTGGGTGTCTTGGTGGATTATATATAGAAAGGCAGCCAAAACCGCACAGAGCAATGAAAAGCCTACGTGAGTCACAGGTGCATCTGGACTGTGCAAAGACGTCAACGACTCGAGTGACGAGTTGGAGGTGGGCACAGAGCAGGCAGTGTATACTGAACGAGAAATCAGCAGACTAGCATGACAGAGGGAGCGGAGTGGACGTCCTTCTCCTCTCCTCCCGTTCCATCCTCCGCGCCTGAGCGCCGCACGGACGATTGTGTGTTGGTTCGTTCCGTGCATTGGTGTTAAAACCCAATGAAGGAGGCAGTCTTTAAAAACCAATAAGCCCTGTGCCTCTGTTTCATTACCGTCTCACCTGCTTCACCAATGCAGGCCCTGCAACAGTCGAGACGCTCTCTCAGCAGCTGACCTTCTCTGTGCCTGACCGGTTCACACAGAGGCACCACTTGGCCAGGCGGTGTGTATGCTTCGAGAACGAGGTTGGACGCGACAGGACTATCTAAGAAGAGGCATGTTTGCCACGGATGTAAATCGCTGTGTGCAGCGTGTAAAACAATTTGTCGCAAATGTGAATCGCTGTATGCAGCGTGTAAAATGCTGTATTGTATGTTGCCCTCTCCATAGTTGCATCTTTTCATTCACCTACAGTCGTATACACAATGAAGTGACCAGTCTTTAAAAACCGAGTTTTCGGTTACAATGCACAACTGCGTGCACCATAGCAAACTTTTTTACACGCTACATACAGCAATTCGCATCCGCGACAAACATGCGTCTTCTTAGATGCTCCTGCACTTTGTACACACCCCCCTCCCACCTTGCTACCACCGTGGTCGGGTGTCTTGGTGGATTATATATAGAAAGGCAGCCAAAACCGCACAGAGCAATGAAAAGTCTACGTGAGTCACAGGTGCATCTGGACTGTACAGAGACGACAACGACTCGAGTGACGAGTTGGAGGTGGGCACATGAGCAGGCAGGGCATACTGGAGGAGAAATCAACAGATTAGCATGACGGAGGGAGCGAGTGGACGTCCTTCTCCTCTCCTCCCATTCCACCCTTCACGCTTGAGCGCCACATGGACGATTGTGTGTTGGTTCGTTCCGTGCATTGTTACAATGTTGCTTTTCTTGCTGATTTATTACATTACCGATTTTTCAAATGTTAATTTTCTCCCTGTGCTTAAAAATTATTAAAAAACCGGCCTGATTGTGCGGCGTATGGTATGCCGCGGGTTGGCTAGTACTTAATGTTGCTAGGATAGGCTCCAGAAACTTAAAATGGATATTTGGAGGACTGGCCTAACAAATGAAATCAACCAGACTGTCCCATTATGCTAATGCCTATAAGTAATAATGTGTGTTGAGAGAATTTAATAATCAAGAATTATATATGCCCTTCAGTTCATAAATTATTCCAGTACATCCATGAATGATGCCGTCACCTTGATTTTACATACAGTAGTGGTCCACCTGGACAACAGGAGAGGGAATTATGTGTGAATGCTGTTTATAGAGTAGACTATAGTTCAGGCTCATCACCAAGCTCAGGGATCTCCATCTGAACATTTCACTTTATAGCTGGTTTTTAACTTCTTGACAGGCATAGCCCAGGTGGTTCAAGTGGGTGGACAAATTTCATCACAACCCCCCATCAAAACACATTTGCACCATAGGGCTCAGTTCCATGTACATTTGACTGCATGGCTGCACATGACTAACATTATTGTCAGATCTTCTGATGACACAGCCTTATATCTAATAAGAATGAGCAGGCTTACCTGGATGAAGTGGAGATTCTGTCGCACTGGTGTGGGGAGCAGTCTTCTCCTGAATGTTAGCAAGACAAAGGAGTTGATTTTGGACTTTGGGAGAAAATGGCAATGGCACCAACACCTCCTCAGTATTAACAAGACAAGGGGGGAAAGTGTGGACAGTTTCAGATACCTCTGTGTCCACATCTCAAAAGGCTTGTTCTGGTCCAAGCATATTGACACTTGGGTGAAAAAAGTGAAGATGACAATAACATCTTGACCACCTCAGACACTGCAGGGGATTTTAGGCTGCTCTCCCAGATGCTAAAGTATCTCTATAAATCCACCATTGAATGTATCCTGACAGGAAGAATTAACGCCTGGTTTGGAGATCGCATGCAGTAGGACCACAAGGTTCTTTAACTTGCAGAACATCTACACCAAGCAATTGTGGGCCAAAGCAAAGAGACACCAGCCACCCATGCTTTGTTTACTGTATTGTTAATTCCTACCTTGAGTCCAGCGCTGCTAGGATAGGCATCAGTTTCCTGAAATTCTCATTAGGTTTGAATCATGTTAGTAATGGTTGGCTGATGTATTTTAATCTTGCTCAGACTCTGTGTATTCTGATGGTTGATCCTACCAAACTGAACTACTGAAATGGGAATCGTCATGGCTATACAGCCGCCTTGCTTAATAGACAATTCAGTGCTGCTCGCAGTGCCTAAGGTGATGGAAAGGCCCCGAGAAGATTTCTCAAGTCATTTTCCTTTGCAGTCTGAAAATGTCACCTTGTCTTAAAGCCCATGGCTAAAGAGACCATTAAGTGAAACCAACTGGCATACATCTTCACAGCTGACATTAATGCATCTCCATTATTTTACGTGTGGGGTTTCATGTTTACCTTGATGCTCTAGTACTCTGTATAAAGGCTGACTGCTTCACACACTTGACAAGGCCTTGTAAAAAACACAGGCGTGCAACTCAAGGCCCTTGAATAACCTTATGATGTTTGTTAACAGAGTCTTTTAAATTATATGAACAGAAGTTGCTCATTGCTTTCCAGCCATGCTTAACCAGTGGGGCGATTCTTGTAATATTAATTGATTTTTTATTTTGTATGATCTAGCTAATAGATGTTCCATAATCATTCATTCATTCATTTTATTTTACATTTCTCTTTGCATTTCTTTCTGTTGCTTAGCTGAATTAATTCCAGGTAGTATGGTGATGCCGTAAACTGTAAGGGTGAGAAATTACTTGGACCAGTTTGTGGTTCACAGGGCATTACAAAATATGTGGTAGTGCAGGTGTGCAGCACAATCCAGGTGTATGACCCCCAGGGAAGCTTGCCCTATGAACTTTGCCCAGAGCTAAAGCCCACTTGTCCACCTTACTGTGGGTGAGACTCCATTATGTGTTCTCTGACTCACATCAGCTTTTATAGGTGGCACCTTCTCACCTCGAGACAAATTCAGAGTGCGGTCATTGATTGATTGAGTGGTGGAGTAAGGTGAGTGACCAGTTTAAACACAGATTGGCCTTTGTGTCCTGAAATAAGCCGTTTTGGCTACTCTTGCGTTGCAATGGAATGCAGAATCTCCTCAGTTTTTTATCTTTTACTTTAAGCATGCAAATTGATTTATGTCAAACATTACTTTGTGCTGGGAATTTTTGTATGAACTCATGGTCTTGTTACCATAGGACTACAGTACATGAAGCATTTTGTCCAGGAAAAATGAGTGGGGCTGCACCTACCACCCAAACACAAAAATTATCTATCTATCTGTCTTTCTGTCTATCTTCCCTGTTACTACCAAAATATTAACTATTAGTGAATACCTTATTTATATATCACTTTCGTAGACATCATCTCTAGCCAGTGTATGGGCACTTGAGTGGATACATTGACAAGATTTAATGAGGCGTCTTTGAACACAACATGGTAGTGGACACTATATATGCTGATGTTAGTGCATGATTGCCAACCTATCTGGGTTTTCATGGATATATAGAGGATAGGACATCACTCATAAATTATATATAATGCATATGTCAGCAAGCAGTAATCCATGGGGCAGAAAAGGTTCTCTGATGAAAGGGACTAACGCAGATTTCAGTAACTTGTGTGGAGTAGTAGTCAGTTACCCGAGTACAGGGGCAGTGCTAAAAACGGCACCTCACGTCATACAGCCTGTATCTTATCACAGTCATGTTAGTGAGAATGGACTAAGAGTCACAAACAGTGGACACTCTTCTCCCAGTTCTTGCTGACTCAGGATATGTGATAACCCTTTGAGTTAACACTAGAATCCCTGAAGCCTACACAGATAAAGAAGACTTGAGCTGGTAGAACTTTTTGCTCGAGTTGAGCCCTGGCTGTTTGTTGGGTATGGGGATAGGAGAGCAGGCTGCTTGCTGCTTGTGCTGATCGATTAATTTATATTACAAAAGATGCTGATGGAGAGGTGCAAAGGAATTTAAGGTGGGCCAGGATTACCAGTTTTTTCATAGGCTTCAGAAATTCTAGTGTTAATGAAACTACTTTCTTGTTATGGGAAAGACATAGCAGCATTTAAGCTGTTACAATGAATATTACAGGCCTTATGAAACACTGTGGGTTCAGCCAGTTTCCTTCCCAACAAGCCAACCACCACGTACAGCACAGCCAAATGTGCCAAAGCTACTTTGCCTCAAAAATAAATGAATCACGGGCTGACCCAAACCACCGAGACACAATGTTTCTCGGCCAAATCTTGGCATCACAGATGACTTCTGCATTAATGGAAAGTCACTGATTACACGTAACAAAAGCAGCCTCATTCTCACTAGAACATCGGTGGGCAATGTCGGCCCTGGTGGGCCGCGGTGGCTGCAGGTTTTTGTTCCAACCCAGTTTCTAAATGAGAAGTCAATTATTGCTTTAATCAAATATTTGAGGACACCAGTGATATTAAGGGGAAGTGCATTTAGGATCAAAGCCAGAAGGTACTTCTTTATGCTTAGAGTTTTGGAAATCTGGAGCAAACTACCAAGGCATGTACTGGGACATCTTAGCTATTAGCCAAACAAATAAACTTGGTGGATTGAATGGTCTCTTTTCATGAGTCCCATTTCTTATGCTTTTATGAAAATGTCATGCCATGTGTTAAGAATTGATATTGGTTCCAATTTTATTAATATAATGGGATTCAGGATGGGTTTGTGACACAAATATTGTGCCTTTATACAAGTATGGGTTGAAATGTAAGTAATTAATGTAGACCTCAGTGTTAATGTTTGCAGTTCACTGTAAACATATTAAACATATTACTGCAAATGTTTGTGATGTTAAAATGACAAATACGATACATATGTCTCTGTTAATTGGCCTTTGGTATGGGATTCATGGAAGCAGTGTTAATGTTAGTGATGTGTCATTTTTTGGAATGACAGACATAACAATCAGACACACAAATGGTTATCCTTTTATTAAGGTAGAAAGTGATGTCTTCAGTAAATAACCCTAAATATCATGACCTAGTATCCTTTTATGGCAGATTACTGATATCGAAAAATGGTTGTTAACAGAACACTTTGTCCATTCCAGATGTGACTACAGATGTGGATTCACAAAGAAGCCCGGTTATTCAGTTTAATGTGGCTGCTTCTGCAGTGTTTGGTGGATGACATAAAACAAGTTGTTTGAAGAAGATGTCCAGTACCAGTTAATTTGCAGGGAGTGATGATACCCATCGGAAACAATATGGTTGGCCATCCGTTTTCCATATGTACCAGTTAATTTAGGGTGTGCTACTAGGCAGGCCCTCCTGATGTACCGTATTTAAATCACAGGGAATTCCATCAGCCTTGTCTTGTCCAAATCCTCTTCTCAGTTTGACATTCTCCATTTGACTGGACTAGATGTAGATGAGTGAGTGATCTTCACCCGATTCTTTGATTCTTTTTGTTTGACCACATTGCTACAATGCTTCTTGGCCCACCTCTCTTTCACTTACTGTGCTTCTCGTTACAACGCTTCATTCTGCTCAAAGTTAACCGAATTGCTGTATGTGCTGTGCACCATCCCACATGCTGCCCTCCACCATGGCAACATCAGCATCTGTACTGATCGCTCTACCTCGGCTCTCACTCTCCTCAATAGTTTCCATTCTTACTTGACTCTGGATCACTGCATCTTAAGAGGTTCTCTCTGATCTGACAGTCCTCCCCCTCTATTTTATCATCATTCTCTTCTTTTTTGCCCTGTGCTTTTCCAGTCTCGTGTCATTGTCTCCATGTTCCTCCTTTCCTTGCTGTAGAGCTTATTGTCCAGCACTCCGCCTTCACATGCATTGGGTCTTTGGCTGCTCTCTTCAGCACACAAGCTCAAGTCTCCTGGCTGAAGGCTGCTGTAGGGCGGAAATGAAGGTTAGCTGGTCTCTCTGGTACCAAAATTGCTTCCTGTGGTAAATCATAGAGTATGGTTCACAAATAGCTTTCAACCTTGAAAAACGTCTCGGAAACCAACCAACCAAACATTTTCCAACCCGCTGTATCCGAATACAGGGTCACGGGGGTCTGCTGGAGCCAATCCCAGCCAACACAGGGCACAAGGCAGGAACCAATCCTGGGCAGGGTGCCAACCCACCGCAGGACACACACAAACACACCCACACACCAAGCACACACTAGGGACAATTTAGAATCGCCAATCCACCTAACCTGCATGTCTTTGGATTGTGGGAGGAAACCGGAGTGCCCGGAGGAAACCCACGCAGGGAGGACCCAGGAAGTGAACCCGGGTCTCCTAACTGCGAGGCAGCAGTGCTACCACTGCGCCACCGTGCCGCCCGTGTCTCGGAAACCAAGCTGGAGAAATAGTAAGATCATACGAATAGAAGGGTGTGAATGATGTGCAGTGCAGTCGGCAGTCCAGGCTTTAGGTGTCTAGGTAGTATTTGTTAATTGAGGTTGTGGCTAAGGGTGACTTGAGACATTATAATTGAGTAAGGGTCAGGAAAAGAAGAGCCCAGAAGTCTGCTGGGGGCATTAGAATTTCAGGGACCAGAAATGAATGCCTAAGCTGATAAATCTTGATTTCTTTCTGTAAGTTTGACATGACATCAGTATGAGGCGGGGAGAGGGCCATGGTCCAATGGACAGCAGCCTTCAAGGTGTATGGCAGTGGCATTCATTCACTGTAGCAGCAAGTTTTGCTGTTTAGCTGTACACCGGCGACCTTTGGGTTACAGAGAGACACTGAGAGAAACTTTTCCCACACTGTTAATGGGACGCCCTCTAAGCTGCAATTAATGTGCTTCCATGCTTCCTTTCATCAGGCTGTCTCTCCTTGCCCTCCATTTCTAGGTGCATTGCCAGATGGTTACAAGCATGACCAGGTGAGGTTGACCGCAGAGATTGGACCGGCATCCATGATGTGACCAAGGAGGTATGTGGAGCTCAGGCCGTGCTGGGAAATAACAGAGACGTAAGGAGCAGGGTGATCCTCGGCTGTTAGCCAGTGGGAGCATCATGGAAGTTTGTGAATAGACTGGGCTCTGATTTTTGGTTGATTAGCACATCAGTTAAGAATTTCACTGTACTTGGTCCAGGTGATGAACATGCCCCTATAAAGAAGACATACTAAACTTGTTTTATGGTTGCTTCTGTTTATTTAGTTTATTGGCTTTTCTCCTCTGCTTCTTGTGCTTTGTATGCTTGCTGCATTTCTTTAACAATCCTAAATCCCTGGTTCTTATTTGATTATGGCCGTTATTCATTTTGGCTAATGTGGCCGTGTGCAGGCACTTGATTGGCTCATACTGAAAGTTACTTACCTAGCAAACAGAAAATCTGCAAAGGTTTTTATTCCCAGAGTTCATCCATCGCAGCGCAGCTGTGCTGATGCTTCCAAATTCCGCAGATGCGTGAAACTCTCCTGTCACCGCCGGTGCACTCGGCTGTACCAAAGGCGCGGCTCAGAGTGTGCGTGTGACCCCTGTCTCGGTATAATGCCTATCTTTTCAGTTGTGTCCCCCACTGGGAGCCCAGCAGTGCTTTACTATATTCCTGTGAGGAGTAAAAGCCCTTGTCATTACAAAGGCACGTTTCTGTCCTGGCATGAGAGAAGCTCATTCTGGGGCTTTGGGAGACCCTGCAGGTGGTGCATGGGGCACAGCCAACTGGGAGAATACCTCGAGTATTGTGGGAGTGAGAAATCATGTCTCTCTGCTGGCCCAGGGGAATTCCCACGGAGACCTGTAGGGCACCAGGCCGTGGAGTCAGACCTACCCAAGCATGACCACCTTGACCAGTCTGAACAACTGCAGCAGCCATACCAGAGTTTAAAGACAAGTATGGGTTAACCTCTTCTGTTCTTGACTTGCTTAAACATCATTGCTTTATTTTACTCTTTTTTTTTTTTAAGCATCTTTTGTAGGGCTACGGTGCGTTAAGACATAAATCTATGTCCAGGTCAATGAAGGTCGTATGGCGTAATTGCCTTGCTTTGAGAAAATCAGCAGCCCTGCATGCACAGCCATAAAACACACTTTAATACACACAAAGCACCTGTGCCACATGACTGAGCTTAATATTGTCAGAGGAAAATGTAAGGAGAGTGCCGGGCAAAATAAAGGATGTGTGTGGTTGGAGGATATGAAGTGCATCTGACAGATAAATGTCGGAGTGGCTGTCATCACGGGAGACATAAAAGCTGCAGTGGCTTTTGATGCCCCACGACTTCATAATCAAGGTAGAGCTGTTAGGGGGGCATCCTGAGGAATGAGGAAGAAGCCTTTGTCTGATCAGGGTGACCAAGAGACTTTAATATACGTTGCCATCTTTTATGTGAGAAGGTGCAGGTATACGTAGTTAATGATGCTAATTGTAAATTCTACCAGTGTGAGTGAGTGTGCCCAGCATTAGAGTGGCATTCCAGTGTTTGGTCCAGGGCAGGATTTATAAAAGTTGAGTACACACAAAAAGAGGCTTGAAATGCGCAAATGCAGCTTTCCACACAGATGTCGGGATTTGTAAATGAAGATTTGACTAGAAAACGTATTTATTTACAGCAACTCTTTATACGGCATTTCAGAGAAACTGGGAAATGACGACACTCTTGACTAATCGGGGAAGTGCAGCTAAATGACGACTCGCATGTCACTGAGCCGTTATCATGTGCGCTGGTGTGACAAAAATATTACCCCTCAAAAGTGGTGAGTGTGATGTACAGACTTTATTTTTGTTCCCTTTTAAGAGAGTTAATGCTGCCAATCTTCAGCTCCATTGTGCCTACTGTGCTGGACGCCATTAACCAAGTTGTGAGACACTGCATCCAGTTTTCATGTGGTGTCGGTGCGTATACATAGAACATTAAAGGTTTTTTGTCAACACAAAAAGGAAATTTGCAGCAGGGTCCAGTTCTCCTAATGTCATCAGAAAACTTTAACGCGCTCATATTACAATTGGGGCATCCAGCGCAGGGGTGGGCAATGTCGGTCCTGGTGGGCTGCACTGGCTGCAGGTTTTCATTCCAACCCAACTGCTTAATTAGAAACCAATCCTTGCCAATCTCAGACCTTATTTAATTTTATAGCTTGTTAGTCTGCACTGTAAGGTTCTTATATCGTAGATTTTTTTTCCTTTCCATGGATGTCATCCAAATGAGTTGAAGCCGAAAAATTATCATTTTCAGTCTGTTAGTTTTCTATAAATTTTTTTATTAAATCAAACAGTCCACGATGAACACACAGAGATGTAAATTTAAACGAGCTGGATGGAGAACTGCTGGCTGTTTTGTCATTTACATCATATTACTAAATAAGGGGCCATTAAAACAGTGAATGCAGCAGTTTAAGATTGAAATAAGCAGTTCAGGGTGGGGAACCTTAACAAGTGAGACCACTGAAATGAAGCATCAAAATATCACTTGAGGAATAAGTGCTTCATCAGCAATAATTGACTTCTCATTAAGAAACTGGGTTGGAACAAAAACCTGCAGCCACTGCGGCCCACCAGGGCCGACATTGCCCACCGATGATCTAGCGAGAATGAGGCTGCTTTTGCTACGTGTAATCAGTGACTTTCCATTAATGCAGAAGTCATCTGTGATGCCAAGATTTGGCCGAGAAACATTGTGTCTCGGTGGCTTGGGTCAGCCCGTGATTCATTTATTTTTGAGGCAAAGTAGCTTTGGCACATGTGGCTGTGCTGTACGTGGTGGTTGGCTTGTTGGGAAGGAAACTGGCTGAACCCAGAGTGTTTCATAAGGCCTGTAATATTCATTGTAACAGCTTAAATGCTGCTATGTCTTTCCCATAACAAGAAAGTAGTTTCATTAACACTAAAATCTCTGAAGTCTATGAAAAAACTTGTAATTTCGGCCCACCTTAAATTCCTTTTTTCCTCTCCATCAGCATATTTTGTTTTGTAAATGTATCGATCAGCACAAGCAGCAAGCAGCCTGCTCTCCTATCCTCCCCAACGGCCAGGGTTCAACTCGAGCAAAAAGTTCTACCAGCTCAAGTCTTCTTTATCTGCATAGGCTTCAGGGATTCTAGTGTTAACTCAAAGGGTTATCACATATCCCGAGTCAGCAAGAACTGGGAGAAGAGTGTCCACTGTTTGTGACCCTTAGTCCATTCTCACTAACACGACTGTGATAAGATACAGGCTGTATGACGTGAGGTGCCGTTTATAGCACTGCCCTTGTACTCAGGTAACTGACTACTACTCCACACAAGTTACTGAAATCTGCGTTAGTCCCTTTCATCAGAGAACCTTTTCTGCCCCATGGATTACTGCTTGCTGACATATGCATTACAGTGATCCCTCGCTATATCATGCTTCGACTTTCGCGGCTTCACTGTATCGCGATTTTTTTCTCATACACGCTTACGTTACTATGCATGCGCTTTCAGAGAACTTTTATCTAAGCCCTACGATGGCTCCTAAACATGTTGCTTTTTCTAAGCCTTCTGACAATAAAACTAAGTGCCGGAGGAAGATGCTTACTATCCAGGAGAAGGTGAAACTCTTGGATATGATTAAAGATGGCAATACCCTACAAAAGCCTCCTCACGCATATGAAAAGACAGCGCCAGCAACTGCCTTTCAAGATGTTCTTCAGCCTTGCACCCAGACACCCACTGCCTACTCCTAGTACTCCTTCAGCGGAAGAAGACAAACAACGCACCTGCTGAAGATACTGCACCACCTCTCAAAACTCTCCTACTGAGGTCGTGCCTTCATAGGTTAGTGGTTGTGTGCAATTAAATGTACAGTACAATAATCTACTATGTAAAAGCATTCGGGATTCTCCTTCCATCCCATGAGTGGAAAGCGTAGCGGTATTCCACTTATTACAGACTTACTACTTGCAGCTTGCGGTACGAAGCGACATGATGTGAGCAGAGTTCTGGTGCTCCCATCGTTCCCTTGCTTTTGTGCGTGATGCGCTGGAAAAATAGACAAAATTATGTCTCTGGAAATAATTAATGTTGATGGAGTATAAATGCCTCACCGCGTAATAAATATCAGGGAGATGGTGCTTGCTTATTCTCATCTATAGCTTATTTAGTGCATGAAACTCCGTCTTTAGCGGTACAGATTCAGACTGACATTGTATGACTTTGGACAGGCACTTGAGGGGATAAAAAAAAAAAACGTAGGTTTTCGGGAGATGTTATGAATGGGCACTTTGATGTTCTCATTCCCTACACTTACATGCCTGATGTACACATGAAGCGCACAAAAATTGAGGATAAAAGTCGGTCGCCTTAAAAGGCGAGTGCACCTAGTAATATGATATTTGTAATGTCTAATATGTCTTATTTTCCCTTATTTTGTCTAATATATTGAGTAATACGAGTATAATGGTGACTAAAGGGTGTTATTTCATGTCTAGAGGGCTCTAATAATGTTAAAAAAAACGTATTTAGAAGGTCGTAAACAGGTTTTCTATACTCTAACTGCGAAATATTCGATTTATAAATAAAGAATCCTACTTCGCAAAAATTCATTTATCACGGTAGAGTCTGGAACGGATTAACTGTGATAAACGAGGGTTCACTGTATATATCATTTATGAGTGATGTCCTACCCTCTAAGTATCCATGAAAACCCAGAAAGGTTGGCAATCATGCATTAACACCAGCATATATAGTGTCCACTACCATGTTGTGTTCAAAGACGCCTCATTAAATCTTTGGCACATGTGGCTGTGCTGTACGTGGTAGTTGGCTTTTTGGGAAGGAAACTGGCTGAACCCACAGTGCTTCATAAGGCCTGCAATATTCATTGTAACAGCGATCACGTCAGTACATGTGCCAGGTGACGGTGGCTACCCACTCAGACAGTGACACTTTATGCCTTTCCCAGAGCACCAGGACACAGAGAAGAAATACTATAATGCCACCCTGGACATTATTGTCAAACGTACAGGTTACAGTGAAATTTAACACACAGCGTGTCCCCATTTTTTGGTATCCTGATTATACACACACTCACATGAACCTGGGGAGAACGTGCAAACTCCATGCACACCAGAATTGAATCCAAGTCTCTGGGGCTTTAAATGAGCAATGCTAAGCGACGCACTGTGGAGTGTGTAAAACATGGCATCATGTAAATCTGCAAGATACATCACATTGTATGTGGTACGAAGCAAAGACAGCTTTGGGTAAAGATCAACGTATTTAAAACATACGAATAGGCTTTCTAGCCACTGCCATTAATCGCCATGTTGTTATTAAATCAACAGCCTTTGTTTTATTCTTCACAGCATTTTATGCATTTGAACAATTTTTTTTTTATTATTATTATTTGTTATCCAAGTGGAGCCCTAGGAAGTTAGAAGATGGCTGGAATGGACCAACTCCCTAGCTGCTGGGCCCCCCAGCCTGAATGATATTAGCAGCCAAAACTGGGGCAAAGAATGTGTAGGATTTAAGCAACAAAGGGCATTCAAACATTGGCACAATTCATTCATTAGGTAGTGCGTAAAGGGGACAAGCTCTTTGCTCTTTGTTCGAAGAGCATGTCACTGGTAAGATGACACATCCAAAAATTCCCATTTCCATTTAGCAAAAAGTTCCAGTTACAAGAGACCCTGTGTGGATGCCAGCTAGGATGGTGCTTTTGTGTTTAATGCACGGCTCGAATTTGAGAGGCTGGCCTCTCCCAAGGCACACTTCACAGCTCTTTTGGGCCAGCTGGCTGACGACGAGAGATTTCTCATCTTCCTTTTCCAGTAACTGGCTGCGAGTTATCCATAAAAAGCGTCGTTGTTTGGTGGCAGACAAGAAGGAGCCCTGCAATCGATATGTGAATGTATCAGGCTCGCTTTCTGCTGCTGCTCCCCGCCCCATCACCCTGGCTGTGAAGCGGGGCAGGCCGCTATTAAAATTCCTGAAGGGGTCTTTATCAGAGGCACACAAATCAGCGGAGACCGCTGAGAGAGGGCAGCGGTGTGAGATCTTAATGTAGTATCCGCAGGATCACTTGATTTATGGGATAATGCTCTGAGCTGAAAATGGGATTTGCGCCCTGCAATCCTGCACTAATACTTAATGGAGGATTTTGTGCTCTGCTGGGGGGATCTTTTGCACGACTTCTTGCGCCTGCTGCCTTTTTTTTTTGAGTCTGTATTTCCTGCTTCTTCCCAGGCTGAATACTTGGCAGATGTCTGGCGAATAGAGCCATTCTTTAAAAATGAATTTAATGCTGTTAAGAAGCAGCAACCAAAAAGGGAAATATCTCCCCCTATGCCCCCCCACCTTATTTGTCAATCTTAGCGTTCAGATTTCTGTTGAAGACTCTCCTTTTCTTTCATCCAGATTTTTGCGTCTTCATTTCTTCTTAACCTGCCTTTTCATCTTTCTCATTTACTGCTTTGAACGATCCGAGGCGCAGTGATTAGCGTTGCTACCATACGGGTTCGGCACATTTGAATTCTACACCCACCTGACTGGAGTTTGTACCTTCTCTCCATGCCTGTGTGGATTTCCTCCCTCGTCGCCACACTTGTAAGCACACGTTCTGTAGTAGTGGTGTGTGTGAGTGGGCCCCTGAAATGGACTGGCTGGCACCCTTTGTATGGTTGGTTCCTGCTTCACACCCATCCAGATAGCCCTGGATCTCTTGAATTCAGAATTCTAGTGTTGGTGTTGCTGTGCCTGTCATGGAGGCCTTCTCAGTCTTTCAAGCCTTCTATACTTTCTCCTTGGCCACACACCATTTGCTGTTGCCTTGTCAGCATTGTTTGCAGCCAAGTCAGCCACATACATATTTAAGTGAACTTTCGATGGCTTAGTGCTTGGCTTGCTTCAGGTTGTCTTGTGCTTTTTGACTTTGGGGCCCTAAATTGCATTAAGTGGATTTAAGAATGTATGTCTGTTATAAATAAATGGTGGTGCGCGACAAGGAAACAAATTCCATGCCTAGTCTACTCTATTTCTATTTTTTGTTCTGTTTTCATGGGGTTTTCTGTGTGTACTCCCATATCACTCTCTGTGATTCTGTATTAAGAGTGAATGAGCATGGCACAGTTGTCAGCACTGCTCTGGCACAGCTGAAGGGAGCAGGGTACCATTTCTGGCCCAGTCACTACCAATGTACAGTTTTTCCATTCCGTCTGCACCGTGTGGATTTCCTCAGGCATA
Source organism: Polypterus senegalus (assembly GCF_016835505.1). Lineage (NCBI taxonomy): Eukaryota > Metazoa > Chordata > Cladistia > Polypteriformes > Polypteridae > Polypterus > Polypterus senegalus. The sequence continues at coordinate 45,383,496 of NC_053158.1, forward strand.
CCGGCTAACCTCTCGCATTTCAGAGACGTGCCTGCTGTGTTAAATGCCAACTCTGTGTTTGCGAATGAATGGTGTCCTGTCCTGGGTTTGTCCCTGCTTGCCCTCAGACTAGAAGGTAGACGTCAGCTTACCTGTAACCTGATTGTGGTTAAGAGTACTCGAGAAGATGGCATATGTGAAAGTGTGAGAGACGTGAGGGATCTGGCTTTGCAGTTCAGGTGACCCGAGTCCAGCCCACCAATCAATGATGTTGCTATCCCATGTGATGTTCTTCCAAACCCTGCCATTGATGTATATGTCAGGAGAAATGGCGCACCATCCTGTGTTCTGTTTCTCTTGTCCAGCACTGATTACTGCCATCAATGCAGAGCTACTTTTTTGCACTTCTTTTCTTTAAATGTGTGGCTCCATTCCTGTTGTTGGATGACACTGCTAATGCTTATGATGAAAGGCACTATGGGAGGGGTACCCATTCCTCCTCCTCGCACAGACTGGAGATTGGCTCCCTCTGCACTCCCACAGGGCTGTTCACCTAAATATCCAATCATTTGCAAGTCTTCCCTGCCATAAATGGAATTTTGAGACACTCAACCGGGGCACAGATTTTGGATTTTGGTGGCATTCGAATATCCTGGCCAAGCTGTGCGGCTGATCTGCACATATAGAGGATAGTCAGACTTTAACCTTTTGAAACTGAGCAGAGCAGGCAGGTCATGGCACATCACAAATGCTCCTCCCGTGTATTGACAGCTGCTCCTCACACCATCGCTGAATCAATCTTCATTTTGCACCGAGTGGCTCTTGTAGTAAATGCAGTCACAAGGTGCTTTATAAAAGTATGAAGCAGTGCGGAGAGGAAAGAAAAGAAAAGCATTGAGTCAGATATGGAGTAACTACGCAGCATGCCTCGAGCTAAAAAGCTACAATTAGACAAATCAAATGTACATTAAGTCGCTTAGCAGGAGGCTCACTTGCAGCTTCTAATTTACATTTAGTCTATAATTTATTAATGCAGGCTTTCGAGGGCTGGGAGTCAAAACTGTTGGGGTGCTTTTCCTAACTCACTCTCGCTGAACACAAAGCTCCACTTGAGATTTTCACGGGCTACAGTCATGAAACGGCAAGAGTCAGTGCAGCCCAAATGTACTGGCTTGAAGAATATGCTGTAGGTGGATGAATGGAGTTCCGTCGTTGTCTTAAAATGCCACGTACTGTAGAGCAGCAAGCCAGTCAAGCGCCGTTATTGGTCTGCTCGTCCTACAAGAAGTCCTTGTGCCGCTTAATTCTGCTTGACTTACAAGACCATCAGACGTCACAGTTGTCTCTGTGTATGTACTTCATATAATTGGTGTGCAGGCGAGTGAAGGGAGCCAAGTCTGGAGATGGACCTACAATCTCTTGGTATGAAATGCAATGCCGTGCCACTGAAGGGACTCATTTTACACACGTATATAAAATACAAAAGGCTGAAGGCAGCCATCAAGGATTGGGTGCTCTGTGCCTGTTGTTATTGTTGCAGAGTACTTAGGGGCAGCATGCTGACTCGTTTCTTATTAAACACGTACTGGACATCTGGCCCCAGGATTGTGCCCTGCCTTGTGTCTGATACTGCCAGGATAGACGCTGGCAGCCTGTGACCTTGAAGCAGTGTGATAGATGATGGCTGGCCGTTCATCCCAGCCAATACCCCCATGCTGCCAGGTGGAGCCCTCCCTGTGGCAATGAGAGGGGCCCCGAATGCCAGCAGGGAATTATGGACGTAGGAGTTTTCCTTTACAGCCCTGCTGGATACCATGGGGGACGATAGAAGGTGCTGCAGGGAGGAGCAGTGACTATTTTCCTTACGCCCCAGAAGTACGTCCGAGCCACATGGACAAGGGGAATGACGTGCTTCCGGGGTGAAGAAAAGGACTTTTTATCTGACTCGGAAGTGAAAGGAGATCACATGGACTGGGGATTGGAACGCTTCCGGGTCAGGGAAAATAAAAGGACTGTGGGAGCTCCCACAGGGGAGAACACCCTGAAGACAATGTTTGGACATGCAGCAACAACGCCGGAACCTACCTTCACCAAGTCCGGAATTGGAAGAAAGAAGGGCAAGCAGAGCAGCATCGCCAGTGGAAGAGCCATGCTCGTAATGGCCGACACTCAGGAGGAGTTACAGAGCGGCCTCATAAGTCCGGAGAAACATCCAGGGACCACCGATCACTCTGAGGTATGTGCCGGGAGCGTCATCAATAACCTGCTTAAAATAACACACTTTGTCCCATGCATGTACCTTGGAGATGATCACCTGGAGGCTTCGTGGGAGAAAGGAGACTTACCCGAAGACAATGGCATGCTCCTGTTCGAGCCAGAGAGCATAGAAGAAGACTTCCGCATGTCGGCGGCCGGTGAGGGACACATAATCAACCCCGGTGTTTTCTGGGAAGGAGGAGGTCCGTGTCCTGCTGTTTGCACCTTCGTAGCCGAAGATACGGCTTTGGACATTCCGAAGGGGAAGGGGGAGTCGAGCGAAGCACCGCTTACCCTGCAAGAAGGTAACGAGGGCCGGGAAATGACTGATCGGGCTGTAAATAAATTAATAAAAACAGACCGCAGTCTGCCGAAGAAGGCAACCCGGTCCTCAGTACCAAAGAACTACATTTCCCAGAAGCCTCCACGAGACCCATCAGAGCACGTGCCGACAGCAGATGGGCTCATTGGCTCCCGGCCGGTAGGTACGAAGAACAAGGAAGTGAGTATTCCTCCGGCCGAATTAATTAACACTTTAGACGTGCGGGAACAGGAGAAATTAATCAAGCCTATACGAGGTATTTTCCAGATGCTGTCAGCAATTGAGAAGATCGTCAGAGATCTGGGAGAAATGGCTGAGGCGCCCATCCAAAAGGTAACGGAGTGCCTTCAGAGAATCAGACGGGAGCCTCCCGTATTACATGATGTGGCGGTACAGGTGAGTAATGTCGGTACCGTTAATAATGAAATAGGGACGCAGTGTGATCCGGGCTCGCTTTTAATAAATAGTGGGTGCCAAATCACTGTGTGCCCTACAAGAGAGGCCGGATCGTTGACCGAGTGGTTGGGGGAAGGCCCGATCAATCCAGAGCAGCTGGATGGTGCTGGCTTTCGGAATAAGTCGGTCATAAAGACCCCGAGCCATTTAAAAAATAAATCTAGAGGGGTGCAGACAGGAAAGGGTCTCTTTTTATTAAATAAAGAGACCAAGACTGTGGAAAACCCCCAAAGCAAACAGATCCCAAAAATAAAGCGGGGGTCTCCTAACAAATTAGAGAAAAGCGAGAGAAAATCGCTAGAGGCGGCGGGGGTTTCCTTCCCAGCAAGACAAGGGGTGGACCTAACGTTTCCCAATTGTTTTCAGTCCCACAGGGTGAGAATAACAGGATGACGAGGGCAGTGCTATGGATGCCGAAGGTTGGGCCACATTTGGCGAAACTGTGCTTGGAGAACGGGGTACAAGCTGTCGAATTGGACTAATATTCCCCCTAGATTCTCCAGGGAACAAGATATAAGGATCAGTCAAGGCTCGACCAGAACGTCCTCTTGGAGAAAGACTTCCCTCGCGGGGCAGGCCGCTCCGAATTATTATTCATCGGTGGGAGAGGAGTACTGTGATAGATGGCCGGCCGTTCATCCCAGCCAATACCCCCATGCCACCAGGTGGCGCCCTCCCTGCAGCATGGAGGGGCCCCGAATGCCAGCAGGGAATTATGGACGTAGGAGTTTTCCTTTACAGCCCTGCTGGATACCATGGGGGCCGATAGAAGGTGATGCATGGAGGAGCAGTGACTATTTTCCTTACGCCCCGGAAGTACGTCCGAGTCACATGGACAAGAGGAATGGCATGCTTCCGGGGTGAAAAAAAGGACTTTTTATCTGACCCGGAAGTGATAGGAGATCACATGGACTGGGGATTGGAACACTTCTGGGTCAGGGAATATAAAAGGACTGTGGGAGCTCCCAGACGGCGAGCTGAGCTCGGTGGAAGGGTGACAACGCATCTGGGAGTGAAGGAGTGTTTATTGTGTTGGATTATTGTGATTATTGACGAGTATAGTGAAGAGGATGGTGCTTTGTGCACTGTTGTTAATAAATATAGTCTACTTTTGGACTTTGATCTGGTGTCTGGTGTATTGGACAAGGGTTCAAGGGAGCGATAGCGCCCCCTATCTGTCACAGCAGATTAAATAAACAGGCCTGAGAACATTGTTACTCGAATGTTATTCATCATATTTAGTTACGTTACAGAATTTCCTCTATTGTCCACAAGTGGAAATTTGCTTTAATCCAGACAGTAACATACTAAACCAAATTCCTACATCTATCCATTCCCTTTCAAATCTGTGTCCAGTTCAAGGTTGTGGTGTGCCATTGGCTAGTTGGGAGCGCTGGTCACAAAGTACCGTCGCAGAGTACCGTCATTGACGCTCGCATCCACTCATAGTGAGCAAGTTTTTGGATGACAACACTCGCCCCGGCATACCCAGGATGGGTCAGAAACTTAACTCTTACAACAAGATCACACCCCCAAACGAATTAGAATGCAACAGAGCTTATATCGTGCCATTTAGTTAAACTTGGTGAAAAACTGGATTGAAGTAAATATAAATAATAAAAGCTGCGTATTATCTATAAGTAATCAAAGTTAAATTGCCTGTCCGGAGCGATCATCGTTTCTAGCCACAACAGCTTGGTTGTTAGATGCAACTTTTCTGTTAAGACACATACAGGTGGTCTCGAACTTTTCACTGTATCACCGTTGCCCTTTGATAAGCAGAGATTCTCATAAGCCTGAGTGCAGCACATCTGCTTTGTGGCACACCTGAGATGGGCAGAAGTGGAATGAGCAGTGCCACCGCTGGCTCCTTACTTATGTCAGTGTCTTTCTCTGAAAAAGGAGGGAACGCTACTGCTTGAAGTTCACAAGGCAGCCTTGAAATGTGGCGAAAAATTATTTTAAAGGTCTACTCAAGTTCAATGAAATGCCTTCCTGGGATGTTCCTCTGGTTTCTTGCCACTAATCCATCAAGTTCCTGGTTGTCTGCTGACACCACACTGGTTTTGAGTTTTGTTTCCAGTTTATGTGTGCATCTTAACTTCTAGTTTGCATTTTCATTTTCAGTATATTCAGGGCTAATGTTCAGTGTGGGATCGCGAGTTTTCTTGCTCTCTATCCTGTTTTGGCTTTGTTTGTAATTTGGTTTCTGGTCTTCGCTCAGTGTTATATGATTATTTTTTTAGATTGGTATTGTTTTCTGTGGTTAGCCTTTTAGGTTTATCCTTTTAATTGCTTGATTTTTTTTTTTTTTTGCTTTTGTGTTTGATTATTATTTTTGACTAGAAGTTAAATAAATGTTTGAGTCACAAGGGAACTGTTGTGATTTGTCTATTCATTTTTATATGTTTTCCTTTTGGGTTTCACCTCATTTAAAGCTCTTTGCTAGGGTTTTCTTTGCCTTGGACTCTGACCAGAATTTAGATTTTTTTTTTTGTGTTATTGCATTTATGAATATTTATATTGAAACATCTGCTACACCATTTTGTTTTTAACGGGAGTTGCCATTTTTGTCCACCAGTTGCTAGGTAATGTTGACAATCATTAGGGGTGGAGTCAGAGGGGTCATGACTCTGATGTTAATCATGCTGTCAGAGCACTTCCTCATCCGAGCTTCCGGATAGAAACCTCTCTTTTTCATGCTATCTTTTGTCCGTTTGATCCGTTCTTAACTATATTTTCTGGTTTGACTCTTACGGTAACATTTTTGTTTCACATCTTTTTTTTGAAATCTTGGTTTTGATCATTGTATTATTTTATTTATGTCAGTTATTCCAATCTGTCCCACAAGATCTGTGTGTTTCCTACAGCACAATAGAATCTTTATTGTTTTAGTACGGCCCAGGGGTTTGACAGTTCTCCTCCTGCCTTTGAATATTCTGTAGGCCTTTGCTCTTCCTAGTGTATGAAGGCCAGAGTCTGTTTGAGTTTGACTTTGGGGATAAGCTCATTTTTAGGCCCCAGCGGAGCCTGAAACTAAAGCTTCATTAGGAGCAGAGAGCCAGGCAGTATTCTTAACAATTACACAAGGATCGTTTAGAGCTCTCGAGTTTTTATTACATGCTTTGCTTTCAGCAGTCTTGTGATGTCTGACTTAGCTTAGGACCTTTTTTATTACAGTTTTTGGTTTGCGTGTTTCATATTGGGTTACCTCTCTAGTTGCTTTTTGTGATCCTTTACCTTTCTGGCTGGGGGTGGTACCGAGCCAGGACGTCCCGAGAGGACTGGAGGAGGGTCCACGAGGGGGCGACCACCCTGGTTACGTTGGGGACCACGGGTGCAGGGCTTGGAAGCTCAACCCTGTAGGGCCCATGGTCACCGCCAGGGGGTGCCCCGGTGCCTGGAGAGCCCTGGACCTCAGCACTTCCGCCACACCTGGAAGTGCTGGGGGGAAGAAGACCGGGGACACCCAGAGTGCCTCCGGGTGCGCAGCTGGCCCACAGAGTGTCGGCGGAGGAGTGTCGGGGAGCACCTGGAGCCCATCCGGGCATGTATAAAAGGGGCCACCTCCCTGCATATGATGACTGGAGTCGGGTGGAAGTGGACAAGAGTCTAGCTGGCGTTGAGTGGAGGCGGCCTGAAGATGGCAGGCACTGGAGAGAGAGGCCTGGACTTTGGGGGATTGGTGCTGGAGGCACTGGGTTGTGTACCCGAACTGTAAATATATTACTATAATAAATGTGGGTGTTGGGTGACAAAACGTTGTCCGTCTGTCTGTGTCCAGGGCTCGTTCCACATGACAAAGATCATTCTCACATGTATTGTTGTACTTAACACCACAGTACCAACATCTCTGGTCATTTATTGTAATAAACACTAAATCAAAATGCCAACCGTGTTTCTGCAACAGTTGTCTTATTTAAGGCCATGCCACATTAGACGACTTTTCCAGTGATTTTTCTGTCGTAACTTTCATTTACATAATCTTAGCGAGTAAGTTGTGTAATGTGACTTGCCCATCGACTTGCTCCAATGAAATCCATCAGGTTAGATTTTGTCGTTAGTCATAGGGGCAGGTTCTGTGTACACAGGAGTTGTCAATCAATGAATGCACATTCAGAAGCTGAGGCCGAAAAAGGAAAATGGGTTGTTTGGGACCTCAAAAACGGAAGAGAAGCTCATCTGTCTGATGTCTCGTCTTTTACATGTCACGACAAAATGGAAACAAGAAAAAAATGGGCAAAGAACGTGGCTGGACTTGCTGTTAACCCTTCTTACAGCAACAGCTCCATGAAGCAGCTCGTTATTAGCTGTCACAATAGAGGAGTGAGCACGACTGAGCTAGAAAGTCGACAGCAGTCACTAAGTTTGACAAGCCTTGTATGTTGAAGTGGTCTGGTGATGAGATGAGCAGTTCAGCAACTGCAGTCAGCAGGACTGGCAGACCCAATGACTAGAAGTCGCATTGTGTGACAACAACTTTTTGTTCTCATTGTTTTTACTGACCGGTTGGTATTCAGGAACTATAAACAACTTGTCATGACAATGTTAAAAATTTGTTTAGTCATTTAATCTGGAGACAAAATCAGCTGACGACCAGGAGGAGCTGACAGACTGCTACATAACCTGATTTGCTTCTCCATGTGGCACTGTGGTGCTGTCTTGGCCATCGCAGTATTCATTTAGTATATTCTGGCCACTAACCATCAAATAGGACTCTTTTTTGGCCTTGTTTATCAACCAGCTGCTTATGACCACTAGACTGGCATGGGAAGGATGTTGTTTGCTTGTTTGAGTCAAGCTTAACACCGCCTAGACACGTACACTTATGAAAACCCTAAGAAGCCAACCATGTTTAAGGTCCTTCCAGTCATTCTTTTGGCCTAACATCATGGAAGGTCTGATCATGAATGGGTTCTGATGAATACACCGGCACCCCAGTGACAGTGTTTGTTACTTGAGATTTAATTTGATCAAACTTTTAACTTGACTGAAAACAACCAAATGCTGTTTCTTGGGCAGACAAGGCAAGAACAAACAGCAATCTGTTAAAAGACCAGGAGACAGGCAGGTGAGGTTGCCATATTTATACAAGACCAATTGACGAATGCTAATTAGCGCAGTGGTTGTCATAGTGATTCCACTTTAAGAGCGTTGGCCGAGTCTTTAATCTGACTATCTATGATACATCAATTCTTTTTTACTTCAAAGGCCCTTCAGACTAATTTCCCATGCAGATCTTATACTGTCATTACATCGCAGGTCATAGTAGAATCTTAACCTTATAGGATTTTTGATTTATTACCTTGCATAATAAGAGCCCCAGTTCCATGGATTTTAACCTTTTGGTTTTTGATGATTCCTCTTTCGTCAACATATGACCAGCTGGATCCAGTTTTTCATTAAGTTTCATCGTATAATATGATTAGACGTTAACTTTTTTTTTTTTTTGGGTAAAATGCAGCCTTTCAGCTGCTTCTATCATATTACGGCACAGTCTGGATATATTATTTAAATTGTATGAGATCCAGACACAACAGAAGTATTAATGGGATACTGTTTTCTGAAAAGGTGATTTAAGACTTGTTAAAGTATGCCATGTCATGTTTCACTCCATCTGAATACGCTGACTTAAACTGAGCAAATAAACACTTCTGTCTGAAGAAGGGAACCCTCAAAGGAGAGAAAGCACTGGTCTTCTAAGCTTAAAGGCTCAATTTGAAGGCTGAATGGTGGCATGATGGGGGCTAATCACAGCACACACACTCGCACACACGCCTTAAGTCACCCACACCACACCAATTCAAAGTTACCCATTAATGGATGTGGGTGTAAACATATGGAAGACATGGATACCCCACAGAGACAGGGTTTGAGCTCGTACCTCTGGAGGTGTGGGGCAGCAGTGCTATTAACACACGTTATTTGACATTGACTGCTGTGGCCCCCTTATATCTTACCATAGAGCACTCTAACCAAAGAACCATATTGCCAGTCAGCCTTACTTGCATAATTCTAGGATGTGGAAGGAAACCAGAGGATCTGGTGGGACTGTGCAAAGCTCACACTGACAGAGGTCAGACAGATTTGACCCTGGGCAGCATAAAAAAATAATTGTACACGAGATCTTGATTATAAAAACAAATATTCATTGCTATTTGTTGTATTCATAAATCTACACATTTTGGAAGTGTTGGCCCCAATCTCTTCTTTATAGCCGACTATACTTCCTTAGAAGGCGGGTGTCCTTCAACATCTGCAATAAGATGCTGCAGATGTTCTATCAGATGGTTGTGATGATCGCCCTCTTCTACGCGGTGGTGTGCTGGGGAGGCAGCATAAAAAAAGAGGAACGCCTCACGCCTGGACAAACTTGTGAGGAAGGCAGGCTGTAATGTAGGCACGGAGCTGGACATTTTGACATTCGTGGCAGAGCGACGGGCGCTGAGCAGACTCCTGTCAATCATGAAGAATCCACTGAACAGTATCATCTTCAGACAGAGGAGCAGCTTCAGCGACAGACAGCTGTCACTGTCCTGCTCCACCGTTCCTCCTCCACACTATACGACTCTTCAGTTCCACCCGGGGTGGTAAATGTTAACATTATTCAAAGTTATTGTCTGTTTTTACCTGCATTTTTATTACTCTTTAATATTGTTTTTTGTATCAGTATACTGCTGCTGGATTATGTGAATTTTCCCTTGGGATTAATAAAGTATCTATCTATCTATCAATCATCTTCTTTAAAGTACAAGAAAACCATATGCATCCATCATACCAGATTGTGAGCCATACATTATTTAAAATGAAATCATCCCAAAAATGAAATCTTCTAGATGCATGTACATAGTCTATCTCAAAATATGTTTTTATATCAAGAGGTTCTTATTTATAGAGGAATATTTCAGACAGAATTAAATAAACACATAAAAAAGTATTGTAAATGTGACAGTCTGCATATACGAAATGCTAATGTCTGTCAGTCTGGCGATTACTTGAGAACTGCTGAAGCTAGATCTTTGGATCTTGGTCTTAATTGAAAGCTTATGACCTGGTCTGTTCTTGAAATAAAAAAAAAGGTACAGTAGGTAGCAGCATCCTCGGCAAAGTGACTTGTGGTTGTTTGTTTATCACTGCAAAGTGATGTGACAGAAAGAATGAAGAAGAACAGTGACATCTGCTGAGGTTCTGCAAATCACAGAAAACGATTATGTCACAGGAGGAGATTAAATGATGGAGACTGAGAGAGAATATGCTGAAGCACATAGACAAAAAAAAGTAATCTTTAATATAGCCTGATATGTTCTGGAAATTCAAAAAAATTCATGTCATGAGAAAATGATGGCCACTTTACTGTTGTAATAACAGCATGGTCCTCACAAGCCCATTTATTGTTAATCTCTCAGGATATGGGATATATGTGTTCAGAATACAAGTTTTGTGTTTATTAATCATTGAATGTGACAAAGAACACCATAATATGAAGTACAAAAAGTAGAGCTGCAGCATCTGCTGAGCATTAAACAAATATTATCACTTAGAAGACGTTGATGTCAATGTCATTGTGTTCTTCTCATGTTGAAAAGAAAATAATGTGTGGCCAAAATAGAAACGTTCCTTTTGCTGGAAATAAACCACCAGAAGTAATAAAATACATTCTGACTGCTAGAGGAACTGAAAGAAGTAACAATTCAGAAAATGTAAGACAGCTCCTTATCTTTAACTTGGTTTGTATTGTTTTATGGCCATTTGTTTCACTAGTAAATAAGTACAAACACAATTGTATGTGGAAATAGATAACTAAACATGTTGTTGTTGCTTATTTCTTTGTATTTTTTATTTATTCTTCATGTTTTTATTTCAGTGACACTGCACATAATACAAAATATGAAAAGAAATGAAGTTTGCACATGCTCAAGGTGTCTGTGCTCATCTGTGGCGGACTCGAGTCCAATAAAGTCGGGCAGCACTACTGCATGAAGTGGCCACTCTCATTCAAGGAGCCCTGGATTGCTGATCCTCTCAGAAGTCCGTCTCTGACGTGTAGAGAGACGTGACTGATGGCCTGCGATCTACGCACACTGTATTGAGAATTCACCAATCAAAACGCAGCACTCGCTAGAGCCCACCATCTCAACTTTGACGGGTAACAATGACTGTTTTTCATTTCATGCTGTGGTTCACGTTGTGTGTGATGTCACTGAAAAAAAGAAAGAAATAATTAAATAAACACACAGAGATATAAGCAGCAAAAACGTATTTCATAAAACAATCATTTATGTTAACATTGTATTTATTTATTTGTCTCATTTCACAATACATTTATTTATTTGTTTAATTTTGTCTGAACCAAATTGTCTGAATTTTGACTTAACATTTGATTAACTTCAATCTCCGCCTGCTCTCTCTAAACTTATTTTAGTTACTCATTTAGATTTCTTTCAGCAACAGCTTGTGGTGTTTGAGCAGAAATTCATGCTTTGGCAGCTGCAAACAGTTCTTGCAATATGGCTTTTGTGAAATAATTACAAATCAGTGGCTACAAACATACGATTTGAAGACTGGCTTTCTGTCTTTGCCAACGGGCACCGTTTCCCCAAACCTTCAAGTTTTGCCCAGTCAGCTGCTGTAGTCGATTCTTCTTTGTTGCTGACTGGTGGCCAGTTCTGCTTCACAGTCCTGGGTTTGACTTTTGGCCTGGTCGCACTGTGGGGTTTGCATGTTCTCTCTGTGTCTTTATGGGGTTTTCTGTGCACATCGTTGATGTAATCGACCATCTCAGACACAAATGTTAGCTGAAGTGTTGGTATACTGGTAGGTGAGTGGACTGCTCTCTGCGCCCAGTGCTATTAGGATGCCCACTGGTGCCCTGTGACCCTGGATTCAGAAGGTCTAGAAATAGAATTGATGGTAATTCTTTTATGCATCATAATAAAAGAGGCCCTTCACTTACATTGAATTTAGAAAGTAGTTAGACACCTGTGCTGCAGATGTAATTTTATTTTGAAACATTTGCCATTTTTGTCCCTCGGTCTACACTCAGTAACCCATAATGGCAAAGTTCAAGCATATTTTCAGAAAGATTTGCAAATTTATTAAAAATTGAAAACTGAAATTTCTCATTCGTACTGTATAAATATTCCGACCCTTAATTCAATACTTTGTAGAAGTCCCATTGGCAGCAATTGCATCATTGATTCTCCCTGGGTTAAGTCTCGACACACTTTGCACACCTGGATTTGGTCAGTTTCTCTCCTTCTTCCTGGCAGATCCTCTCAAGCTCAGTTAGATTACATGGGAACCACCTGGAAACGGCCATCTTCAGGTCTGGCCACAGATGTTCTATAGGAATTAAGTGTGGGCTTTGGCTGGGCCACTCAAGTGCTTTGGGTCATTGTCATTTTCAGGGTCATTTTGAAGTATGGGCACTGGACGGCGGCCCCAGGAGCATAGTGGCCTGTGATGTTTCTGATGCCTATGTGTGTTTCTGTTTTGTTATCAAAACAGGGAGCCTAGTGTGTTACTTTGCCCAGATGCCTATGAAGAAGCTGTTAAGACAACCCTGGGACTCGTGCTGAAAGGTGATCCATCGGACCGCTCTGAGGTTGCATGCACTTTGGAGCAGGTTTTCTCCAAGGATCTCTCTGTATTTGGCTGCATTCATCCTTCCCTCAATTCTGACCAATCTCACTGTCCCTGCCACTGAGAAGCACCTCCATAGCAGGACGTTGCTACCTTAAGGTTTCACTGTAAGGATGATGTTAGCCGGGTGAAGAGCGGTGCCTGGTCTTTGACAAACGTGGCGTTTGCAGTTCTGCCCAAAGAGTTACATTTTTTGTCTTGTCAGATCAGAGAATCTTTTTCCTCATCCTCTCAGAATCTTTTAAATGTAATTTTAGCAAACTTCAAGTGGACTGTCCTTATGCCTTTTACTCAAGAGTCCTGCTGAGATGGTCATACTTCCAACAGGTTCTCCCATTTTAGTAGAGGACTTTAGAAGCTCTGTTGTATTGGGGACCTCCTTGACCAAGGCCTTCCTGACCCAATTACTCTTCTAGAAAGAGACCCGGTGGCCCCATACATCTTCCACTTCACAGTTATTGAGCCCACTGTGCTCCTGGGAACACTCAAAGCTTTAGGAAATAGATTTAATGCCCTACCCTGCCCTATGCCTTACTACAGTTTGATCACAGAGGTCTACAGAGAGTTCCTTGGACTTCATGGCTTGGATTTTTTCCTGACGTGCAGAGTGAATAGTGGGGTCGTCAATACGCAGGTAAACGTGTGCTTTTCTAAGTGATGTCCAGTTAGTTCAGATCAGTAAAGCATACAGGGTGTGCCTGACCACAATTTGGGGCGCCAGAGCAAAGGGCCTGAATACTTACCGAAATGAGAGATTTCAGTTTTTAATTTTGAATAAATTTGCAAACCTTTCTTAAACCATGTTTTCATTTTGTCTTTAGAGGTTATTGAGTGTAGTTTGATGGGCAGAACGGCAAATGTTTCCTATTAAAATTAAATTTACAATGCAATAAAGTGTGCAGAAAGTGAAGGGGTCTGAATACTTCGCGAATCCACTGTCTATTCAAAATGCCTCCTTTGACTTCGCTCTTCTCAAAGTTCGGTTCAGTTTGTTTTATGTGTTGCTCTGAGAGCACTGCACATATTTTCACAGTTTTAATAAGTAAATAGCATCAAAATAATCAAAGCAGCCCGGCCCAAACAGATCTAGGCCTCCTCCTTGGCCCTCTGAGAGCTGGGCCATTTGTGAACACACAAGACTTGGCTTTGTGAGAGGAGGAGGAGGAGATTGGCGGGTGCCTTTAGTAAAACGTGGACGGACTTAAGTGAAGTAAACTGAAAGCTGGAGGCCAAAGCACCAAGGACAAAACAGAAAAGGTTGGCAAAAATAATTAGCGGGCGAGGACATTCTGACAAATACAGGCATCAAGGTCACCATCTAAACAACTTAAACACAGACAAATAAGCATTGTCCGACCGGCTTAATCCAGTTCAGGGTCACAGGTCTAAGAAAGCAATATGGGTTAAAATAAAATAAAGACAAATGTGACAAGTGGTGTCAAGACTGAGTAAGAAGAGAGTAAAGGTGTTTAAACTCCCTTGCTGATAAATGAGGTGTCTTATTGATTTAAATTTTATGTAATGTCTAAGTCGGTTGAGAATCAGTTCCCATTTGCCATTATGATCTGCGAAAGAGAAGATTCAAAACAATAAAAAATTAAATCATAAACACGTCATAAAGCAAAAGCAAGCACACATTCGATAGGATTATCTAATATATCAAGCTGAAGTTGGGGTGTTTGGGGATTTGGAGTGTGTGGGTTAAGTGAAAACCATTGAACCCGTCTCTACGAAACTTTGGCCAAATTTCACAGGGAGCAGCTTAGGCCAGTGTTTATAAACTGTGTCCCCTATAACAGCTTGTCAGCTTTCAGTCATAATGCCTTCTATCAGCTGCAACTACTGGAAAAGTTGGCAACGATCAGCGAATAGTCTGAATTTGATGTGACACTGACTGCACCTCTCGCTGCCGTGGCCTGAGCTCACCCAAACCAGAAAGCAGAGCTCCGTTGTCTGGCATGATAATTACTAAATGCCTCTGTTGTTTGATGCACGCACTGCTGCATTCGTCACTGGCATCTAGTTGTATGCATTAACTAAATTAAACCTATTAATAACTCATTTAGAAAAAGAATTTGTGCTGATATGAAAGCAGAAATATAAATATACTTATGAACAAAAAAATGATCTTGTGTAGACTGGAGCAATGCAGACATTACAACTCCAGGTACTGTAACACTTCAAACAATATTCAACCATTATAATTAAATAGGAGACCCAAAGAAGAATATTAAAATTTGGAGCCTTGCATCGGGCTTGTTTGTTTTGCTAATAGCTAAACTGTCCCAACATCTCATCCATATTCTTCTGAAAGGTTGTCAAGGTTTTTGCTGCACCTCCATGTCTCAGTAGTTTGTTCCAAAGTCCCACAACTCTTTTGTGTAAAGAAGTTCTTCCTGGCATCAGTCCTAAATGCACTAATTTCCACGGATGTCCTTGATTATGTGATACACTATTAAGTTGAAAGAATTCTGCTGAATCTACTTTATCAATGCCTTTGAATGTATTGAAAACCTGGATTTAATTCTCTGAGTCTGTCTGAGTAGGACATGTCCTTAAGTCCTGGGGCCTCATGTATAATGCCATGCGTAGAATTCACACTAAATCATGGCATACGGACAAAAGCGGAAATGTGTGTATGCACAAAATAATTCAGATGCACAAAACCATGCATAAGTCCACGTTCTTCTGCTACATAAATCCATGTCTGTGTGAAAAGTAACACACGTGCACGCTTCTGCTGCTACTCCCAGACTCCTCCCAGAATTACGCCTCTTTGAATATGCAAATCAATATAAATAGCCTTTAAGTTCAGCGTTCTGTGAAAAGGGATTAATAAAGTATCTATCTATCTATCTATCTATCTATCTATCTATCTATCTATCTATCTATCTATCTATCTATCTATCTATCTATCTATCTATCTATCTATCTATCTAAAAGGCAATGGCAAAAGCACAGGGGAAAAAGAAGAATTTCAGTTAATACCAAGTAGACACAAGGAAAAACGTAATATTTGTTGGTTTAAACAGTGGTATAAACAACAAAAGGAAGTTGATCGAGTGACAGAGTGGTGGAGAAACTTGAAAGTTCAAGTTCAGAAAGTCACACAGTGCCCGAAATAAATAAGAAGTTGTCAGATATCAAAGTCTCCATAAAAAGGCGAGTTGTAGCCCACCGTCTAAATGTCATATGGAAGCTTATAGGGTACAGAGAAAAGAAAAAAAACTGGGACACAGTGGGGGAAAAAAGCTTGAAATGTTAACTTTAATCTCGAAATTTCCACTTTAATCACCTAGTTTATGTTGTCATTAAAGTAGAACGTCATAAACTTCATTTTTAAATCGTTTCTCAAATACCATTGTAAGTAAAGTAGCACTTTAAATGCTTTGTTTTGTATGTGTTCTCTATGTGCTCTATGTGTGTGGATTACTATGTGCTTCTTAAACAGGCTTTCTCTTCCTTCGACTGGACACAGAATCCATTACATTCGTGATATTACAGCTCTCTGAACAATTTAAATACTAAGATTTATACGTGATATCATTGTCATGATGAAATGCATTAAAGCATGTATTAAACATGAGGGCACATTGGCGCAATGGCTGGCGCCTCGTCCAGAGATTGATCATGCCCCCCTGCAGAATGCTTGCTGTGCTGTGTGTGACCTTCAATGAAATAATTTATTGCAGCAGTACTGTCTCTTTCAAACGTACTAACCTCCAATTCCTGTCCTTCCTTTTGTTTCTCCAAGTAACCAATTGCCACACAAGCTCTGTAATAGACGTTAATCGCAGACGCAATCTGTAAGCTTAGAACGCTAGTTTTTCAAAACATTTAAGGAACATTAAAATACCTTCATAATACATGTTTAATTATTCCATCCATTTATCCATCCAGGGTTGGGCCAGTCCTAGGAAGCATAATGTAATATACATACTTTACTGCATTTCAACTTAAAAATGATACCAAGAGCTCCAAGAAGATAGTGCTTGGAAATCTAAATTGACTTAGAAGCCAGTCGTCATCATATGTAAATACGTGCTCTCTTCTATTGTAATGAATTGAATGACTTTATTGTTATTGTATGGTACAATGAGATGCAATATGCAAATCCTCCATAAATTTATTTTCCTATAAAATAATAATAATTATAATAATAATAATGCAATAACAAAATGAAAATTATACAATATGAAAGCCTAAGTACAATATAAATGTACATATAGTGCAGATATCATAACTGCAGTGCAAGTTTACAGTGAGGTAATTGTAATTCTTAGTACAAACAGTTCTACTGGGAGCACATGATGGACTGAATACATTTGTAGTCTTGGGATAAAACTGTTTCTGAACATCGAGGTTCATGCAGGAAAGGATCTGAAGCGTTTGCTGTTTGAGAGCAGTTCAAATAGACTGTACGCATGGCTGAGGCTGCGTGTGCTTGATGCCGTATACCGATAATTCTCTTTCCGATCAGCTGCTGTAGAGCTGTGATTCCACACTCAGATACAGTGGGGTAAAATTCTCTGAGTGGTGCACTGAGAGTAACAACACTAAAGCAAGTATAGTGTTTGGAATAGTTTGGCAATTCTGTGCACCATTAATAAAGGGAAACCACACAAGGACAGTAGCACTGCTTTGACACTGAGTGCCACCAGTTTGCAAAACTGTGCGGAGAACTTGCATACGCAAGGAACTGAGCTGGCGTGAAAAAGTGCGTGGCTTTATGCCAAGGTTAGTTTTTATACATCACGATGTGAGCGTGGAAACAGGTGTAAGCAACATTTTTGTGTGTACACCCCAGAACTGCACACAGTTCACCAGACACAGTCTATCTTGTGCATTATACAGCTTGAGCATAATGTCCCTTGATTTATAATCAACAGTTTTTACAGAATAATCTAACATTTTACTTGTCTTTTTAGCAGTTTCTATGCATTACTCAGATGATGTAAATGTTGTGTTCATTGCCATTCTATGGGTGTCAGTGCCTTGTGTGTGACCATCGTCTGCATGATATCACGGGAGCCATTCTTTAAATAAGGTGGGAGGTGGCATCAGAGCCTGCACTGTAGATCTTTGCATAAACAATGGGATACACTTTTTACTTACAATACAATAAGTAGACAAGTCATATCATACACAGATAATCTGCACAAAAATACCTGTCACTATGTACTTCTGCCCAGCATTACACAGAACAGCCAGTTTTCAAAACACAGACACTGTGTTTGAAATGCTAAAACCGCTGTCTAATCATTCATCCGGTAACTGTATGCTGGTCATCTACTGTGCCATCCTGTCACAGACTGGCACTACAGCTTTAATTACGTGCGTGGAAAGCAGAAACATGCCATTGAGATGGTAGGCCTGGCTAAAGCTAAAGGAGATACCCTAACATTATTCTGAACTCCTATTTAAGCATATTGTTGTAAGCACTAAGGCACACACTTAATAATGCTTCAGTCCACTACTGGGCTTGTTTATTAACTCAAAAATACTCTAGGGGTCTAATAACACTGATTATGTAACTTTCCTATTGTTACAGGCCTCTGGGAAATGACTCCAAAACAGCAAATCCAAACTGGGGACAAGATGTATCTGACCTCATGCTGTCCCCCTCCAACATGAACAATGCCATGGTCGCTGGTTCTGCATTCTCTGATAGTTTCTGCTATCTGCCATCACACTCCTCTGTATCAATGGCATCAAGTCAGGCTCTGAACATTTATTTGCTTTTTCTCTACACGTCTGCACCCACTTTCTAAAATAATGCTGATGCTTTTTGGGTGAGCCAAATGGGACAGTGTCACTCAGGCATCCAGCTCTGGCCTGCCTGTGACAAGCTTCCCTGCTAAAATCCTCTCTTGAAAATGCAGTACCTTGTTCTTATAGTTTGTTTTCAGGGAGACCCCCACAATGTTGATTTTCAGGCTTTCAGGGAAATCCATTAGGTTAATTAAGGGGTCTGAGGTTCCCAAGGTCCACCCATATTTCACACCTTGCATCAGTGGTTCTTGAAGTATTTCAGACAGAAAATCACCTTGTTAAATCTCCACCATACACCCTAAATCCCCTCTTGGTGTACTTCTTTGCTAAAGTTGACATAATTATGTTACTACAGGCATTTATCTGAAAAATACTATGATTCTAATCCAGTGATGCTGGTTGTGTGCAATTCAAAGACTGGAATTTCAACCAGACTTCTGTAATGACCTCTCAGCAATGAATGCTTCAACAAGCAGCAGTAAGGCAGCAATAGTGACATAGTCTCCAGCAACATGGAATTTGGAGATTTCCTCGACCAGAGGTAGGCCCTCCAGACAGAGAAACCTAAGTAGAGACAGAGATTAGGAAATCTGTTTGATGAAGTACTGAGAAAACCCAACAACAAGCACTCAGAATTACAAGAAAGAGTGGTGTTGTCTGCAAGAAAGTCCAAAGGTCTGCCCCATGGTGACAGTTGACATGTTTCTCATGGACTTAAGGCTGGAGAGTTCCTTTAGGAGTGCACACGTTGGATGATAGCCTAATCATTAAAAATAAATAACATAAAAATTAAGGTACCTCAGCAATTTAAATGTTGTTTTGTGAACCATTTGACTTGTGTATAAAACACACTTTGAGAGCTGCTGCTGTATGCAAGGTAGGCCAATTTAGACTTCACTGATAATGTTTGAGATGACAGGACATCGAGTCCCTGCAGCTCAGAAAAAAAGCAGGTTCACAAAATGGACTGATGAGAATAAAAGGAGCCTAACTACTACAGTTAGCAAAGGCCCCAGGAGATGCAGTGCATTTTGGGGAAAGTGTAAATGATGTCTCAAGGGGCACAAGGCTATTAAGGGCTTTTCATCGCCATGGCTTATAATTTGAAGTCCGCTGTAATGGCGCCCCTGGATACAAAGTGGGCAGAAAACTTTATGATCACCATTAGCATGTTTGTGCATATACAGAATATAAATTGTTTAAATATATGTTGTTTGTGTGTGTTTATATGTATACTATAATATATATATATTATATACATGTTTATACTGTATATATGTGAGTGTAAATATATTGTGTATGTGTGTGTATATGTATATATATATATATATATATATATATATATATATATATATATATATATATATATATAGCTATTTGTATTTGCAGGTCTTTTGGACCTCACAAGCAGAAGAGCAGCTCGTCTGTACGATGTCTCATGCATTATGTACCACAACAGAATGGTGAAATAAACAAAAGAACTGAAATTGCAGTTGAACTCCCTACACCTGTTAAACCCTTTGTACAGCACTGGCTCCATCTGGCAGCATGTTATTGTCACAAATAGGGGCGCACACAGCCCTGCTAGAAGGTAGGCACGCCCAAAGGTTTTCAGATGTTTAAACTGACGTGGTCTAATGATGAAGTTTACCATGCCCCATGACTAGAAATCGTTAATGTGACATTGGCTTATGTCAGTCCTTCACAACATACAAGTGTTTTTCTAGCCAGCTATGAGTCTTAGAATTGTACTTTTTTCAGAATTTCCCCCATTCTCCCTTGTAGAAAGAACTCTTCTTCCATCTGTGATATTCTTGGGCTGTCTTACATGCACACCGTATTTAAGATCTTTCCACAGATTCTCAATGATCTTCAAGTCTGGGGACTGCAAAAGCCATTCTGCAAACTTCACCTTGTGTTTTCTTGAGGTACGTCATTGTAGATTTTTCTTGAAATGTTTTTTTTGCT
Organism: Polypterus senegalus; assembly: GCF_016835505.1. Lineage (NCBI taxonomy): Eukaryota > Metazoa > Chordata > Cladistia > Polypteriformes > Polypteridae > Polypterus > Polypterus senegalus. The sequence continues at coordinate 45,403,891 of NC_053158.1, forward strand.
TTTTTTTTCCTCCAAACAAACCATTTGTGGTTGTAGTATAAGAGTTTGATTTTAACTTCATCTGTCTGCAGCACTTGCTTCTAAAATGCCTCTGTTTTGTTGCAGAAGGCATTTTTCGTGATGAGATTAAAAATAAGGTTTCTTTCTGCTGGCTCATCCATGTAGACCATGTCTCTGGTACATAACTCTGCACAACCAAGAAGTGCATCACCCCATTCTTTCTCAGCTAAACCTGCCCACAGGCAGGAGGGAGACCGATTTGGAAGAGCTTTGCCATTCTGTGATGAAGTGTATGTCTGTCTGTTCTACAAAGATACAGAAACTGAAGAACAATAAATGTAACTCAAATGGAGGAGCTGCTGCTCTCAGGAAGATGGTGTGAAGTCTGAAATCCAGTCAGGCGTCCCGCAGTCCTCCACTCCCTTCCTCCTCCTTTCTGCGTTATCAGTCTGTTTCCTTCGAAGAAGATACTCCTCCCTGGATTTTGCTTTTCTTTTCTTTGTAGTTTAACATAAGCAAACAGGCTTATCAGATAGGGAATGAAATATGACTTTGGGTAATACTTTCTTCATGTTAAATTAATAGCAATGTGGTTCAGCACTCATGATTAAGTTTTTTCTTTTTTAAATGTCGTAAATCCAATGTCAGAACCAATAGAGAATAAACAGGGTTGAATATATTCAGAGTGTGGATGGACCAGTCCATGAGTCGCATGATGGCACGTGGAATGCTGCTGTCTTCCACCTCAAGGGATCTGCGTTCCAGTCCAGGCCCAGCCTTCACACATGAGGACTTGGGACCAGCCATATGTGTTAGTGAGAGCGTCAGGCCCCAAGCTTAAGAAGGAAATACGATGATTTAGCGACCAAATCTCAATCCATTTGAGCATCTTTTGGATGAGATGGACCAATAACCAGTTTGCAGCGATTATGTGATACATTGTCATTAACATGAGTGATCATCCCTTTATCTCACTTTGAAAACCTTTCTGAGTTCATATCACTTCAAAGTCAGACAGTCATGAGTGTAAAGGGGGGTATCTAACAGTAAGGCAATGCTGGCATAGTTTCCACCCATTATATTATGACTTTATAATAAAGTCCTCCATGATTTCCTCATAACTGTTGGCTTTTGCTCCGTTCTCACTAATGCTAAGCATGATCTCATCACCTGCCAAGATTTCACTCTCATCTCTCATACTGGCTATCCCAGAATGCACATCTTTGTTGTTAGCTCTCGTTCAATGGTAGAGATTCCCTAAAGCTGGCCTTTTAGTCCAAAAATCACACCTTTTTACAATGTTATGCGTTTTATTGTTGGTTTCTTTGTCTTGCCTATTTTATTTTACTGGTGTCCCAAGTGGCTGTGCTTTGGTGATGTCACCTCCATGATCTTAGTGTTCACGGTGTGCTTACACTGTGAAGGCGCATTGGTGCGTGTGTGCTAGCGTTTGATGTCAGCTTCTCTGGTTGTCTTTGAGTGCCTGACACTGTCTTCTGCATGATTTGTTGTTTTTGAAGATCTTCATTTTTAGCATTTCTTTGGTTTTGGTTGTGTCTTTTTTCTTTTCTTTCAGTTTGCTCTCAAAAAGAGCAAAAAGTAGAAAAACTGCCTGAAAAAAAACAAATTAAACTAATCCATGATATAACTGATGAATCTAATTGTTCCAGGATGGTTAGGAAACTGAAAGCCGTGTCCATGACCGCAGGAGGTCATGGCCCATGTGATTACACCGCCCTTAATTGCTGTGGGCCCCAGAGTCCAGCTCTTCAGACCACACTACGTGCTGCTGCCCACCTAGCACTAACACTCACAAAGTGAGCCGATTGGCCCTTCCGGGAGGTGCTTGTATACAATTCAGTAGCGCCCAGCGTCCCTGGATTCTCTCTGATTTGTGTATGTGTTTATCATTTATCCAATGTCGGCATGCACCTCCACAATTCAATGTCAGATGGCGATTCCTTTCACTAGAGGTGTCAGAAAGTGGTATTTAGTGTGACAAAAAAGCCCTGGAATGGCAAAAATAGCATGAAGACTCTGATTGTACTTAATTTTATTAACCATCCATCCATATTAACCAAAAAAAAAAAAGCACATTACCCAGAAGCAAATCAGCCAGTTAAATATGAATTATTACACCATGTAAAATGGGAGCCCTTTGGTCTGTCCAAATCCTAGCAACAAATACTGCAAGCAGCATGTGTGTGTGTGTATATATATATATATATGTATAAAATATACACACACACACTCAAGGGAGGACCCAGATATAACAAGAATTTTTTTCTGGAGGGGCGTTAGTTCTGATGTTTGGTCCGTGTACTAGACTGCCCTCTGCATCATTTGGCCAAGCGGCATTCTTGAAGAGCTCAAGCAATTGTGTGATGCAGTGCGAAGAAAACGACCCAAATTGTGGAGATCAGGCGAGTGGGTTCTGCATCATGACAACACTCCCGCCCTCAGTATTGAATGTGTGGCAGTTTCTCACGAAAAATGGGATGACAACAAATTCAACCTCCATCCCCAATCTCCCCAGGAACTTACACCATGCAATTTTTTCTTATTTCCAAAAATGAAGAGGGACCTTAAAAGAAAGTGTTTTCAGGAAGTAGAGAAGGTCAAGAAGGAAACGACGGAGGCACCGAAGGCTATCACTTTGCAAGATTTTCAGAACAGTTTTGAACAAAGGGACAAGTGCATTGCATCTCAGAAAGAGTATTTTGAGGGTTGATTACATTTTGTAAATGTTCTGAGAAATATACAATTTTTTTTTAAAAATTATTGTTATTTTTGTTCTCATATATTTGTCATATATGTATATATGTATATATAAATTATATATATATATATATATATATATATATATATATATATATATATATGAGAGTTGAGAGTTGCACAAAAAACAGCCAGGAAGATGCCTGAAAACAAACCTTATTCTTGAATTTAAAGAGTTTGGAGCCTTTATTAAACACACAGCAAACTGGGCAGTTGTTGGGTTCCACTTGATGATTCTTTAGGATTAAAAGAATGTCGAGCTGAAAGGGGGCAGCACTGCACAGCTATTTATTCAAAAGGAAGCGGATTGGTCAGAGAAAGAACAAGTTACTGGGTGAGTTGCTCAACTTTAAAGATTTCTATCACCATGAGATATATGAGTACACGCCATGAGCTGCAGCTGTCTACAGCCGATCCTTCATGGCTAAACTTAGCTGCCTGATAGTGTACTACCTGTAGCCCACACTCTATATGTATATATACTGTGTTTAATAGTAATAGAAGGAGCTTTGGACTGATATTCCAGCCAGAAGGGAGGCCATTCTTGTTCCTGTACAGAATGGTAACATGGATGGATCATGGGAAGCAGTCATTCAAAATCCTACAGTTCCTCGATACACTAGGTGGTAGAGCTCACAGGCCAGTATGCCCATGCAAACGTTTGTTGTGTATTATTGTCCAGTGAGCCAACTATTTTTAAGGGGCTTCCGCCTGATGCAGAAACACTCTTGTCATGTACTACTGTGGCACCAGAAGTGCTCCTGTGTCTGGCATAAAAAGGACTGTCTTACCTCAGATGGGTCAAGTTGGAGATGGGAGGTAGCCAGAAGACCCTCCTACCAGGATTCCTGAAATAGATGAGCAAACAATAGATCATTCAATCAAGCACAGATTGAACCTGAAGACATACGAATCACTTACAAGGCATCTGACTGAGTGAGATAATGCTCAGACAGAAATAAAAGAAAACATAGAACCTGAAGATTCAAATCAATGTTCATATAATGCAGAGAGAGAGAGAGAGAGCTGTCCATGTAAATTAAAGAGTCCTTTCTTCTTAATCTAACTAAGGCATTCATTAAATGTAGGTTCCATGGCATATCTTTTCTCATATTCTCTCTAGAGATTTAACATACTGCTGCATTTCTCATATCAAAAGCCATATGTCATCTACATCTCTCAAAAGCAGCCTAACGTTTGCGTCAAGCCAATACAGGTGACTTTTCTTACACTACGGCTTGATGGCTATTTTTAGTAAGTGATGAGGTAAGGTATGAGAAACAAGTAAACAAAGTATCGAAGCATCTATTTTACATCTTCTTTCAAGCATATACACACTGGTTAGTTTATCTGAGCTTAAGCATACTGTCATGTCTCATTATTATAAAAGGAAATCCTTTCTCGGAGATAATTTCAACTCTAGCGAGAGATAATTTCAGGTCCCACAAGATGAGACTTTTTGCCAAGAGATTTTGACAAGTCCCACCCTCCTCTCAAACATTTACAACCATGCTCTCGGTCCACTCACTTTTCATTCATGTGAATGCTATTGTCAGACAGCTCCAAGCAGGGTCGGAAATAAAAGGCAAAAAGTAGAAGACAAAGTAGAATGTTGAGAAGAGGTTCAAAAACATAGGCTTGATACACATGCAGAGCAGGTTAGAGATAATGAAAGTACTAAAATTTGAAAGTCTCAAAAAACTGATAGTAAAGATCACATTAGCCCTAACAAATGGAAATTATTACTTGGTGAAATAACGGAACAGCGAAAAGAGATTGAATATATGGACATAGGTGATATGACAGAATTATGTAGGTATTGTTCGGCTTTAAACACTAAGTTAGAGACTTGTAGATCGTCTAATTCGTGTTGCCATCAGGGAAAAGTAGAGTTTCTTCCCAATGAAGAGCCATATCCACAAGAATTAAAAGTTTTGTTGTTTGGTGAAAGTGAAATCCACATCCACCAGCGGCAGAGACACAAAGTGGCTGGGCCGGAGTTTGGAGGGCGAAGCAAGCAGGGGACAGATCCTCCTTGTATTGAAACAAATTCATGGGTAGTGCATGTTTTTATCGTTTTTGTTTATTTGGGTTATTTTTTCATTCAATTTTTATTTGTTTCATGTGTGATACGGTATACTATCTTTTTAAATTTCATTTTTCTGTGGAACTCCAAGAGGCAGGACCACCTGTCTGCCTCCAATTAGGAGTTGGTCCCAGCCCTCTCAAGGCTGTGGATACTTGCAGTTCAATGGTAATAATTGTGATCGATATTGTGAATATGCTGAATCTTCTGGATTTTTCATAATTTTCCTCGGTCTTTAGATTCTGATTGCTGCATTTGGTTTTTTTGTGACTTGATCAATGTGGGTTGCCTTTTTGGCAACTCTTTTAATGTGCCTGTTAACTCTGTGAGTGTTTTGCTGCACTCTTGGTGTTTTTTCAAGCACAAACTGAGGTTTACAGTTACTCTCCTCTTTTGATATTTAAGACATTTAAGGGGGCTTTGGGGATAGCATTCCTTTTAGGCCTGCTAAGCCTGAGGCAGTCCATTTCAGTATGAATTGGCTTACAGGGTGAGGTTTATTCCAGACAGGCAGTGAAGGCCTGGCCTGGCCAGTGAAGCCTTTGGAAGGAAGGTGTGACACTCCCCCTTTTGAGGGGCACTGCATTAGCTGATGTAATGATGGGAATACCTCACCCAGCTGGGAGGCCCCCATAGTAAATTGACAAACTGGATGGAGCACCGTCTTGACTGGAATGGGTAGTGATCCCTTTCCTTGTTGGGAGGCAACATATGTGGGAAAGTGAGAGACCGCACAGGTCATTACCTAATACACTAGGTGGCAGTGTCTCTTGTGGGGAGTCCCAGTATGGCTGCTCACAGGGCAGCATGGGAGTTCTGAACCCACAAGAGACAATGGTTTGGCACTTGAAATCCTCCAGGGTTGGGTTTAAAAGGGAGCCTTCCACTTTGCCAGGGGAGCCGGAGTTCAGATAGGAGCCTGACAGCACTCACCTGGGAAGAGTGGAGGAGAGAGAAAAGAAGAATTGCTCTGTGTAGGCCGTGAGGAAAAGTGAAGACGTTGTAGTGAAAAGAAGTCTGTTAAAGTTACTCTGTTAAATAAAAATACTTGTTTTGAACCCAGGACGGTGTGTGATAAAGTTATGTCTGGTGTTTGGGGCTCTGCTGCACCCCCTAGTGGTCACACTATGTGTGTGTATGTGTATGTATTGTATGTGTAGTATATAAATGTATTTATAAGTATACAATATATACATGCATTTATATTACCTAGAAATTAATCCTTACACTTACCCACCTAAAAATAAGTTCCTTTCTCTCCTTCCATTTCTCTTTTGACTCTGGCCTTCCTTTCTTCCTTCCTTCCTCAAATATGAATGCTGTCAAATCCCCTCTTAATTCTGTGGACAACTATATTCAGGTAGGGAAGACCTTTCACCGCCATCTTTGGGGTTACATGTGGGTCAAAGCCAAACATCATTTTTATCATTAGCAGCAACCGTCCAAAGCTATGGTGCTGTGAAGTCAGTGGCCATCATGAAATGGTCTCCCAAACAGCTTCTGACCCGTCGCCTTTCTACTTAAGGCAGCAGACTGCTACTTGCTGATTGTGCAGCCAGTTAGTCGGCACCTGTTTGTCAGTTCTGGTTTTGATACCATAATTCCAGTTCAGTAGGGCTGTACTGAGTGCAATGCAGCAACCAGCCCTAGAGCAGGCATTAGTTTATTGCAAGGAAAGCAATCGGAGCTTCCAGTCATCCCAAAAGAAACCGAAGGCCCTGGAGAAAACTCACACACAGACAGTGACCAGGCATGAGATTCAAACCCTGGACACTGAATCTGTGAAGCGGTGCTGACCATTGTGCCATTCTGCCACTTGGACCTAATCCAGGCCTTCAGAATCTTTATGCATTGATAAATATAAATTGAGCAGAATTCAAAACCGAAGAACACAGAAACAGGAGGCCAGGAGTACATCAGGTAAGCTGACTTGTGTTTCTTAATCATTTAAATGAAATTCTGTAGTTTAATATTTGCTTTGTTTATCGTGGCACAGGAGAATGGTGATGTGTTGCATGCCGGACAAACTGAAAGTAAGAGTTACAAAGTACTCTGCACTTGTTCTCAAGCAGCCCCCCCAGACTGATGTTTCCTTAGTTATGTTGACATCTGTTGTAAGATGCTAAGTAAATAAATGTAAATGTATTCTGTACATGCTACTCTACAACTAGGACACTAGTGGTAATGACCAGCCATAGGCATTAACACTAGAATTACCAGAGCCTATGAAAAAACTCATAGATCCATCCCACCTTAAATCGCTTTGCACCTCTCCATCAGCGTCTTTTGTCCTGTAAATATGTCGATAAGCAACAAGCAGCCTGCTATCACATCCCCTGCCACTGCACATTTTTCTCAGCTCAAGTCTGTTTACCTATGTGTCAGTTGCTTAGAGTTGTATAGAGTGAGAAGTCAAGCAAAATGACATCCATCCATCCACACCTTTTATAAATACTATATCGTTATTTGGAACACATGCATTTCATGTGTGTTCCGTGTCTACAACGATCTATGTAAACACATCGTTAAAAAGAAACGTTTTTCATGTTTCAGTAATAATTGACCAAATATAGACATGAAGTTTATATTGTGTGAAGCCTGAAGTCCAAATATCAAAGAAACACTTTCACAAAAGGTACAAATATAACAGAACAAGTACGCTTTTATTGAAAAATATAACTGCAGAAAAACAACCCGCATTAGGGTGCAACATTGACATTGACACGCATTTGTTACGACCACTTCAGTGGCACAACGGTATCAACTATTGACTGGTAATCAAAACTTCATGGGTTCAATCCCGCATGAAATGCATGTGTTCAAAATAATGATATAGTATTTATAAAAAGTGTAATTTTGCTTGACTTCTCACTCTATACAAATCTAAGCAACTGACACGCAGGTAACCAGAGTTGAGCTAAGAAGACTGTGTACCGGTGGGGGATGTGATAGCAGGCTGCTTGCTGTTTTCTGCTTATCAACACATTTATAGGACAAAAGACACTGACAGAGAGGTGCGAAGCTTTTCGTAGGCTCTGGTTATTCTAGTGTTAAAAGACAGGAACTGGAGAGCGGGCCTTCAGCAAAATGGCTGTGGCCAGCTGGTGCAAAATACCATACTGTCTTAAAAACCTGGATAGACCAACAGTTCTGTTAACTTATACAACCAATGGGGGTGCTGAGATTTGTAACGACTTCTTTTGATCTGTCATGCTGGTTAACAGTATCATTAACATTTGATAAGCTAGGCCTTTACATCTTTAGTTAGAAATACTTTCTGGAATGCTTGGAGCAGCTCCTCAAGCAGAGTTTCTCCTTCTTTCAAGATGATCAGTTCTCCTCTCGGTGTCTCTTTCCATTCCTATCCATTCATTGACTTACGGTGACGCGTTGCGTGTTTCGTCTTGCAGAATTCTGTGTGTTATTTCTCTTGTTAGTGTAGTCATTTAGAATGATCATTAGTGAGTTTATATCCTCTGACAAGGGTGTGACTAAAAATGGGCAGTTCCCCGGCCTCCTCCCTTCACTTTCTCGGTCTTCCTTCTGGAGCGTGCCCAACATTGTACATTTTCAGTTCCTCCCTGAAGAGAGAACATAGCAGGTTTTGAATCATTTATGGTCTTCACCCCTTTTTAATTGCCCTCCTGTTTTCGTATGATGAAACGGAGTGAGCTGTGATGCTTTGATAAATGAGCTTGACAAGCTGAAAAGTTTCCTGTTGTCTGTTGTGCAACACAATACAATATTTCAAAGACGATCTAATTTTGAGAATATTCATCTACATCCTGCTGTTTAGATGGCTCGGCTCCACTCTAACTTTGGTGCCGTCCTGCTTGATTGAGGCACATTGGAGATGAAGGTCTGTCGGCCACCTCTTTGTTAAAAGAACTTCTTGGTGGAGCAGCCCCTTGTTACAGGGGCTGCAAGATGGTGCAGGGATTAGTGCTGCTGTCTTGTGGATCCAGTGGTCAGGGTTCAAGTCCCTGTCTTTGTGTATCTACTATCATTATCCAAGGTGACAAGTGTCATGCTCGTGGTCACGCAGCGTCAGTAGTTTGAATTCACAGCCTCAGGGTTGGAAGTTCAAAGCCTCAGCACTGCACATTCTTTCCAAGTCTCTGTAGGCGTTTATCTGATATTCCTACATCCTGAATTAGTGGCTTGAAATGGTCCCTGTGTTGTGATCGAGTGGTGCCACATCCAGGGTGGGCTTCTGCCTTCCGTATGTCAGCGTGATGTTGTATGGTGGCCCCCTGCCATGACCTTAAATTGGACTAGGAGTGTATGGAAATAAGGACAATGCACCTTGGAGTCTAAGGGCCTGTCATCTTTTCTTTTCTTTTTTTATTGTTTTCTTTGAATAAAGTGTGCAGGTGCAACTGACAGTTCTAAACTCTCACTAAACTCAAACTGAAGGGCCATTTTGCCAGGCCAAAATTTTAACCCCATGACCACCCACTGCTAGCTGATCCCCTGGATTCATTAGAGCTTGGCTTCGCACGAGATGCCGGCGGTTTGCTCTCCAAATGCTCCTGCTGAAAAGAATTATGCGTGCATCCTCCAGTTCATTACAGGGCTGCTTGACGTAACCCCGCTTCACTTTGCCTCCCGACTCCATTAATTAACGAGCTGCTTAATTCCAGCCTGTGCCTTGGTGAGACGTGCAAAATGCTAGGGCACCAGGGGACGTTTTATTGACAGCCGCACGTAGGCAAAGTTAATGAGATTTACAGCAAATAGTGCAGCGCATTTTGAGCGAGGCTCCAGAAAAGCAGAGTCATCCGGAGAAATGAGCTCAGTTTTACCGCTTATTGGGGTGAAATGTTCCGTGTTAAGCAACTCCCTTATAATTGTTTCATAGCATCTACACATTCCACAGAAATGATATTGGCAGGGATTACTCGGAAAGCGGCAGGACAGACAAAAAAGTATTAAGGGATAAAGTCGGGCTTCCCGCAGACTTTAGTGCCATTTTAAAGGAAGGGCGTTTAGGGCATTTATGCCTCTTTCATGAAAATTCTTCAGCAGAGCTTATTTCCTTTGAGACGGCTTGAATTCATCTTGTGGTGGAGGGAATATTCGAACTCCATTGAGTCTTCCTTCTTTTTGTTTGGATTATGCGTATGGTATTGTTATGACGCAACACCCTTCAGGGGTTTTTTTTGGCCCGTGGATTAAAACAGGGGCGGCTTGCACTCGGCATGCTGGCGAGGCCAAATGTGTTTGTTTGCACTCAACTGCAAACAGTCACCATGGTAACTGTCTCCCCAAGCACACCTATACACCTTCATTTTTGGCTCCTGGAGGATTCACTTAACTGCTGTCAGCAGAACTAATGGCATTGCGGGTGCCAGGCTTCAAGTCTGAGAGCGATTGCTTCTTGACATTCGGTGATAAGAAATGTTCGAGCGTAATCTGTTATTGGGCATGTGGCACATCGTGGGGGTCAGGGAGACAATACCAGATGGGAAGTGAAGCACGGTATGTGTTCGGATTGAAAGAAGAAAAAAAATCTTATCCAACCTCTTGCAGTAGGGTTTAATAGAAGCAAATCTGTTTTTCAAAATGTACAGTGCTTTTAGAAACTATTCAGACCCCTTCACTGTGTTCACATTGTTTAGATAAATAGATAGATAAAACTTTATTTGTCTTCAGACAGAAATTTGTCTTTTAACAGAAGCTCGATAGATAGATATACACACACATTATGGTCTAAACACACACCAGAATGACAAAAAAGATGAAAATTGCAAAAAAACAAAAATCTGACTTGCCAGTCCCGGTGAAGGTGAGGCATTATGCAGGTGTGATGTTGTTGGTATAAAGCAGCCCTGTTAGTGTTTCTTGACACAATTTTTCTGAATAATTCATTGGCTAAAAGTCCTCAGTGTTAGTGTGTTAGTGAGAGGATGTGCAGCGTTGTTCATTCAATACAATTTATTTTTTGTAGAGCCCAAAATCACACAAGAAGTGCCGCAATGGGCTTTAACAGGCCCTGCCTCTTGACAGCCCCCCAGCCTTGACTCTCTAAGAAGACAAGAAAAAACTCCCAAATAAGAAACCTCGGGAAAGGCAGTTCAAAGAGAGACCCCTTTCCAGGTAGGTTGGGCGTGCAGTGGGGGTCAATACAGTACAATACACAACAGAACAAACCCTCAATAGAGTATAAAAATAAAAATGTTACAAGTATGGAGCAGAATTTAACAGTAGATGTTATCACATGATATAATTTGAATTTGTTTAGAGTCCTGGAGACCTCAGATATAAAGCTGCCTCCTCCAATTGGCCATTCCACAGCTGAGACAGCCAATCCGATGAAAGGACCTCTACCCGATGATTCCTGTGATCCTCTATCAGAGATTACTTTACCTTAGGCAGGCAAAACAACTTGGCAGGTGGGCCGTGGCACCAAGTGCTGCATTTGAGTACCGAGAAGAGGAACAGAATAGAAGAGGGTTAGTAACAAATTATGACTATTATTATATTACTTATGTTTTAGTGCTAATGACTAACAACAGAGATGCAGTCTGTACACTTAAGCAGCAGCTCTAGTCAGGATATGCTAAACTGAAGCAGTGAGTCTTCAGCCGGGATTTAAAAGCTGAGACCGAAGGGGCATCTCTTATAGTAGCAGGCAGACCATTCCACAGTTTAGGGGCCCTGTAACTAAAAGCTCGACCTCCCACTGTTATTTTATTAATCCTTGGAATCATAAGCAGACCGGCATCTTGAGATCTTAATGTGCGCTCCGGTTTGTAAGTCATGATAAGTTCAGACAAGTAAGTCGGACCTTGGCCTTGTTCATAATGGCACTCACTTTTGTTTTCATTCTTTCCTTCACTACCACCTCCACTATGTGTCCCATAACTGAGCAGCCCTTTTAATTAGCTTGTTGATTAGGCGGGCCTCTCTTGAAGTGATGTTACGCGCCCAGTACACCACAGTGTAAAAAATTCAACTGGCCATCACACATTTGTAAAAGATGTGACGAATGTCACTTCCCACATTAAAGGAATGCAGTTTTCTAAGAAAAAAAGAACCTGCTCGGCCCTCTTGGTTACGAGACCAACCTGTCATTGATGTGGACCTCCGTGTACTTGTAACAATGCGCCTCTTCTACATCCACTCCCTGAATGGTTACCGGATGCTGAGGCTTTTTGGTGTGGTGAAAGTCAATACTCAGTTTTTCATTGTTATTTCTTATTATTTGGCTAACACCTTTATCCAAGGTGACTTACAATATTTGTGATACAATTGGTCACACTTCTTTTGCTTTTCCATTTAGAGCACAGGCAGGCAAAGTGACTTGTTCACGGTCACACGGTATCAGTAGCAGGACTTCACAACTTCAGGGTTTGAAGTTTAAAAGATTCCCCACTATGCCACACTGCCTCCTGGTTTTGCTGATGTTAAAATGCAGACAGTTCTCTTTGCACCAACAGACAAAGTTCTCCACCTGACACCTCTGCTGTCTCATCCCTTATCAATACTCCCTGTAAGTGCAGAGCCATCTGAGAATTCCTGTAAGTGACATGTTTTATTTATAGTCTGAGGTGTACAGAGTGAAGAGAAAAGGAGGTCCTTGTGGTACTCCAGTGCTGCTCACATCAGTGTATCAGAAACACAGTCCTTGAGTCTCACAAACTGTGGTCTCCCCGACAGATAATCCTTTATTTGGGACACCATAGGCTCATCCACCTGCATATCTCTGAGCTTACCCCTTAAAAGGGATGGCTGGATGGTACTGAAACTTAATCCTCTCAGTACTGCTGAGAATAAGCCTTGTGGAGCAGATGGATAGTTGTGTTATCCACTTTAGTCTTTGTCTGACAGACAAACTGCAGTGAGTCCAGGTGGTCTACCACAAGAGGACTCATGACCAGCCTCTCAAAGGTCTTCATGACTTGAGACATAAGTACCACTGGCCCGTAGTCAAAGGTGAAGAGGCTCCTGCCTTCTTTGGAATACTGCAGTAGCAGAACTTTCTGAAGCCTTACAGACAGACTGAACAGGTGACCGGGGACACCACAAAGTCACTCAGCACAGGCCTTGACGAACATGTTGGTAATCTTGGTTTTATCAGACCGGAGGATTTTGTTTGTCATAATCTTTAAGTCCTTTAGGTGCTTTCTTTTTTTGCAATCTCCAAATGGGCTTTCAAGCATCATCATCGATCTGAACTTCATGGCCAGCAATGTTTCAGTGATGGTTGTCCTTTTCTCCCATCTCCACAGTGGTTCTTTGGAGCTCATCGACAGTGACTAATGGGTCCTTGGTCACCTCTCTTGCAGGAAGTTCTGGTAGCCTTCCCCAGATCTGTGTAATCGACGCTATCCTGTCTCTAAACTCTGCAGACAGTTTGATAGATAGATAGATAGATAGATACTTTATTAATCCCAAGGGGAAATTCACATACTCCAGCAGCAGCATACTGATAAAAAACAATATTAATTAAAGAGCAATAAAAGCGCAGTGCAAGTTAAAAAATGCAAGATGGAGAGTGTGAGGCAGGTATAACAGTCTATAATCTTGTGTAGTGTTAACGTTTACCACTCCGGGAGGAACTGAAGAGTCGCATAGTGTGAGGGAGGAACGATCTCCTCAGTCTGTTGGTGAAGCAGGACAGTGACAGCAGTCTGTCTGTTGCTGAAGCTGCTCCTCTGTCTGGAGATGATCTTGTTCAGTGGATGCAGTGGATTCTCCATGATTGACAGGAGCCTGCTCAGCGCCCGTCGCTCTGCCACAGATGTCAAACTGTCCAGCACCGTGTCTACAATAGAGCCTGCCTTCCTCACCAGTTTGTCCAGGCGTGAGGCGTCCCTCTTCTTTATGCTGCCTCCCCAGCCCACCACCGCGTAGAAGAGGGCACTCGCCACAACCGTCTAGTAGAACATCTGCAGCATTTTATAGCAGATGTTGAAGGACGGTAGCCTTCTAAGGAAGTATAGTCAGCTCTGTCCTGTCTTGCACAGAGCATCAGTATTGGCAGTCCAGCCCAATTTATCATCCAGCTGCACTCCCAGGTATTTATAGTTCTTTCGACCTCATGGCTTAGTTTTTGCTCTGGTAGACATCCTCAGCTCCGGGGTTTCTTACAGAGAGGTGGGTGTTTTTCCTTCCATGCCGGCAACAGGTGGACTCGAAATACGTTGTAGAAACGTCTCATTGATGATTAATAGAACAGAATGAAATGCACCTCATACAAACAAGTGGCATAGCAAAGAGCCTGAATACTTGTGTCAATGGGGATATTTCAGTATAATAAATTTGCAACAATTTCCAAAATCATGTTTTCGTCTTTGTCAGTCTGGGATATTGAGTGTTGCTTGTTGAGTATAAAAGATGAATTTAAATGATTTTAGTTAAGCTGCACTATATAAAAATATGTAGAAAGTTTACGGGTTTCTAAAGGTACTGTATATATCTCTATTTTAAAAACTATATTATGCATGTATGACTGAACAATATCCATTGAACCATTTTTTAACCCACTTATCCAGTTTATGACTATGGGCTGTGATGAGGGATCCAGTTAACACTAAGATGCCATCCAGCAGGGCTCTGTACCAGGCTGGAGTTGGGCCTTAACTCCAAGCAGATGGTGCACTGGACGGGTGACCTGAGTGGCTAATCATTAGGGTGCCGTTAAGGTTACAGATGTCACATGCCTTGGAGGGATGCCAGAGGGCCGGCCACCCATCATTTGACCCACCACTAAGTAACAGGGTGCTGTTACCAGAAAGCCGTTTGCTTTTTCTATTCTAGCTAGAAGCCTGCAGGCTTTTAATAGGCCTCTCCTGACCCTACAAGTGGTTCACGGCTGGAAGGTTAAAGCACCTTCCGGAAAGACCTCTAAAGAATGTTATTTTAGGAATAAAGGTTTGGCAAGCATGCAAGAGAACAGACAGAAGGAGTGGCAGGACGAGACTGGTGACCCATCCTGAGGTGGGCTATGAGGTCTTCACTCAGGTGTTATTGCTACGGTTTGTTTTTCTTTTTTTATAATGGTGGCAAACTATGAGTGAGGCCTAGGTGGTCTAGTAAGAAACTGCAAGACATCTGTCCTTGGTGCAGGGTAAGAGCTTATTCCTGGAAGTCAGGAAGCAATGCTAGGTTGGGGCATCAGAATATCTTGAAAAACGTTTATAATAACAATTGATTCAATTTGACTTTTTGACACAAACCAAAACAGAAAAAAAAATCTCTTTAATGTCAAAAGTGAAAACAGATAAAAGTGGCATACGCTGATTACAAATATAAAATAATTGATTGCATAAGTATTCACCCTTATCAAGTCTGTATTTAGTAGATGGATCTTTACCAGCCATGACAGCCTTCACCTCTCTGTCAGCTTTGCACATCTGGATATGGACATTTTTCTCCATTCTTCTTTGTAAATCGGCTCACGCTCTGTCAAGTGAGAGAACAGCCATCTTCAAATCCAGCCACAAATGTTCAATTAGATTGGCAGTCTGAACTCTGACTCGGCCACTCCAGAACCTTAACGGTGTTGTTTTTAAGCCATTCCTGTGTAGCTTTGGCTTTATCCTTGGGGTTGTTGTCTAGAAAATATTACAATATTTTCATATTATTTATTTAAGAAACGAGGGGGCTGCGCCCCCTGCTTGCCAACCCCTCACACCCCGCCAGCACTATGCGCCGTTGTGAAGAGGGGGACTGAACGCACCTCAAGGAGATGCGGTCACTCCTCCAAAACCCCGTCTTAATCGGTGATACAATGGGAAACAAATACAGTTTTTATTTTTGTTTTTTACCTCTTCTTTGCTCGATCAGCAGCTGGTTTGCTGCAGTTGCCTTCCCGTGTGATCTGCATCTCGTGCGGCACTTTGAACATTTAAAAGCCTGTACAGCAGTTGTCCTTTTGTCTCACTGCCTTGTCTCTCTTCTCCCCCAGATATCCTCAAACACTATTCGATCTCTTTTCGCAGTTCCGTTATTTCACCGAGTAATATTTTCTGTTTGTTTGCGCTAATATGATTTTTACTATCTTTTTTTTGAGACTTTCGAATTTTCCTACTTCCATTATCTCTAACCTGCTCTGCATGTGTGTCACGTCAACGTTTCTGAATTCTTTACAACGTTCTTCTTTGTCTTAATCCAGCCCCGGGTGTGGTTAAATCACTTGGCACAATGTCTAGTCTTGCATGACGGGCTGATTATTACTTTACTTTTTTAAAAATTTGCACATAGATTATTTTTGTTCTTTTTTACATTCTTTTCTCTCCAATGCTTTTGGGTCTCATTTTGACGTGCTGCGCATTAACGTGCCACCTAGAACGTATAACATTTTTAAGAGCTGAGAGCACAGGAAGTGTGTCTGCCAAAAGCATTCCAACAACTGAGAGGTTAGAAGGCCATGGTCTTGTTTGAAAATGGTTGTAAGCAGGGCGTGACTCGCAAAAGTCACCGTCTCACCGAACTTGCTTCCAAAGGTTGTAAGCATGATGTGACCTGACCGTCTCGCGGGACGTGAAAGTGTCTCTCTGTCTCTCTTCAAAAGATCACGTCTCATCGCAAGCAAAAACAATTCTACTCTCGTCCCAAGATTTTTTTTATAATAGAGAGATGTACATATGAATACCCACCCTAATGCCTCTGTCATTCCAACAGATGGTGCATCACAAACATTTGGAGTAATAAAATGCCTTGCATTTGTCATTCGAACAGATGGCACATCACAAACCTTTGTGGTAATAAAATGCATTACTGTAAATATTTGTGATGTTCCATCTTTTGGAACGACAAATGCATTGCATATGTTTCTTTTAAGTATATGCCATTTGGTATGGGATTTATAAAAGCAGTCTGTGATTGTGTGTCTGCCGGCCTAAAATTAGCTAGCTTCTAACGCCTCCAAAATAGCACCAACATGCTGAAAAACGAAACAAATGAAGAAAACACACAAGAACTCAACGGAACAGGAGCACATAGAAAGTAACTGACCTCAAAAACGTAGCCTTAAAGAAGCCGAAGTTTAACAATAGCAGTTGCAGAATTATCACAATGATGCCATCTGACTTTCTCATAGGGACCAGAATAGTCTGACAGTTTTCCTGGATTTCTGTCCGCCTTTCATAGAAGAGTAATGACCGACGGATGCAAGTCATGGACTTGCTAAGCACATGCATGACATTACCCTGAATGTGTGTAAGAGCGATGATTACCTCCATGTTATCTTGCAGCTTTGGAAGATGAAATATTATGTGCCAGTGAAACAGATAAAATATAATAAATACAAAATTGTAATATGTGTCCAACCAGCACTATTGGAGGACCAGTGGATCTTACCTCAAGCTGTCATGGGGCCTACAGCAATGGCACCTCGAGTGAGGTGTTACATTTCATGGATCTTAAGAGGGTTGTTTCCTTTCCTGGGTAGATGATTCCCAGTAGTGGGACTCCATTGATGTCGACCATTATGAAGCCCACTGTATTGTGCTTGCCAGCACTGACCTTGTGTAGACAGGCCTATGCAACCTTGACTGCATATCATGACCTTGAGTTAGGTCATCTTCACTGATGAAACATGCTTTCCTTTGAGGCTGCTGACCACTGAAGGTGCACAAGGAGAAAACTGAAACAGTGGTACCAAGTACGCAATATTTTTGCAGCAGAACACCACCACTGTGTTATATTGTGGAGTGCTATTGTCAAAAAAGGCTGGTCTAGTTAATGACAATTGAAGGAAGTCGTTTCTTCCACTATGTACTCTGTAATCTTCTTTGGCTGGCCTTCATGGTGCCATTTTCCATACCTGGATGCCGTCACTAAAAAAAACCTTGCGATGTCTGCAGTCTTCCCTAGTTAGACATCTCTAGACTGGTCTTTGAACATTTTGGGAGGCCTGCAAAGGCCCACTATCATTATCTTTGGAGCAGGTTTTATAATTAATAATTGGTTGGGCGTGTCAGAGGGCACCACTTGGCTCCTGTTTTACATCTCAATCAGCATGAAGCCACTTGTGTCACCCGTCTTGAGTGGTTTGTCTGAAACTAATCATACCCCAGTGTAGCTCTGTTGGGGACCAACACTTCATTTTCTGAATTTTCTCATCACATTGCCGTTCTTGGTTTTGTACGTTTTTTGCCATGCACTTTGGACCGTGGTTTCAGGGTGTCACTTTTGTTTATCATTGTGTATCTTGTAACTGACATACTGCTTGCCTACGGTTTTTATTCCAGGCTCAAAGACATCTTACCCTCAATGCCAAAATCGACGTTCCAACCAGTCCATCCGTGAGATTAGTCGAGACATGCTCAAAACCCATCCACAGTATGGCAGGCCGAAAATTTCACGCCATAACCAACTGTGACAAGTGCAGTGACACATGATGTGACAGACTTGTGGCATTGAAATTTCTGCTAAAGCTGAAGTGGAGCTACCAGGATGGCTGTCATGAACTGCGTCAAACCATTCAGGACAATTTGGTGCATCCTGCTTTGTGTTTGTGTTTATGATTGAGATGAGTTCAAATAAGAATCACCCAGGGTGTGCCATGGTGGTTCAGAAGTTTGAATCTTAACCTGGTGGCCATTGGTGTGGAGTCAGTCCCCCATGTTCATGTGAATTTCATTTTCTTCCGATAGTTTAATAGTTCAAACTAAAATGGCCTGAAATAAATGATTGTATTCTGCGAGGAGTGGATGTCCGCCTGGATATCATGCCTAACTTGTGCCCAGTTTTTCTAGAATAGGCACTGCTTCCCCGTTAAGACTAAAAAGAAAAAAGTGGCATGAAAAATGAGTGGCTATGAACTGATTTCCTTATTCATGCTGTTTACAAATGATCCTAATTTATGTGGATTAGGCCCACAATAAAAGATGTGGACAAAGGGCTACTGGCTACAGTGACTCAGGCCCATGTCCCTTCTCCTTTAGCTCGTCCCTCTGGTGTGGTCCTAATCGATCATCTCTGAACACAAGTGCACACTGATATGTGAAAAGATCTGAATGGCACAAAGTGTCACCACTCTGCTGGGATATACGCAAAACGGAAATTTCAGGAGGTGAGATACGCGTGCCATTGAGTTGACTAGATGATAGCTGTGACTGGGAGATTCTCAAAAACAGCACTTGATGGAAATCCTTAGCAGACGGCAGTATTAAATTGAAAAATTCAGACAAGAGCGTCGGTAGACTTTGTGTCCTAGGAACCAAATTACCCAAACTATTTTATAACATTTCAGTAATTATTTACCGCTCTGATGCTGATCTTTCGGATCATAAAATAGGTCATTGACGAGAAGAATTCGTAATAAATTGCAAAATTATGGTATTTGAGGGTTCCTCTACAGTGCCTTTATCTCTTGCACGATTTGGCTCAAAAACTAATCAGCACATCGGCATCTCATAACAGGTTTAAGTTTCGAGTTTGGTATTTGTCCACCCAACCGTTTTAGCTCTAGAAACTGTTACATCATCATTGAGATATTGATGTTTTTGATATCAGGGGACCCTAAAACGTTGAGAACCACCAAAAACTGGAGATCGAAATTTTTGACTAATCTAAAGGTTTAATCTTGGGCAAAGTGGTGGCTCTGAGGCTAGGGATTTGCACTGGTAATCGGAAGGTTGCTGGTTCGAATCCCTTAAAAAGCAACTCTGTTGGGCCCTTGAGTGAGGCCCTTAACCTGCAATTGCTCCATCCTGGGTATGACGTTAATCTGCATCCAGCCCTGCATGTAGGCCCTCCAACCTAGTAGGTAAAAAACTTGGGGGTTGTTGGCAGAATTGGCACTCCAGCCACCATAAAAACCTCACACTGGTCCATTCCATCTAAACTAGTGTGGTGCTGAGGTGTCACCTGTCGCATGGCTGAACTCGGGTCCTAAGCTGGGATCCTGAGTTGGTTTGTCATGTGGTGGGTGAGGCAATGCGCTGTATCGGTCTGTGCTCCTAATCTCTCTTATGGGTTGGGGGATCCAAACCAAAAGATGGAGTTTCGTGGAGGGCATATTCGAGAGTCTAGAAGGCAGTGCATTGTCATGGCTTAACCCAGGGCTCCATGCCAAGTCTCCGTTTTCTCGATTTTTAGGTGTTTTTTTCTGTTATTTTAAATTGAATGTGATTTATTTCTTTGCAGATGTCTTTAAGTTCTTCGATTTGTCTTGTGATTTGACTCCCCTTATGTCTTTTATGTTGTGAGTGTTAAAAGACCAGGGGATGAATCACAACACAATGACATGGTCAGATAAAGCAGAGGGTCAAAACTGAGAGATCAAAAACAGCCAGACCACCAGAATCAAAGTGCAAAGATGCTAATCAGGAGTCGAAAGCAAAGCGAAAGTCAAAAAACCAGAACACAATTGTAGCTGTACTGACTCAGGTAATGATAAGGATCATCGTGGTCTCCGCGTCTGACTTCGGGTCTGCCGCACGGCCCTTTGCAGCTAAACTTGGAGGCATCAAGATATAACCTAAGCTTAATGTACAAAAATAATGATGATAGACGGCCCTAGATGTTCAGTTCTAGTAGACTGCTGGATATTTAGGCAGTGAAAAAATAAATGTCTGATTAGGATATATTATATTAAGAAAATAAAATATATATGCACAGAGGAGGAGATGGTCTAATAATCTGCAGTCATGGAGAACTATTTTTTGTGAATATTATAATATCCCTGAAGTTACATCCAAATGTCCTGTGAAATTAAAAACACACAAATAAAAGTGGGCTTAACGTGAAACGCATCTTGTCCTGTATAGGACCTCTTATCCCCTTTGAGCCACTGCCCACTGAAAGGGCTGGACAGCTGCTTCTGTGTGGGGGCACATTTCACAAACTGGGTGAAAGGGTAGCTAGTGCCTTCTGGAAAGTCACCTACAATGGTGGTCACTTGTGACTTTACTGGTAAAATCAGAGGCCGTCCATTCAGTTTATTAGGGATTACCATGAGTTTGGCAAAAGATGAGCTTTATAAAGGCAAGGAAACCCACAACGGCAGTTGAAGACCCAAGACCACCTCAGTGGTCCTACCAGACAGGGAAAATCCAAAGAGAATCTCACAGCAGAAGACCCACTTTTATTAAATGAAGGGAGGAAGCCCCTCCAGGTTTATTTGAGACAAAAAGGGGTGCAGCAGCTTCACTAGCCACAAGAGGGCTCTCTTTTCAATTGCCTTCCCTGTTGTAGAAGTACGAAGTGCCCACCAGAGCCTGGCTGAGTCTGGAGTAGGGAGGCAAGCACAGCCGGCAGTTCACTGATGAGAAGGAGGAAAAGCCATGAAAATCCTTGAAAGAAAAAGCAGAGTGTCAGAGGTAGGGTGCTTAAAAGGTGGGGAAGTGGGTGAGCCGCCCCACTTGGCACCCAGAAGGCAGGGCCTTTAAAGATGTCTGTCAGGTTTGGCCGTTCTGATCCGTTTATTTTTGTGCTCACAAAATGTGCATAGAAAAGCAGCAGTTCACCGTGTTGCTTTGCAGTGCATCCTGGGGGCTGGAGATGTCCATGGAAGGCTCCTTCAACAAAATACAGTAAAATGACTCTCAGTTTGCACTCTTAAAAAAATAAATAAATAAAAGTGTATTTTTAGGCCATCTTATGTCGATTAGACAGGCTTCTCCTAAAGGGCCTACCTGTATTCCTGTTTCACACTGTGCAAGCCAGAAGTGAGAGGGGGGAATAATCACAATATTTGTCATTTATTTGGCAATATTAACTTTTCACCTGCCGTGCGTGCCAGGCGTAATGTGTGCTTTTAGCGGCACTCGAGTCGGCCTTGTTTACGACTGACGCCAGCACTTTAAAAAGCCGCCTTTGCTCCTTGGAGGATGCCTTTTCACAGCAGCGCAAGTGGTGTGCAATTTCCTGGCGAGACACTCCAGGGAAGTTTGAAATATGATGTAAGACTGTGAAAGCCGCCGAGTCGCAGCTTGTTTTGTTTTAACGGCCATCTCTATTCAGGTATCCACCTGTACGCTGCTGCTTTCAGAAAGAAATGCAATTATAATCCTGGCAATTCGAACCAAAAAAAAGAGAAAACAAACAAAGACTGAACACCTGGGCCTTCTGATGTTGCAAGCACTGCCCGAGCCGCTCAAGAGCATCCTTTCTTTGTCATTCAAATGGCCTTTTTTTCTTTTCTTTTCACTTATTAGGCCAAATTTAGGTCAATAGACTGCCTTCCTGAAATGCACTTCCCAAAGTGACCTGAATCCCAGAGGATCGGGATGAAAAAAAAACAAAGAGGGATGCCGGTGCCATCGAAGACTTTGCGGCTGACTGGCTTTCACGCTTGCCCTCTGGAGATCCCTGAGCCGCTTTGACCAAGAAAAAAAAAAGTAAGTTGTTTATTATGCCTTTCCCACAAAAGCTTGGCCCTTGAGTGAATGACACAGCAGCTTTCAAACAATCTACTCAAATGTGGGCTTGTGGGTTTGGTGCCGGACTGTTAACCACAAGGATGCAGGTTCCAGGCTACTCGCTAAGGCCTCCAATTTGTAAGTTTGAAGATACGGTGAAGTGAATGTTGTATTGTGAGGACACTGTGGAATGTGCGCTGTGCTGTTGTGGCAGCTTTGGGTTACAAAGACAGTGAGCCATAAAGGACAACTTCCCTCAGTGCAGGTGGTGCACACCGGAGTGTGTGACGTCAAGCTGGCTCTAGTCTTGAAGTTTAATACATACATCTGAAGACAACCATTAGTGAGTGTGGCTTAAAACTGGGTGGGAACAGTTAGATGGCTCACTGAGTGTCACATTTCCAAACCAATCCAGCACCTCATGATGTCGTTGCTCAAAATGGAGGGTTGGGTGTGATTTTGAGCTGCAAAGATCAGAGGTGCTCTTGTTAACCCAGCTTCTCATAACGTTAAACTATCTAAAGCAGAAAAATCTCCTAAAAAGACCTGTGTTAGACATATACGTACGTTCACTGGCCACTTTATTAGTACACCTGTTTAACTAAGGAAGGATTTAGGAGTCATAGTGGACTCTAAGCTATCAACCTTCAGACAGTGTTCAGAAGCCATTAAGAAGGCAAACAGGACGTTAGGATATACAGTATAGCACTATGTGTGGAATACAAGTCCAAGGAGGTTATGCTCAACCTTTATAATGCACTGGTGAAGCCTCATCTGGAGTATTGTGTGCAGTTTTGGTCTCCAGGCTACAAAAAGGACATAGCAGCGCTAGAAAAGGTCCAGAGGAGAGTGACTAGGCTGATTCCAGAGCTATAGGGAATGAATTATGAAGAAAGATTAAAAGGAAGTTTTTCTTTACACAAAGAACGTTAGACACTTGGAATAAGCTAACAAGTAGTGTGGTAGACAGTAAGACTTTAGGGACTTTCAAAACTAGACTTGACTTTTTTTGGAAGAAATAAGTGGATAGGATTGGTGAGCTTTGTTGGGATGAATGGCCTGTTCTCGTCTAGAGTGTTCTAATTATGTTTAACTTTGTTAACACAAATATCTAATCGGTCAATCACTTGGCAGCAATTGAATGCATGTAGACATAGATAATATGACCTGCTGAAGTTCACATCAGTCATTGGAATGGGGAAGAAAGCTGATTGAAGTTATTTTGAATGTGACACGGTTGTTGGTACCAAACAGGCTGGTCTAAGTATTTCGGAAACTGCTGAGCCATCTCTAGGATTTACAGAGAATAGTCTGAGAAAAGGAAAATATCCAGTGAGCGGCAGTTCTCGAGGTCAAAATGCCTTTTTGATGCCAGAGGTCAGAGGAGAATGGCCAGACTGGTTTGAGCTAAAAAGAAAGGTAACAGTAACTCAAATAAGCACTCGTTACAACCAAGGTATGCAGAAGAGCATCTCTGACCATACAACACCTCAATCCTTGAAGCAGATGGGCCACAGCAGTAGGAGACTACACCGGGTGCCACTCCTGTCAGCTAAGAACAGGCAACTGGACTACAAATCACATGGGCTCACCAAAACTGGACAATAGAAGATTGGAAAAATGTTGCCTGGTCTGATGAGTCTCAATTTTTGCTGCAACAATAGGATGGTAGGGTCAGAATTTGGCATCAATACCATGAAAGCATTGATCCATCCTGCCTTGTATCACCAATCCAGGCTGGTGGTGATGGTGTAATGGTGTGGGAGATATTTTCTTGGCACACTTTGGGCCATTTAGTACCAACTGAGCATCATTTAATTGCCACAGCCTACCTGAGTCTTGTTGCTGATCATGTCCATCCCTTTATGACCACAGTGTACCCTTCTTATGATGGCTACTTTCAGCAGAACAAAGCTCAGATCATCTCCAACTGGTTTCTTGAATGTGACACTGAGTTCACTGTACTCAAATCTCTTCCACAGTCACCAGATCTCAATCTGATGTGGTGGAGCAGGAGATTCACATCATGGAGGTCCAGCCAACAAATCTGAAATATCTTGGTGATGCTATCATGTCAATATGGACCAAAAACCCTGAGGAATATTTCCAGCACCTTAACTGAATCTATGCCATGAAGAATTATGGCAGTTCTGAAGGCAAAAGGGAGTCCAACCTGGTACTAGCACAGTGTACCTAATAAAGTGGCAATTAGGTGTAAATGTGTGTGTGTGTGTGTGAAGAGCACATTGCAGATGTTAAAAATAAACATTACCTGCTGCAAGGGAAAATACTTTCTGTAAAATCAGATTATACATTGGCATTTGAGGACAACAGTGGACTAAGGCAAAATTGAATGTTATGAGGTCACATGTGCCATGTGTGCTCTGTTGTTCAATTGTGGCAAAAGTGTCAGAACTGATGCAATTTCTAAATGATTGCCATCTACATTCATGAAAATATGAAGTAAAAAAGTAAACCATGTGTCCCACACGACCAAAAGGAGGTGAAAAGGATAGTCATTAAGAGAGCTGATAACAAGGAGCCACCAGAGATTCAGACTTCAGTACTCAAAACAGCGACACCAGTAAATGTGCCAAGTGACACTGACATCACTCCAGCAAAACCACAGCCGAAGCTGCACAACACCCAACATCTCACTGCACGTCTCAATGATTAACTAATGCAAGGTAACATCACTTCACAGATAGGGTGAAAAGAGCAGACATTTGCGAGGAGTAGAACTGCTGCTCCAGTGCAGTGAAAGGAGCCAGTTGAGCTAGTTTGGGCATCTGATTAGGATGCTTTGTAGACACCTCCCTGCAGAGGTGTATTGGACCTGTTAAACTGGGAGGACACCTCTGGGGCAACACTGGAGTGATTATATTTTTCAGCTGCCCTGGGAACATCTCAGTATCATTCTGGAGGAGATGATGGGGAAAAGGGGCGTTTGGGCATCTTGACATAGAATGCTGTCTGCGTGACATGAATAAACTGTAGAAGATGGATGGATGGATGTGAGGCCTCTAAAAGGCCCACAAAACTAGGCCAGGGTCTTCCTGGCCTGCCTGCAATAGGCCTCACCCTAGGCAGCTTCACCTACCAAATGCACATGTAGGCTTCAGGCCTGTCCTGGTCCCAGAACTGGGGAATAGGCTTTTTAAAAATGAAAAATGACTCTGGTGAAAGAAAACCAAATAATATTTAAGAAATGTTTATTTATTTATTTAAATTTTAACTACCCAAGTGGCGTGAGAGATGAAGGAATGGATTCCACCATCTTACATCAAACTGCTGTCTGGTTCTAAAAGGGTTTCTTCAGTAACACCTACTCAATGCCGCCGGGTCTTCTGTGGCATCACAAACTCTCAGATGCCTTGTCCCCTTGGCCAGTTCCATTTCACTCTGCTCACCTGGGGTCAGAGTCAACCTGACTGTCACCCTGTCCCCCAGTTCCGTGAGCCAGCCCGGGTCAGGGTCAATGCCCAAGGCTTGTGGGCAGTCACGCGACCAGGTCCTCAGCATCTGGAAGACACGAAGATGTGCTTTCTCAGAGTACCATGCCTACACCCCCCAATCACAGGGACGCTTATATAGCTGCTTTCTCTGGGCCTCCTAAAGAACATGCCCCTCAGATCCAGACCCAGGGACCCAAACAAGCACAAAAAAATGCCAGAAAAGGACAAATGACTTGGCTAGACTGCCAATCCAAGGTGAACAAATCCTAGTATGAAATCCTAAGCTGTAACCACAAAACAGAAGCCAAAATCCAGAATTCTAAAAACAAAACTTGGAAACAGAAAAGAACCCTCCAGACGTCAATGAACCACTGAGGGAACTGCTCCCAACTTCAGAACGGGATGGCTGAGTGCGGTCCACAAAACACAAAGCCCATAAGTCAGGCCAAGTCAAGTTTATTTATAAAGCACATTTAAAAGAACAGCCAATGCTGACCAAAGTGCTGTACAGTCATAAATAAATACATAGAATGTATAACATACTGTAAATATCAATCACATAAAATATATATAATAGCAGCAAGATGACAATAAGAGAAAGAACAAAGATGTCTCCCTCACACCACTAATTCAAAAGGCAGCGTGAAGAAGTATGTCTTCAGTAATGACTGAGATGTGGCTAAAGAGGGGGCCGTTCTGATACACTCCGGTAAACTGTTACACAGAGAGGGGGCAGCTACTGAAAACGCCCGGCCACCTCTCCATTTATACCTTGATCTAGGCACCGCTGGGAGCAACTGGCTAGACCACCTAAGTGCCCTCTTTAGGGTGTACATTTTTCAAAGATCTGAGAAGTAAAAAGGTGCCAGTCCATTTAGGCATTTAAAAACCAATAACAAAATTTGAAACATCTTGCCTGAAGAAGGGGCCTGACTTGCCTTGAAAGCTTGCATATCGTAATCTTTTTTGTTAGCCAATAAAAGTTGTCATTTTGCTTGACTTCTCACCACATCCATAATGGCTAACACGGTACAACACCCTAGTACTACAAAATTTGAAAATAATTTGAAAACAAACTGGAAGCCAATGAAGACAGGCAAGTACTGGAGAAATGTTTACAAGTTAAAAAACGGGCCTTAGCATTGTGCGCCATCTGTAGGCGATGTGGAGATGCCTGATCATCCCACAGGTACAGACCATTACAGTAGTCCAACCCAGAGGTTATAAACGTCTGAACTGCTTTTTCAAGATCACCCGAGGTCGGGTGTTGATCCCAGATCTTCAGTGGAGAGAGTCACCTGCATTAACCACTGTACCACTTCTTAGAGCAATCATTTGTTTCTACTCAGTTCTGCATGTGTTTAGTGAGTTGATTCGACTGGGTGGCCCTCCATTGGTTCAAGGTGAGCGTGTCCTGAGATGGACTGGTGCCTGGAATAGGATTTGCTTTCACTTTGTATCTTTTGACCCCGAGCTGGATTGTCAGGTTACAACGTGGATAGAAGTAAATGTATGGATTATCCAGTTTGATTTATGAAGTTAGATTGTTCAGTGTTTATGTTTTGTGAAGTTACTTATACTGTTATGTCTGAGGCATAGGCTTTGGCAGTGCCCTGTCAGCTGCTTGTGACTTCTGCCCCGGGCCAGTGCCTTCAGTAACGTTTCTCTCAGGGTTACTCCATGTATTAAGAGTTTCAACCCGATGACCACAAGTGACTTTGTGATGACTGAGTGAAAAGCAGCCCAACTCATGTTAGCACACTTCACACTTCCGTGACAGCAGTTTGCCACACAAGCGCACTTTTAACACTCAAATATGCCACCTCAGCCTCCGACTTTTTTCACCTGGAGGAATGTAAAACTGTCAGGCGCTCCTATGTGTTGCGTTCCTCAGAGACGGATGAGCCGTGTGACATTGAGGACAAGAGGCAGGGCATCCATCCTGGGCCTGGCAGCTGAACGACACAAGAGGAGATTTGCGTGTGCCTCACTGAACATGTGTCCTCCTGACTGACATCCATCACGTTTCGGGTGGCTCTTCAGTCGGCAGCTGAAATCAGACCAGCGGCACTCAAATGAATACAAAGAACGTGAGGCAAGCGCAGGGGGAAAACGGAAAGGTGACTCGAATAAATAATGTTTATATAAGCAGCCTGCAATAACCAAAGAATAAACATTCTGCTTTTGCCTTTTTTCTTTGTGAATGGATAAACGTGAAAAATTAAGAAATGATTCAGTACCAAATACTGGCATGTTGGTTCGACTTTTAGGTCAACTCTAAATTGCAAAGTGTATCTGTGTGGAATGATATGATGTGGCCTGGCGGTGCCCGCTGCTGTCAGAGTGAGATCCACT
This sequence comes from Polypterus senegalus, assembly GCF_016835505.1. Lineage (NCBI taxonomy): Eukaryota > Metazoa > Chordata > Cladistia > Polypteriformes > Polypteridae > Polypterus > Polypterus senegalus. The sequence goes on from NC_053158.1 coordinate 45,431,883, forward strand.
GCCCCTTAAACCTTGAGCACCCTAAAGCTTGAGCAGAACACAGAAGGATGGCTGGGACTACAGCTCAGGAGATTTTTAAAAGGCTCATTAAAACAAGTAGACAGGAATCTTAATTGAACACTTGGAGCAGTTGGTGGGATTTTCAAAATTCATGAACCTAAATTGGTTTAAGCAACTTCAGTAAATGGATGGATTGTTCACCATTTATTTTTCTGTCTGAGAACTTCTATGACTGGAAAATTTAACCATCCATAAATGTATCTTCTGCACCTCTCCTTTCTAAAAAAAGCTTTTAGGGAGACAATGCCTATGAAGATGGCATCAGGTGCAAGAAAAGAAACATTGCAGGATGGGATTTCAGTCCATCGCAGTGCATAGTCACCCTGATATGTACGTCTTCAGAAAGACAGGAGCAAACCACCCACCAAGACCACATGTTTGTGTCTATAACTACACTGGTGAGACAAACCATAATGACCCCCTGCCTAATGTGCTGCTGCTTCTCTGTGTCCTGCAAAACAGCTCAGACCTCTCAAGGCTTGGACCCTGCAAGATCTCTGAAGTTTGTCCGGTGGTGTCTAGCACCAGGGCGATACCTCTGACTAACGTACTGTAAGTTGTCAGGTGTTGCCTGCAGCAGACTGGACGTTTTGTTCCACCATATCCCAGAGATGCACAATTGGATAGAGATGTGGGGAATTTGGAGTCCAGATCAACATCTCTTGTTCATGTTCCTCAAGCCATTCCCAACATATTTGTGCCGTGTGGCAGGACACGTTTTCCTGCTGAAGGATGCCACTTCCATCAGGGAATTCCATTACTGTGAATGGATGTATCAGGTCTGCAATTTCAAATTAACGTCCGCGTGTTTACCCGGACACAGCGTTTCCTAGCAAAACATAGTCCATACCATCACATGACTTGTTGTCTTCTCACAGTGCATCCTGGTGCCATCTTTTCCCCAGGTAAATGGCACACATAGACTCAGTTGTTCACAGGGTGCAACAGAAAACACTGGACCAGGTGATCCAAGGTCCAGGTCCAACACTAGTGTGCCATTTGTATGCACTTTCAATAGTGGATAGGGGTTAGCGTGGGCACTCTGACTGACTGGCCTGTGGCTACACAACCCCGTACACAGCAGAGTTTGATGCAGTCTGTGTCATGACATTAGAATGATCTGCAATTTGTGCCACTGTAGCCCTCTTGTTGGTTCGTAACAGAGAGGATAGCCTTTGCATCCATGAGGTGTCCCAACACCCTGTCAAAGGTTTTCGACTTTTCCCTCCCCGGACCATTGCTGATAGGTACTCCCTATGGCTGATGGTGAGCACCACAAGCCTTTCTGCTTTGGAAATCCTCTGACCAAGTCAAATCAGTCAGGTCCTTACAGCTGCCCATTTCTTCTGCATTATAGACATGTTGACTAGGAGTACCTAATGTCAGCTTATCATCTGACATATCCCTGATCTTGACAAGTGCTGCTGTTATGAGATATAGTCAGCATAATGAGCCAAAGCGATTAACTGATACAGAAACAGCTGCATGGAGGGCATAAAACTGGGTAAGGGATAACCATATTGAAAGATTTAACCTGCATATCTCACAACATGGAAGATAGACAAGATGGTCCTCCTGCATCATCGAGGTCTCTTACAAGCAGACATTTTACAGTTGATGAGCTCTTCTGCAGAAGTGCAAACAAACAAACAGACAAATTTGAGGACCAGAAATGCAGTGGTTGGCCACGGAAACTGAGTACAGCAAATGGGAAATGTATCATTCCTTTGAAAGTGGAAGATGTCCAGCACAGCTATTAGCTCAGAATTGTTAGAAACCACTGCGTCTCTGGTATACTCATCTACAGTTAGATAAAGTCTTATCAGAAGTCATCTTTATGGAAGAGTTGCAACCAAAATGCAATTAATCTGAGGTGGAATAAAGCCTAATGCCCCTTCTAGACAAAATACAAGAATTTGAATACAAAAATATGGCAGCAGTTACTCTGGACTTATGAGTCAAGATTTGAAATGTTTAGCTATAACAGAAGATAGTCTGATGGGGAGTGGTACATGGACGAGTGTCTACAGGTAACAGTAAAGCATAACGGAGGTTTCCTGCAGGGTTTGTTGCTGCATTTCTGCAAACAGAGTTGGTGATTTGATCCAATTTGGTAGTCCCCTCACTGCTGAGATGTTCAAGCAGACCTCATCATGCAATGCCATCAGGGAGACGTATGATCATCCCAGCTTCATTCTGCAGCATGACATTGACCCCAAAAACACAGACAAAATCAAAGTGACCAAATTGAGTTTAGAGTAGAGAGGCAATCTGTGGGGAAAAGAGCTCAACTGGCAAGGAGGTAATGCAGCCAGGGTGTTGTGTGAGAGAATGCAGGAGGTGACAAGCGAGTCTGAGAGCATTGTGGGAACTGTGCCCTAAGGTGACGGGCGGAGGACCCACTTAGCTGGATAGCTGGAGGCCAGAGCCAGAGATGGAAGATAAAAAGTCATGGAATAGAAGTATGAACAGTGGGCACACTCTCAGGACATGGACTGGCAGCTCCCAGTGTTTAGCATGGGTGGGTTAAGGTTGGGTGGCGAGTTCCCTATTGAATGCTCAGTTATCACAGTGATGGACCTTTAGGGCGCACTGTGCCCTGGGGATTCTCAAGAGGTGCCAGATTGATCCCCACGATTGGTTGGTGGCATCAAAAATCCTCAGAAGAAGACTGCTGTGGATTCTGCCTAAAGATCATGAGTATGTCAGGGTGGTAGAGAATTCAGGGGGTACTGTCATCTGTTAAGTAATCCAGTGTCAGGGTCCCTGGAGTTAGCGCCTATCCTGACAAAGGTGTAAGTTGCTATAGAGGACAGAAAAGAAAGAAAACCAGAGTTGGAGGACCTTCAGATACTTGAAGAGGGGAAGGTGATGGGATCCCTCTTTAACATAGCACAGGTAGAGAAGGGCACCATTTTATGGATGTGCTTTAGTCCTTTAATTCTCTATGCTCTCATTTTGTTATATTTAGTTATTCTATGGAATAAACTGAGCATGCTAATGTGTCTGAGTTAGTGTCAGTTTCAATGGCTGCAATGAGTCTATCTATCTATCTATCTATCTATCTATCTATCTATCTATCTATCTATCTATCTATCTATCTATCTATCTATCTATCTATCTATCTATCTATCTATCTATCTATCTATCTATCTATCTATCTATCTATCTATCTATCTATCTATCTATCTATCTATCTAGCAGTGACTTTCACATCTATGTCTCTGTCTATCTATCCCTGAATCACATAATGAGCAGCTGGCAAAGAAGTGACAATGTGATGTGAAAACCACCGGCGAGACAATATGGGTATTGTGTTAGAGCAAGTCCACAGAAAATGTTGGCGGCCCATGAGGAGTAATGTATGACAAAGTGCTTACTTTCACAGCGCACATTCAGAAGACAAGGTTTACAAAACCCAAGCATTGAAGAAAGAGCCGCTTTGTGACCTTGGCAGGTTTTGATCAGCTATGCTAGACCTTAGCCCATTTACACAAAAATGGCAGCAGGGTGCACGTTGGGGATCTTAAAATTTGTCCTTTATATCCCCCACTTTTCTTCATTGTATCAGTTAGTGGATAACATTAGAGCCCCTCTTTGTATCTTCCCTGTGTGTAAATGGGGTAAATAAAGAGAGCACTTTTAGCACACCCGATGAATGGGGCTGGCATCAAGCTGCCAAAAGATTTTGGCTTTTAGTGGGACATAGTGGGCATGGGCACAACTCCAAGACATGTCAAAGCAACATGAATAAGCACCACTTGCCTTTCAACAGCCTCATTGTTCTGTTGCCCTATAAACACAATTGCTTCTCCGGGCAACGCTTTTGGGTGGCATGGCTTACCCCCCTGCTAGCTCAAAGTGTTCCAAAACACTCCTCCTCCTCTTCTCCAGTTGGTTTGACCTCTGTAGCCAATTCAGAAGTGTGAATCCTCTTTTATTTATGTTGTCTGGAGTCACATGACAAACCATGTATATGTCAGACTGTCTTGGGTCATGACGCACAGTCTAAAGCCTTCAAGTGCTAAGCAGCAACAGCATGGTCTCCATCTCTGCATAGCTGTAGTATGGCCATATGTGATCCCAGTCCCCAGATACAATGTTTATGGAGGGCAAGATCAGAGTTTGATGCCACTGATGGCAGTGGACAGTTTGTTATTACTGTATATATTGGGGATAGTGTTGATCAGTGAAATTTGGCAAAACATCTTTCATAATGAGTATGATGTATTCGCTGGAGACCTTGTTTGCTAAATATTTTCCTTGAAATTCGCCCAGCTTAGACAAACATTTTTTCCCAGCTTCCTATAATGCTTTGAATGGCCAGCATGACATCACAGAGCTGTAACAGCCATGTGCAGAACTCTCATTTGTGGGGTGCATTAGCTGACCAAAATGTGAATATCATGAGTACTGCCACCACATACTGGATACTGTATAACACTGATCCTGCAGCGGCAGCATGCATGCATAATTAGCCATGTGCTATTGACTCAAAACAAACCTTAAAGTGCCCCCCCCAAAGAAAGAAAACCCACGCAACCCTGTAAAGTAATAATAATAATAACAAAATGGAAAAAAATGTTAGATTGTAAAAATCATTCAATATACAGTAAATCAGAAATGTTATGCTTAGATTATACTGTATATGTTAGCTTTACACCATAAAGGCAATCAAGTTTAAAGGGAGATAACCAGGAGAGGAAATATAACCCAGTAGAAGGTCAAAACCAAAGATGAGTCCTGTTGAATGGCAGTACCCAAGCAACATAGCTAGAGAACCAGGATATCTTAATAGTATGACTAATAAATGTACAGAAATAGGTTTTTCTTTGATTATCCATAAACTCAGATAGCAACACATCCAAAGCGCTGATTCTCATAGCAGCGTGCAGATGACACCAAACAAGTAACTTCTGTAACCTCATACCATAACAGCTGCCACTGACACAAAATAGCATCGCCAAGGAAAAACCAAAATGGTGACTAATACAACGCACCTATTTTCTAATAACTGACTACTGTTTCTGTAATAAAGAAGGCAGAAATCTGATTCAGTGCCTTAAAAACCAGTAATGGAAACCTAACATTAACAAAAAAAAATTTGCCAACTTACAAAATCACGACAATTATTATGCCTCTGGACTGTTATGTGTAGTTCTGGTCACCATGTTACAAAAAAGGCACAGCATGCTTAAGGCGGTGCAGAGGAGATCAAGCAGGAACATTCCAGGACTTAGACATGTCCTACTCAGACAGCTTTAGAGAATTAAACCTCGAGACCTAATCTAGTTCTTCAGAATTCTCAAAGGCATTGATCTGGCAGAATCCTGGACTCTGGAACACATGTAACTGTAGCAGAAACCTTGACAACCCTTAAGAAGTATGGGTGTGATGGACAAATGAGCATGATGGACCGAATGGTCTCTTCTCCTTTGCCAAATTTCTTCAAAGCTCAAATTTAAATAAACAAACAAGTCCAGGTATGAGTCGACAGAACAGAACTAGACATGTCCCAGTAAGTAAAACCAGTTTAGGTCCCAGCAAACCTTCGGTCCTCCAGTGGCCCACTTTTAAGGTTGTCCTTGGAGAAACGTCTCCATCAGTCATTGCTAGTCCTCCTGTGCAGGTCTCCTGGCTGGCTAGCTGTGTTATTTTGATGGTGCGTGTTCCTTCTGGTATTCACAGTAAATGTGTGTACGTTTCTGTCTTTCTGATGTGTGAACAACGCACCATGTTCTTCTTTCAGCCATCTTCTTATTATGTTTGAGTGTGCCCACTGCCCATTTCACAAGTCCATCCTCCATGTCTGGGGCAGACAAACACGGCCTAACATCTCAGGACAGATGAAGATGAAGATTTTCAGCGTGTAATTGTGTTCTGTGTATTTAATCAGCTTTGTACTGATATGAATTGCCTGCTTATGAAATATTATTTGGCATACAATATGTAATATGTATTTTTATTTTTGATGGTTATTATTATTGTTACTGTGCTTGCATTTCCATTTTGTTATGTATTGCATGCCTTTTTGTTTTCCTTCTTGTGCTGTATAAATCCATGGGCTCTGCCATGGCTAACAAAATTTTTTCATTTTGCAGATACATCTAAAAATGGAGGGGCAAAACAGCTAATTAGACTCTGATTGGTTTATTGTATCAAAGCAATATAATCCTAATATTATAAAAAGAGTTGCAACACCCTGGCCTGTTGGACCCTGTACACGGTGGAGCACCACAGCTGCTTATCTGCTCAGCCCAAGAACCTTGTAATTGCAGCTCTCCATGACAATCCCACTCCTGCACACTCCTACACCATCTGGAGAAGATAACAGTCCGAGCACCACAGATGGCTGCTTGCTTCATTTCTGATGACTTCTATTGAGAGTTTCCCAGCAGAGCCTGATTCTTCAGTACAAGCTAAGTATCGATTAATTATTTCTGTTGATTGATCTGATTATTTTGTCACGATTGTGGCTTTGAGGTGGCACAGTAAGCAGAAGAACCTTGCCACAGTGTGATTCCCAGTGATGAACCTGGTCTGTCCTAGGAGCTAGTGCTCCCTGCTGGCCATGGCTGCAACAACAGAGTTTGTGGTCAGGGTGGCTCCACACTTTTTCTCGCTCTGTGCCATTCCATCTATATGTTTTATGTATGTAAGTTGTTTCCTGGGTGCTAAATGTGTTTTTACATTTACTGTCACAAAGAAGCTTCCCCTGTGCTGCAGTATTGAGCAGTTGTTTTGCTGACCCATGTTGGCACTTTAACACTCTAAGGAGCTTTTCTCGTATATCATGATTAACAGGTACACGAGTTGTTGTAATCCACAGCAGTGCATCTGCTCTCAAAGCTAAAAAAGATGAGATCTCCGGGTCACGTCGTCTGCTGAGATGGGGAGTAAAGCGTGAGCTGAGGCAGCATAAAGAAGTGACACATTTTAATAACTGCTCAGAGCGCAGTGAAGTTCTTACTTGTAGGTGCATTCGACGTGTAACAAGTCACCATATGCTGGCACCTTTTTAAGAGCCATTTTAAGAGCCAACAGCCATACCTTGAAACATAACCTCAAAACATAACAGCACTGGAAATGAATTTCATGAGGCTAACTTGCACTACAATTATTATTTTAGTCCTTATAAGGCACATACTCTGCCTATAAAAGAGTATTCATTCACCTGAAGGTTTTCATGTTTTTTCCTTTCAGCAGAGCAAATTGAACAGGTTTGCCGTGACAACACAAACCCCACCAGCCCAAACAATTGTTATACAACATTAAGTCACGCTGGATTTCATTTGGCTTTTTCGACATTGATCAACACTCTCTTTAATGTTAACGTGAAAACAGGTCTCTGCAAAGTGTTTTAAATTAATCACAGATATTAAGCACAAAAAAAATTGATTGTATTAACATATGAGATCCCTGCATCAACAACAACAACAACAACAACATTTATTTATATAGCACATTTTCATACAAACAGTAGCTCAAAGTGCTTTACATATTAAAGAATAGAAAAATGAAAGACACAATTATAAAACAAAATAAATCAACATTAACATCGAATAAGAGTAAGGTTCAATGGCCAGGGGACAGAAAAACAAAAAAAACTCCAGACGGCTGGAGAAAAAATAAAATCTGTAGGGATTCCAGACCATGAGACCGCCCAGTCCCCTCTGGGCATTCTACCTAACATAAATGAAACAGTCCTCTTTGGATTTAGGATTCTCACGGAAGGGCTTGATGATGATGATGGTCACGTAGACTTCTGCCTTTTAATCCGTCCATCATTGTTAGAGCATCATGAAGCTTTGAGTAGGAAAAGAAACCGGAAAAAGAAACAGAAAAGAGAGTAGGGGTCAGTACCGATTTTAGAGCCACCATGAATAGTTATTTTGAGGAAATTGAACATATAGAGTATCAGGATTAAGTTAAATTAAGATTAAATGAAGTTATAAAAGGCCATGTTAAAGTAATGTGTTTTCAGCAGTGTTTTAAAGTGCTCTACTGTATCAGCCTGGCGAATTCCTATTGGCAGGCTATTCCAGATTTTAGGTGCATAGCAGCAGAAGGCCGCCTCACCACTTCTTTTAAGTTTTGTTCTTGGAATTCTAAGGAGACACTCATTTGAGGATCTGAGGTTACGATTTGGAATATAAGGTGTCAGACATTCCGATATATAAGATGGGGCGAGATTATTTAAGGCTTTATAAACCATAAGCAGAATTTTAAAGTCAATTCTGAATGACACAGGTAACCAGTGTAGTGACGCTAAGACTGGTGTGATGTGTTCTGATTTTCTTTTCCTAGTTAGGATTCTAGCAGCTGCATTCTTCACTAGTTGCAAACGATTTATATCTTTTTTGGGTAGTCCAGAGAGGAGTGCGTTACAGTAATCTAGTCGACTGAAAACAAACGCGTGAACTAATTTCTCAGCATCTTTCAGTGATATAAGAGGTCTAACTTTACTTATGTTTCTTAAGTGAAAAAATGCTGTCCTAGTGATCTGATTAATATGCGATTTAAAATTCAGATTACAGTCAACAATCACCCCTAAGCTTTTTACCTCCGTCTTGACTTTTAATCCTAATGTATCCAGTTTATTTCTAATAGCCTCATTGTATCCATTATTGCTGATCACTAAAATTTCAGTTTTCTCTTTATTTAACTTGAGAAAATTACTATTCATCCATTCTGAGATACTAGTCAGACATTCTGTTAGTGAATCAATAGAATCAGGGTCATCAGGAGCTATTGATAAATACAGCTGTGTGTCATCAGCATAGCTGTGGTAGCTCACGTTGTGCCCTGAGATAATCTGACCTAACGGAAGCATGTAGATTGAGAAGAGCAGCGGACCCAGGATAGAGCCTTGTGGAACACCATATCGGATATCATGTGTCTTTGAGTTGTAATTACCACAACTAACAAAATATTTTCTCCCTGTCAGGTAGGATTCAAACCAATTTAAGACCGTGCCAGAGAGGCCCACCCATTGACTAAGGCGATTTCTAAGAATGTTGTGATCAATGGTGTCAAATGCAGCACTCAGATCTAAGAGGATCATCACCGGTGCGGCCGATTAGTTTTTAAAGTCACAGAATTATTTCAATGGAGATCACTCGTCTGCAGTCAAGGGGTTTCAATGACTTGCAGCATGAATGCCTCTGTGTTTGGAAGGTCCACATTGTGGGGAGTCAGTATGGTGACCTACACAGTGTAATGATCCTAAAAGACACGATGAAATTTTCCACCCCGTATATTGTCTGGATCACTACAAAATTTCTCGTTAGCGTAGAGAGTTGTCAGAAACGCGACTGCTGTAGCAGATGACTGGTGAGTTATGTAGCGGAGGGTTGTCGGTATGAGGAGGGGAAGTGATGTCATCCAGGGGTGTGGTTTGTTGCTGGAAGGGACTGAGACTGGTCCTACTTGTTCCTGCAAGGAAGGAGAAAAGGGCATTAGTGCGCATGACTAGCCCTGAATACCGGCTTTTCTACACTAACCAGACCCTGTTGTTGCCCCCCCATGCGCATATGTGTGACAACAGTTAAGACAAAAGAACACTCCTAGCAACTCCCTGAAAAGGTGATTGAAAAACAAAGGTCAGGGAATGGAGACACGGAAATATCCGAGTCACTGAGTATCCTTTGGAGTCCAGTTATCATGAGTCAAGGAGGCCACCAAGAGACCTATGTGAACTCTGAAAGAGCAACAAGCTACAGAAACTGAGATTACAGAGACTGTGAATACAACAAGTGTCACCTGGGGGCTTCACCAAGCACAGCTTTGTGAGAGAGTTTCAAAGAGTAAGCCACTGTTTAAAAATAACATGCACGATAACTCGGCAGGGGAGATTGTGAAGTCAACTGGAAAAAGGATTTGTTATCTGATAAAACCAAATCTGAGCGTTTTTACCATCAGACTAAGCATCATTTTTGAACACAGCACCTTTTCAAAAACACACCAGCAACTTTAGGGTGGCGGCAGCCTCGTGCTCTGGGGATGCTTCTCTGTAGCAAGCCCTGGAGGGCTTGTCACTGGAGCACAATACAAGGAAAGCCTGGAGGTAAACTTGATGTAGTCTGTAAGAAACCTGCACCTTGAGAAAAGATTTGCTTTCCATCATGGCGGTGACCTCAAGTTTAAAGCTAAGCTTAAAAACAAGCACAGAGCTTAAAGACAACAATGTTAATGTCCTAGTGTGGCCATGTTAGGATCCACATCTCAGTCCAATTGAGAATTGGTGGATGGACTGTGCAGGCTGTGTGGTGTAGTGGTTAAGGTGTCGGACCTCAAACCCCTGAGGCTGTGGGTTTAAATCTCACTACTGACACTGGGTGACTGTGAACAGGTCACCTGACCAGCCTGTGCTCCAAAAGAAATGTAACCAATTGCATCATAAACATTGTCGGCCAAATAAGTGGTCTTGGAAAAGGCTGGTTACTCACAATCTCCATTTAATCTGACAGCTTGAGCAGTTTGGCGAAGAAGAATGGAGAAAATGGCAGAGTCCAGATGTGCACAGTTAATAGAGAGCTGGGCACACAGAGTGAAGGCTGCCATGGCTGCCAAAGGTACATCTACTCAATACTGACTTGAAGGGGTAAATACTTATGCAATCAATTATTTGGTGTTTTATATTTACAACTTTTGCAGAAATCTGTCATTCAAGTCTTTTTCTGTTGATCAATGTCAAAAAGCCAAATTAAATCCACTTTAATTCAATGATGAATAAAAACAAAAATGTGATACCTTCCAAGGAGGTGAATACTTCTTATCAACAGACAGACACATGAAATTGAATAAAAAGCACCGCCATACCCATTTAATTTGACCCAAGTGATCTCTTTTTGCTGGAGACGACGATAAGAGGCCATAAGCCTTACATGCACTGATGCCATTAGGTGCCGGTATCCCTTACTGTATGTGATCTTGGATTGTTGAGTGCCCCTGGGAAATGTATATGGGGGCTGCCTTTCATCTCTGAGCCCCCCAGTGCCAGTCTGGCGCTCTGTGACACGTGATATCAGTGTTCTTGACCCAGCACCTACCCAACTTCTGCCAGATATAGCATGACGGGCTGTGCTTACGGGGTGGCGTATTCTTCAGGATGTGCTCATAGATTATGCCTCCCAGCTATCGATGCGATTTTGAATTGACTCCCATTTTTCCTCTAGGGCCCTTTTGCACCTCACCAGGTCTTCAGAGAAAGCTGCTCTGTGATTCTCTGTTATTTTCTGCATGGTTGCTTGCAGTAAGGCAAAGCTGGTGATTCTTGGAAGCTCATATGTGCTGCTTTTGTCTTGAGAGCTTTGATGGCCGCATGCAACAATTTGCTAATCACTTCTGCTTTGCTTTATTTGATGTGTGCAGATGTTAGCTCCTCTCTGTCTCAAACAATATTTTACACCATCATGTACTGAACGAGCTTGTTCAGAATGCCAGCGCTGCACTTTTAGGATATTTCAAGGTTGTCCTGAAAGAAATAATGTTACAGCTCAGTAACTTGTAATTTAAGTGTGGAGCCCATGTGTCATATTTCTATTTTTTTTTTTTTTTACATCTAAAGACTAAACTAAAGAAAATGAATAAGAGGTGTGAATGTGATGCTTTTTAACAACACAAAAATCAGTAGGATTTCAAGGACCCCTGCAGGTTTTCCGAGCCCTCATCTTCTTCTGCTCTTTTCATTTCATTAAGATTGCCTTTCACAGGCAGCTGCGATGGCATTTTAGGAAATTCATATAAGCAAGCTTGAATGCAGCAGGTCACCTTGTCATTGTGGAGGACAAGAAGGTCTGATTATAGCCGTCCCCAGGCTGGCTTTCAGCGAGGAATTCTGAAGGCCAAAGGTCATGAATTTCCAGGAATTGGGATGAGCAGTAAATTAAAGAATTTTTTTTGTGTGTCCACAATGCCGTAAAAGCCAAAATCCTGGCTGCAAGAAAATGCCACCATTAAGTAGCACAGTTTGAGACATGTCATGAGATTTATTTAATATAAGAGAAATGAATGATTCAGTAATAATAAATTGAAGATACTCAAAAATTAATACCACTTTTAAGAAGCATAACTGCACATTAGAATAATATTTTAAGGTATTTTATTTAGCATTATTGCCTGAGTTTGTAAAGCATTGCATGCTAATGAAAATGGAAACATTGCTTTGTAATTATATAATGTAATCATTTCACATTCTGAAACCTGCTTAATCCAGTTTAGGGGGGTTGGAGCGTGTCCTGGCAGCACTGGGCACAAGGCAGTCGAAGGGCCTACTCACTCACAAACAGAAGCTCATACTCATACATGGCCATATTGTAATTAGCAATCGAAAAGCTCAATGTCTATTGACATGTGGGAGGAAACTGATTTGTAACGTCCATCCATCCATCCTCTTCCGCTTATCCGAGATCGGGTCACAGGGGTAGCAACTTGAGCAGAGAGGCCCAGACTTCCCTCTCCCCGGCCACTTCTTCTAGCTCTTCTGGGGGGATCCCAAGGCGTTCCCAGGCCAGCCAGGAGACATAGTCCCTCCAGCGTGTCCTGGGTCTTCCCCGGGGCCTCCTTCCGGTTGGACGTGCCCGGAACACCTTGCCAGGGAGGCGTCCAGGAGGCATCCTGACCAGATACCCGAGCCACCTCATCTGACTCCTCTCGATGCGGAGGAGCAGCGGCTCTACTCTGAGCCCCTCCTGGATGACTGAGCTTCTCACCTTATCTTTAAGGGAAAGCCCAGACACCCTGCCGAGGAAACTCATTTCAGCCGCTTGTGTTCGCGATCTTGTTCTTTCAGTCCCTACCCATAGCTCATGACCATAGGTGAGGGTAGGAACGTAGATCGACTGGTAAATTGAGAGCTTTGCCTTACGGCTCAGCTTCTGTTTCACCATGACGGACCGATGCAGAGCCCGCATCACTGTGGACGCACACCGATCCGCCTGTCGATCTCACACTCCATTCTCCCCTCACTCGTAAACAATACCCTGAGATACTTGAAGTCCTCCACTTGGGGCAGGATCTCTCCCCCAACCCTGAGAGGCACTCCACCCTTTTCCGGCTGAGTAACATGCTCTCGGATTTGGAGGTGCTGATTCCCATCCCAGCCGCTTCACACTCAGCTGCGAACCAATTCAGAGAGAGCTGAAGATCACGGCCTGATGAAGCAAACAGGACAACATCATCTGCAAAAAGCAGATTTGTAATGTCTTATTGAAATTGTTTTATGATCCTGAAATATATCATATTTTATGACTGTGGCAGATAGCAGTGCACAATAAAGAATGGAGAGTGACGAAGACAGACGAAATGCAAGGCTCCAGCCATGGCTTAGCTGAGGAAACGTTTGTGCACAAATGAAGCCCTTGTCACAATATCTTCAGTTGCAGACATCATTCATGTACTCTTATATTTCATTTTAATAGTCAGCCATTGCGTACGCCCATGAGCCTACAGTCATGTAGTTTGGTATCCCTACCAACTTAGAATGGTCTGCAGCTCCCCTCATCAAAACCAAATACAGTAATCCCTCGCTATATCGCGCTTCGACTTTCGCGGCTTCACTCTATCGCGGATTTTATATGAAGCATAACTAAATATATAACACGGATTTTTCGCTGCTTTGCGGGTTCTGTGGACAATGTGTCTTTTACTTCCTGTACATGCTTCCTCAGTTGGTTTGCCCAGTTGATTTCGTACAAGGGACGCTATTGGCGGATGACTGAGAAGCTAACCAATCAGAGCACGCAGTTAAGTTCTCCTGACTGAGAAGCTAACCAATCAGAGCACGCAGTTAAGTTCCTGCGTGCTGAATGCAGTGTTAACCAGGAAGTCTCGTCTTGCTCATTCAGCATCAACGTGTTTCGCTGTGTAAAGAGTTAACTTTTGTGCTCTTTTGTGTTTATCTTTGTGCATAGTCAAGCCCTTCATTATGGCTCCAAAACGATTTGCTCCTGCTTCAGGGGCCGTGCCCAAGTGCAAACGGAAGATGTTAACGATTGCCGAAAAGGTAAACGTTTTGGATTTGTTAAAGGCTACAATTCTTTTTATTTAAAAAGTAGGAAAGGAATATAAGATCTACGGCCGCAGTGTCCTTTTAACCAGGGTGCAAAACAAGTTGTAAGTGGATGTAATAAGGCAGTAGTCTGGATGGAATCTGCTTTAGGGATTTGGATTGAAGACTGCCAGAAGAAGAACAATGGCAGTGCTACACAATCGCCTGAAGTGGCTCCTTTAAGGGCTGTAACGCTCTCCTTTGTTGTGCAGTAAAATTAAACTCATTGTTATCGGACAAGTCATCGTGTCATTGTTGGTGAGTAACCATAATTAATTTTCTACTTACAGTACTTAGTACATGTACGTGCGTTTAGTGTCACTGTACACACATTTACTGTATACTATTTTTCTTGTATTGTACGTATTTATTGCTGGTGGCCTGTCTATCGTAATGGCTGTAACATATGTGCTATCGGAGACACTCAATATCTTTAAAATAATATTTAGGTTTTACTGTATATAAACAGTGTGTTTATATACATAATTTCAATGAATCTTACCTAATATCTAAGAGAATACAAAGGGATTATGCTGTATAACTCTGCGGGGAATATTTATAAACAGTGTGGGAGAGTTTATAAGGGCTTAAAATATATAAAAATAACCATACAAGCATATGGTTTCTACTTTGCGGATTTTCACCTATTGTGGGGGGGTCTGGAACGCAACCCCCGCGATCAAGGAGGGATTACTGTAGGCTTGATGTGCTCTTAAGTAGTAGGGAGGCGCATGTGTATGTGAGAGCTGACCACCAATGTGCGCTCACTCAGAAGGACAATTCATGCAACACAGCCACAAGTAGGCATGGAAAGTGTGTATTTTCAACCTGCAAACACAAGAGAGAGATGTATATCAGATGCCTCATGTTTGATGTGCCATAGGAGAATAAGATTGTGCCTACACTGGACATATCTGGAAAACCTTTGCACAAACACCAACACTGTCTGACAGCACGTAATTAGCTGTCAGGATGTGGCGAGCACCTGATACTTAGGAAATGTAAGACTCTGCTGAAATGTCAGAAGGCAGTTGTATAATTTGTCATCTTCTGTGATTTCTACTGTACTTATGGAATCCTACATCCTCAAGGTGACGAGATCCCGCAGCTGCACTTGTTAAGTTTGGCATCCCCTCTGACTAGAAGTGATCTAATGTGCTCCTTGATTTAGCAGAAAATAATATAATAACATAATATAATAAAATGGTAAGGTCTGTGTATGTGTCCAGTTCCACCGAGCAATCTGATTGGTCAGTTTGGCCTTTTGAGAAACTCGAGGATTAGTAAAGATGTAGCAGGCACACTGAAAGAGGCCCTCAAAGATGAGAAGTATAACAGCAGACAGGAAGCGAACAAGGAGTCTGAGAAGTGGGCTTACGGGAACACACTTGAGAGCGGGCGCGCCCGTCAAAAGGTTCAGACGGAAGAGGGTACAAAGAAAAGGCGCTGAAGGTACACATCGAGCAAGAGATGTCAAATGATTTTAAATGTATTCTTTTATCTGTCTTCAACAGGTAATATAACTAGTTGAGCATAAGAGTTAAAAACATAGGAAGCATGAAAGATAATATATAAAAAAGGGCAGAGAGCTCATACTGAAAGTGACAGGATGCCCTTTAATATTTTAATGACCTGTGCTGAAAGGAAGAAGAACTGAAACACAAATACAACTAATGAGTAAAAGACTCTGGAAGGGGGCTGTGTACTGAAAACACTTGTGAGATTAGTGACCCCACTGATGCTTGTCGTTAACTTCTTTGGCCGTTGTAGTTAGGACACAGTCCAAAACAGCAAAAATTGATAAGAGACCTGCAAAAAAGACTCACAAAACAGGCCAGGACCACACGCCAGACAGCTGGCCCTCAACTACTACAGTCAGGCTTCACCCTGCAGAGGCCTGAAATGGGACTTGGCTTTTTATAAGTTAAAAATATACTTTAAATATAGTACATGTACAAAAATGAACCTCTGGCTTGATAAGACAAGTCCAACAAAGATGCTTTATAAAAGAATTATTTGAACATTACAAAATGAAGAAAATAGGCAAAAAGGATAAAAAAACATTTGACTAGAAAGGCAACCCAAAGCAAACAAGTCTCAATACCAAATCCAAGAATTGAAAACTAAGAAAAGAGCAAAATGTTCACAAATCAGAAGATCACAAGAAGACAATACTCAAAATTTTAAATGCCAACAACACTTAATGAAGGAATCAGTCTCCTCTATGAGAAGATAAAGGTGGATGGTGGTCCTGCAGATGTGATAACTGCATCCGGGTGGTTCGTCGTGTGGTGGGTGCAACAACGTGCTATAATCAGCGCATGCTCCCGACCAACATGCCTCTTGGGATACCAGCCACAAAATACTGTACAAGGAAAATACTTAAGTAGACAATACAGACATTCTAAATAACTAATAAACAATAAATAAAATTAACCAAAATTACATAAAAACAGAACTTCAAAATAACCAACAATAAGCAAGAAAGTACACAAAAGCTAAGGAGCACACATCTGGCTGTAACAGAACACTAGGAGATACAAACACATGAGCCTACTGGTTTAAGACAGTGTGTAAAGACCCCACTGCTGGATGGAGCAGAACTCTTTAAAATAAAACTGCAACAAAACTGAACTCCTGCAAATTGGGACTAAAGTGCAACTTAATAAAATGAGCTCCTTCCCAGTCCATCTTGGCGGTGATCTCATCAGACCTGCCTCTACTGCAAAGAATCTTGTTGTCATTTTTGATTCCTTCCTTTCTTATTCTGCCCACATTAAAAAACATTCGTACTTCCACCTCCGTAACATATCCCGTGTTCACTTCTTCCTCTCCTTTTCTAATGCTGAGAAACTTGTCCATGCTTTTATCACATCCCACATCGATTACTCTGACTCGCTGCTGGCAGGTGCCCCTTCTAATCTTATATCACAGCTCCAGCTTATTCAAAACTCGGCTGCAAGAATCCTTACACAGACCAGCAGCAGCTAGTACATCTCACCCATCCTGCTCGGTCTTCACTGGCTCCCTGTGTCTTACAGAATCGAATATAAAATCCAACTAATAACCTACAAAGCCTTAAATAACCTCACGCCAAACTACATCAGTGACCTTCTCCATCACTATGTGCCTGCCCGCCCAGTAAGGTCCTCTGATTCTGGCAATCTTGTTGTGCCCCACACTAATCTACTCTCCATGGGTGACAGGGCCTTCAGCTGTATAGCGCCCAGACTCTGGAATGACCTACCGAAATTAATCAGGTCAGCTGACTCCATGAATTCTTTTACAAAACAACTCAAAACTCATCTGTTCAGGAAGGCTTTTAGCTCTACTTGACTTTATTACCCTTCTTTCAGTTTACCTTTATGTCAAGATGTTCATGTAACCTGTATGTGTGTGTGCTAGACCATCAATTAGAGAGATAGATACTTTATTAATCCCAAGGGGGAATTCACATAATCCAGCAGCAGCATACTGATACAAAAAACAATATTAAATTAAAGAGTAATAAAAATGCAGGTAAAAACAGACAATAACTTTGAATAATGTTAGCATTTACTCCCCCAGGTGGAATTGAAGAGTCGCATAGTGTGGGGGAGGAATGATCTCCTCAGTCTGTCAGTGGAGCAGGACAGTGATAGCAGTCTGTCGCTGAAGCTGCTCCTCTGCCTGGAGATGACACTGTTCAGTGAATGCAGTGGATTCTCCATGATTGACAGGAGCCTGCTCAGCGCCTGTTGTGTTATGTATGTTATGTTATGTTATCTATTATGTTGTCTGTTAGGCTTTTCTCTGAATTTACTATCTTACTCTTCTTTATTTATTTATCTGGTTTAGTACAATTCTATATACTGTATACCCTGCCGTTCTTTCTTAAACTCTGTGAAGTGCCTTGAGCATGGGAAAGGTGCTATATAAATAAAATGTATTATTATTACTATTATTATTGTGCTGTCAATATAAGGACATGGGGATGGACAGGTGGGCAGAGATGACCAAACATCAATGATGTTCTTCTGAGTTGATGGCTTCAGAACAAGAGAAGAAGCACATAGGAAGTACCGTATATGTGAGTTCCCCTGGTGTGTTTTATAATCCTTTCCCATGATCCCCTCTCCCGGTGAGCTCATATAAGTAATATGCCCTAAGCAATTCAAACTGAGCAAGCATCATCATGTGAACATCAGGAACATCATAAACAGCCAACCTTTGAGCAGCAGGTCTTGGCTGACATTTACTAACATTACCCAGTGCAGTGCTTCAGTTAAACGGGCCATTCGAGACCATCCTCTTCATTGTGAACTTTTGGATAGTTGCAGATTCCCTGGATCTATGCAGTCACATCATATTCAGAGTGAAAAAAGTGCGTTGAATCGTTCAGTTAGCTGATTACTGCAGTTGGTTTAGTGAATTATCTTCTGTCTCACATCACTTTCATTTTTTCCGTAATTTCTCATGAAATGAATAAGTGGATGAATGTAGTAAAATGACACGACACCTTACATTATCTACTTCATGAGGCAGTGGGACTCTTAGCTGAATCCAAACTAGCTATTAGTTTCTCTACAGTATTGCATATTCCACATACAGTGGCGTACCTCTGGTGATGTTTGTTCTATTTCAGCTATTATGTTGCGTCTTTTAGTGGCAAAATCATATTGTGCATGGCAAGTTGAATTAACATTTACAGATATCTCAAAAAGAATTTCAGATAAATTCAGTTCACATTTGAAGATATCTGAAACTCATTTCCAGGTATCTCAAAATATGTTCCTTTAGATTTTAAAATATCTGCAATACATTTAAAGTGAATTTCAAGATACATATCTCAAATCCATTTTGAGATATCTCAAACTGACCTTGCATGCATTTTAAAATATCTGAAACTCATTTAATTATATTTCGAATGCACTTCCCATAAAATTCCCAGTTCATTCCATTGGACCTATGTTAAGATATCTTGAAATGCATTTGAAAATATTGTGAAATGAGAAGAAAGTCATTTTGAGATACCTGGCATTGTGGATATAAGAACATTATTTAGAAATATTTCAGAATGAATTCATGTCTTTTTAAAGATATTTCAAAATGTATTTGAGGTGTCTTGAAACACACTTTAGGATATGTGAAATGGAACTGAGACCTATTTCAAGATATTGAGAAATAAATTTGAGATATCTGTATTTTAGATTTCTTCATTATACAGGGTGAGTCAAAATTATGTTAACATTTGAATGGCGGAAACAATTTATTCACAAAACATACTTTATATGTGCAAGATGATTTTCAGGAATGTATCAACCTGTTCACCATCGTGTTGAACACATAAAAACCAACGAGCAACAGTACCATTTAAAGCCTGGACACACATTTCGCGGGGAATAGATGATACCAAAGTCCATATACTGTCCTTCAGGTCATTGACATCATGAACTTTCCTGCTATAGATGCGCTCCTTCACCATACCCCATAACCAGAAGTCACAGGGTGTCAAATCAGGGGAGTGTGGAGGCCATGGCAATGGTCCACCATGACCTATCCATCGACCAGGAAAGGTGTGGTCGAGATAAAAATAATCCATTAGTGTTCACATAATTTTGGTTTACCCTGTATTTCTAAATATCTTTTAAAAATCCTTTCCATGTCTAAATCTCTGCAATACCTCTCTCAAAATGACTTCCCGCTCACTCTGACATATCTCAAACGCATTTCATGATATTTTAAAATATACAGGAAGTCCGATTGAAAGCACAGGCAATTTTACAGGAAGTCATTCTGAGATATCAAGTGGAATTAACATTTAGAGATATCTCAAAATACAGTCTAAGATATCTGGAAATGCATTGTAGATACCTCAAATTAAATTACAGACAAGTGAAAATGCATCGACTTCAAGATATCTGAACTGTATTTACGATATCTCATACAGATTTCAAGATATTCTGAAATGATATGCTGTACATTTTGAAATATCTGAAGTTCATTTCAAGATATTTCAAAAAATGCAAATTGATATATCTTGAAATGAGCTCCTGTGCATTTTCAGATATCTTAAAACAACAGTCTGTGCTATTCATACCTTTAGAGATGCCTTGAAATGACTTCCTGTAAAATTTCTGATTCTGTCCATGGAGCTTCCTGTTTATTTTAAGATATCTCAAAAGTATTTGAGAGATCTTCAAATGTACAGAAAGTTATTTTGAGATATCTTGAAATGTACTCGGACTACTTCCTTTTTTAATAGTTCCTCCGCCCATTAAAGTTGACAGAGCTTGCTGTGCGGTGCATGTTTTATGTAGAAACTGATGGCTACCATCTTTGCAGTGTTTCCGATTTTTTGCTGTCCTCCACTAAGCTCCGGAAATGTTAATTAACCCTTGTGTGATGTACTTAATTATCAGTTTTTCCTGTCAGTATCCTGAGGAAAAAAATGTCTTGAGGATATTAATCTTGTGCCTCCTAATACATATTCTAATGTTGTTTATAAGAAAACACAAGCTGACTGCACCATAAAATTAAAATATCCTGACACTGGCTAATGGACGTGATCAAAGGAGCAAGGTTAGACATATTATTAGCAGGGTGGGCTTATCCCAGCAAGTAGGAGCCTTCCCTATGTTGAGTATCACTCCACCACAGGGCACACTCATTTTGGGCCAATCTGGAATTGTCAGTTACTCTAATTGGCACATGAAGATGGGACGGCCTAGAAGGAAACCCACACCGTGACTGGAGACAGGACAGCCGAGATGGTAGCACTAACCACTGTGCCATCCTGCCTCCTTGATAGCCAAAGGTCAGCATTTGTCCTGTATTGTATCATTTATATTGAGCAATGTATTAAAGCAACAATGTTTAATGAGTCATTTAAAAAAAGTAATTTCAGCATCTGGAAACTTAACTGTTGGTGACTAAATAGGCAAAATGTGTTAATCCATGAGAAACCGGTAGTGTAAAAGATGTAAAAAGTTTAACATCAGCGTCTATTGAGAATCTACAACTAATTATGAAATATACAGTCTGTTGGAATGTGGATAGATCGTGAAAAGAAAGGAGAATTCTCATTGGTAAAACAAGTCCTTGTTTGTGTCTGTTGCAAGGCACTAATCTGTGAAAGACCACAGAGGAATACACGATCAAGTGCTTAAATCCCTTATAGCACCGGGCTGGATTACGGCACAGGCTCAGGCCGTAGATCAAAAG
Organism: Polypterus senegalus; assembly: GCF_016835505.1. Taxonomy (NCBI): domain Eukaryota; kingdom Metazoa; phylum Chordata; class Cladistia; order Polypteriformes; family Polypteridae; genus Polypterus; species Polypterus senegalus. Next base: position 45,453,196 of record NC_053158.1, read on the forward strand.
AGCTTTGCTTTGTGCAGTAAACTACCATACAACAGTACATGCTTCACAAATGCTGGAGATATCCAGGACTTAGAGCCGTCTAATCGACTGTTTGACAGAAAGAGCTGGCACACTGTGAAGCGGGGTCACACCGGCAAGTGTAAAGGTGACACATAGTGTGTCATCGACTTTCTTATTTTCAAGCCTTTCACATCCCATAAATAAGAAAGGATCGGCGATTTGACTGATGGTAAAGTGGGTCTTCAAGGCTGTAAACCAAAAGTGAAAATTAGATTAGACTAGATATACTTTATTAATCCTAAGGGGGCATTGAGATGCATACAGCAACAGAAATATGAAAAACAAGGATATGGACTCGCAGATAATACAGCCAATGAATCAATGAATGTATATTGTGCAGAAATTTCAAAATGAACTTGAAGAATACATAGAGAGGAAGCATTGAATTGACTCATAGCAGTGGGCAGAAAAGACCCCCAGAGGTGCTTCTTAACGCACCATGGTGGAATGATCCTGTGGCTTAGAGCTCTAAAAGAGAGCCTCCTGGAGGGGATTTTGCATGATGGCATCCAGTTTTGCCACCCTCCTCCTTTCGTTTGTTCAGGCATTGTGCATCAATTGAGCTCAGGTTGCTTCCCCTGAAGACTGCAGCATGAACGTCACACTGGCTACTATGGACTGGTAGAACATTCCCAGCAGCTTGCTGCACACATCAAAAGACCCGAGTCTCCTTAGCAAGTCTGGTCTGCTCTGGCCCTTCTTGTGCAGTGCCACTGTGTTGTCTGACCCGTCCAGTTTGTTTTTATATGAACCCCCAGGTACTTGTATCTCCGCACCACTTCCATGTCCTCCCCCTGAATGGTGACTGGAGTCAGAGGCTTCTTGGCATGTTGGAAGTCCACCCCCAGACCTTTTCTCTTGCTGATGTTGAGTTGCTGGTTTTCCCTGCACAGCCAAACAAAGTCTTCCACGACCTTTCTGTACTCCTATACTCTGAATCTGACTCGTCTCCATGATCAGTGCAGCTTATGGTGGCTTATAACAAAAATACTTCCCAGTGTTTGTGCAAGTTTTCTTCCTCAGTCCAAACGGTGTGCAGGTTAGGTTAGCCAGTGGTTTGGCCCAGTGTGAGTGTGAGGGTCTTCAATGTCTTCGACTGGCGCTCCATCCAGGCTTGGTCCCTGCCGGGAGTTCTTGGCACCTTAGTGATACTTTGTTGAATCAGACTGGTTTGTGAATATAATCTTAAGTATAAGTCCTGCATTGTCAGATAAATTAAGTCAACAACACTCTTCAGCCTGCACTTTTAAATTCATTTGAAACATTACAAGTCCATGAAAATATTGGGGATTTACCTTAATTAACCAAAGGATCTAAATTTGTATTTTACATGCTTTATACTCGACATGTTGATGCAATATTTAGTGCAGCTGCCTTACAACATATGTGGCAACCATTGGCAACCTTCCATGAAAAGTCCAGATGGACCGAATTAATTAACTGAGTGGCAGGGATTTTTAAGAAGGTTGGTCAGATGTAGCCTAAGGTCAGAAACATTAAAGGTCTGAGGTTGTTAGTGAAGCTCACAGAGGGTTGAAAGCAAAAACCGGAGCTGTAACAAGAATTTCTAAACTAGAAGAGTCCTTTCTTCTTTTACTAAAAAGTTGGGACTTGCTTCATGCTGCGTGAGCATTTTATATAATGGGAGTGTCGTGATGTGGTGTGTAGAAACTCACAGAAACTCAGAGTGTACAAATTAACATTTACATAAAACAAACAAGCCAAATAATTGTGTCCACAAACAACAAACCCACAACATGGTGGCACCTATAAAGTAATCACGCAAGATGGTGATGCATGAAGAATTTGATAAAAATATAAACATTATTTCCAAACTTAACATTATTTATGTAACACTGACAGGTTTGTGTTCAGGCTTCGACCGCTGTCTTTTTAAAGTTTGTTAAATTTATTTGGGGACAAAGGCAAATCCAAGCAGACTTAAGATTAATTTTTTGCAAAGGAGAAAAAAACATTACATTGTTAGTGGGCTAACATAACCAGCAAGATCTAATAACCATAATTAAGATTAAGTTAACCAGTTCTCAAAGTCATTACGCTGGTTTACAAGAAAAATATTTTTTGTTTGCTACTGGGTTTTTGACGCTGATTCCATATATGAAATTTGAATTAAGCTAGCATGTCAGGTTTTCGACATACACATCATATGACACTTTTGAATATGAATATAATATATCAACACAATATCTGGAGTTTGGACTATGTCCCACCAAAATTGTTATGATGTGTTTACTCTGAAAACAAACCAGAAGATGATACCAGAGACACATTAAAGTATATTTATGTCAATTTACCTCAATATAAAAGTGAGGTGAGCATGCTCCAAAATGTTGGAGGAACTCGCTTTTGCACTTGTACTGCACATCCATCTCTCTTTGCAAGAACCAACAGTAGTCACCCATCATGCTCGGAGTGAATTTTCCCCGATATCAGTTTTTTATCACCTTTATATCTTGATGAAATCTTTCCCCACGTTCATCGCTGACATCGCCCAGATTTGGTGGAAAAAAATCGAGATGAGAATTGTAAAAAATGCATCTTCAGTGACATTCTGGCATTCAGCAGGTTCTCCATAAGCTCAGCATAATTCTCTGCTCTGTGACTGCCAAGAAAATTCTGGACAACCCGCACGAATGCTTCCCATGCTGCTGATTCAGTGGACTTCAGTTTCCTTTAAAACTCATCGGCAAGCATCAGTTCACGGATTTCAGGAACAACAAAAAACGCCTTCCTTCATTTTGGATTCACTTTTCTCGAGACCAAACTAATTTCTTAAATACTGAAAAGCATTGCCGTTTCTGTCCATTGCCTTGACAGAATTTTCAAAGTAATGGTGAATCTAATGAACAAAACGTCCTGAAATGCAATGTTATGTTTAACAGTTAAACCTCTACCTACTGCACCGTCATGTCTGAGTTGAGTCATATAAGACTTGGTAATCAGTAACAAATATTTTTTCTGCTAATTAAAAATTCATCCATCCATCCATTTTCTAACCCGCTGAATCCGAATACAGGGTCACGGGGGTCTGCTGGAGCCAATCACAGCCAACACAGGGCACAAGGCAGGAACCAATCCAGGGCAGGGTGCCAACCCACCGCAGGACACACACAAACACACCCACACACCAAGCACACACTAGGGCCAATTTAGAATCGCCAATCCACCTAACCTGCATGTCTTTGGATTGTGGGAGGAAACCTACGCAGACACGGGGAGAACATGCAAACTCCATGCATGGAGGACCCGGGAAGCGAACCCGGTCTCCTAACTGCGAGGCAGCAGCGCTACCACTGCGCCACCGTGCCGCCCATAATTAAAAATTAATAATTAAAAAAAAAAAAGAATAATGACAAGGTAAACAACTCACAACTGTTAGTAACGTGTGGCGAAATCTTTTATCTCAATGGTATCCCTAGTGGAATTACTGGTATTTATCAAAACAGTTAGCCACCTTTACTGTCCAGTCACCCTAGTTTTCCCATACCTGGAACATCATAACTAAACAACGGGACGTGCTGGACGAAAACGGTTTTCGGATTTGGAGTCAGCAAGTGAAACCTGTTAAAGTAAAGATGAAAGACTCCCAGTAGCAAAATGCTTGTTGAACAGTGTTATCTACCAAAGCTCTAATATACCTTCCTTTTGAAAATGCCCTACTCTTTGATTTTTGCAATGTTGCTCCTTTGTTTTAATCCAAAGTTCAGACACCATGGTGTGCACCACGAAGGCGACATGTGCTGTGTTTCCATTGGACCACTTCAATGGCAAAGAGCTTCTATGTCAGTCCGCTCCACTGAGACACAGACCTGCAGGCTTTTGGTTCTAAAAACACAAAAGACATTTTACATAATGGAGAGCAACAGGAGAGCCCCCCACCCTCTCCACCCCCAAATCCCCCCTCCCACTGATGTTACGGTTTCCAAATTGCAAACAAAATGTCAGGCTCAGTTCTCTTCCTACCCCACCTATTCTCCTCACCCCCTTGAATGATAACAGCATCAGTGCCATCAGCATGAGTTTTCATGTAACCCCTTCATCAGTGTGGGTTCCCCATTTTTCTACTACAGCCCAAGATGAACAGATTCGATTATTTAATCATTCTAAACTGGCCCAGTGTAGATGTGTAACTTGTGATGGACTGATACTGTCTATTGGTGGCTTCTGTTTTACTGCTGATGCTGTCAGGATAAGATTTGCCAGCCATGACTCTAAGTTAACAGTTAAGTGTATCAGAAAATTGTCGAGGCTTTTGCTGTGTTACATAGAAAAAAGACCCATGTGTGATCTGTTGGCACTAAGGATTGCAATTACAGCTGATGAGGTTGATAAAGGTGGCCTCTCAGCTGCCAAAGCATACATTTATACCCAGTGATGGTTTGTTATGCCACATGCCAACTATCACTTAGATTCAGCCATTTCACAGCCTCCTTTTTCCATCCTGTGGCAGTACATTGGCATCAGACAGTTTGGCATTGGAGCACTTTTGGAATTTAAACCACTAAAATGGTGAATATGAATGTTACGATTGTGCCCCATCGAGGATGATAAAACCTGTAGGAAATACAGTTGTGTAAATTTTGTGTTGTTCTTTGCACTTACAGTATATCCAGGTCTTATCAACAACAAATTGTTCATCACAAATATTCCCCTCTGTGTGTCCCTGTAACAGAGAGACTGAAGCCTGAGTGTTAAAATATTCTCCCTGCTTTTTCAGTCATTTTACGCCCATCACAATTGGAAATTCAAGGACAATATGCTTATTTTTGGAATGGTTGTAAGGTTAGAAAACCCTGAATCCACAATATTTGCAGTTAATATAACAGAAGCCCCTGGCCTTTCCTCCTGTTTGATTCCCACATCTCAAAAATGTATTTTTTAAATCAATTGGCAGCGCGGGTATGTGAGTGAGAGTGCCACTTGATGGATTGGCACACTGTCCAGTGCTGGTTTTCTGCCTCACACTTAATGTTGCAGACATAGGCTATGGCTCACTGTGACCTTAAAATTGGATTAACTGGGTCCAAAAGATGGATGGAGGTATAGCACAACTTTCTTTAAAATTCTCACTATCTGTTTAGTATGTTTTAATGTTGGTGCAGGAAAAACTCTAATAAATCAAAAAAAAAATCAAGCTTCTTAAAATTGTGAGCATAATGGTTATGGAGAGTGGCCAAAGGGCAAAGACCAACCTAAGTGGAATGTCAGCGTAATGCAATGCCCACTCACACGCACCCAAGACTCCTTCACTCCTACTGCGCCAGTTTAGAGAGGCCATTTAACCTAACGCGGCCATCTTTGAGATGTGGGAAGAAGACATAATAACAAATGAAGTAGTAATACGTACTGATCAGGGTACTGGACAGTGGCGAGATGTTGCCAGTTTATTAGCACATGCACACATGACAGTAATAACCCTACAGACCAACACACCTATGAAAACCAATGACGACCTGGGAAGAATGGACGCACTCCTAGTTATAGGGTCAGGTTCAAACCTGTGTCTATGGAACTGGGAGGCACCACTACCCATGTGTAACCAGAAGGGGCAGTTTTTTGGAAATCCAGAACAGAGTATACTCAGTGAGTTGTGATTGCTGATCTCTTGCAAATTTTTTCCAAGTTTAATTAATTTCATTAGTGGATTTGATAATTTTTTGTATCACAATGCATACAGTCTGAAATCAAGGGCTAGCATTTGAACCCGGGACCCTGGATCCATGAGGCATACACCAGTCAGCCACAACATTACTAATATGGTGTAGGTTCATGGACTCCACAAGACCTCTGAAGGTGTTCTGGAGTATCTGCCACCAAGATGTTAGCAGCAGATCCTTTAAGTCCTGTTAGTTGCGAGGTGGGGCCTCCATGGATCAGACTCAGGGACCAAGTGAAAACCTTGACCTCTTTGTCATATTTCTCAAACCATTCCTGAACAATTTTTACAGTATGGTAGATACCATTGCCTTGAAGGGGTTTACATGGTCTACAACAGTAGTCTTCAGGTAGGTGGTATGTGTCAAAGTAACATCCACATGAATGTCAGAACCTACATTTTCCCAGAAGAACACTGCCTAGAGCAACACACTGCTTCCAGTGGCTTGCCTTCTTCCCATAGTGCATCCTGCTGCCATCCCGTCCTCAGGTAAACAACATACATGTAGCTGGCCATCCACATGATCTAAAAGAAAACATAATTCATCAGACCAGGCCACCTTCTTTCCATTCTCCATGGTCCTGATATGATGATCAAGTGCCCATTGCAGGCGGTTATGGCAGTGAACAGGGGTCACAAAGGGCACAGTAACAAGTCTGCGGTGACACAGCCCTGAAACTTTTCTCTCGTGGCCAGCATTACATTTTACAGCAGTTTGTGCCATAGTAGCTTTTCTGTTGGATTAGACCAGGCAGGCCAGTTTTCACTTTCCCTGCACATCAGCGAGCCTTGGGTGCATATGACCCTGCTGCTGGTTCTCTGTTTGTCTTTCTTTGGACAACATTTTGTAGGTACTAACCACTGCATGCCGAGAACACCCACAGGTCCTGCCATTTTGGAGATGCTCTGACCATGTCGTCCAGCCATTACTATTTGTCCCCTGTCAAAGTTGTTCAGATCCTTACACTTGGCCCATTTTTCCTGCTTCCAACACATCACCTTCAAAAACTGAATGTTTAGTAATTATATGTAATATATCCCACCCATAGCAGCTGCCATTGTAATGAGATAATCGATGTTATTCACTTCACCTGGCAGTGGTTTTAATGTTGTGGCTGATTGGTGTATAAGGCTTTAAAATATTAGCAGCCAGGTCCTGGTGCTTATTGCAAATGCTAAATCCTCAGACTTAAGACCTGATCTGCCTTAGTGGTGATTTCTATAACACTAATTCTTTGACTTATGATGACTTCTATGGAGTCAAATGTCTGATGCCTGTCTCATCTCTAGGGGTGTGTTCTCATATTTCATGTAGTCAGTGTTAGGTTTGTTTGTCTGCCTGTCTCTTCAGGGGAATCAGGCGTTCAATATTCATCCAACATTGCTGTGTTACATCAGTAATTAGCTGTCTGAGCCCTTTGGACTCTGTTACTGTCTCCCTGAACTCTAAATAACTCTAGAGAGCCTCTTCACATTCTGCTTCGGGTGCAGTGATAACATATCCAACCATGTTTAAAAGTAAAATGCCATAAACTCAGGGCATTGTTAACTCGATCTTATTTCTTGGGTCTTTTGATTAGGTAATGTTCAATTAGTTTCTTTTTATTTCCTTATCCAGGAGACAGCATGATCATGATCCAGATGTATACTCATAAATCGTTCAGTTCATGGCAAATACATCGGTGCATAAAAAAAGCAAAAATGGTACTGGTGCATAAATAATTAATGTGAGTTGGATCACACGCCATATGCCTTCCCATTTGACATTGCCCATCAAGTGAATTAATGGGTATAGTTCAGAATAGTAGCATTTTATCAACACCCAGTGAAACACCATATGTGCTTTAGCCCATTCCCTTATGAATGAAAAATGGCGTAAACATGAAGATAAAAGGTCTCTTCTATATTAGACAGCAGCATTAAATAATTTAGCATATCCAACCAGCAATCTATCTCTCCATTTCTGAATCTGCTCGATCCGATTCAGGGTCACTGAGTGCGGCCTCTGTCATGTCAGCATTGTGTCCACTCTGTATGGGGCATCGGCCCACAAAAGGGCTCACACACCAATATACCCACACTTGTCCAGTGTGAAGCTGGGAATCAACTGATCCAGCATGTCTGTAGGCGATGATAAAGCCGAGACTCAAACCATGAGATAGGAACACAGAGTCGCCATGCTGGCCTGATTTAGAATGGACATTAACTTTTACCAATCTAACCATTAGAAACTTTCTAGCTTTTTGATTTTGATTGTTCACCTCCATTAATGATTCTTTAACTATTTTGGATATTGATATTTTCTATCTGAGCTACATGTCTGTATGAAAATGTGCTATTTAAATAATCTTGTTGCTGTTATTGATTTCATATAAATGACATTAACCCATCTATACTACTATGTTTTAGTTTAAAAATGCAGACATTAGTGTCCATTTTCACCTTTTTTCCACATTCCCCAATGCCACATCCTTCTGAAAACACTGGCTTGTTGCTGTAATGTGGACAGGCAAAAACACAGTTTTTCAAAAATGCAGACAATAATCTGATTTGTTTGTTCTTATTATGCGGCTTTCCCTTAATTGGACCTTCCTCATGATAATGTCTCATTCTCTGATTGGTCACCCTTCATGGAAGAAAATCATATTCCAAAATATCAGACGTAGAAGAGTTGTTTCCCATGGCGCCTGCCATGTTGCTTACCCATATGCATCTAAATTGGATTTGGTACAGTTTAAATGCTGCATATATGCGTAAAAAGCAAATAGATTATCTGTTGTTGTAGCTTTGTGATAAATCCCGTGACTGGCACTGTTACAGACCCTTTTACGATTTTTCTGCCAATGCAAGCATGCCCAGTGTAGTGAACATCTACATAATATGTATTTTCGGTCATTTTAGTGTAGATGGAGATATATTCGCTAATAATATGAAAATGCAGTATGGATAGAGACTGTTTTGGTGTAGCTTTTAAATGAAAACATACTAGTGTGGTCAATAGCCTTAAGCTGCAGCAAAAAAGTCACATTATACTTGTTAAACCAGCAGTTTTCAAACTATGGGGCGCTGAAGCTGTACAAGGGGGGCATCGAATAAATGAACATCAAAATTAATTTTTTGCATTTTTATTTCAAATATCACAACAAATGCATTGTAACTAAAATTAAAATAAAATATTTCAAAGGCATAGATCTAATGACTAATATGTGCCTGCTTTAAAGTACGCAGCCTGTCCAAGTTTGGTTTGATATTCGAGATATCGAGACACTCTGAGCTCCTTTTCTATTTGAAGTTTATTTCAATGATAAGTGGCGGCGCTGTTTAGGCTTTTATAGTCACGTATTTTCAATCCAGAAAGTTCGGGACGTATCAGTATCTGTCGCGAACATTCGGGTAACATTGGATCAGGTGATAATGTGGCGCAACTGCATCACATTGACAGTGTAGCAAATATTGCCAAATTGAGTTAATTAATTTACTGCGTATTGGGTTATTTTCATGATACAACTAACAGCGGTATAATATTTGTTGGACGAAAATACGTTTGTCTCGCGCAGATTGACTTCATCGGTGTCATCGTTTACGAGATTTTTAAAAATTAAAACATATTTAATCGTTTCTTTACATAAAAAATAATTAAATAAGAATAAATAATGTATTCTTTGTTTTTGGGATTAGAATTACTACCAGCGCAGTGGTAGCGCTGCTGCCTCGCAGTTAGGAGACCCGGGTTCGCTTCCCGTGTCCTCCCTGCGTGGAGTTTGCATGTTCTCCCCGTGTCTGCGTGGGTTTCCTCCCACAATCCAAAGACATGCAGGTTAGGTGGATTGGCGATTCTAAATTGGCCCTAGTGTGTGCTTGGTGTGTGGGTGTGTTTGTGTGTGTCCTGCGGTGGGTTGGCACCCTGCCATGGATTGGTTCCTGCCTTGTGCCCTGTGTTGGCTGGGATTGGCTCCAGCAGACCCCCGTGACCCTGTATTCGGATTCAGCGGGTTAGAAAATGGATAGATGGAATTACTACCAAAAACAACACAAGGCATTTTAACAGTTATTAAAGCACTTATAAATAAATAAATTGCAAATATTTCATCGAAGTTAGCCGAACACATGCAAATCTTATGGAAGTAAAAATGATAGGATACCACGACATGGCACGAGTATCACCTTTGTTCGTTGTATCATGGGTTATTCTCATCTATTTTACATTATGCAGGGGGCGCCAAATTATTCCAGGTAGAAAATGGGGGGTGTGAAATATGAAAGTTTGAGAACTGCTGTGTTAAGCTAATGTTAAGCTACTTTAACATGGCCTTTTTATAACTTCACTTTAACATAATCCTGATACTCTGTATGTTCAATTCTTCATAATAACTATTCATGGTGGCTCTAAAATCCGTACTGACCCCTACTCTCTCTTCTGTTTCTTTTTCCGGTTTCTTTGTGGTGGCGGCCTGCGCCACCACCTACTCAAAGCATCATGATGCTCCAACAATGATGGACTGAAAGCCAGAAGTCTACGTGACCATCATCATCAGGTCCTTTCATGAAAATATGATGATTTATGTTAGGTAGAATGCCCAGAGGGGACTGGGCGGTCTCTTGGTCTGGAACCCTACAGATTTTATTTTTTCTCCAGCTTTTGGAGTTTTTTGTTTTTCTGTCCACCCTGGGGACCTTACTCTTATTCTATGTTAATTAATGTTGACTTATGTTTATTTTTATTGTGTCTTCTATTTTTCTATTCATTTTGTAAAGCACTTTGAGCTACATTTTTTTGTATGAATATGTGCTATATAAATAAATGTTGATTGATTGATTGATGTGGTCTTCAATGGGACGAAAACACATATGAACAAGTTTAATAAGAACAGACTATTCAATCCAACACAGACTTTTGCAAAACATCATCAGGTCTCAGTTTGGAAAGCAAGTTCAAATATCTGATCATTGCTTCATAACCTATTCTGGATATGTATGATTCACTCTTAACCAGCTCCCATCAGCTCCATTATATAAATAGCTTTAAATTAACAGCTGCTATTTACCATAGTAATTCACCTCATAATTAGAAACAATTGTGTTCAACCAGAAACTCATACCTGTTCTGACACTGAACAAGAGTAGGCAAATAGAAGAGAGGGTTCAAAGATGGGGGGGGTATACACAATTAAAGTCAAATTGTACACGGCAAAACAAAAATGAACCAAAAGAATCTTGCAACTGAAGCACAATACACAAAACCAAAATCAAAGTCGTTATTCTCTCAAAAGAGATCTAACTAGCAGGAAATTCAACTCACTAGCTATTGTTTGGAGATTTCTTTTTATATCCTGAAACTTGTAGAAGGGTGGATAGTGTGCCCCTATAGCGGCTGTGCAGAAAGGTGTGGGCTGAGTGAGACAGCGAGCTCAGCTGATGTCACCCTGACGTGCTCTGCTTGCATGCAGTCTCAATGTGGCCAAGAATGGCCAAAGTTCTTGAAATGCTCATGCTTTGAAGAAACTCTTTCTGAGGGTCACTCTAATTAAGACAGATGTGGGCATGCAGCTGACCACCAGCAGTTACCACAATGTAAAATGTACATCCTGGGATGGACTGTGGCGTGATTTCATGCTAAAACACTTGGCATAGTCGGCAGGAGTTTCACTTTGAACGTACACCATTTAGAGGCGCTGCTGCACAGCAAGGTGGGGGGCTAAGCGATAGAGCAAGCTCAGCTGATGAATTCTGGAAGCAGTCTGCTTGCAGGTGGTCTGTGTACCTGAGAATGGAAATTCTTTTATTGCTCTTGCTTTAGAGAATCTGCTTTGTAATCTAGATATTGTGGTTGAGCACCGGCAGTTACCACAGCTCTGCTCTGGACTACTTTCTGCACTCTTAACTGTATATCTTTTTTTGGAGACAAAATTGCAGATGAACCCTCAGAAATGTGTAAGCATACAGACCCTGTATGCTAATAATTATGTGCAGTTCCCTTATGTGAGCCTTATAGTCCTAAACATCGTGTTCCCCGATCATTTAATATCAACTAACCTAATGAAAAGCTTTTTATGCATCAGCGATCCTCTGTTTCAAATGTAACCTGTACTGATCTCATCTGTCAAAAAAGGTGCTAAAATCACCAAACAAACTTGTGCCACTCTCCCCTATACAAAGTTTTTAGCCCTGCATTGAATAGTAAATGGAAGTTCACATGTCCCAAAGTTTGTAAAAAAAAAATATATATATATATAATTTATCTCTCTGAGACAAGTAGGGACCACCACTGTGGAACGACCAACAGACTGTATTAAAAGGTAGCAAAGATGTCCATTACCATCAATTGTGAGGTCTATGTGTGGGCTTCAGAACACAGAGGTGAGGGTCCATTCTTAGTGTCCATTATATAAAAGTAAATTTACCTCTTGGGACAAATAAAGTTCTATCTATCTGTTAAGATGTCTGTCACTGACTACAGCAATTCAGGCCAGCTGAGCCTGGCATCAGTCTCCAGAGCAGATAGTCAGCAAGGAAAGGTCACACCAGCTAATTCCATCAATAACAAAAGACATTGTAAATTAAAAATACTGCCTGCATTTATAGATAGATACAGTATATAGAGACAGTGTCTTGAAAAAGTATTTAGGCCCTAGAACTATTTTCACATTTTATTGCCACAGATTCTAAACACCCAAATATTACAGTACTGTTCTTCATCTAATCCATAAAACGGTGCACATCAAGCTGAATCAGAAGAAGCACAAATAAAAACTTTTCAATAATTTACTAAAATTGAAAAATCCAAATTGTGAGATTTAAAAAGCATTCTGCTCAGGTTTAATGTATTACTGTACCTTACTGACTCATCCAGTCTGTAGATGGTCTCCACCCGTCCTCAGTTCATTTACGGGGATAAGAGGCCCCCACTCCGCAGGTCCAGCAGTATGGTAAAGCAAAGAAAAATGGAGATAAAAGAGGCACTAAATAGACTTCACAGCCCAGTGCATTCCATATGAAAGTACAACCACACTCCTGAGGTCAGGCTGCCCACCAAAAACAAGTGGCACTTGTCAGAGGGGCTACCGTGACAGCCACTGTCACTTTGACTGAGCTACAGGAGTCAGTGACAGTGAATTGGAGGGGATGTCCACTGCTCAACAAACTCCATTTCCTTCCAAAAATGGGCAGCTTATTTTTCTGAGCAAAATGGGAGATGTGGAAAAAAAAAATAAAAAAAAAACAAATAAAACTAAACCTATCAACCAAATCTTAGCAAAAGACAAGAATCAAAGTTGAGATTAAACAGGCAAAGCATTCAAACAGAATGAAACAATCAAGAAGCACAAAAGCAAATATTCTCTTTTTATTCAGAAGTTATAAACCACAGATTGGACAATGAAAGAAGTCCCCAGCCGACCTTTTATCCCGTCGTACCGATTACCCGCTTGTCACGACCCATGAAATCACGTCGCCTTAGAAACATCGGACGCAGCACTAACGACGGCTCCAAGATTGGTGCGGTTAGAAAGACGTGAAAATACCGATTAAGACGTTAGATTTTACAAAATAATATCACATGAGCCCAGTCTTGAAACTACAAGGCACTGCACAAAAAGGGCCTTTATAGAAGAATGGGAAGGAAAAAAGCATAAAAACTTCTTCGTCCATAAACAACTTGCAAAGCATAATTTGGAAGATACTGCAAAGATGTGGCAGAATGTCTTGAGATTTCATGAAACTAAAGTGGATCATTAACACTAAGCAACATGAGTGTCGTAAATCTACCACAGCATCTCGCTTGCGGACTTTGATTGAAGAAGGTAAGTTAGATATTGGTCAAAGGTTATTGTTGCTATCAGGGTTGTGACCGGTCATTTTTAAGAACTGGCATTACAGAAACAGCTTTGAAATCAGCTGGTGTTAAGCTGGCATCTGGCAATAATGTTTATATTGTTGTGGAGACATTTGGGCTCACGACATGACAACACAATTTGATAAATGCAGTGAAGCAGGCGATAAAGCTCATTGCCGACATTAGGCTGAAGATGTGGTGACCGAGAATTTATTCAAGGAAATAGTAAGACAGGAAAATATAAGAGGATGCAAAGCAGTCACTCTTTTTCATTTTTTTTTTTTACTTTATCTCCTAAAACACCACGCACCATCACCAGGCTCCACAGGCATCGTCAAGTACACAAACAGATCCATGTGGAGAAAATCAAAAGAGAAAAAGCAGCCTGTTGTTTACTTTTAATACTAAGTGCTTAAATGAGAACAGGCATTGTAGAGCACAGACTCTTCAGCAAGCTTAGTTTGCAGTTTTCCCATTAAAGACATTTGGTTTTCTAATTTAAGATTTCCTGTTCTAATTGAATCCCACTCTTATCAGCCTACTTTCATTTCTTTGCTTGGCTTCAGGCCTGCAGCAGTCTGTACACAGGAGGAGACGTGATAGAGCGATGCTCAGTGAGACATCAGGAATAGAGAGGGTGAGAGTCTGGGCAGGCCTGAGCAGCAATGCAAAGCAGCCGTCTGATTCTCTAATTGGAATATCCATTTGTGATTGCACATTTTGTGTCATTTCTTCTTTTCACGTCTGTCCATCCTTACCAGCAAACCAGCCTGTGGTCTGAATGCGGGATCTGTCATTGCTCAAAACGGTGGAGGGAGAAATACGTGGCTCCTGTTTAATTTCCTTCCAGTTAACAGCACAGATGAGTCAGTCCGTCTAGCTGTTTAAGCAAATCTCGTCATCATGTCAGAATGCTTTTCCTTGTGAGGGTCATGGTGGCAGCAGGCCAAGCAGGTCAGCCCAGCCTTCCCTGTCCCCAGCTACAGATTGTAGCTCTTCGTAGAGAATTCCCAAGCATTCCCAAGCCACCACCCCCCCTAGAGTGTCTTGTATTTGCCATAGAATTTCCACCTAGTGGGATATGCCCTGGGCTGCTATAGGGAGAGCCTTCCAGGGGGTCTCCTTGCTACATGCCTATACCACCTCAGCTGGCTTTACTCAGTCCAGAGGAGTAATGGCTACTTTGAGGCTCTCCCAAATTGCTGAGCTTTTTGCCCTACCATGGCATATCAGGCCAGCAGCCCTGCTAACAAACCACTTGTACTCATTGTTTCGATCATGATTCACAGCTCATGACCACAGGTAGGACAGAGCATGTGGCACATCCAGCAAACTAAGGTTTATTGGAAATGAAATTCCAATTCTTTGATAACCCAATTCTTAATTTACTGCCTTTAGTTACATTTACGTTGCTAACTGAAACACAAGTATTGTGATGCACTAAGGTGAGAGGTTGTACATAAATGTGGGAAAACAACTGCAAGATGTCTAAACTGGTCGTGGGCACCTTGTGGTACACTGGCGCCTCGTCCTGCATTTGTGCCTGATGGCACCTGGGGAGCTTCCAATATGGCATCAGAATAAGTGGACTTGGAAAATGAATGACTGATATACAGAATGTTTTCCATTATAATTGTTACTGTATAAAATGATATATATATATATTTTTTGAATTTTATTTAGCATTATGGTATTTTACAGTATCTTAGTGATTAGTAATTCTGCTTTACAGTTCCACAGCCATCAGCTGGTGTTTATATTTGGCTTCTGTCATCTACCAGCATCTTTGTGGGCTTTTCCAGTGGTACTCCTGTTTTCAATAACATCTGAAGGATTTTCTTGATAAAGCTGTAATTGTGCAAATATGTACGTGCAAGTGAGAACTTTAAAGGAATACTTCACTCAAAACTGATAATTTTTTATATATGTTACCTCCCTCGTGTACTTTGCAGTGTTCTCATATTTTCATGCAGAATAGAGAGAAAGGTTGTGATAGAAGCTAATTGTGACCGATGCTCTACAGTGGCAAAAAATGTGAAAAACATACATAGAATAAAAAGAGAAAAAATATGATGTTACGTTGTATAATTCATATGTCTATTACCTGTTATAGGTACAAAATGTACTAAATGTGTGCTTTCTTGCTAAAATACTGTAAAACAGTTACTCAGTGAATTATCAGCGGATATCATAAACAGGAAACTCAAATCCTCTTTGGACTGACTTTTTGAATTGAAGACGGGATTCTTGACCTGTGAATGAGGGGGACGGGGAGGTGTTCAGTTCAAATAGTCAGTCTTTAAGACATTAGGTTTTCTGTTCATGCTGTGCAACGATAATAACAGAAATAACTACTTAAAGCCCTGTCCACATGGACATTCTGAGTGACTTAAACATTTAAGTTGTGTTTTGTAGTGGCGCTTAATTGACTTCAATATGACTTTACATTCACGTTTGTTTGCCTCTGGTAAATGCCAACCTGCAGCCCTGATTGTATTTTTGTATATTTACCTGTGGGAGGCAGTTATCAAACAGTCCAGAGTGTTTATAACCGGAGGTTCATCCTTCATTGGATCTGCAAAATATGGATCAGTTGGCTTAATTAGACCTGAACATTGACATCCTTGTGTTAAAAATCCTCCTGGTACGACGACATACCAGAGAAAACTTTACTGCCGTTACTGGGTTTACCCTCTGACTGCACCGCATGTGTGTAATGTACGAAGAAAGACGACAAATTCTGCATAAGTTCTTCAAATACTGTCAGATGTCAATTTCGAGTTCAACTAAAATGTGAGTCAGTATTAGCCCTGAGTGTGGCTACTTGACACCTTGAAGTAAGCAATTTACAAACAGTTCTTACATGTGCACTCACCAGAGGCATTAATAAGTTACTTCATTAGCACAAACCTATAAACGTTTTTGAATATTTCCATTATTATTTCTGTTTTGTTGATAATGTGTGTAAATTTGTGTATATATATATATAATTTGTGTATATATAAACATGTAATCATGGGACATATGTGGTCCTCCATAATATTAAATGAATGACATGTAAACGCAATATAGACGACTCCTTCGTGTTCATCTGTATTTTGGCAGAAAATGATGCCAAGAAAAAGCTGCATGCAACGTTTTTTTGGTGCCATCTGAAAGCGCATCCAACCGAATGCAAGTGGTGAAATCCCGTGTGGACAGGGCCTTAGAGTATTTTGGCAAAAAAAGCATTCACTTTGAACATTTTGTGCATACGACTGGATAACTGATGTGTGAATTATGCAACACTCGTAAAGTGAGCTTTTATACCTAGTTGCTTCTGGATCCCCTTAACTTTCTAATTAAAAAATATAGGTTTACAAAATGGATGGATTATGGTGTTTCATACTTCTTACATTTTTAAATTTGAAAAAAGTTTAATTACTTTATATATGTTATTATCTAACAACAAAATTCCCCGGGTTTGTCCTTCAAATAATCAAATACAATTCTACACAAAAAATCTCTTTTCCTATCGCACTTCATCTGCATTTTCTTATTTGCCCTTAAGACATGATCGATGGCATCAGTTCTGCAAAGTGAACTAAAATTCTGCCTTTCCAATTTCAGTTTCAGTTTTCTAACCTTTTTCATGTGATAATTATTTGCTCAAACTCTGCATGAAATAATAACTAAAATGTGAAAGTTGCAAGTAAGTTTGACTCATTTATTAACATCTGAACTGTTTAGTCCTGTTTGTCATCTTTAGTAATGATTGTTGTATTAGTGATTTTCTGGGTTGAATATATAAAGTGAGCGTGTAACGTGCTTGACAAGAAAATCATTCTGGCTACAGGTTTTCTGATATTTTCATAACATTATTAGTTTAGTAATTCCAGGGTTGAGTTTAACTAAATAAATGTAACGAAATGCATTTTTTAAATTCATTTTGTTTTGTACGTCATTTTTAGGAATTAATTTAGTGTAGTTTTTTATGTGTGTTTTGGCCTTCATCATTCATTTTCTTCCACATGTTCTGATTTAACTGTAAGTTCTTCATGATCAGTGTGATAAGCAGGAATAAGAATGACTGTAGATCTTTTTGTAGATGTAGACTGTGGTTGATGCATTTCCTGTTGCAGGTTTCCATGCACATTTTTTAAATCCTTCACTTTCTGTTCTGTGCTCTGCTGATGCAGGTTTTCTTTTCTTTTCATCAAACTCTTCTATAGTTTTTGGGCCTTTATATTTATTTATGTCTTGATTAAATGTAGTTTCCTTGGTGTGAAGTGATCCTACTTACATGATATATTTTAAACGTGTTGTCAGACACGTGCGCATGGGGAACAGTTTATCTGAGTATCTGTCAGCCAGACCAGAGGTTGCCGTTCTCACCTGACCCTCTCCCATTTTATTTCCTTGCAGCCCAGCTGAGGACCCTGACTCATAGTGACATCACCATTAATCCACCCCCTGCTGACATCACTTCCGGCCAACCCCGATGACATCTTTTCTGCTACCCAGAATTCCTCTTCCTGCCACATCAGTTCTGGTTTTTCTGACTCCACCTCTTCCTCCTACCCACCATATTTATAGGGCAGTCTCAGTTTGTGTGCCAGTTCAATTGTGAACTCTGCTTTGTAAAACATGTTTTCTTTGCTCCCAAACCTTTTTCAGTCTGTTGCCTGATGTCTTATCACTGTATTAATAGCTGCAATCAAGCCATTTCCTTTCTTACTTTCCCACATGCCTGGACTGTTTCAGCCAGGCTGTGTTTCACATCTTATGTTTGCTATCTCGTTTATGGTATTGATTTATTTTTTTGTTAATATTGTCCTATTCATTTCATTATTTTTATGCTCTCCTGTGTTCCTTAGATTTTGTGGGTAGGACCTCAAGAGGTGGGGCCACCTTGACCACCCTGAGCTTATACATTGTGGGCATTGTGAGGCTGTGAAGTGGAACCTTCAGTGCTTCATTAATGTTTGGAGACTGCTGTTCTTTGTCAGTATTGATTTTTCTGGCTTTTGGGATTTCTGCTTCTGTTCTTTCTGTTCTTGGATTTTGATCACAGGGTGCAGATTAAGTTTTGTTGCTGTGAGTTGTCTTGTTAGGCAACCCTTTTTGACTTTGGCCTTTGTGCAGACTCAATAATGCGGAAACAAATGATTCCATATTATTAGATATGGCCGGACTTAATAAGGAGTTTGAAAATTACTTATCATCTAGCCAAAATTAACTTGTAATTCTAACAGAAGAAGGCAAATGAAATGTTTTATTTATTTTTTGATAAATCAGAAATCCCACCACCATTTTTTGACATTACACCCAATGGCGCATCATTGAAAAAATTGTATTTAATCTAAATATCTGATATATACAGTACCAATTTGTAGGGTCATGGCCATCATACATGTTTCTGCATGTGTACAGAATGACAATTCAGCTCCTAATAAATGCTTCGGTGTAAAACATTCATATAACATTGCCTTTGAATGATAATGTGTTCCTGCTTTGTGTAACAACATTCCTTTCACTGTTCAAATTTAATCTTGTGAGAGCAATACTGTATTTTCAGGAAACATAATTAAAGCTTTTCCTTTAAAAAGATCTTTCTAAGAGATAGCAATAATTGCTCCCACTTGTGTGCGGCACATTAATAAGTGCACACAGATAGAACTTATTCTTAGCTCAGGGCTGAAGTGCATGACATTGCCACCTTACAGAAGTTGTGTCACAAATGCGTTTCCTGGGCTCCTTGTAGGGATTTCACGGGGGCTTTCTCCAGGTAGTTGGTTTTGCCCCTTAGGAGAACAAATCAAACTGTGTTGGTGTAAGTACCTATGTAAAGCTGGGCTTTGGTTTGAACTACAACTGAGCCTTGTTGGGTCATTCCTGGAAGTGATGCTAAGATTAGTATGTCCTGTCAGGGATGCCAGCTTCCTAAACAAAAGAAGTCCTAAAATAACTAATCTGAGCGAATTGCATGGCAGCTGTGAGGCATGTTAGCCTATACATGGCTTCCTGCTTTATGTTGATAGGCCTCTAAAAGGTTGCCTGATGCTTTTTTATGTATGATGTGCATCAAAACTGTTGACCCAGAACACTTAGTGAAAAATGCCAAAAGCAAAGCGGGTTAGCATTTACAACAAACAGGTCTGATTTCTTAATATCCACCATATATGCAGAATCACATATCCATCCCTCCATCCATGCATCTATTTTTGAACTGTCAGATATGCTTGCTTAGGAGGGGTACCCTCAAGGATTTAAAAAAAATCAGGTAATTATCCTCCAGAGAGAATGGGGTTGGTGTCATTTACCTCCTCTTCTCTTTTTGACAGCTCTGGTCAGGAACACTACTGATGCCATTTCCATAGCCAGAACGGAAATCCCACCCCTTTCTCTCTGGGTCATATGTAAATGCTAGAAAACCCAGAATTCGGCATTGATTTGAAGAACCAGTATTTGGTGGGAGCTCTTTTAAGCCTACAGAAATGTCCTAAACTTAAGAGAACTTTATTGCCATTCCCATTTGTTGATTCCATCATTTGTTAGACTTACCTGTTAAACAGGGTTTTACCAGGTTGGTATCCCAAAACTTCAAGGTGCCTTTGCATTTTATTTTACGAGTGGCATAGTCAGCAGGATTTGGACAGGACATGACAGAGCTGAGCAGCCTTTTGGCACTGATCCAGTCTCTACATAATACACTTCATCAATTGCAAGTTCAAGTCATGACACAATGGACAAAGTTCTTGGAAACAGAGGTATGCAGAGCCGCACAGGATGTGCTAAAAGAAACCCGTGATCACAGGTATTGTTACCACTTTGCCTTTGTGATGACACTTAAGCATATTCATTATTATTTAAGCACACTGCAACCAGGCACCATTGGCCTAAGAAGGAATGGGCGCATGCTGTATAATTACTCCATTTCTAATGGAGGAAGAGTTAAACGACACTCTTTTTGTAGGATAATTACCTGAGGTCTTAGAATCTAGCTTACCAGATACCAGATCATAGAAAGACACACATAAACATCCAACTTAAAGCCACCAATGAACCTGAGATGTGCATCTACAGTATGAGATGAGGGAGAAAAACCAGATTACCTGGTGACCAAATAAAATTAATAAGCTGAGACTTGAACTCAAGACTCTGGCCACTCCTCATAAAAGTGAAAAAATCAATAAACTGTATAAAGTGTATGTTGGGACCGTTGGAGCTTCACGTACAATCTCTGTATAAGACCTACTGGCCTTTTCTCATTCGAAGTCTTGGAGATCTACAGAAAAATCATTTTCGAATCCTGGGGTGGTGCAAGAGAAGAAGCTTCCTTGCTAAAGGCACTGCAGCTTCTTCAGGATTCCCAGTAGGGCCAGTGACTCTCTCTGTAATTTCCTCTTTTCACTCCCCCCACCCCCTCATGCTTCCTTCAGTAAGGAGGTTGAAGACAAGGCCAGATATCAATTAGACAGCACAACATGGTAATTAACAGCAAATTGAGGAAACAATGACCTCATCAGGGCAAGCAAGCACTGCATCTATCCAAAAAAAGACAATTAATGTTAAGAAGGCAGCTGCCATGTGGGAGTACCAAACAGACCACTAAAACTTGGCATTTAAGCAGCGTCTAAATACTTTCCCCAAATTAACCTCTCCTCCCTTGTTGACGACTCCCCACCTCACTAGTAGGCCCTAGCGGCTTTAATTTCATGACTTTTTGAACTGGCTACTGGCAGTTCTGATTGGATAGCCAACTTCAATTCATTGCTGGATTTGGGTAAACCTCCTTCCTCCTTAGCAGGCAACCATAAAAAGTACTGCACAGACCCCAAGGGGGAGCTTTTCATAAAATTTTATTATTATGATTGTTGTTGTTTTAAACTGCATGCAAGTCCCTAATGTGGATGTAGAGGATGACAGGAAGTTACAGTTTACAATGGAATTCACAGGAAAGACTGCTGCTCAAGGTTTCCTTTTATAAAGCCTTTCTATTTGCCTCTTTCATTAATATTTTTACTACATAAAATCTTAGTAAAAAGCATAGCTGTTCTTGACACATTACTATTGACCAGTTTGTTTTCTGTATAGTGGTGCATTCTCGGGTTCAAGTATATTTAACTTTTCTTTGTTTTGAATTACTATTTGTCTTGTAGTTTTTGTTATTATGTAATTTTTGTTAATACACATATAAACTGCTCAAAAACATTTAAGGAACACTTTGAAAACACATCACATCTCAATGGAAAAAAAATCCTGCTGGATATCTAATCTGATATGGACTGGCTAAAGGAATGAAAGAATGCCACATCATTTGATAGAAATGAAAATTATCAACCTACAGAGGGCTGAATTCAAAGACACCCCAAAAATCAAAGTGAAAAAATTATATGGCAGACTAGTCCATTTTGCCGAAATGTCATTGCAGCAACTCAAAATTGTACTCAGTAGTTTGTACGGCCCCCACGTGCTAGTATGCATGGCTGACAACATCGGGGCATACTCCTACTGAGACGACGGATGGTGTCCTGGGGGATCTCCTCCCAGATCTGGACCAGGGCATCACTGAGCTCCTAAACAGTTTAAGGTGCAACCTGGCGGCGTCAGATGGACTGAAACATAATGTCCCAGAGATGTTCTATTGGATTTAGGTCAGGTGAGTGTGGAGGCCAGTCAATGGTATCAATTCCTTAACCCTCCAGGAACTCCCTGCATACACTTGTCACATGAGGCCAGGTATTGTTGTGGACCAGGAGGAACCCAAGACCCACTGCGCTAGCACAGGGTCTGACAATGGGTCCAAGGATTTCATCCCGATACCTAATGGCAGTCAAGGTGCCGTTGTCTAGCCTGTAGAGGTCTGTGCGTTCCTCCATGGATATGCCTCCCCAGACCATCACTGATCCACCACCAAACCGGTCATGCTGAATGATGCTACTGGAGGCAACCTGCCGGAGGTCATTTTGTAGGGCTCTGGCTGTGCTCACCCTGTTCCTCCTTGCCCAAAGGAGCAGATACTGTCCTGCTGATGGATTAAGCCCCTTCTGCGGCCCTTTCCAGCTCTCCCATATTAACTGCCTGTGTTCTGGAATCTCCTCCATGCCCTTGAGACTGTGCTGGGAGACACAGCAAACCTTCTGGCAATGGCACATATTTATGTGTCATCCTGGAGAAGTTGGACTACCTCTGCATCCTCTGTAGGGTCCAGGTATCACCTCATGCTACCAGTAGTGACACCGACCGTAGCCAAATGCAAAATTTGTGGAAAAAACAGTCAGAAAAGATGAGGAGGGAAAAATGTCAGTGGCCTCCACCTGTTAAACCAGTACTGTTTTGGGGGTCATCTCTTTGTTGCCCCTCTAGTGCAGCTGTTGTTAATTTCATTAACACCAAAGCAACTGAAAGTGATTAACAACCCCCTCTGTTACTTAACTGATCAGGTCAATAGCCTAGAAGTTTCATTGACTTGTTGCTAGATTAAAAAGTGTTCCTTTAATTTTTTGAGCAGTATATTTATTTGTGATTTAATATTTATGTATTATGTATTTAATGTTGTGGGACAACCAGGGCTCAGAGAATTGTTGTGAGAAAAGTAAAAAGAACTATGTGAGGATAACACGGTATGAGAATCTGAACAAACCAGGGTCAAAGCCAAAAAGATCAGGCAATCAAAGTACAAGAGCAAAACGAGAATTAGGGGTCAAGGCCTGAAAGAGGCTCATAACAAAGCCTGCTCCTGGGGCCCTTTGTTACAGAAGCAAACTTTTGCTGCAGTTTTTGGAAAGCTGCCTTTTTAGGTAAATGCCTTCTTGCCTCATTGTTGTTGTTTTTGTTCTTTTTGTTTATTTCAAATATATTTCAGTATTTATAAAGATTCTTATTTATATATGTCTTTCAAGCCAGAGGTTTATGTGACTCCTTTCTCTTGTTGAGCATTTTTGTGTATTTTGTGTCATTTAAACATGTTTTTTGAACGTTTCAATTTATTTGCTAAGCAGATGCTTTTTTCGAAAGCCACTTACAAAAGAGGTCAAATAACCAATTAAACCTCCATTTCTGGGACTGTTTGGAAACAAGTGTTACAGAACAGGTGAGAGAACAAGCCAGTTAGTGAAAGGGGATGATTAGGGTGCCAGAATGGACAAGGCAGTGATGATCAATTTTCTCCAGGATATTGGGATAAACCCTACTCTTACGAAAGATGCCCAGGGATTGTTTTACGTCTCATCCAAAGGACAGCACCATAGGAGACATATTGCGCAATTCAAGAAATTCAAAACACTTTACTTGAAGAGGGGAGGCCACTTCAACAACAACCAATGTGCAGCATCCATATGGATGATGCAACGGTAGCCATTTTGCACCAGTACACTCACCACTCATTAGATATTAGGTGGTGAAGGGGTAAGAGAGACAGTTAGCCAATTAGAGACAGGGGATGATTAGGGGGCCAGAATGACCAGGCCATGATGGCCAATTTAGCCAGGACATCGGGATACACCCTACTCTTTATGGAAGATGCAGAGAGATCTTTTGTGACCACACAGAGTTAAGACTTTGGCTTTATGTATCATGCAGAGGACAGTGCCATTCTTGTAGCAGTGTCCCTGTCACTGCACTGGGTTATTGGAATTCACACACAGGCCACAGGTTAAGCGCCCCCTGCTGGCCACACCAACACCTGTTTCAGCGGCAAACCCTAGCTTTTTCTACAGTGTAGGTGTTCTCCCATTCAAGTACAGGCCCGAATATGCTCAGCTTCAGGTGGATGACCTGTTCTGAAGCACAGGTGGTGTGGCTGCTATAGATGGCGCTCCTTCATCTAGTATCGGTGGGAGAAGCAGAGATTCTAGTTTACATCATGTGGTCCTCTAGAGGGAATGACAGATACAACTATGTATAATTGGAATAGCATTGATAAGAAAAACCACGGAGTGTGAATATATGGCCTAGCGTGGAGGCGCATATAGAGAGAAGAGAAGAGGGGAGGGCACTGCACCAGTCCTTGGCAAACCCGCCAGGTTTGCATGGTGCACCCTTGAAATCTCTCCTCGCCAAGACACACTGTACCACCTGATTAAGAAGATAAACTCAAACCACCTGACAGCATCCCAGTGATGCCAAGGTCAGATATGTGGGCAAGGAGGATCTATTGGTTGACTGAGGAGAGATCTAGGAGAATGAAAACAGATGACATTTTGAAACAAAAATCCCCTTTTTGGGCCTGTGTAGGCCAAAGTCTGCTCCCTTTCCTGGATGGGACATCCATTTTATAGTCCCTTCTGGGAAAGAGAACAACATCAATCCATCGTTGCCTGCCATTACACTAGATTAGAATAATATTTATAAAATTGTATAAGAAATTACTAGGAATAAAAAGTGTATCTTTTCAAAATTTCCTGGCAAATAATATGCTAAAGTTACAGAAATGTGGATTTGGGCTCCCACGTCTCATGGCTCATCTCTACATTAGCCAAATGCTTGTATAGTTTACGAGGGTCAATTGGGAAACCAGGACACCAGAAGCCCATGGAGGGACAGGAAGAGCACAGATTTCCCTGACTGAGTTGGAATGCGGCTGCAGTTCTGGCCTCTTCCTGCAAGCTCTTTGATAAAGTACACATGAAGGTCAAACGCTCAGTCCCCGAGAATGCACAGATGCTTTTGTTTTCTACTAAGTGACAGGGAGCAGCAGCTAAATGAAAGCGTGCAAGTGGCAATGTCACATCTGACTGCTAAAATTGGCTCTTGCTTTGGCATAGACGTAGACTGAGACAAGCATGTGCTTCACACTTTTTATATCAAATGTGTGTTTTAGTCAATTACCCCCAGTGTCTATCATTTGTATCTTCTTCCAAACTGAAGCTGAAAAGAGAGATTATACTTTTGGAAGTCCCTTCCTTCTCATCATCATAAGCTAGCTCTCCGTTTCTTTATTTCTTCTTTGTGACGGGCAGCATCCAGGTGATTAGCGACTCCATTTCTTTCATTTTAATTCAGTATAGGCAGCAGGCCTGCACAATATAAGAAGCAAGTCACCTCACCATCCCCCAGCTGGGTTTCCCCACCTTTTCAAAGCAACTGAAATTCTCAGCCAGCCCCCCAGCATTTGCCAGAACTCCTAGTAGTGCTGCCTACAGTCACCTTGCTGCTCCTTCTCCTGCTCAGGCGTCTTCTTTTTAAAGGACAACCTTACGGTGTGAGAGCTCTCTGTCTCTAATTAGACTTGATTTCCGTTGCATTGTGCCTTTAGCAGAGAGCTCAGCGGGGACAGCCATGCATTTATCAAAACGGAAGGGTGCCAACAGGCATCCTCCGCTGCTTTCTGTGTCAATAAGAGCAATTTATACCAGTACAGCTGTTTGGTTATGCAAAGGCTGGAACCTCTGCTGCTTCTCTGATGGAGAACTGCTATCTGTGATCAGTTTTACGTCCTCCAGGTGTGAGCTCACTGACAAACACACTTTTGGGAACTCTAATTAAAAGAGTCTGCAGTTTGGTGTTTGAAATCGGCTGCTTCTTGTGGAGCAGGAGTGTATTGGAGTCCATTTCTCCCCCCCCATCCCAGTGACATGTGTGCTGCTGGGCTGTAATGAAGACTATTTCTTGATTTCTTTATTGACTTATCCCTCTTGCTCTCCAGGATTTGTTTAAAATGTAAACCTGCCTTCACTTGTCAATTGACTATATGCCTATTGCAAAGGTACAAAAAAATCCTTCTTTGTTTAATCAAGGCTGATTGGCCTTTGAAACAACAGATTACCCCAAAAAGCAAATAAACGCCTTTGTAAATCATTCAAAGAAAAGAGCAAAAAACACTGAGATTGCGTGCTACAACTTCTAAAGGGTCTGGCTGCATTTATTAGATAGCAGATTATTATATGATATGGTGGACCCCTTTTGCTTTTGGTTGTGTTTTATGTATTTTTAATTCATTTTTTGTTTTCCTTGACAGGACTCATGATTGAAATGTGTTTTAAATATGTCAAACCATTTTCTTTATCATAAAAGAAGCTGCAAGGTGTGTTCAGATACATTGCTATACAGTATAGGCACCATTCTGAGGTGGGCATCTGCCTTGTGCCATAAGCTTTTAATAATAATAATGCCTTTTATTTTTGTATACCTTTCTCATGCTCAAAGCACTTTACAAATATTCAACAATACTTAAAAAGAAGAAGATCAAATAAATAACAATGGATACAAAGTAATATCAAACAACTGAGCGCCAAATAGTAGATAAAACCATGAAATGCAAAGTTCTGAATTAGAATAAGAAACAACAAACACGAACAAGAAATACAACTTGCAAAATGGAAACCATTAACAAATAAATAAACAGTGTAAGCAAATATGTAAGAATATCAATGGAGAAATTAAACCACTCACATGTAGAAACAATGTGTCCGTCTCACTGAAGAAAGGAGTTGACTGATCAACAACCCTCAGCAAACGTATTTTATGCTGGCAAAAAACACCTCTGTGGGTCAAACCTCAAAGACTACTGACACTGAAACTGCCAGTCTCACAATAAATTCAACTTGCACATCTAAACATGTCACACACGATTGAGTTCTCAAATATCGATTCTGTGTTAATTGATCGTGGGGAGCAAAATGTTGTGATGCTTCATGACTCATTTATGTATGTATGTATGTATGTATGTATGTACAGTATGTAGGCCTATGTATGTATGTATGTATTAATTAAGAGATTAGGCTTTTTTGTTTTGTTTCCAGAGCTCTGTTGAGGAGATGTGCTGTGGTACATCCAGGATAGTCTCCAGCTTCCTGTGAACCTCAACTGCATTAAGTGTTATAGTTTAACCAGGGCTATGTTCCTTGCTCAGAAATTTTTTTGTTTTTATTTCTTCTTTTTGATGAGTTTTCTGATTGGTCATGTTATTATATAACATATGAATAGTGTTGTTGTGCCAAATAGAGAATTAACATGGGAAAAAGAGAAAATGTACCAGAAGACAAGACATTAACCAAAGAACCAAGAATTCAAAAGAACTGTTGTCTAACCCTAAAGCATAAATCACAAATCAAAGCCAGAAAATAAAGTAGTTAAGAGCTTTTGACCGGATAATTGAATGAAAAATAAATATAAGTCTTAGGATATCAGCAATCTCAGATAAGGATGGATGGCTGGCCTTTTATCCCATTGTGATGTCATGCACGAGCGCTGCTAAGTCATAACCAAGGTGACAAAACAACTAATGGGCAGCATCCGTGATAAATAAACGCAGTGCTAAAAACAGAACTAAATATTCAAAACCTCTGTGAGATGCATAAAATAGTAACAAAACGTGACAATATTTCCAGAACTTATTACAAATGAAACCAATTCCCAACAATTGTTTGGTTCATTCATTGAACATTATTTTGTTATAATTATAGTATGTTTAACAGTTCTTTAACTCTTTCAGGGCTGATGTCAACTTTTGTCAAAATTCAGGAATGAAAGGACGGAAATCAGCTATAAACTGCAACAAAACTCACCCTTACGTTTTAGTTCGACTCTGTTTGCTAGAAGAAAGTTACATAGCTTTGTTGATTGAACCTTCATTCGCTACGTGTGCATGAGTAGCAAAGAGCAAACAACCTCTAAAATGGTGCCGACATCTGGCAATAAAGACCAAAGCAAATGAGCCAAACAAAATACTACATGGACGTTTTATGTAATTTCGTTTGACCCTGACTTGTCGGACTCTGTTTGCTGCAAATGATCTGGAGATGGATATCAAAAATGAAAGTGAGGTACCAGCATCATCTGATCGGTCCCCAGCTGATCGGGTTATTGAACACTTTTGTGTAACTGATGCGCCTACAACAGCTTTTGCCTGGGAGGACCACCACTTATGATGACAAGAGGTACAAACTGTATTGCGTCACAGTGCAACTGCCACCGCCACTCACCTGCTGTGCAAAGGCAACCAGGCAGCTGGATCACCATGCATTCCTGCTGACCATCAAGGTGCCCCCACGCAGCCACTACCACCAGAGATGCCGAACATGCGCCAACAACAGCCACAGCACAGAGCAACAGATGTTTTATGTTGACTTATGTGTGAAACCGTTGCTTTGTGTGCTTTTCAGAAAACTGAGTTTTTTGGAAAAAATATTCAGCCCTCAAAGAGTTAAAATATGTTCTGTATTCTTAATTTTCAACCGGGGGGCCAGGACCACTTGTTGCTTCAGCTGGTTGTCCATCCCCCAGTACTATTTAAGAGCCAGCAGCACATGAAATGGCTACTTTGGCACTGAGTTGATATCCTGTTCTGTGGCTTTCAATTTTGCATTTTTTATTATATTCCTGGGTTTATGGATTTTTAATGTGGCCTTAAATATACAGTTTTTTGTCTCTTTTTTTATTTCGACCTTTGCCTTTTTATGTAATTTTGCCTTTGCCACACTGTTGGGCCTGTCCAGGCCATAAGTCTGCATCTTGAATTTGGGGCAAGGTAGCTTTGGTGTGTTGAGGCCTACACTTTTGGATTAGAACTGTGGAAGAGAGCAAGTGTGACTTTTGTTGTTGAGGTCTTTCAGATTTTTGTGATTTGTGAACATAAGTGTAACGTTAAGTGGCTTTATTAATGAATGGTGGCAAGGTGGATAGTGATGTCACTTTATGGATCCAGAATCTAAATCCCACACTAATTTTTCCTCAGGTGCTCACGTTGTACTCCAATATCCTCACAGACATACAGTTTAGGTCTGATTGCAATTTATCCCCATGTGGATTTGTGCACATGTGGCCCTGTCCAAGGTTGTTTTCTGCTTTGAGCCTAGTGCTGCTGGGAGAGGCTTTGGTCCCTTGTGATCTTCAGTTGGTTTCGGTAGATTTGAAGATTTTGTTAGTTTTGTGAAGACTATTTCTGGTGCTTTATGCTCACTATTTAATCCAGACAGGCACAATTGCAGACTTTCTGCAGTTTATTCTCATTTTCCTTGGAGCTTCTAGTTCAAGCTACAGATATGCCCACTCCCACCTTCTCTGGAACCTCTTCTAAAGGGCACTTTACCCTCTTGAGAAAATCATGACATTGATTAGCCACAATTAGGCCAATTAATGTCACCATCAACACTAAACAGACACCTTGGCTGTACTCTGACATGATGATTGAGCATCAAAATCAAACTTGCCCTCACACACCAGCTACATTCTGTGAATAATGTTAAATTATTGAATACAGCCCTACAATAAGGTATCCTATATATTAAGTCATTAAATTATAAAGAGCTCTGTCATTAATTTCAAAGGGTAAGAAGAAAATACATGGCACTATATTGTAATTTGTTCTGTGGATATTTGTTGACACTCCACAGTGTGTTCCCTTATGCTGTCACCACTTCCATCTTTATGTGCATAGGTAAGTGACAAAAAAAGGAAACCCTTGGGGAAGTGAGGCTGACAAATCATATTGAAAGCAGATGCTTCTACACAGGTGTGTTTATTGAGATAAATAAGCAATTAACATCCCATCATGCCTAATGCCATGAATAGAAATTCTGGGCACAACTGCCTGGACATTATTTTGGCTACCATGGCACAAAGTAGAGATTTGAAGGCAGTGTTGATTCTTGGGATGCTTTTGGCATGAAATTGAGTGGTGTAGACTGCTCATGTTGGTACTCTTTCTCAAGGAGCAGCAGCTAAGGTCACTTTCGTTTGTAAAGACCACATTATTAGGTAGGAGCAAATCTGGATGAAATCAACCTTCTTGACCAAATAGTCTATTTATTAATCTGAGATGAAAGGAACATCAAACAATTTGAGATCTTTTGACTATGTACGACATATGTCAGTATGTCATCTTTTGTAGTGGAGGACTTGGCCAGGATTGGAATTTTTGTCAGAATAATGTAATACAAGATTGGAGCAGAAGGACCATATATAAAGAAAGGAAAGAAGATCAGCCTGTGGGGAAATATATTATGTTTCTTCAAGATATGGGCATCTGACATAGTTTCCTGACCTTAGGCCAACTGTGAGACCTCTAGCTTTAGGGGTGACTAACGGTTCATGTGTTCAGGAGCACAAAGTCTAGTATGGTGTTACTGGACCAGATGTGAGACCTCCCTTGAACTCAGAAGCTGGTTTATCTCAAAAGTTCAATTTGTGATTTTAAGACAGCACATAGCTGATATGCCAGCGAAAGTAGAAGTGGAAGGAGTGGATGGGCGAATATTGAGATGTAGAGAGGCCAGAGGTGTAGAGAATGAAGGACAAGGGGTTAGAAGAGGAGTGATTGAGAGAGGTACTTAGAGGTCAGCATTTGGGAGATGCACCCTACCTATAAAATAGAAAGATAGATTTTCAAGAACCATATATTATTGTAGGCAGGTCCAGAGGTTCTGAGTTTTGTTTACTTTTTATTCTGTACCATGCATTTGGAGAATTTCTGCCTAACTGATATTATCTGTTAGGTTTCTGTAACCTAGGAATTGTAATTAGTTTGAGTTTTGTTCTTGTGATAAATTTGTCCTCTGGCTTGTAACACTTGTTCCCAAACAGTCCCCAGACTGATGTTTACTCGATTATGTTCACCTCTTTTGTATGTTGCATTGAATAAAAACTTTTACAAAAAAGTGCAAATATAAACATTCCTATAATGACCTATAAATCCTTTGATTATAATACATCTTTATTTCTTGCATTTATTTAAATCCCTACTTTTTGTATGCTCTGACCCAAACAGCATCAATATAGGCTGCTACAAGAATGCACCATTTAGGTCACATTATATAAGAGGGTTGTGATGCAAAAACCGCTTATTACACCTGAAATAAAGTAAAGTTCAACCAATCAATCAACATTTATGTATATAGCACATTTTCATACAAAAAAATGTAGCTCAAAGTGCTTTAAAAAATGAAGAATAGAAAAATAGAAGACACAATAAAAAATAAACATAAGTCAACATTAATTAACATAGAATAAGTAAGGTCCGATGGCCAGGGTGGACAGAAAAAACAAAACAAAAAACTCCAAAAGCTGGAGAAAAAAAATAAAATCTGTAGGGATTCCAGACCAAGAGACCGCCCAGTCCCCTCTGGGCAGTTGTATGGAGAACACAAACTGTGATCTGTCAAGCAGTTGGAAAGTCATCTTGTCCAAACTGCCTTCCTTCTTTAACAAGTAGACAACATGTGGCACACACTGAAAGGCATCTACTGGCCTGTCTACTTGTTTCCCACCCATGGGCTCAGGGGCTGCTGGGTACAAGAAGGGCCAGTGGGAACTGTAAAAGGGAGCCGGCTAAGCAGCAAAGACACCATGTTGTTTGGAGTTCGTATTCACCTGTCTGTCGCGTCTCCAATACCTCCATTGGAATATTGTTTCTATCCTGGATCGCAGAACCTGTAAAGGTATGGAGTGTCTCGTGCCTGCCTGTCATGTGCGTAGTGTTGGATTGGTCATCGTACTTCATCGGGGGAGCACTCCCCAGATCTCCACCCCTTCACTGTATCAAGACTACCTATTTAATACATTATTCACAGAAAGCTGCTCCCTGGATAGTCATCTTTTCCACCGTTGCATTTGGACTGTTTATGGACTGGGTCATTAGTGTTTATTTTTGTGTTAGTAATTAATGTTGTCGTGGGAAAAAAGGAGGGTTAGCTGTTTATTTGTTGTTGTTGTTTTATTCAATATATTGCATAGTTATTTATTTAATTTGCTGTTAAGTCATTCCTGGGATTGCCACCAACAAAATGTAAACATATTTAATATCCCTTCAACAGTGTGAATCTGAATGGCACCGGGCCGCTACATCTTGGTAGTGAGAAAATCACATTCAAGGGCTAATAATTTTCAGAATATTACTTGGGTAATTGATGTATGAGGAAAAGGTTATACATGGTCATTCAGACAATTTAATTTTCCTCGAATAAAATTCTATTTACCTACATCATTCCAGTTTCAATTACTCATATAACTTGGATGGTAGTGATAAAATAAAGACTCTTGACACCCTGTGACACATTTATTCTAGAACAAAAATAAAATCTATCGCTAGTTTTACTTTCCTGTAATATACATTTCAATGGACTGGCTCTCCATTGGAAGTTGATTCTGGCCTTGCGTCCAAAGCTTAACCCCCTTCCCACTGCTATAAACATTTTAAATGAAAATAAGTGAATTCATAAAAAGCAGCAGATAGCTGCAACACATACTGCATATTAACTTAAGTAACAATTACAGTATTGTCTGTTTCCTCTTCCTTAATTTTATTAGCATTCTATCACTTTGGATATACTGTATATATATATATATATATATATATATATATATATATATATATATATATATATATATATATATATATATATATATATATATATATATATATATATATATATATAGTAATAAAAGTACAAAACAAGCATAAAGGGTTATGGTTTTATCCCTGTATACTGTAACATAAAGGCCAGATATTTTTCAAACAAAATCTTCAGACACAAAAGGATTGGCAGACGGACAACTTATAGGGTCGAACCAGAAATGAAAACAGTGCGATGGGTAACTGACGTCATCAAGGAGGGACCAGAGGGTAGAAAGGAACCCGGAAGTGATGCGGCTCTTTAGTCGTCCGGGCTGAAAATACGGTGGCGGTGCAGGAAACAAAGACAGAGGTTCTTTCTGAGGAAACAAAAGACAGAGGTTAGTACCCTGCTGTTGTCCCTGGCACGAATTGTCGCAGTGCGTGTTGGATCCTTAAGCTGCTCCACATGTGCTTGTGTGTGACAATATATATATATATATATATATATATATATATATATATATATATATATATATAAGGAATTGGCTAACCAGCCATGTCCTTGTAGTTGACACACCGTACACCGTTAAGGGTTGGCAGAACAAAATCCTCGGATCAATGTAATGGCTCAAATGGCTTCCTTATGGAGGCCTTTATGCTTTTCTCCACTCATATCAGGGCCATTCAAAAAGTACAGCAAACCGATTAACAATTTTCTAGCAGTCATCTTGCTTGTCCACTTTTACATAGTTTCAGAAAGAAAAAAAAAGTGTTTTTGGCCACCGAGGTCTCCATGATGGATTTTTTAAGATCTCAAAGCCTGTTGTACTCTGAAAGCAGAACAATCAAAAACCTAAACCTAACTGAAAGCTGAAGTGGTTTAAGAGCTGAAGTTTTGCAGTATGGTTGTACTTCTTATTTATGATTCTGAATGAAAAGCTGAACAGTAAATGAACAATATGA
The DNA here is from genome assembly GCF_016835505.1 of Polypterus senegalus. Taxonomy (NCBI): domain Eukaryota; kingdom Metazoa; phylum Chordata; class Cladistia; order Polypteriformes; family Polypteridae; genus Polypterus; species Polypterus senegalus. The sequence goes on from NC_053158.1 coordinate 45,486,982, forward strand.
ACAGCGTGTCCATAAAGAATTTAGTTAGTTTCACTTGAAACTGACAAAGTTAGATGAGATCTTGCATTTGAAGAAAGCACCTGTGTATTCGAACATTTCTCAGAAGGAAAAGGCAGATTTTAGGAAAGGCAGACATGTAATAACTGAAGGTTGAAAATAACAGTTACATGTCATATGATTCCAGTGGAACTAAAATCCATGTCTGCTAAGTTAAAACTATTTAGCATACTTGTGTAGAAAAATGCTCCAGTTTTTCGATGTTTGTGCAGGCTTCAGCAAAAGGCATAATGCTAGGCTGAGTGAAGACAGAGAAATGACTCCTGTGTGTTTGTGTGTATGTTGTAATCAGCGGGTATTTTGTACAATGCTAATTACTGCTCTGGTTTTGGTTGTTTTCCTGCTCAATCCTGTACAGGATTATGGTCAGCAGATGTAGCATATACATTCGGAATATATCATTATGGTGTGTACGGCCAGTAAGAGGTCATTGGGGCAGATGGCAGAGAGCAGTCCCAAGTGGAATCCACAAAGGACTGAGAGATACACCCTGGCCAGTGTAGAGAAACAAAACCAGCAGCTGTAGCTGCAACAGGGTGTCAGCCAGGGACACCAGTATAAGATGGAGAAAGAATTACAGCCTGGTTGGAAACATGTAAGTTTCCTTCAGGATACTTGAGAGTCCCAGCAGGTGCCAAAGATGTCTGATGCTCTACATAAGAAGAGAATGTGACTACAGAGGACTGGCTGGAGGTGAGAACACATCCTGATTGACAGAAGCAGCAGCACATATTCTCAGGTAATTGTTAATTTCTAACCTCATGGTCTCATCCCTGCTTCAAGAATGTTTATGTTTATTTAATACTAGAGAGACATGCTGGCTTACAGTCAGAAAATTAAATGCTACAAAAGACTAGACATAAAAAATAAAAACTCTGCCCTTTGTTTACAGATATAAGAACTTGCACTTGATTATGAATTTTAAACACATGTGTACCATGTCCTGGGGGTCTCTCAATATCTGGGCTTGCAAGAATGTGCTTTAATTTCAAAAAAAACTTTTCTGTCCATCAGTAAAATGCCCACCTATTTTTTTTTTTTTAATTTTCAGAACATATCAAGATTAAGGTTCTTGCCCCATCACTTCTTGAACTTGAACTTTATTGCTAGGCAGAATAGATGGTAGGAATTTCTCTAAACTGCCATTGCCTGGGGTTTAGGCAATCCAGTGAGCCTAGTCCTGGAATTATGATAGGCCAGGCCTTTTGTGCAGTTTTCTGGTGGCCTACAACCATTGTTGTGGCTCTTTGTGCCACAATTTCATAACAGTAAGGAGATGTGTGATCGTGAAGCCCTTTTAAAGCAGGGAAGATGGCAGGAGGTCAGGTAGAAATCATCGTCATCATCATTCCACAATTGAACTGGTGCAGGCAAATTAAAGAGAATGGAAGGCCCAAGTCTGTAGGAACACCAGAAGCTTCTGGATGAAGTTCTAGCCTGGCATCTCGATAGCAAATGTAGGGCCACCATATTTAACCATGGAAAGGCCTTTAGAGCCTCCACTCTTCAGAGAAAGGATATATACGTAAGTGTGCTTTATATTTCAGGTGGGTAAGTAGGTGAGCCACCAACCAGGGAGACAGACATTCGAGACCTAAATAGATTTGTTCATCGTGACAGTTTAAATGGTCGAGCTATTGTGTTTTGTGTAATTTTGATTTTGTTTCCTTCCATTTCTGTAAGTCTCCAGTTTTTTCCTTTTGACCTGAAAGACATTTTAGTGGGCGGCACAGTGGTAGTGCTGCTGCCTCGCAGTAAGGAGACTGGGTTCACTTCCCGGGTCCTCCCTGAGTGGGGTTTGCATGTTCTCCCTGTTTCTGTGTGTCTCCCCATGTTCTCCGGGTGCTCTGGTTTCCTCCCACAGTCCAAAGACATGCAGATTAGGTGCATTGGCGATCCTAAATTGTCCCTAGTGTGTGGGTGTGTGTGTGCCCTGCGGTGGGCTGGCACCCTGCCCGGGGTTTATTCCTGCCTTGCACCCCTATGCTGGCTGGGATTGGCTCCAGCAGACCTGTATGACCCTGTGTTAGGATATAGCAGCTAGGATAACGACTGACTGACTGACTGACATTTTTGGTGCAGAGGCTCACCACATGGGAAGTTCAACCTTTCAACATATCAATAATTCAAAACCATGCAAATAAGCATTCACCTTTTACTCTTTTAGCTGTTTGGGTGGCACAGTAGTGGAGTGATTAGTGCAGCTCTCTCATATCTTCTGAAGCCAGGGTTGTAATCCTGGTATGGGCACCATCTTGTAGTGTTTGTGTTTTTACTCCTAGGTATTCTGTTTTATTCTCTCACACTCCAAAGATGTACATTCAAGGTTCAGTGGTACTAATCGCTTTGTCGTTTTTGTAAATTTTGTAATTTCTCCTCCATTCTTTTGTTTGTTCTTGATTTACTGTACTGAATGGAGCAGTCAGTGAAAGCTCTTAGGAGAAAAGACATAGTTCAACAATATGTAGGTCAAAACTGGTTAGAAACATGATCAACAGAGTCCAAAGCACTAAGCACTAACCACTAACCAGGAATGAAAGTCAAAAAAGAATACTCAAGAAGTCAAGAACGGGCGGCACGGTTGCGTAGTGGTAGCGCTGCTGCCTCGCAGTTAGGTGACCCAAGTTCACTTCCCGGGTCCTCCCTGCGTGGAGTTTGCAAGTTCTCCCCATATCTGTGTGGGTTTCCTCCGGGTACTCCGGTTTCCTCCCGCAGTCCAAAGACATGCAGATTAGGTGGATTGGCGATTCTAAATTGTCCCTAGTGTGTGCTGGGTGTTTGTGTGTGTGCCCTGTGATGGGCTGACGCCTTGCCCGGGGTTTGTTTCCTGCCTTGCACCCTGTGTTGGCTGGGATTGGCTCCAGCAGACTCCCGTGACCGTGTAGTTCGGATATAGCGGGTTGGATAATGGATGGATGAAGAAGTCAAGAACCAAACGGAACACGAAGATCAAACATAAAAAGTTGTATTTTCTCCATCCAGTCTCAGAGATTGAGGACTGGCTTGGGCATTGTTTATATTGGTGCACTTGCAAAGTTATCACTGCGCTGTCCCAATGCCTTTTGAGATTGATTTCAATGAAAACTGGCAACGTGTCACCCTCTCTGACATTCTCTGCTCCTGACGCCATTTGGGTGTTATTTTTAATTCTACCCTGGTGGGTCTTCTGGCAGCAGAGGGGCTATTTGCACAGAGGCTGTTTGCTTAGAAGATATAAGGACGCTACAGTGATCCCTCTAAAAATGCTGAAAAGACTATCTTCACATTGATCCATTCATTATTGGCGGATGGCGGCTTTATCGTGGTGCTTCGCGTTTGCCGCACATTTCAAAGCCCAACAGCCCTATTGATTTTGTTTACTTTTCTCTCTGCTCCTGGCGAGGGTCTCTCTGACATTCTCTGCTTCTGACGGCACTCCTTTGAAGAGGTTTGCATTCTTTTAATTGTGAGAAAGAACGGTCATCTCTGTCTTGTCATGGAGCACAGTTTAAACTTTTGACTAAAGGGTGTTATTTCATGTCTAGAGGGCTCTAATAATGTTAAAAAATGTATTTAGAAAGTCATAAACAAGTTTTCTATGCTCTAACTGCGAAAATATTTATAAATCAAGAATCCTACTTCGTGGAAATTCATTTATCTGTCTGGAGCGGATTAACTGCAATAAACAAGGGTTTACTGTATAACTGTGCGGAGAATATTTATAAACAGTGTGGGAGAGTTTCTAAGGGCTTAAAATATATAAAAATAACCATACAAACATATGGTTTCTACTTCACGGATTTTCACCTATCGCGGGGGTTCTGGAACGCAACCCCCGCAATCAAGGTGGGATTACTGTACTTGCTTTTGCTCTTTGGATATCAGATACTGTTTTTGGTTATTTTTATGTTTCCTCTTTTGAGGCAACTTTTTGTTCTTTTGCCTTTTTGTGTCTCCTATTAAATAAACTTTATAATCTTTAGGAAACTAATTTTTTATTGGACCAGGGTTTTTTACAGTTTCCCTCTCACTTTTTGAGTTAACAAGCATGGCCTTGTTTTTGTGTTTGTCCAGGCCTTAAGCCTGTTCTTGAGTTTAGGTGCAGACTTACTCAACGTTTCTAGGCCTCATTGGCATTTGGGGTTGGTTTATGAAGTAAAGCCTCTTCTGAGTTTGGAGGTGTGAATGTTAATAGTAGGTGACTGCACTATGTGAGGAGGTGGGTAATCATGTGTTGTAATGCGTTAGTTCTGATCCACTCACCCAAAACAGTCAAAGTGGTGAAAGGAATTCAAAAACAGACAGGGGTGCAGGCCTGAATCTTACCAGTCTGCCCAGAGGAGGTACACCAAAATGCATCCTGTATTTTGTATTTGTTCAGATGCAGGAGTTCTTCCCAAGCAAAATCCATAGGGGTCTCCACACTGGAAGAGGAGAAGGCCAGGCTTTTTGCTGGTATACCCAGCAGAGCCACATTTAATTTGGCCCTGTCCCAGGAGAGACCTACTGGCTTTAGGGGGAGCAGGCCCTCAAAAAGAGGAACTGTCCACAACAACTACTAAGTCCAAAAATACTGTAACTAATGTCCCCAACAAAGAAAGGATAACCATCAACCTTTGGCTGTATATAAGTGCAGACAAAGAATCTTTATAAAAATGAAAGATTTATTTCAAAAGTGCTTTACAAATCCAAAATGCTCAAAAAAGTAAAAAAATGCATAAATGGATATTCCCAAAGGCAATCTGATAACAAACAAAGTTCCAAAACAGAGTGCAATAACTGCAGTCAAGAACAGAGGTCAGAAATCCAAAGAATCAAATAAAGAATAATATTTCAATAATCACAAAGAGAACTCACCAACACCAAGTGTATAAGACAAGAAGTACATTAGACTAGTGGGTCTTCCCAGCCTTTATAGGGAGAGACAGGTGGTCCTGCCACTTAGGAAAGCACCCGCAAAGCACAAGGAACGTAACAGAACATGAATAGAAACTGAACAACGTAACTACACAATTATGAAGAATTATACAGTATACTTAAATAATAAATATATAGGAAATACCTGAAATAAAACAAGGAAGGCAATAAAAATGACAGTATTGAAAGGCAGTTATGTGTATTTTAGATTTTATTCTTGTTTTCTGTTTATTTTGAGTTATTAATTTGAAGGTTTGGTTCCATATGTAATTAATATGTACTGTCTCTTTAACACTTGAATTACCAGAGTCTATGAGAAAACTCTAAATCCGGCCCACCTTAAATCCATTCGCACCTCTCTGCCAGCGTCTTTTGTCCTGTAAATGTGTCGATAACAGCAAGCAGCCTGCTATCTCACCCCCCCGCCCACTGCCGCAGTTCAATTTGCAAAAAAGTTTGTCAGTGCTCAGTATTTATCTTTGAGTTAAGTGCTGGAGCTTTATAGGGTAAAAAAGTACATCATCATTTGGAATACATGTTCAGTGTATTCAACAATCTGGAAAAATGTTAACACAGAAACATTTTTCATGTTTTAGTAATAATTGACAAAATGTAGACATGAAATATATAATGTGTGAAGCCTGAAATACAAATATGAAATAAACACTTTCACAAAAGGTACAAGTATAACAAAACAGTTGCAGTTTTATTCAAGAATTTAACTGAAGAAAAAAGAAAGCAGGTTACGAGAGTCAGTTGATGTGACAGCTTGCGTATTGCAATGCTAAGAACTACTGATTCCCTATCAAGAGCTTCTGGGTTCGATGCTGGCAGCTTCTCAAGTTTACAGTTTTGAGTAGAGAGCTGCTCTTATTGTTAATATTATACAATAAAAACATACATTTTATTTGCGTCTGTAACAGCCACTGTAAATGTATAGTACTTGTCAAAGTACTCAAAATGGTAAATTTGGGAAGCAGCTGATATCGAAACCGCAACCTCTTGATTGGAAGACAGCAGTTCTTAGCATTTCACCACGCAAGCTGTTGTATCATCCACCTGCCATAACCTGCTTTCTTTTTTCTTTGGTTAAATTCTTGAATAAAGTGCACTTGTTTTGTTATACTTATACCTTTTGTGAAAGTGTTTATTTCATATTTTTATTTCAGGCTTCACACATTATACTGTACATTTTATGTCTACATTTTGTCAATTATTACTAAAACATGAAAAAAGTTTCTGTGTTAACAAAAGTTTTTACAGAGGTTGTTGATGACACTGAACACACATGAAATATATGTATTCCAAATGACGATGTACTTTTTTACTCTATAAAGCTCTAGCACTTCACTCGAAGATAAACACTGAGCACTGAGAAATTTCTTTGTGAATTGAACTGCGGCGGTGGGTGGGGGGATGGGATAGCAGGCTGCTTGCTGTTATCGACACATTTGCAGGACAAAAGACGCTGGTGGAGAGGTGTGAATGAATTTAAGGTGGGCTGGATTTATGAATTTTCTCGTAGGCTCTGGTAATTCTAGTGTTAAATGTGAGTATGTTCCATGTTCTTTATGGGTTGAACCTGAGTAAGTGGGACCACCCTGACATCACCATTCCTAGGACCACCCTCTGACTATATTAATAAATCAGGGAGACCTAGTGAATGGGAACCATTGCTATGTAGTCATGTGGAGTATTTCTGTCTGTTGTGGGATTTTTTGGAATCTTCATTTTATTTTCTCTATCTAAGAATTCTAAATACTGAAATGTGTTTTTGGACTTTAAGTTCTTTGAATTGCCTTTTAGGTGACTCCTTTATGGCTTTTCTCCTCTTTTGAGCGTTTATATTTGTTTTTGATATTATTTTGTTAATAAATCTTATTTGCATAAAGATTCTCTGCTTGCTCATCTATGCACAAACTGAAGTTTACAGTTACTCTACTCTTGTGGGGCTTTGGTGATATTTTGTGACATTATTAGTTGTTTTGTCAACTCCTCATTCTGGGCCTGCTCCAGCTAAAGCCAGCAGGTCTCCCTGGGCTTGAATAAAGTTAAAGCTGCCTCTGCTGGAGAGACAAGGTAGAGCTCTGGGCTGCTTTCTAGATTCTTTTGGAGGCCTCATCCATTTTTGTCTTGCAGGAAAGTGTAATTCATGACAGCCTAGATTCCACTTGAATGGCTGGCTTAGCACTACACCTGGCTAGAATTCACTTAACTCTTAAAGTTCAAAAATATAATCTGTAATTTCCCAAAATAAATTCAAAATGGCCCACTAGTAAGTGGAAAACCATCAACCAGTATCTAGTACAGAGCAAGGCAAAAACCAAAAAAAAGCCATAAAGGAAGCAAAAAAAATTTGCCAACAAGGCATTCCTAGGCAAACATGTCCCAAAACATAAACCAGAAATCAAAATCCCAAAATCAGAAGGAAAAGAGTCCAAAAACAAATAAATAAAAAATAATAAGCAATAGGAAAAAGGAAAACATTTGGCATTCACCAAGCACATATTTAAGTACCCCGTAAGCCCTTATAGGGCAGTTTCTCAATGGAGATTGACAGTTGGCCTTTCCTCTTGGGGAGCACCCTACAAAACTCAAAGAACAAATTGAAACACGTACAAACCAAATAATAAACAAAGCTGATAAAAAATACATATTAATTATAAATAGCTACATTAACTTAAATGATGATAACCAACAGATCAAAATGAACAACAAAATGGCATAGAAAAGGAATTTAAATGGATGTCAGGGCAGTGACCATGGCTTATACGTAACACCATTCAGGGCTGGTTGATCCTTGTGCCTAATGCTGCCAAGCATTGGACTAAATGAGTTTATTAATGGATGAATGGAAGTTTTAGTTTATTTATTTTTATGTGTACAGTAAAATTCTCAGAGGATCATACAGTAGTGATAGGGTTAGATTCCTGCTGTAGCTGCACATCAGTCATTTCCTGAAAGCTAATAGTTCAGTAAACTGTCCCTGACACCAAGGTGACAGTGAGACTAAACCTACCATATATTGTCAATAAATGAATGAATTTCCCTCAAAGCTCTTTGAAAGCCTGCAGATTTTAAACCCATCATTAGAGAGCTATGATAGGGAAGTAATTTATTCATCACCCAGATTACCAGGAGTAACAAATGGTACTGCCATGAAATCTAAGGGCAAACTTTAAGTTAATTCATCAATCAAAGTCATATTTACAAGCGTTGTCATTGCATTCACCTTAATAATGCAAGTCATAATTTAAATCAGTATAAGGCAATGAATTGAAAATTTAAGGAAATTAAATTAGTGATTATCTCATACCCTCCCTACATGGGCCAACAAGTCTCTAATAAGCGCACTAGCAATGTGGAACATGCTGCCAGCAATAATTAAAAATGAATGGAATCTGAGATTGATTAATTAGAGATAAGAAATTTCAAAAAATAGATAGCAGTTAAAAAACACCAATCATAGCTTATTAATTGTTTACAATTTGCAACAAGCAAAGCCAAAATCAATATGACAAGAGTTTGTTTATAGACTGTTTGACATGTTCATAAATATATTTATGCAAAAAGTCATTGAAACATTTCCTTTATTTATGGGCTCAATATTTTGTGAAGCAAAAACCAGTGTGGCACATTGCATCCAGCCAGTCAATCTCTTTGAATTCATTGGCTTTCTACTCTTCTAAACCAAGCTGCATAAGACTCCCTAAATATGAATTTAATAGAGGATGAATTTGACAGAAGAGCATTTAGCTGTAATTGCTTCATTGAACACAATGCAATCAATAATTAAGATAAAAATAAGCTTAATACCTTTGTTGCCTCCTTCTACATACTACAGTAGCTTTTCAGGGCTGGCACTTGTTCTTTTCCGCATACCTGCTGCTTGCCTGCTCATCTCCGGAGTTGGCTTTCAACCCTGTTTACAAAAAAGCTTTCATCACTAAAACCCACGAGTCTGAGCAGGATACTAATTAGCTAATTAATCGAACCTGGGAAGTAGGAGCTTACCACAAAAACCTCCTGACATAGAATGAGCTGCAGGGGTCAGCAAAGCAAGTGAGAGCTAACCTAATCATAAAAGTGTTTACTTGGAGGCATTGTTATAGATTAAGTGTTTATCTCGGTTAAACATTATTGCAAGTAGAAGAATGAATTTAAGTTGATCAGGGACCTGACAAGCAAGTAGGAAACACTCTAATTTGTATTGGTGTGAATGGAAATAAAAATTCCTGCTTCATGAAGTCTCCACCATAGAGAATACAGTTACACTACAGCATCAACAAGAGCATGGCCCTTTTCAAAACAGGAAACCATTTAGTTCATCTACTATGGCTAAAAGTGTTTCAGCCACCTCTTTCCATTTCCTAATTAAATGTTCCTTTATCTACAAATAAATTGGAAAATGTAGTGCACCCACCCACTGGCTTTTACAGTAAAGGATGGTATACGCATTTTGAGAGCTGAGCATTACTGGTTCGCTCATCGCATCAGGTTTCCTACACAACCTTTGTCTATTAAATATTAGCAGTTCACATCATTATCCATCCATCCATTTTCCAAACCGCTGAATCCAAACACAGGGTCACGGGGGTCTGCTGGAGCCAATCCCAGCCAACACAGGGCACAAGGTAGGAACCAATCCCGGGCAGGGTGCCAACCCACCACAGGACACACACAAACACACACTAGGGCCAATTTAGAATCACCATCCACCTAACCTGCATGTCCTTGGACTGTGGGAGGAAACCCACGCAGACACGGAGAGAACATGCAAACTCCACGCAGGGAGGACCCGGGAAGCGAACCCAGGTCTCCTAACATGCGAGGCAGCAGTGCTACCACTGTGCCACTGTGCCGCCCTTCACATCATTATTTGCCTTGCAATTTTATCAAACGTTTCTTAAATCCACTCAAATATATGTAATAATATCAATTAATAAAATAACGGTGCTTGACATGGGAGCAGATTAATTAATCATAGTTACCTTTATATAACCCTTTACTTACAAAGTACTTCTCAAAGTGCTTTAACAAGTACCTCAGAAGCTGCCTCATACACCACCATCGTGGAGCATCCACCTGGATAATGCAATGGTAGCAATTCTTGCACTAGTATGCTAACCACAGATTGTTGATTAGGTGGTGAAGCTGGTGAGAGAGATAGTTAGCTAGTTAGAGACAGGGGAAGATTAGGGGACCTGAATGACCAGACCGTGGAGGGCAATTCAGCTAGAACATTGGAAAACAACCTACTCTTTTTGAAAAATGCCCAGGAATCTTTTATAACCACTGGGAGTCAGGACCTCATCTTTACATCTCATCTGAAGTGTGACGCCAGTCCCCGCAGCAGTTTCCCCTTCAGTGTACTGAGGTATTGGAATCCACACACAGACCACAGGCTACATGTGCTGGACTCACCAACACCTCTTCCAGCAGCAACCTAGATGGTCTCTCATCTAAGTACTGGCTGAGCTCAAACGTGCTTAGCTTCAGGTGAGGTGCAGGTGGTATGGCTACTGTCTAATGTGCCATGTTTCTGCAAAAAAAAGTGTAATTAACTGTCTAGACATCATCCGTAGTTCAGCCAGTCAGCTCAGCTGTATTTCAGTCATTGGGCTTTATGGTCTAATTGCAAATAAAGCAGTAAGGCTGAACATGATCTCAGTCTTAATAGGTGAAGAATTTAGTTCTCTCCACTAAGGGTGGCATGAGAAGGTAAAAAAACTCAGTAAGCAACTTTGTTACATCACACAAAACAAATGATGATGACTACCTGGCTTTCTAAGTTTAGTGCTCAATCCACTAGATAGCCATAAATGTTAAGTTTTGTTCAGTGGTCTAATGTTCCATGAGAGGTAGTTGACCTCCCTTCTGTTTGTATCTTACTGTAAGAAAGTCTTTGGCTTTCCTTGAATCTGACCTGAGTAAATGATGTCTAAAAAGTCAGGAAGTTTTTCTTTACACAGAGAACAATAGAAACGTGGACTACGTTACTAAGTAGAGTGCTAGACGGAAACACTTTAGGGACATTCAAAACTTGACTTGATGTTATTTTTGAAGAGTTAAGTGGATAGCACTAGTGAGCTTTACTGGACTGAGTACCCTGATCTTGTCAAGACTGTTCTAATATTCAAAAAAAGGAGGTAGTGTGACCACCCATACATTTTACATTACACCTATCAGATAAGCAGCTACACACATTCAGAAGAGGAGAAAAATGTTCGCAAAACCAAGTAAATCCGCAGTAATAAACAACTAATCCCCACTGTGTACTTTATGCAACAACAGGGACTGGATTATCACATGTAGTCGTATAAACACGGGCTACTCCATGAATTTACCCTTCTCCCCCTTCTTTAACTCTTCTGGGACTAAATTTTATTTTGTTATGGCTATAGGTTGATTTTTTTTTTTTCCCAAAAAAAAATTTATTTTTATTACTCAAATTGTAAAAAGAATATAAATAACAAATACTGTAAATACATACTTTATACATGATAATTTTGAATTAGATGATACAATTCGAAACAACCAATTGCATGCATTGCTAAGTCACACTATTTGCAAAACATGTTCCACTGCAGATGCTTTTTCAGCAGCAGTCTTGTTGTCAAGTTTTTCTAACAGCTCAAAATCCTCCGCTGACGGCACAGAATTTGAGTGATCAACAGTACACAAAACATCTTCTGCAGAATATTTTTATGATAAGAGGGACCACTGGTGTTTGAAGCTGTGCTGTAAAGAAAATCAGTGCCTGAAGTGAGTATGACTCAGTGTATCTTGCAGTTCTTGCCATCATTTATTGGAAAAAGCTCAGTAATACATTCCAGGTGAAGTTATTCAATGTTTTGTCTTCTACCCTTCATGTCAAATTTTGTCAACACAAAGTTAAGCTTATTGAGTTCTGGAAGAAATTGATTGGTTATAACAAATTCCGTGAGTCATTTCTGAAACATCTACATTGTCCCAATTTAGGGTCCATACAAAACACTCCAAGGATGCATCTGAATCAGTGTACCTGAACAAGGAAGACATACTTACTCAATTCATTAGATAACTGAAACAGTCCTGATATACGGCTCAGGAGGCATTAATGAGGGTTTGGCAGAACTTTAAAGAGCTTGCTTTACCCAACCAGCTGAACGAATGCTGTAATGAAGTGACTGTCTAAGTAAGTGGCTCCTATGAGCAGGCACTAAAAAACACTGAAAAGAAGCAAACACATGGCAACTGGACTTGAAAATAGAACAAAATCTATAAGATTGGGAAAGCAAAGTCTTTTTCTTTGAGAAATAAATGCCAAAAAACAGTCTTTTTACTCCACAAAAGGCTGATGTCTTGACAGTTGAGTCATCTTAAAAGCAGTCCTATTTATCCAAACAAAGCCAGGCTATGTTGTTCCAAGTGCTAACGTGGCAGTTTGCCTAGTAATGTGCACGTGTAGTGAAGTCCACACAATGAGATTCATCAAATATACAGGAAAGCTGCCAGAGCTACATGTCTGTAAAACCAACAAATATTTAAAATAGAACAGACAAGTGGTCAGCTGACTACTGAACCTGACACATGGATTCACCTCAAGGGCTGCCCCACAATCTGCCGCCAGGTGTTCAATGGGCACATTGCATCTCTTCTCTCTGGGTTATATGCAGTAAGCCAGGGAGCCATCGTTTCTGTTTGACTTCATACCATTTTAAGAATACAGTATTATTTGTTCTATTTCATTATCTTTAAACACATGGTTCCTTTGTATTGTCTATAACTGTATTATTACTTTGGTAACAATATGACTGTTTTGTTTGCTGTGGTATTGTGACTATCATGCTGCTGTTTGAGATTTTTTATGTATGCCTCCAATATTCCTTACAGTAATAATATCTGTTGCTTGTCACATGCATGTGGCCATGGGTACATCTACCATCTGGGCTTTATCGGTGCTCACCCAGGGGCTCATGATGGCAGGGAACTTTTTCACTACCCACAATCTTTCCTCCACATGCCAAAATCAACAAAGCGAACCCCCTTCTTTCATGAAATAATCGTGTGTCTGTATACCAAAGTCATCAGGGAATAACACAACCTCTACACCGCCTGAGTCTCTGTGTACATAAAATGGCATGGCATCCATGTGCTGCATTGTTTAAAGTATGATCAACTCTCTACTCATTTATTAGGGTACCCAGGGGCATATGTGGGTCTTAGTTTGACCTTGGATGTGGCCAGTTATAAAAGATGGCAGAGTATTCAGTGAAACACCCAAACTTTACTACTTAAAACACAAAAATAATTTATTTTCTTTAATTTTGACTTGTTTACTTCTGTAACATTTGACCATACATTTTGGAAAATATTTTGTTCTATCTATCTATCTATCTATCTATCTATCTATCTATCTATCTATCTATCTATCTATCTATCTATCTATCTATCTATCTATCTATCTATCTATCTATCTATCTATCACTAAGTTATGACCTCTGCCTGAGCCCTGACAAGTGATGAATGAAACAGACAAGTTTCCATTTGCATACAGTGTCATGAAATTCACACCAAATTTTGTTTCACAGGCAATTTCAGAATTTTAAAACATGAAACTCACCTCATAAGAACATAAGAAGCTTGACAAACCAAGGAGACCATCACGTTCATCAAGCTTGTTTGTTTAGCCAAAAACTATGCTGTCCTAATATCTCGTCCATATTTTTCTTAGAGGTTGTCAGGATATCTGCTTCTATAATCTGTCTCAGTAGTTTGTTCCAGATTTCCACAACTGTTTGAGTAAAGAAGTGCTTCCTGACTTCAGTCGTAAATGCACTTAATTTCCACTGATGTCCTCGATACCTGATACACCCTTAAACCAAAAGAATGTTGCTGGATCGACTTTATCAGTGCCTTTGAGGATTTTAAATACAGTAGAGTCTCACTTATCTGACATAGATGGGCCAGCAGAACGTGGAATAAGAGAAAATGTTGGATAATGGGAGGTGTTAAGAAAAAGCCTATTAAACGTCAAACTATATTATCATTTTACACATTACGAACCTAATAATCATGTTTTACAACAAAATCACAGAATAAATTAACTGAAAAAATGAACTTACAGTTACAGAATTGTCTGAAGTTAAATACAGTATGTACTGTACTTAAAACGTTCAGTCCTGTGATGATTTCAAGACATTTTTGATCCTAGTCTATTTTCCTGACGAGTTCCGTTTCTTCACTGCCAAGTCTTGCCATCTTTGTAGCATCATTATTTCGATTCCTGTAGCTTCTTCTTTTTGATCAATCTAATTAATTGCAGTTTCTAGAGCCTTAACTCCGTCACTCATATAGTCAACATCCGTACGAGCATATACTGTTTACTACAGCATTGTGACTGTGTGTGTGTGTGTGTGCTGTGACGTGCGAGGCCCCGTCTTGCACCCGAAAACACAAAGCTGAGTCTCACTACTTTAGCAACACCAGCTTTATTCAGCTTGAAAAAGCAACAGCATGGTTATTTATTGTAGCGGGGTCTGCCACTCTCGTATACACAGACACAGTAATACTGTGCCCTGCGCATTTATAATGTTCCTTGTTCCTTGTATCACCCATCGATGGCAGGCGCTTATTGCATGTCTGCGATCTTTTCGGATTCGCTTTTATGGTGAACTGCTACAGCGCTGGGAGACTGCAATTGCTTTGGGACGCTTTTCCGCGTGTCGTCCCATTGGGTGGACACAAGAGTTTAGAAACTTACTCACACCAGCCATGATTCTTTTCAAAGGTAAAGTGCAGGTTAATTTGGTTTATGTATTTTTATTTTATATTTTGCATTATTCATTTTATATGAATAGTTTTGGGTTGTGGAATGAATCATCTGAGTTTCCACTATTTCTTATGGGGAAATTTGCATTGATATACTGTACGAGTGCTTTGGACTGCGAGCACATTTCTGGAACGAATTATGCTCGCAAACCGAGGTTCCACTGTAATTAGCTGCGGTAGAGTCGGGAGCAACAAAATATAGACTACGCTCACGCTCGCAACTTGCAGTTCTTGTTACTGATTGATGCTTTTTTTTTTTGCGGTGGGACATCAGATAATACAGAATGTCGGATAAGTGAAGGTAGGATAAGCGAGACACTACTGTACCTGGATTAGGTCCTACTTGAGAATTAACAGATTTAATTCTCTGAGTGTGTCAGTGGAGGACATGTCCTTAAGTCCTGGGATGCACTTGGTTGCTCCCCTCTGCACAGCTTCAAGTGCTGCTTAATTTTATTTTTTTTTTGTGAATTGGTGACCAGAACTGCACACAATACTCCAGAGATGGTCACACTAGTGCATTACAGAGTCTGAGGATAACGTCCCTCGATTTATATTTAACCATATTTATGATATAACCTAACATTTTACTTGCCTTTTTAATCATTTGTGCATATTGCTTAGATGTTGAAAATATGACGATATAAACTCTTTAATCCTTTTGAGAGGTTGCTTCCTGTATGACAGTGTCTCCCGTCTTGTATTTATAATTGACGTTCCTTGTACCAATGTAAAGTGCTTTGTAATTTTCTACATTAAACTGCATTTTCCAAGTGTTCGCCAACTTCTGCAGCTTATCCAGATCTTTTTGAATTATTTTTGTTGCCTCTTTATTGCCTCCCATTCCTCCATTTTTAGTATCATCTGCAAATTTCAAAAACTACACTGAAGTCTATGTCATTAATGTAAATCAGAAAAAGTAATACTTCACGGAGAGACTCCTGAGGACTACATGAAGCATTCCACTCTTATCTGTTCTCTTTGCCTCCTGTCAGTTAAACAAAACAAAATCAATTGAAGTTTCTGTGAAGTTTTAATGGTTTCTTGGTTTGGAAAGCAAGTAATATATTCCCAGATTCACGTGTCCATTTTTACCTGTGTTCTTTTCTACAACTGAATAACACATGTAGTCCTTGCCAACAAACTTAACAAAATGTATGACTTTTGTTCACATCACTATGAAGTAGAATAGTATATTTTTTATTTATTTATTTTTTTTACGTATGACTTGCTGAATATTTTCCAGAAGTGGACACACTAACATACTCCATTGTACACATTAGTGTGTTTATTTAAAGGAAAATCTCACTACGTGGAAAGCTATCCCAGCTTCCAAAACCTTGCAGCCCTCTGTTCCGGTGTCATAATTCCTGCATTTGAGGTTGAGCACCATCTGAGCACTATGAAGCTTCAGGTTTCTTTTCAGTCTCTGATGCATCTTCAGGATTGCAGTCACCAAGAGTGACTTCAAAATAGGCAAAGATGGGCATCGTGCTACCAGAACAGAACTGCAGTCTCAACAAAATCTCTATAAATCACAGAATCTCACTAAAGATCTTTATTTGAATACTAAGTGACATACATACTTAAATACTGATAGACAGAATTAAACATATTTCTTCTTGTGTCAGTGGCACAAATTTTGCTGAAATCTGTTTCACAACCTGTTCTGCAAAGCCGAACACAGAGTTTCACTTGAAACATTTTGCTCATCAGTTCTCCTGACTCTCACTCTGAACCTCCCTTTAAACTTAGATGACTGTGTGTGCCACCCTGTTAATTTACAAGCTCATTTGTATTTGCTTATGTCCAGCACAAATTTAACAATTCCAGAATTATCTCTTGCTAGGCCCTGCTAGGAAGGGGTTTAAACCCTTGTCAGCCTCTCAAGAAACGTGTTTGTGCCTTGTGCTCTATTTCACAATTTTTGCTGCCTCTATATGGTAACTGGCTGGCAACACAGACTTCTTGAGGGCTTCTCCTCTTGCTTATGAAGCTTTTCTTAACACTATCACAAACCCTTTCTATGAGTTAATTTACATGCATTTCAAAAATCTAGTGTTATAGAAAGAATCTCGGCTTCAAAAATGCCATGTAAACCCTTATTTAGAGAAACCATAGTAAAGCTGAAGTCAGGCGTATAATATATACCTCTCGAGGCAACGTTGAGTGAATTGTGCTTAAAATGAGATGGGAAAACATTAAACAACTCACTGAATGTCACATTTCCAAACCAGTCAAAATTCTGTGATTTTGAATTACACATATCAGAGGTGCTCTTGTTAATCTGGTCTGACAAAGAGCAAGCTTCATTTACAATGAACTGTCTACAAACGAAAAAAGTCTGATTTTAAAAATAAACATAACCTCATGAGAGGGAAAAACCTTCTGTACCATCAGATTATGCATTGGCATTTGACTGCATCAATGGATAAACGGTAAACGTGAACGATGCATTGGTGCAAGTGCAGTGTGTGCTCTCTGTTGTTCATTTGTGTTAAGAACGAAAGGACTGGCAGTTAATATTCATGAAAATATGATCTCCAGAATATGCATTTGAAGCAAATGGTGTTTTACAGTCAAAAACACTGTCGTTAAGAAGAGAGCTGATAATGAAGAGCCACAGGAGATGCAGATTTCAGTACTCAAAACACCAGAATTAACAAATCTGCCTAACAACATCAGTAGGTGCACAGATGAGGCTGCACAACATCCACCTTATGACTGCACTTCTAAACAAATAACTACAGAAATTTAACATTACTGAATTGAAAATGCAAGCATGCCATAACAAAATATTTAGATATGCTGTCCTACTATCTTAAATTGATAACATCAATTTTAGCTTTTTATTTTTTCCTCAGTGCAAGTCTTTTGTTCAGTTTGTTTTGCTCTCTCCCTAAAACACATAGACTGGTGAAACTGGAGGTGTGTATTTTATGAAGAAGCCCTCTGAGTGTAAGATTTTGCCGCTGTTCACTACATACTTTTTAACAGATTATAACCATATGTGTACAGTAATCCCTCGCTATATCGCGCTTTGACTTTCGCGGTTTCACTCTATCGCGGATTTTAAGTGTAAGCACATCTAAACATATATCACAGATTTTTCGCTGGTTCGCCGCTTTCTGCGGACAATGGGTCTTTTAATTTAGGTTACATGCTTCCTCAGTTTGTTAGCCCAGTTGATTTCATACAAGAGACGCTATTGGTGGATGGCTTAGAAGCTATCCAATCAGAGCATGTATTGCATATTAACTAAAACTCCTCAATGCTATAAGATATGCTTCCCGCGCTGTGCTTGTTTGCTTCTCTCTATCTTTCTCATTCTCTCTGCCTGACGGAGGGGGTGTGAGCAGAGGGGCTGTTTGCACAGAGGACACGGACGCTCTCTACAAACGCCGCTTTATCGCGGTGCTTCTGTATACTTAAAAGCATGTATTGATTTTTGATTGTTTGCTTTTCTTTGCGGCGCTCTCTGACATTCTCTGCTCCTGACGCGCTCCTTTATGATGGGCTCCTTTGAAGATAAGATATTTTTGCTTTCTTTTAATTGTGAGAAAGAACTGTTATCTCTGTCTTGTCATGGAGCACAGTTTAAACGTTTGACTAAAGGGTGTTATTTCATGTCTAGAGGGCTCTAATAATGTTAACAGGGTGGGAGAGTTTATAAGGGCTTAAAATATATAAAAATAACCACACAAACATATGGTTTTTTCTTCGCGGATTTTCACCTATCGCGGGGTTTGGTCTGGGGTTGGGTCTGGAACGCAACCCCCGCGATCGAGGAGGGATTACTGTATTCTCATTTGAGAATCACGTCTGGCCCTGCAAGACTAGAGAAACCAGGATATTGGTCTTGGAGAAACCTGGTTAATACATAGATTCCTACATGTGTTACCTGGTTATGTGGCCATGCAAACCCTTAGCCAAGCTACAGTTAAAGATTTTGTAGACTGCACATGTCTGTTGCACTCTGTTAGCCTACGCTTCTGTTAACTTCATGTGCATCAAGCAGCCATAGGTAGGAATCCTTGGAAGCATCCTGAGGCAGATGCTCAGGTGATTGAATTATTCCTTCTCCTGGTTGAAATATTGCTTCATTGGTTGCATGGACTGCGTGTTGGGCAGGGTCATGGGGTCCAGCAGCTGTGGGGCATCTCTTGGTGAAGATTCACTGATCTTGACTTTGCTGACGATGCTGTGATCTTCGTGGAGTCAATGGAAGCTCTGATCGGGGCTCTTGAGAGACTGAGTGAGGAGTCTGAATGTCTGGACTTGCAAGGGTCCTGGCTGAAAACCATGATCTAGACCTTTAACACTAGAATTACCAGAGCCTACGAAAAAACTCGTAATTCCGTCCCACCTTAAACTGCTTCTTAAATCCCTTCACACCTCTCCGCCAGCGTCCTTTGTTCTCTAAATGTGCTGATAAAAAGAAGCTAGGAGCAGCCGGCTATTCCATCCCCCCACCAATTTAGAACGTGCACGAACTTCTCTCAGCTCATGCCTTGATTGAGTATCTGGGAGTGAAGTGGAGTTTTAGAGTGGAAATAATAGATCGTTGTTTGGAACACACGCATTTCATGTCTGTTCCGTTTCTACAGTAATCTGTGTCAACACATTGTTAAAACAGAAACTTTTTTTATATTCTAGTAGTAGATGACAAAATGTAGGCATAAACTATATAATGTATGAAGCCTGAAGTCCAAATAGCAAAGAAACATTTTCACAAGAATAACACAATTGCACTTTTATTCAAACATATAACTGCAGAAAGAAAAAGCCGCCTTAACATGCGACATTGACACCAGTTTACTATAACTGACTCCGTGGTTCAATAGATACAGCCCCCGCTTGGGAATCAAGGTCACGGGTTCGATCCTGCCCCTCCTTTTGAGAAGTAAACTGTTCTTAGTCTTACTGTTTTAGAATAAAACATACATTTGATTTCAGTCTGTAACAGCCGTGCAATTTATGATCTTTGTAAAGGTTAGCTTTTTTTTTATTCACTTTTCACTCTCTCAGTCGCGTTCAGAATCAATCCATACAACCCCATCTGACACGGCTGTTTTCACTAAAGACGCGCTATAGCTCTGCAGTGTACCACGATGCATACTAACGCCCCCCGGTTCTGACACACAAACGCTGGCGAAGCTGCCTTCTTCGTATCTCACCGTCACTTGCTTTTCTTTTTATTCAGTTTTATTGAGTGTTCCTGCCAGTCCCCGCATGTTGCTGTATGCTTTTCTTTTGCACCCAGGACATGCAGAAGAAAGAATGGTAAAGACCAACTTGGCGCTATATGCAATCATCAGACACTCCCCATCTGCCCGTGTCGCTCAAACACAGGAACATATATTGGTGTAAAAGTATAACAAAAGTGCACTTTTATTCAAGTGCACTTTTTCCATCGCCTTTTCCTGTAAGAAGCAGTGTACACACTTCTCTCTATGCTGTGGTTTCTATTACACACCTGAAAGAAAGACAATATATGTGAAAATATAATCGCACTAATGCAATATTATTTGAAAACGAACAGCGTCAGATCGGTGTGAATTTATGCAGGAACTGGAAATTCTCTGATGCGGACCTTCCCCAGGGAAGAAAGTACAGTGTCAGGTGCTCATTCAGTGTAATAGAAACCATAGCACAGAGAGGTGTGTACACGGCAACAAGTACACGTGTCGTAAATGTAGGAAGGACGGTCCTTGGGTGTGTGGGAACTGTTAATATTTGAATGTGATGATTTTATATAGCACGGAATGAAAATCTGCACTTCTTAGCATTGCACCATGCAAGATGTCGATCAATCGCCTACTGTATCTTGCTTTCTTTTTCTTCGGTTATACAGGTAGTTTTGAATAAAAGTGCACTTGTTTTGTTTGCGAAATGAAGTGTCTGCGTGCACTTTTCGTGGCATTACACGTGTATTTTTTGAGCATGCCCGTTTGAGCAGTATAAAAGTATTGAAAAGTATAACAAAACAACGGGCAGATGGGAGTGTCTGATGATTGCATATAGCCCGAACTTACTGCTCTTTACTATTCTCTCCTCTGCGTGCCCTGGAGTACAAAAGAAACAGAATACAGACGCGCTATAGCTCTGCTGTACCACGATGCATACTAACGCCCCCACCGGTTGTGACACACAGACGCTGGCGAAGCTGTCTTCTTCGTATCTCACCGTCACTTGATTTTCTTTTTATTCAGTTTTATTGAGTGTTCCTGCCAGTCCCGCATGTTGCTGTATGCTGGATATGTTCACATGTATTGTCTCTTTCTTTCAGGTGTGTAATAGAAACCACAGCATAGAGAGAAGTGTGTACACTGCTTCTTACAGGAAAAGGCGATGGAAAAAGTGCACTTGAATAAAAGTGCACTTTTGTTATACTTTTACACCAATATATGTTCCTGTGTTTGAACGACACGGGCAGATGGGGAGTGTCTGATGATTGCATATAGCGCGAAGTTGGTCTTTACCATTCTTTCTTCTGCATGTCCTGGGTGCAAAAGAAAAAGCATACAGCAACATGCGGGACTGGCAGGAACACTCAATAAAACTGAATAAAAGAAAAGCAAGTGACGGTGAGATACGAAGAAGGCAGCTTCGCCAGCGTTGTGTGTCAGAACCGGGGGCGTTAGTATGCATCGTGGTACACTGCAGAGCTATAGCGTCTTTAGTGAAAACAGCCGTGTCAGATGGGGTTGTATGGATTGATTCTGAACGCGACTGAGAGAGTGAAAAGTGAATAAAAAAAAAGCTAACCTTTACAAAGATCATAAATTGCACCGGCTGTTACAGACTGAAATCAAATGTATGTTTTATTCTAAAACAGTAAGACTAAGAACAGTTTACTTCTCAAAAGGGAGGGGCAGGATCGAACCCGTGACTTCTTGATTCCCAAGCGGGGGCTGTATCTATTGAACCACGGAGTCAGTTATAGTAAACTGGTGTCAATGTCGCATGTTAAGGCGGCTTTTTCTTTCTGCAGTTATATGTTTGAATAAAAGTGCAATTGTGTTATTCTTGTGAAAATGTTTCTTTGCTATTTGGACTTCAGGCTTCATACATTATATAGTTTATGCCTACATTTTGTCATCTACTACTAGAATATAAAAAAGTTTCTGTTTTAACAATGTGTTGACACAGATTACTGTAGAAACGGAACAGACATGAAATGCGTGTGTTCCAAACAACGATCTATTATTTCACTCTAAAACTCCACTTCACTCCCAGATACTCAATCAAGGCATGAGCTGAGAGAAGTTCGTGCACGTTCTAAATTGGTGGGGGGATGGAATAGCCGGCTGCTCCTATAGCTTCTTTTTATCATCACATTTAGAGACAAAGGCGCTGGCGAGAGGTGTGAAGGGATTTAAGAAGCAGTTTAAGGTGGGACGGAATTACGAGTTTTTTCGTAGGCTCTGGTAATTCTAGTGTTAATGGCCTTTTTGGTATATCCATCAGCAGTATGTCTGTCTACAGAGATAGTGTCGCTCTTGTCGATAGGTTTACTTACCTCGGCTGCAACATTTATGTCTCTGGTGACATTTCCTATAAAGTCAGTAGACAGATTGGGAGAGCATGGAGGGTCATGAGGTCGCTGAATAGGGGTGTGTGGTGCTCCCGATATCTATGCAAAATGTTGAAGGTCCAAGTCTGTAGAGTTTAGGTGCTTCCTGTCTTGCTATATGGTTGCGAGACATGGGAGCTATCCAGTGACCTGAGACAAAGACTGGACTCCTTTTGGTACTGTGTCTCTTCAGAGAATCGTTGGGTACCGCTGATTTGACTTTGTGTCGAATGAGCAGTTGCTCATGGAATTCCGAATGAGGCACATTGCCTGCATTGTCAGGGAGCATCAGTTACGGCACTATGGCCATGTGGCACGACTCCCTGAGGGTGATCAAGTTCTGAGGATCCAAATTGCTGAGGACCTGAACAACCAGACCAGGTCAAGGGGATGCCCACGTAACACCTGGCTGTGGCAGATAGATGGTCATTTCTGGAGGGTGGGACTGGACCACATGTCTGCCTAGGGGGTTGTCAACCTGAATCCCAAGCTGTTTTGCTGTATGGTGGATGCAGCAACACACTGTGCCAGTGCATGCCCCCCAACCTGACCTGACTGGTTGAAATAATCTGTCTCAGTGTTTCAGAAATTGCTAAATTTATGTTGATGAGCTCAGCGTACAGTGCTAATCTCAGCAGCACAAACTCAGGAGACACAGTCTCCATGCTTGTTTTCAGATTCATAGAGGCCCTTGATAATGTTTAATGTTTTTTTGGCATATTTTTATGACATTTGTGTATTTTGCCAAAGGGGAACTCTATAAGTGAACTCACACATGTAAATGGTGGGGGGTGTGAGTTTCTGCCTTAACCGGGTTACTCATCTTATCCCGGATTCGTGTATACATGTTAGCGCACTCAGTGACTTGGGTATACTTACTCCTATGTGTATATGAAGACTGGAACTTTAGGGCTGTCCTGTGTGTAGGGGGTCTTAAACTCAGTAGGGGGTTTGTGTGCCTATTAATGACAGCAGTTGCCTTTGAAAAGGACAGAGGTTGACGGATTAATAAGGAGGTGTTTTGAATGCCAGGAGGAAGTGAAGATGTGCCTTTGAAGGTGTGGGGAGGAAGGGCAGGTGTCTGGTTTGGGTTTCACCGTAAAGGAAAAAAAGTTTCTGACAAACTACTTCACCGGAAGGTGTTTGGTTTCATATATGCCAGTTTGTTTTTCTTCTTAAAAGCCCAAGAAAAAAAAAAACACCCAACACTTTAAAGTTGAGGTTAGATAATGGTACACAGGCATAGTGGCTAAAAACTGGAAGGTTAAAAATGCACAAGTGACAGTCCTGTTATAGTACATCATAGTAAATCATTTTCTTTACCTTTCCAACTTTTTGTTCTTTTCACTGTAATGAACATCGAAACAAATTAGTGGGCGCTCACTCAGAAAGACAGTAAAAGAAACACTGCTGACCTGTAAAGTAGCTGTGGATGTGTACATCACCATGTGCTTTTTTACTCTCTGGTCCAGAAGCCTGGATGGCAAATAAAATGAGTAAAGATTCAGCAGAGAACAGCATAATTAAATTGAATGTTTCCTGCTTAAATCCTTTTTTTATAGCAGCCCTGCGAGAACGCCAGTTCCACCTCTGCTCCTCATTACCAGTGTTAAAACAATGCCAGTTGGCTTTCACATAAAGTTCATTTAAAGAGCAAGCAGGACTGACTTAAAGCTTCTGTTTGAAATCAAAAATGACATTTATAGCCCAAATGGTCCCTTGTAAACACAAAATCTCGAATGCGGTTGTAAAACCATCCACTTTTATTTCCTCTGGTGAAGTCGACAGCAGCTAAAGCGCACAATTGTGGCTTTTGGACGGCATCCTCTAAATGGTGGGAGAAATGTTTTTGGACGGGATTCGAAAATGAATTCCAAGCTCTTCTGGGAGGCTATAAAAACCAAACACATTCTGTGGAAATGAGTTGACGTCTCCAGCGGGTGAGCCAAGAGTGGGGTTATGTAACAAGTGAGGCCGGCCTGAAAAAATTGGATATCCAGCTCACTGGCTGCCTGCAGCTGAGCAGGTGCATCATAAGGCACAAGAAAACTTTGAAACAACGCAGTGACTATTTAAAAAAGAATAGTGCAATAAACTGAATTAGAGGTAGGAAGGCGAAAAAGCAGAAAATATCCACAGTACATAAACAAAAGCATTGTGTGGCTTGAGAACCGCTTCTTGGATGGTCTCATATTAGGCAGGAATGAAACAAAAGAATTGCCCACCGCTCTATGGAGCTGTGATTTCAGTTACAGACGGGTAGGACAATGGAAAACAATCCCACCCTACCCCCACTGACAAAAGCAATTGAATGATTTATTGCATGTTAAATTTACTGTAGCATGCCTGGGGAGAACAAAGGAGGGATGACATCATTAGCCCTGGACTGGCTTTTTGTTGCCGTGCAAAGTTTCTTCTTTTTTTTTTTTGTTTCCCTTTACAAGTGGAAGCTGAATATTTGCTGACAGTGTTTCACAACTCCATTTCTTATCAATAATTCTTTGCAGTGACGTTTGCCCAGTGACACAGGTCATTGCATGCTGAACGCCAGTTCTCCAATTTTACCCAAACTTGCTGGCTTTTTACTTTCTATGCCACATCCTTTTTATTTTTTGGAAGAGGAATTGGCATGCTTGTCCGAAAAAAAAAGGAAGTTGACATTTCTTGACTTATACCCCATCCCTTTTTGAGAAGAACGAACGGATTGAAGGTATTTCTCTTTAAATGTATCAACTTGCTCCTACTCCTCAAAAACTAAAGAGCAGAAAATGAGAAAAGGAACTGCCGGGGTGTACAGGCTTGTATGATCTGACTGCTCCTTATAAAAACTGTCTGTTTACTTATGCAGCACCCGCCACCACCCCTCCATACGCTCCCTTCTGCTCTCCTCCCTGGCCATAAGCCCTCTAATCTGGATGGATCCAGATTTTTATGAGAACAATCCCCCAAAGTGAAGTCATAGGCTCACAGATCCTGTGCACGGCCTGTGCTGGTCAATAGTGCTGAATCAGGGCTGGTGATTGATGGCCGGCATCAAGGGGATGGGGGTGGGGAGCACTAAAGAAGGGGTCAGGACCACCTCTTTTATGCAGTTAAGCTAAAGGACACTGGCAGACGTCACAAACAAAATGTCAGCTTGCTCCAATTCTTGTGGCTAAAATAGCGAGAATTGTAGTTTTGGAAGCAGCATTTTTTTTCTTTGCATTTTTAAGTTTTCGCTTTATTTTTAATGTGTAACTTACTTTTTTTTGTTCTTGTTATTATTGTTTTTAAAGTGCTGCTGCATGTTTACTAGCTGAATGCAGTGTTTAGCCTTTGCATTTTAACTAGAGGGCTGGCAGGTTCTGTCACTCACCCTGTCCACTGCCAAGGCTACGAATTAACTGATGGTTAACTGTTTTGTCAAGGGAAACGTCAAAGGGTTCCTTATGAAAAATTGCAGCTGACATTATTTAAACAATGACATTTTTCTTTTTTGGGTAACACAGTGGCTCAGTCATTAGCTGCCTCTCAAATCCAACACCTTGGGTTCAAATCATGCACCCAGTTGCCTCCTGTGTGCAACTTGCATATCATTAATTACATTTATTTACTGCCTTTCTAAGCTACTCAAAAGCACGTCCACTTCCACTAGCGAGTAGCATCCACCTGGATGATGTGACGGCAGCCATTTTTACACCAGTACACTCAGCACACATTGGCTTTTAGGTGGTGAAGGGGTGAGAGAGACAGTTAGCCAGTAAGGGGCAGGGGATGATTATGGGGCCAGAATGGTCAAGGCCATCATGGGCAATTTAGCCAGGACATTGGAGTACACCCTACTCTATAACCATGGAGAGTCAGGACCTCAGTTTTATGTGTCATCTGAAGAACAGCAGCAGTTTTTACAGCACAGTGTCTCCATGACTGCACTGGGGTATTGGGATCGACACCCAGTGCCCAGGGTAAGCACCCCCTGCTGTCCTCACCAGCACCTCCACCAGCAGTAACACATAGGTGGTACCCCGTCTAATTATTGGCTGGGCCCACGATTGCTTAATTTCCGGTGGAAGTGCAGGTGGTATCGCTGTGTAGGTTTTTTCCAGACGCTCATGTTTTCCCCAAAATGTGGCGATTCTGAAAAAACTTTTTTTGTGGTGTATTGAGAGGCTGCATGCATTTTGGAACTAAAATGCTTCCCCAACATTTCTTAACATCATATAAATAAAATTAAAATGAATTCTTTAAAAAATATTACAGCTGATATAAACTATTATTAGTCTTGCAAGAACTGGCATAAAAAATAAGAACAATTATCACAAAGCTGGAATTTCTTCTGTCTTAAGAATCAGGTTTGTGTTAAGGCCATGTCACAATTCGGCAATTTTCACTGGTGGTTTAAATTGACATTACCTTAGTGAGTTGGAGGCAGTCGGCAATTCCTTTCACTGAGGCCTGTTGCCAAATGTGACATACCCAGTGACTCACTCCAACTAGTCTGTGACTTGCTACAATCAAATCCATCAGGTTGATGGATGAGGATGACTAGGATCCTAATGCTAGCCACTGCTAAAGTCAAAACCGGACATCTGTCCTATTGATTATTGCTTTCAAAATGCTAATCAAAGAATCATTGTAAAGAAACAAAAGCTTACAGTCAGTAACCAGGAATATTAGAGCACTTGGCATGCACACACACTCTAAATCAGGCATGTCAAACACGCGGCCTACAACAGAAATCTGTGCGGCCCGCATGACAGATTCTAGTTAGCACTAAACTTGTACAAAATGATTAATATTGTTTGTGATTGAATCATTCTCCATCTTCGGCGTTACTTATTGACTTTTCTTACTTCTGCCTTCTGACAAAAGCATGTTTTCCCATGGCATTACAGTACCGGAAACGTCATCTGCTAGTATACGCAACTTGTAGTTGCAGTTGCGAAGTCGCAACTGAAGTGCTAGGCTGCGGTCCGTGGTCCACGGCCCACTACCGGGCCGCAAGAGAACTGCCAGTAACAGAGACTCACTCAGTGAAGGGCTACAGCAAAAAGGCTGCCCCCTTCACTGAGGACACTTTCCAGAATGCTAGGCGGGCGGGACTTTGCAGCGGCGCAGAGAGAGGAGAGAGACTGAGGTGAGAGAGTTTTACAACAAAGTAATAACCCATATGACATGAGTCCACAGAAATCTTGTTACTACGAAGTACATTCAGCAGCGGACACTTTCATTACAAAGTTGCCTTGAAATGCTTGAATGAATCATCCACAGAGCAGTTAGTTCTGTGGTCACAGCTCAGTTGTGCACATTTGCACAATGATCCCTAAACAGAAACATTGTAAAAAATGTTCTTTCTTCAAACTTTCCTTGTACTGTTTTTTTGTTGTTTTTGTTTTGTGTGGTTTTAAGTGATACCTGTTCCTTATTGCTCATCAACATTTGAAAAACATCCATTAGAATTTAACTCATTGTCATCCTTCTATAGAAACGGCATACTTGTTATATGCAAAAAAGAAGAAAAATCTCGGCCTGCAAACGTATGCGAACTGCTGCATTTGAAGACGCCGAAAAAGTCGTTTTTATGTGGTTGCAGTGATGCTTGTTCAAGAAACATTCCTATTCATGAGCCACTCATTAAAGAAAATATGAGATTTTTAAACTCTCAACAAACAATCTCACACGCGGCAATAGTGCTTCGGGACACACCTCAGAGTGTTGTTCCCGTTGGGTAGGGGGGATCCCAGATCCCAAAAGAGTTTCAGAAACCTCACAATATGAAGATGAAGAAAAGGATGATTTGGATTCTGATTGATAACTGTGCTGACTACAACATGCTTCCGCATTTAGATAATGTTCACGTTGAATTCTTCCCACCCAATTGCACGGCAATGCTTCAGCCATTGGATTTGGGCATCATTCGCACCCTGAAAGTGTATGATTGCAAGGAAATGCTGAGAAAAATTATCGTCAGTATAACTTGTAGACAGGAGAAGATTAAAATAACGCGAAAGAAGCTATTGGAGCTGCTTCCATTTCCAACATCCTATCTTTGTGATGCACGTTTTCTGCAGCAACCAAAACGAGATTACAGAGTAGACTGAACATAAGCAACACACTTCGCGTGTCACTGTCTTCCATCGTCCCCAGATGGGATCATCTGGTTGCAGGAAAACAAGCTCAGGGCTCTCACTGATTCTGCATTATGGTAAGCTGTATAATTTCTATTACTAAATTATAACTTAATAATAATAGAAATGTAATGTAAATTGTGTATAAAACTGCCCTATGAACCTTCCCATAATCACCCCACAAACTCCAACCTCCAACAACCCACTGGTCCCTGGAAAAATTTGCTTTTAGTAAAGCGGTCCTTGGTGTGAAAAAGGTTGTGGACCACTGGGCTACACTACTGGCTGGGCTGCTGAGACTGGTCACTGGGCAGAACTGATCATCGCGAGTAGTAATAGCTCACATATTTTCAGTTTTTTTGCTCCAGGTTTATGTAATTCTGTGCTAGTATTGTAACAACAAACAGTTAGTGCAGACTACAGCTGAAGATCTGAAGTGGAGGCGAGAAGTTGGTGAGTTGTTTATTAACAGATTTTTGTGATTTTGAGTTTGTATAATTAGTGTAGGTCAGGGGGCTTTGAAACTTTGAAGTAAACTTAGTAAAGTAAAATTAGATTTTTGGAGGATTTGTTTCCCAACTTGTATTACTGAGCAATGAATTCAGTGAGCGTTTTCGCGATTTCAGTTCACACAAACAGGACTTTGTGCTGTTTACATCACCATACTCTTACAACGTTGAGAATGCGCCTGAGAATGTCCAAATGGAGTTGATTGAACTGCAGTCAGATTCTATTCTGATGGCAAAATACAACCAAGTTGGTGTGCCAGGCTCGTATGCTTACCTGCCACCCTCGTATGTGCAGATCCATAAGTTGGCATCTGTCTATGTATGGAAGCACATACCTTTGTGAGCAATTTTTTTTGTTAATGAAAGCTACCAAAACCACACATCGCACAAGACTTACTGTCGAGCACTATTCATCCCTCATAAAAGTTGCAGCTGCACAAGATTTCAAGCCTGATATTGATGAACTGGTTACTAAAAAGAGATGCCAAGTGTCGGGACAAAAGAAATAAATCTCACACTGTAAGACTCCTATATAAGCAATGAATATAATATAATGAATATAATATAATAATATAAGTCCTTAGCTAAGGGGCTAAGACCTAATTGTACACTGTTATACGGAGAGGGTATGAAAATAAATTGCTTTTCTTTAAACTTTAAGTGTTACATTTTTTTTTTAAGTTTTCAGTATTGGAAAGAAAGCTACAGTAATTTTGTATAATAGTATTTGTTACAGTGCGCCTGCTGACGCACGTATGGCAGTCGAAGCGGCCCACCAACGGTAGTGAGTTTGACATGCCTGCTCTAAATGATATTTTTTTTAAATATTCACAAACTTGGATAATGATGTATTTGACGTGCCACCTTTGTTGGCATTGCTTCGATGATGTTGATTATGTCATTCCAGAAATGTACTTTGTAGCCTTATAACAACAGAGACTCACAATGGCAGCACCCATAAAAACAAAATGTTGACAAAATTACACAAAGATTTCAAAATATGATGCAGCACCCAAAATGGGAGAGCTGTGAATAAAAAAATTGAAACAAGCACACAGGAATAATAATAATAATGATAATAATACATTTTATTTATTTGTAGGCACCTTTGTAAACACTCAAGGACACCGAACAATAGACAAAACACAGATTATAAACAAAAGTAAAATACAATAGTTAAAATCAGACAGAGCAATTGTAATCAAAGAGAAAAAGCAGTCTTAAACAAATGAGTTTTAAGTTTAGATTTGAAAAGTGAAAATGATTCAAAATTTTTAAGCTCAGGTGGTAGTGAGTTCCAAAGCTCATTCAGTTGCTCTGCTCCCCATAGTGGTAAGACGGATGAAGGGGACAGTCAAGTGGATGGAGGAAGAGGATCTAAGGGTACGGGAGGGAATGGCAACATGGAGGAGGTCAGACAGATATGGAGGGGCAAGGCTGTTGATAACCTTAAAAGTTAGTAGGAGAATTTTGAATTGAATTCGGAACTGAACTGGAAGCCAGTGAAGCTGCTGCAAAATGGGAGTTCACAGAATCATGAGGAGAAAAATGGGTCAACAGAGACTATCTATTGAGCAGCTTTGTTTCTTCCAAAATGACACATCAGACATAATGAAAGTAGAACCTGCATGCCACAATTTCCTTCTTCACAGGATATGCAGAACTGATGCAAATACTACTTTAGAAGCCTTGGTTTTGCAGCTTTTACATAATTATACTTTCTGGATTACAGAATTGGCATTGCTTGCTTGGGTTTGCCATTCAAACACATCCATTGCTAATACAGTATTTGCCTCTTTGATCTTGTTTCTTGAGTTTGTGGCCAGGCAACTTTTGTTACTAGACCGTATTGTATCCCTAATTTTTAGAAAAAGCCTCTTTGTGTGTTCGGTGGAGCCCAACAAATGATAACATACTGTATATACTCGCGTTTAAGCTCTCCCACGGATAAGTCAGGACTTGATTTTACCGTATAATATCCGGTATTTTATAATGTCATTGTATAAGTTGAATATGGAAAACTCACGCTATTGGTCCAAGAGATTACGATATGCTAACATCCACCTGAGAGAGTAACCACGCAGCACACTGCCCATTTTTTTAAATATACTTTATTAATCCTGAAGGAAATTACTTGGTTTTCGCATACTCCTTGGGGTCAGCCATTGTACAGCGCCCCTGGAGCAATTGAAGGTTAAGGGCCTTGCTCAAGGGCCCAGCAGAGTAGCATCTCTTTTGGCAGTGATGGGGATTCGAACCGGCAACCTTCGGGATACTGGTGCAGATCCTTAGCCTCAGCACCACCACTCTTCCTGTTTTCTATGTCTTGTGCCTACGTGACCACACAGTAATACCCAAACTATTCTGCAGTGAAGTTTACACTTTTTTGTGTTTTTTGTATCTCACATCCTCATACACCTTTATCATCCGAGCATTCCTTATCTACGATTGAGCGTTCAATTAGAAGAAAATATGAAGCTGGTTTTAAATTAAAAGTCATTGAACTGGAGGAAAAAATTGGTAACTGCACTGCTGCAACAAAATTCGATGTATCTGAGAAACTGGTGTGTGATTGGAGGAAGCAAGAAGATGTAACAAAAAAAAAGATGTAAGTGTTGTATTTTTGAATTTTTTTATTTTATTTTAGAGAAACGACCAGCAAAATGACACCTTTTATTTTGATTTTTTATGTTATGATCGATTTTTTGGGTTTCAAGACCCAACTTATACACGAGTATATACAGTAGATTTAGTGAGAGCTGCTATGTTCTTTATGAGAGCAAAGGTTTTCCCTCGTTTGCCCTTCCATGAATGTCATGCCTGTGTATGGTAGCTTTCATTATAATGCTACGGTATGAACAGACACATAGGTCCTTGAATGCCGTCCTGTTACTCATTGTAATAATTCTGAAGGATCTTCTACTGTGGGTAGACTCGCCATGACCTTTAATGATGAATATTTGTTCTTGAAGAGACTGTTCAGCTAGCAGTCTGTAAAGAATACAGCAGGGCCTTACAACTCCACAATGCATTGCTGTGGTTTTCTAATCTCCCCAGGCTGATGCAGAACTCTTCCTGTGGTTGTTGGAGGTCTCCAGATTGCGACATGGTTTATTATACTAACCAAATGGGTAAGACCGAATTGTCTGACCTCTTTATATAAGAGTTTATCTTATACTTTGGCTGACGAGTTGCTCTTTGCTTGGTCCCTGCTTGTTTTAGCTCCTGGTTGTGTTTACCTTTTTGACTGAGCCACTAAACTTTGTGTTTCCCATTCAGCTTTCAAGACTTAGGTAGTGCTGAATTAGCGTGTTTTCACTAGCAGGGCCCTGTCATTTTAAAAGGTGGACAGATCATGACGTCACTCTCTGTTGTTTTTACAACTCCACTAGAGTGTAGGTGTCTTCTGTCATCAAAAAAATGAAACAATTTCACATTTTTGCTGTGGGCAATTCTAATTGTAATTCTATCAAGGTTTTAGCATGTAAGAACTCATTAGGTGCAAAAATTTGAGGACGCAGAAGGTCATCTGATTTGCAAAATGCTAGATTAGGGTCTCTTTTCTTGATTTGTTACTTTGACTTTTTTGCAGATTGTTCTCAGCGGTGGTATCATTTACTGAATAATGGCAAAACATAATATTGTAAAAATTCATTTAATCCTGTTCAACATCCTGGAGGGAGGGGCACAACTTATTGTGGCAGCTTTAATTACAAGGCAGGAAACAACCCTGGACAGGGTGCCAGTCCATCCCAGGCACCACTCACACACACAGGCTTGGTTTGGAATTAGCAGTGAACCCAATGTGCATGTGGGAGATGTGGGAGGAGAAATGTATGCAGACACAAGGAGAACATACCGACTGCACAGAGCCAAGGATCGGGCACAGGATAGGAATGCAAGACACCAGATCCTGGATACACACTATGCCCACAATGCTGCATTTTACTGAATAATACTCATCATAAATGGTCATATTAACCCCGTAAATGAGAGATAAATATAATAATATTCACAAATAGGTTTTAAACTAAATGAATAATAAAAAGAGAAAAAAATAATATTGGAAATAAAATATATTATTTGGTGGCAATAATTTCCACCCTCATCCTAAATGACATGCAGGTTTCTTGGTGTCTTTTAACTGAGTGTGTGGTTGTTTCCCACTTTTTGCTTACTACTACTGGGAGAGGCTTTGACCCCTTGTGACCCTGATTTGGATTAGACAGAGAATGTATGTATTTGTGCATATGCGAATGAGTATATATCATGTGACGGCACGGTGGGCGTGTGAATGATTGTGCCTTGCGATGGATTTTAGTGATAGGCACTTTGATTCACTTTACCAACTCGATTCTTTCAATGAATTGCAAATGAATAATTCACTTAATTATAATATACTAGCCAACCCGCGGCGTAGCATACGCCACATAATCAGGCCGCTTTTTAAATGATTTTTAAGCACAGAGGAAAAAATTAACATTTGAAAAATCCGTAATTTAATAAACCACCAAGAAAAGTAACATTGCAACAATGCACGCCACGAAGCAACATACAATTGTCCGTGACTGAAAACCGGAAGAGCGCCTTCTCCTTCCAAAGCGAAGGACGGGGTTGAACGGCGCTCGTTCAGTACGCACTGCCCGCTTATGTGCCCGCCCCAACTCCCTACCTGAGTCGCTTTTGCCTGTGTACAGTCCACACGCACGTGAGTCACGTTGACTGTTAATTTTCCAAACACCACCTCAGTCGGTTTCCACGTTGACTTTTCATTGTTCTTTGCGGTTCTGGTTGCTTTTCTATATATAATCCACCAAGTCACCCGACCTGGGTGAGTGAGGGAGATGTGAGGTTACAAAGGGCAGGAACGTAATCAGTGCGAGCGTATGACCCGCACGCACTGGGAATTTCGTTCGGGAACAATCGCAAGCCACGGTCTCCGTCACGAATGGGGTTCAACGGCTTACCCACGCCAGGTAGACACACATTGATCCATTCAGTGTAGCACACGTGCAGTACCGGACATACAAGTGCATCACAGACCGGTTAATGCTCAATCTCACGTGGCTGAAAGCCACTTGTCCCTCTAAGAATTTGGACGCCGACCGCTGTTGGGTCGTGTAACTATTTAGCAGGCGGAGTCTCGTTCGTTTTGGAAATAAGCATCCAAATCGCTCCACTAAGTAAGAACTGCCATGCACCACCACCCACAGAATCGAAAGAGCTGTCAATCCTCTCCGTGTCCGGGCGGGTGAGGTTTCCTGTGTTGAGTCAAATGAAGCGAAAGGCTCCACACCTGGTGGTGCCCTTCCGTCAATTCCTTTAAGTTTCAGCTTTGTAACCATACTCCCGAACCCAAAGACTTTGGTTACCCGGTTGGCTGCCGCGGTCATGGGAATAGACGCCGGATCGCGTGTTGCGGGGCCTGCATTGGGGAATCAGGTGAGACGGTAATGTTTTTAAAGACTGCTTTCTTCATTGGGTTTTAACCAATGCATGGAACGAACCAACACACAATCGTCTGTGCGGCGCACAGGCGCGGAGGGAGGAACAGGAGGAGAGGAGGACGACATCCACTCCACTCCCTCCGTCATGCTAGTCTGCTGATTTCTCGTTCAGTATACACCGCCTGCTCAAGTGCCCACCTCCAACTCGTCACTCGAGTCGTTGTCGTCTTTGTACAGTGCAGATGCACCTGTGAGGCTAGGGTTGCCACCCGTCGTTTAAAATACAGAATCGTCCCGTATTTGAGAATGAAATTGCGCGTTCCGTGGCCGTGGCCCCCGCTGCAGTATGCGTCCCTTATTTGTTTGTATTAAAAGTGGTAACCCTACCTGTGACTCACGAAGACTTTTCATTGCTCTGTGCGGTTTTGGCTGCCTTTCTATATATAATCCACCAAGACACCTGACCACGGCAGGAGGGTGTGTACAAAGTGCAGGAGCATCTAAGAAGGCGCATGTTTGTCGCGATGCGAATTGCTGTATGTAGCGTGTAAAACAGTTTGCTATGAGCAACAGTTTCAATGACATTTCTCCAAAAACCCGACTGACAGAAACAAACAGTTACCTGAAGCAGGAATTTCTATAACATTGAAAGAAGTGTTGTTTCCATGAAATACATTTGAAGCGGCAGCCATGGAGGGCAAAAGAATAGTCAACGTGGCTCACAGCTGGGTTTGGACCGCAGCACAGACCAAAGCGAGTGAGTATGTGTTTGATGAGCTGTTTGATTTGGCGGGCAGTGGTCTGAGGTGCGTTCCTGAGCACGTGGGAGGAGGGGTAGAGTTTGTGGGCGGGGCTTCATTGTTCCTTTCGCATGGTTTTTCATGGTGGACGCGTTGGTGTCGAAACCGAAAAGAATAATGAAAAGTCAGCGTGGCTTAGACGCGTGCATGTGGACTCCTAGCACAGACAAAAGGGGCTAACTGGGTGGTCGGTGAGTTTTTGCGTTCGGGCACATGGGTAGGCAGTGTGAATGCGTAGAGAGCGAGGGTAGACGCGGGCCGGTGAAAAGGAGTGTTGGTGGGCAGGAAAACGTCTTCCGTGTTCCTGCAGGAGCATCTAAGAAGATACATGTTTGTTGCGGATGCGAATTGCTGTATGTAGCGTGTAAAACAGTTTGCTGTGGTGCAAGCGGTCATGCGTTGTAACCAAAAACTCGTAGACTGCTTACTTCATTGTGTTTTAACCTCAGTTGTAAATGATTGTCTTAAAGATCCCATGAGATACCCCTCGCAAACCGTTTCACATGCTGCATATGGCGATTCACCTCCGCGAGAAACATGCCTCTATGAACAGTCAATGTAGCTCGGAGGTGCATGACATGAACATGGCATTAACCAGACCTGCACCGCATGTGGCCTCCACGACAGACGAATATAAATGACGCCACTTTT
Organism: Polypterus senegalus; assembly: GCF_016835505.1. Lineage (NCBI taxonomy): Eukaryota > Metazoa > Chordata > Cladistia > Polypteriformes > Polypteridae > Polypterus > Polypterus senegalus. Next base: position 45,522,838 of record NC_053158.1, read on the forward strand.
TCTGTGTCCTCGCGTCCGACTTGGTGGGCGTGGCCCTGCGAGTTGTCGTCATATCCAATGGTCTTGGAGTTGGTGGGCGTGGCTCCTTCCTGCGTGCGCCATAGGTGTCTCACTTGTCGGCGGCTTAGTGAATCCACGCCCCTTCCGGCGTGCTTTTCATGGTTGTCTTGCCTTAGTGAATTATATATATAGATTGTGAACAAGAATCGTGCGACTCATTCTCAGGTAATGATTCACTAATTAAATTCTTGAATCAAAGCAATGAGAAGCATGTCACTTGTATGTATATAAAACGAACGCGAATTATGTGACTTGTTTGTTGGTAATGATTCAGTTCAAACATGAAAGAATTAGTGAAAGAAACATGTTCGGAGAATTCAATTAAATGTAAAAAGTGTGCACTAAAGTGAAGTTGACAGCAAATAATGGTTAGAAATTAGAATTATATTTTTATAAGATTCAGCTCTGTGTGACTAATTTGTTGAATGTGCAAAGGGACATAAACAAATGAGTTTAATAGCATGTTTATAGATTCTGTTTAAAACAATTCCAAAAATGAATTGTACAAAACAAACTAAGCATTCTAATTTAAACATGTTATTACTGTATTGTTTTTGTATGATGAGTGAGGAATTGATCAAATCATTCCTGTTTCAGAGTTCCTGTTCGTTGATAATGATTTAATTGTAATTATTAAAGAATCACAACTGAAGTGAATGACAATCATGATTCGGGAGGGCAGTACTTGCACAGGTGCATTAGCACTCCCTTTGAACTCTACCGAATTGGCTCATTTGTGGACGCAAATTAATTCTGAAGAATCATTCAAAAAGAACAAATCATTCATGCATCACCCATCACCAAAGGACTTGCATTCTGTCCAGTCTTTGCCCCCAGTGCTGGAACAGGAGGTGGCCCTCCATGATGAATATATCGGAATGACCATTTTCAGACAAAGAACACATGAATGAGGATTATTTGCAGTGGTGATGTGGTGTTTGCATGTTCTTTTTGTATTAACCTAATTTTTTTCTTCTGCTCTTCTCCTACATTCTACAATATCCTTATTTACTGGAATGAATAATTGTGTTTATGTGGGAGTGATTGTGACTTAAGGTGTAGCTGCACTCTGTCAAGGTTTGGCTCATACCTCAGGCCCAATACTAATAACCCTGTATTGGAATAAGACAGTTCAGAAAGTGAATTATTGAAAAATATGTTGCGTGGCAAAGTGGACACCACAGTTGCCTCACAGCTCCTATTATCTGTGTAGGTTGTTGTGTGAGTGAGGGGAACCAGATGTGTGTATGCATGTACCGAGCAATGGAATTGTATTTCATTTAGAACTACTTCCTGCCTTTTGCATCCCAGTACAAGAAAGTACACTAGTTTAAAGAAGTGGACAGATGGATAACTGTTGTGACAAAGTATTTTGTTAAACTCATCAAGAAATACAAGAAAAGCACATTAGACAGTAGTAGGTGGGTAGGTGTAGATAGTGTTGTAATGGAGGCATTGCTATTGAGGGAATTCAGTGAATAAACACTGGCATAGCTGAAGGGCTCTAGTATACTGTACTTCTACTGCCACACCAGGGGGTGGCACTGTGTTTTAACAACTATCTCTTTCTCTCCCTGCAGACTGGATGACTAATGGCTAGGACACCTCTGACGTCCTTTCCAGTGTCCGTCCACCTGGACTCATCTCTTCCTACCAGGAGGACTGAAAGCCGGAAGCTCCACTATCTTTGGCAGTTCTGTTTGAACTCATGTCTGCAGAGATTCAATCAAATTTACTGGTACTTGCCCAACAGTATCATATAGGAGCCATCTATGGAGGAGTCAGCAGATACAGATACTACATGTGTATAAATAGCTTTCTTTAGTTCATTTCTTAAGGCACCTAATAGTGATAATATAAGTACATGTGAATCCAAAGTGCTTCATTCTAAGAATTTGCCAAGGCCAGATGTCAGTAGAGAAGGGTAAGCCAAACTGCCATCTACATAAAATGGGTCATGGGCATTGTCTGTAGGCAAAAAGGTAAATCATATAATGGCATGTGGTGGACTGTCCCTTTCATGTATCCGTAATCCTTTTTTTTTGTCACACTGCTTAATTTTCTAAAAAGTTAATATGGCAAAATGATCTTCCTTATACCAGTGTTTGCTGCCCACTTTCATGCTTTTCATTTAGGGCTACATCCACACTGCTATGTTTTCATTTAAAAAAGGCATTTCTGAATGAAAATGATCTCTGTCCACACTAGCGTATCTTTGTAGTATCTTTTTCCACACTAGTACAACCGAAAACACATTCGCCTACACTTATTGAGATAAAGAGCTTTTTGTTCAAATTGTTCAAGTTTGTGCTCACACTCTCTGTTTATGTCTGTTCATTGGCTACTTTATGAGGTCCACCTATTTAGTTCCTGTAGGGTTCTCATTTTAGCTATAGAGTTCTTTAAAGCATGGCAACATCCCTTGGAAATTTTGGCCCATGTTGACTTGATTAGCATCATACAGACCTGCAGATGATTTTGTTCACACATTCATGCTGTAAGCCTCCTGTTCCACATCATACAAAAGACTTCTAACTTTCAGTTAGATCTAGGACTCACTGGAGTAACCTGAAGTTTCTGTCTTGTTTGTGGCACCAGCTAGAGATGATGTCCGCTTTGTGGCATGGGATATTATCCTGCCTCAATGATTCCTATGAAAATCAGCAGACTGTGGCCATGAAAAGATTCACATTGGTTAGCACTCATGCTTGGATCAGCTATGTCATTAAAATTAAGCTCAGCTGATATTTAGATATCTAATGTGGGCTTTGGAGACATTCCCCATTCCATTGAACTGCCATTGATCTTCTACACAGGATGGATTCATGTGAATGTGATTTACACCAAATTATGATCGCACCATCTGTATGTCACACCAGGCCACATTTTTACAGTCTTTAGTTATCCAGCTTTAGTGATCACATATGCCCATTGTAGTCTCATTTTCCTGCTCTTGGCTGGCAGGAGTGGAGCTCATCCTGATCTTCTGCTGCTGCTGTAGCCCATTTACGTCATCTGGAAATCTCCTTGTGTATGTTACTCTGGCATGTTGCTTTTATTTGTGTGTCTGTGGCCTTTCGTGTTCAACAGAGAACAGTGAAATTCTTTAATGCTGTCCGACCAACATGCAACACAACACAATACCCCTTTTTTGCTCCATAGTCAGCAAGTCAAACATGGACCATAATCTGAAAATTCTGGATTCTTCCCTCCTTGAACAAATCTGGTCATTTTCTTCTAACCTTTCTCATCAAGGTGTCTTTGCTTGTAAAATCACTGCCTTCCAGATGTGTTTTATTTACCGTATTTACCGTTCTTTGTAAACTTTAGTGATTGTTGTTGTGAAAACTTTCTGGTTACCAAAAAAAAAACATCAAAATGAGGCCAGTGCTTTTGTGATGGATCCTCAGGCTCTCCTGCTTGAACGTCCCTGAAACTGTAATATGGCGCTTTTCCACTGCATAGTACGGCACGACACGGTTCAGTTCAGCTCACTTTTGGGGGGTTTTCCACTGGGAACAGTACCTGGTACCTGGTCCTTTTTAGTACCACCTCAGCCGAGGTTCCAAGCGCCGAACCGTTACCAAAAGCGGACGTAAACTCTGCTGGTCACTGATTGGCTGGAGAAAATCGTCATTACTACGTCACTGAACTTGCGACACGAGACACAACAGACCCGCTAGATTTTTAGCACAGCCAGCGAAGGTTCAGACGCACCATTTTGTTTTAACCAAAAATGGCTGTTTCGTGGTCTATTGAGGAAGTACAGACGTTCCTTCGTTGGTAGCCGAGGAGCGGATCCAGCGAGAGCTGGATGGGGCGATGCGGAATGAAAAAGTTTTTCAGGAGGTCGCTAAGCTCTTGGGCGCACACAGCTACTATCGGACTTACAAACAGTGTAGGGACAAGTTAAAAAAAAATGAAGAAAAATGTGTTTGTTTGTGGCGCGTTTACGATGATGTCATGGCAGTAGAGGCGGCGCAACTATAACGACACGTGAATAATCCCGCCCACTCTAAAGCGGTACTAAACTGCAGTCGAAACACAAACCGAGCCGAACTGAGCCGAACCAAGGTGAGCTGTACTGAACCGTGCTGTGCCGTACTATGCAGTGGAAAAGCGCCAATAGCTAGTTGAGGCTTAGCCTCCTTAATCTAAGCCCCCAGATAAAAATGAGGTATAGCATCAAATAGTGTTACTTTAAATAAGTAATCCAAAACAATCCTTTGGTAGCTTCACCAAAATACAGAAGGAAAGAGAGGAACCTATGGCTCCAAAATAACACTGGGCTGCAAAAAAAATCCCAAAACTAATTGTTTAGCTCCCTTCAAATATTTTAAGGGTTCTCTGAAGATCTGGGAGGTGCTGAATCCAAATCTGGCAACAGAATTGCTCCAGAACATCCAGTTTTTGAGAGATGAAGATTTAAAATGAAAATACACTGTTTTAGACAGCAAGCCTAATATATGTGTTAAATTTAGGAGCCCAAAGTTTATTCTGATCGCCAGCTCTGCAAACGAAACAAAGATGGCATTTTTTCACAAATGGTGTAAGTGACTTTCATTCCCACAAATGTAGCAAATGTGTCTGGTTTGTTTGGTGAAGCACATAACACAATTCACTTTCACTAAATCATGACTTTAAAAATAAATGAGCTTCGCTGTCTGACCTCTGAGGTGCCACTGAACCTCAGCAGTGACTTGCAGGGTTTAGTTTGCTAGCGGGATTCCCTGAACTCCAGGAATGTTTGTTGTCTCCATAAAAAGAAGTTGGTGTATCCTTTTAATGTTTGCTTACATGTGACCTGGTCAAGACAATGGAGAGATCAACTCGACCTGGCAAATTTCTGTAAAACCTTCACTACTAGGGTGTTGTACCATGTAAGCCATTACGGATGTAGTGTGAAGTTAAGCAAAATTACACCATTTATTGGCTAACTAGAAAGATTGGCTTTCGAGGCAACTCAGGATGCTACTTTAGGCAAGATGTACTCAAACCATTACATTTTGCTTGAAGACAGGGCCTGAGTTATCTTGAAAGCCTGCATATTGTAATCTTTCTAGTTAGCCAATAAAGGTGTAAAAACCTTTGAAAGAATAACTTTCTTTTTTTCTGGACATTAAAAGGGCACATTTCTAACTTTCTAAATATCAATTTCTAGCATTCTGAAGAGAGAAAAAAAGATACTCAATGAGAGTAAGAAATGTGTAGCAAATACCTCATTTTGCATATTTTTTACTTCAACTAATGTTAAGAATAAGGAAGACCTACATTTTTTCAGCTTAAAATATATTTCAAATAATATTCTGTGCATGAAAAATATGTATGCTCTAAAACAGATGTAACTTATCTACTCTCTGTATATAAAATCCTAAGCCTAAAGTGCAACGATTTTGTGCAACGATTTTATGTCACATTTTTTATCACGCTTTAAATCAGGCTTATTTTAAAACCTACATATATATGTTTGGTATCGTTCTTTTCAGAATTTATCGAACTTTAATGTGATGTTGGTAGATTTTCAGATTCTTATTCCATTTTTAAATTATAAACTAAAATATCAAGAAGGTTGAGTTATGATGACCCATTGCATACCACTTTAGTTTTCACGTCATTTTTCCTGTTATTTAAATGAGTCATTTTTTAAAAAAGTTTTCTTATCTATAAGAATGTCAGTTAAAACAAATGAATCATTTATTTAGTCTCTTAAATACTCATCAAACATAGTGGACCTCAGTTTAAAAGGAATACTCCAATCAATAAGAGAGTAAATACTTTATTCTCATTTCATGATTTTTACATTGTTAAATATTAATTAATTTTTCTTTTACATATTTATAGAATTTTGTGATTTTGACTCCTATAAATAATAATTTTTCTTTTGTACATTTACAGGTTTTACTAATATTCTGGCTGCAACTGGGAGTTGGGTGTGCCGGGGGACTTGGCCCCCCTAGTTTATTTATAAAAATCAAAAAAAAAATTCAAAATGATTTTTTTCAGTGAGTCCAACACCTCATATAAATGGTTTGCTGTAGAGAAATTTCAATTTCAGAAATGGATTCAGCACAATTAAAATCTATAAAGTACACATTTTTGTGTGTGTGAGTATTTTGGTGCAGACAGGAGGAAAATTTAGCAAAAAAAAAAAAAGATTTAAGAAAACACACAAAAATCAAAACGGAGAAAAGGGTAAGCGTAAAAGCAGCCCAGAATAAACCAGGCTGATCCGAAATCAACATACTGTACATCTTTAAGAAACTGAGCTACAATCATAAAAAAACCAGCAAGCTTAATCTATACAGTATAGAAGTCTTTATTATAAAAACAGTAATGCCAAACTGAAGCATTCTACTATACTGTAGGCAGAGGCCCTTAATGGTACCCCCAAGTGATGCCACCCACAAGATGCAGGACAGGTGTTCAAATATATAACTACTGAAACATTATAGAACAAAACAATGCCAAGAAAAACAAAAAAATCTAAAAAGTTTGAAAAACATAATTTATAACCTGATATACAAAATGATAAAAAAAGAAAGAGGTCCATCAAAAGGAAAATAACAACCTAACAATTGTAGAATATGAGAATCCCCTGAGGGCAGCTGTTTTAGAAATGGTAGGAACCTCCACATCTGACAGCAAGTCAAACCAAAGTCAAAGTCACTCAAATCACATCACACATCTTGTCCATTGTAATGTTTGGTCTGCTTGCTCTATGCCTTGAGTTGCAGTCACGTGATTGGCTGTTTGGAGGGGCAAGCTGTTTGTGTTAATGAGTAGATGTGCCATGTTCTCCCCGTGTCTGTGTGGATTTCCTCCCACAGTCCAAAGACATGCCGATTAGATGCATTGGCAATCCTAAATTGTCCCTAGTGTGTGCTTGGTGTGTGGTTGTGTGTGTGTGTGCGCGCGCCCTGCGGTGGGCTGGCACCCTGCCCAGGATTTGTTCCTGCCTTGTGCCATGTGTTGGCTGGGATTGGCTCCAGCAGACCCCCGTGACCCTGTGTTAGGATATAGCGGGTTGGATGACTAATGACTGACTGACTGACTGTACCTAATAATGTGGCCACTTACAGGCAACATTTAACTATAAATACAATTCATGCTGTGATTGTTACAATTACTAATGATAGAAACACATTCACATAAGATTACAAATTCAGTTGGTGCTAGAGGAGGTGTTGGTGAGGCTATCAGGGGGCGCCTACCCTGTGGTTTGTGTGTGGATGCCAATGCCCCATTGCAATGACAAGGACACTGTGCTGTAAAATTTAGCATTGTCCTTTGTAAGAGACTGAAGTCCTGATTCTCTGTGGTCATGAAAGATCCATGGGCATCTTACGGAAAGAGTAGGGTTTACCTTGATATCCTACCTAAATTGACCACCTTGGCTTGGTCATTCTTACCTCTTAATCCATGTCGCTTACTAGCTGACTATGTCTTTCCCCACTTTACCGCCTAGCAGCAAATTTGTGATGACCAAACTGGTGCAAGAAATGATGGACATTAGTGGTGGTTGAAGTGACTACGCATTGTCCATGTAAAGTTCTTTGAGTGTCTAGAAAAGCACTGTAGAAATGTAACTATCTACAATATCCTGTCCTAGTCTGAGCTCTAGCATGTTCCATCTAAATTCTGCCCCAAGTCGTTTCCTGTGTGGAGTTTACACGTTCTCCTTATGTTTCTAAGGGTTTTCTCCTGACACTCCTCTTTTCCTGCCTCATCCCAAAGACGAGGCTCATTAGCAACTCTTATTTGGCTCAGCGAGGATCTGTGCATAAGTCTCCTTTATGGTGGAGTGGTGTCCTGTATACATGGCTGGTTGCGATTGTTTTATCTGGGTCCCATGAGACTGAAGTGAATGAAGCAAGTTTGGAAGTGGGTGGATGTAAGTGTCTTCTTTATGGAGATTCTCTAACGACCTCAACAGGCAAAATCTTTCAGATATGCGAGTTTATCTTGGAGGATAACCATCCTAAAACTCTCCCACACCCCCGTAAAATCCTTAAGTGAAAGAAAAGCCGGTGATCAATGCTAAAATGTAACAAAAGGATCCCATCCCCCAATTATCTCTTCAATGGCACAATTCCCAGCTCCCCCTATTTGCCGTGTTAATAATTTAAGGATAAAACAGAGTGGGAGGTACAGTAGCAGAAACCCTTGAAAGGGGGCATTAGCCAAATGTTGCGGTCCATTAGCATGCCTTTAAAAAAGTGAAAAAAGAAATAGCCAAATGCTGTAAGCTTAAAGACATAGCCAGCTATTAACCAACAATGAAGTCACAGCTCTTTTACTCCTTCATAGTGAACTTTAAATCAGATTGCTGCTGCAAAGGGAAAAGGTAATGGTACTAAGTAAAGAAAAAGTGTTGTTAACATTAAAATCGATATTTATTTTTATCAGCTCATTTTGCACTGAGCGCTCATTACAGAGCACTAGCAAGCAGACAATAAGACAACGCAAGATAAGAAAGAGCAAAAAGTATTTTTAATTACAATTTGATGCTAACTGCTGGGCTTTAAATTACAGGTCTCAGCTGCCATTAAACTTCCTCCTGCCCCCCTATAAAATGTAATCTCCTGAGTAAATCCTTTCATCTTCCTCTCGCTCAAAGTGCGCTTTACTTGGTCTTCACCACTTCCTCCGCTGATTGCTGTGATTCTGTCCTCAACAGACTTGCTTCACGAGATATTAACAGCCTAGAGGTTATTAAAAATGCTGCTGCCAGAGTCCTGTCATGGCCACTCAATCTCTTGGGCTGGCTTGGCCTAGTGGACTTCCTGTTCTGCTTAAGAATCAGACAACCAGACATTAGCTGCCTTCGGTGTTTACCCGGCATGATCTACTAGAGCCAGGCCTCGTCTCCATCCCTTTCTCTATTACAACTACATTGTGAACTGAACCCCTTTCTCTTCATTATCTGCTTCATTTAACAACCTTCTTTTCCTTATTTTTAGAGTTTAATGATCTGATTACTTCTGACTGTGCCTACCCTGTTCTGTCTTATACACTATTCTCTTGTGTTGCTTTTTAATTTCATGCTTCTTAATGTTGGACGGTTTTAATGGTTTCCACCTTTTGTGAGTGGTACTGCCAGGCTTGTATAGAGAAAGCTTAAGTTCTGCTGAAATCCTCCAAGAAAGTCACAGAAAGTTCTGTTCATGCCAGTGTGGGTGCCCAGGATTGGGATGCCCTGCATCTCAGCAGATTACCCCGGGAGAGCAATAGGCAGGGGTACAGCCAAAATGATAGAGAGATATTTGATTACAGGCCAAAGAGGGTCATGCTGATAGGCAGCCTAGCAGGAAACAGGCTTGCCAGACCCTCACTCTAGAGTCGGAGACGTGAAGATGGGGTGAAGGCTCAAAATGCAAGACGAGGATCTAGGTTAGTGATGAACAAAGTGGGTGAGTTTCCATTCACATATATTTTTGCATTTTGTGAACAGATCACTAAAACGATCATTTTGGAGATTTAATGTTTAGATATAGAACAAAGACAACTGCATCCTAAAGCCTCGTTCACACTACAATGTTTACCTGTGTTCCTTTCTGCAACTGTGTAATGTATGTAATCGGTACCATGCCAGTAAAATTAGTCTCGGTCACATTGACACGGAGGAGTGCAGGACTTTCTTAAATATTTTTGACCATTACTATGTTTTCTCCACAGGGAAACCTACTACATGAAAAGTCAACACTGTCAAACCACTCCTTCCTTTACTTAGCAACCATCTTATCCTAGTTGAGGATATGTACACCTGCTGATTTTCCACTATATATATTTATTTAAATATCATATGACATGCAGATACATGCAGGATTAATGCATGAAAACACTTCCAGGCAGGAAGTAAGCAAGTTTCTTCTTGTGTGGATATCACACATGTCTCTGGAAGCAAAACACAATTTATTTCACAAATTTTCTGTGGAGTGAAGCATTGAGTTTTGATGCAAATTGTTTTGTTCATCACTAATCCAAATAGATTGAGGAAGGGTGAGAAAGGACATTGTTTCCATTTCTTGTATGGTGGGAAAATGGGTTGGTCAACCCAGCTGGTAGAGTACGGTTGTGTTCAGCAGAGACCATTAGCTCCATGGATGGACCGGGTTCAATGCTGAGAAATGCACTGTGGAAAGTGCCACCTCACAGCCACAACAGTGGCAATAAATAACCACAACCAAACCAAACAAAACAAAGACCAATCACAGCACAAATAACAATTTTGTACTTAGCTTGTGTTAAAGAATACAGCATACAATCCATGTTAGGCACTCCTAAGTGACTCCCATTGAATATTTGTTGACTGATTATTCCTGTAGTGGACAGGATGCTCACTTTCTGTTTCTCTGTTAGCTGAGGTGCACTCAATGCACAGGCTGTTGTCTTGCACAGGTGCTGTCAGGAGGGGTTTCAAGAGTTACAGAGGCCCACAATTCAGATATCCTGAGGTGGGGCAGGTCAGTGGTGGTGGTGTTCCAGTGTGTCCAGTGGTTGTGGGGTCTGAAATGCCAGGATGGGGTAACACAGTACAATACAATACAATTTATTTTTGTATAGCCCAAAATCACATAAAAAGTGCCGCAATGAGCTTTAACAGGCCTTGCCTCTTGACAGTCCCCCAGCCTTGACTCTCTAAGAAGACAAGAAAAAACTCCCCAAAAAAAAACCTTATAGGAAAAAAATGGAAGAAATTGTGGAAAAGGCAGTTCAAAGAGAGACCCTTATCCAGGTAGGATGGGCGTGTAGTGGGTGTCAAAAAGAAAGGGGTCAATACAAGACAATACACAGAAAAGAACACAAGTAATCCTCAATACAGTATAAAAATAAAAATTTTAAAAGTTCGGAGCAGAATTACATGTTTTGTAACGTTAAGATAATATTGTTTTCGTACAACAAACCAATATGTGTCTAACTTAGAGTTTAGCTATACATTTTTCTAGAAGACATACAAGCTTCTTGACATTTCTACTGTCAGATCTCTTACAGATTTATATGACACAAGAATGAAAATAAAAGCCAACCAACATATAATAGAAAGGAACATAAAGAACTGTAACATAGTAATAAGAACAAAAAGTAAAAATAAAATTAGGTATATTACATATAATTTAAGAAAGAATAGTATATCACAGCAGGCATAATGAGAGTTCTAAGCTTATTAAATACACAGTAACATGCTGTATATTATGATTAATCTCCAATGCCGCTACATGTTTGTAGGCCTTCGGCGGCTGTAGCTTTTTATTCTTTTTAACGGCGATCTTGGATCCGTGTAGATTTTTTTGCAGCTTAAACTTACAACTCATTACCACTTCACTATTGCTTCAGTGACAGTGAACAATGTGTGAACCCACACGGTTCTTCTCACTCTGTTTCAGTCTTTGTTTCAGACCACAGGATTGCGGTTTCTAAAAACTTCAGAACAGGGGTTATGTGGTCATACTAGAAATTGAGTGATCTGAGCAGCCTGCAAATGACACACTTCAGTCGTCTGTTCTACCAGAAATGAATACACGGATTATGTTCTCTGTGTCCAGCGTTATAAGAGTATGTTTAGCCTGAAGAACTTGGTTTTAGATAGTTGAGAAAATGGCATCATAAGCTAGAAGAATCAGATCTGCAAATATCTAATGGAGATCTGATTTAGCTGAGCAACAGAAATAGTGGTGATTTTGTCTGTTAGGACTGAGACGTTCATGGCATGTGGAAACGGACTAGACAGAAACTGTCACCAGAGTACAGGCAAATGTCAAAAAAGTCAGAAAACCACATAAAATGAAACTCAATATGTAATCCTAAATTGTAGTCAAAGTAACACAAAATTCTAAAGCCTTGGCTCACAAAGCCACTTCTATACACCAAAAGCTTATCTATTTGGTTACGATTCAGATTCTTGAGCAAACGTACAATTCACAGTTCTGTCTTTTATACTGACAGAACAGTGACATCACATGCTGTGACTTCTAGTTGTCCCACAATAGCAATGAAGCTAGCAATGGTGGTATACAAAACTATTCCCAAAATAATGAAAAAGCAAAACAGCATTGTGTCATGCCGGTGAAATATTTTTTGGACCTTAAAATTATTTTAAACTCACAAAATAATTAAATAAATGAATTTCCTATACCCAAAAATGGCCAAAATTTTAAAAAGCAAAGGATTATTTTGGAGATTTAATGTTTGGATATAAAATAAGGAGAACTGTTTCCTAAAGCATCGTTCACATTATGATGTTTACCTGTATTCCTTTCTGCAACTGCGTAATGTATGTAATTGGCACCATGCCAGTAAAATCAGTCCCGGTCACATCGAAAGAAATTTCAGAAAACCAGTCCAGTAAAAAATGAAAATGTGAACCATATCATAGCAAACACTTTTAATCCCAATGTCATGGGTTGATATCTCACCTGTACCATCTCAGTGAAGCCTGCGTCACATTAGACAATTTTTCCGTTGATTTTCTGTTGTAGCCTTTGTTTACATAATCTTAGCAAGTAGGCGGTATGCTACTGTGAACCCGATCGCCTAATGTGACATGCCCAAGGAGTGACACCGATTAGGTTTGATTTTATCTTTAGTTGTAGGGGCCGGCTGTGTGTGCAGGAGAGCTGACATCCAGTGAACAATCACCCAGAAGTACAATGCATAGAGTGAATGAAGCAGTGAGTGTCCCGACAAGGAATATGGATCACATGTGGTTTGAACCTTGCAATCAGAAGAGAGGCTTGCCTTTCTGATGTCTTATGTTTTATATAATAAAACAGAACTGAAAAAAGAAAAAAAGGGCTGAGACTGCAGTTGAACTCCCCATACCTGTTAAACCTTTGCACAGCGCTGGCTCTGTCAGGCAGTCTGGGGGACTTTGGAGCTTACAAACAGAATAACAGCTAGACTGTCTGATGTCTTGTGTTTTATGAACTATGACAGAATTGTAAAAAGAAAATCTCACTACAGCTGGTAAACCTTCGCACAGCACAGGGTTTGTGAATCCACACGCTATTGGCTGTCAGAAAAAGTGGCTTGACGGCACTGGAAGATCAGCACTCATTCAGTAAGTTAGACATAAGCAGCAGTTTGCAGATGTTTAAAGTGCAAGGGTCCGGTGATGAGATCAGTGAAAGCGATTGGCAAATGTGATATGCCACACAACTAGAAATCACGTGATGTGACATTGGTTTTGGTGTGGAAGTGTCGAAATGGGAGATTCTTCAGCAGGGATATTTAAACAACTATTGCGTTAAAAGTGAGTGTGCTTTGGCTGCTGTCTGTACTATTTTAGTAAGTCAGCTGTTGCTCTTAGAACGTTCCTTAGGTATTGTTTTGTAAATGTCATAAAATGTATGATTATTAAAACCTGAATGTTCATGTATGCTGCTTATATACTCATATATAAGTTCTCCCGCGGATAAGTCGGGCTTGATTTTACCATATAATTTCCGATATTTTATAATGTCGGTCATATAAGTCGAATGCAGAAAACTCGCGCTATTGATCCAAGAGATTATGATATGCTAATGTCCACCTGACCATGGAGCACACTGCCTTTATTTCTATGTATTGTGCCTACATGACCACACTGTAATACCAAACTATTCCGAAGCAACGTTTGCACTGTTTTGTGTTTTTTTGTATCTCACACTCTCATACACCTTTATCGTAAGACCATCCCTTATCTACGATGGAGCGTTCGATCAGAAGAAAATATGAAGCTGGTTTTAAAAGTAGTGAAAGAAATTGGTAACTGCGCTCCTGCAACAAAATTCGACGTATCTGAGAAACTGGTACGAGATTGGAGGAAGCAAGAAGATGTTAAAAAAAAAAATTAGGTGTCATATTTTTGAACAGGCATATAAGTCGGGGTCTGATTTTATGATCGATTTTTCTGCTTTCAAGACCCGACTTATACACAAGTATATACATACTCGTGATGTTTCTGTTGGAGGGAGCTGACAGCTTACAATTTATGCATTTTGTCTGTGCAAAATAATAATAAAAAGAGTTAAAACTATGTGATTTTTTTATCAAATTTTCAACACCCAAGAAATCATCATTCACACTTTCCATTCATCGCAGGTGATACATCTGTTGGAGGCATAATTATATTTACTGTACTTGCATTACTCTCCCAAAATTGTGGTACCAATAAAACAATAATTTTGAATATTTGGAAAGAGCTTTGTCTGGAATATGAGATTTCTCAAACAATGAATGGCTTTTAGTTAATTGCATGTTGGTAATTAGGTGCTCCGGGGTGAACATCAGTGCAATTTGGTTATCTTTGCTTACATTATCCTCCCTGTTAAGATGTGATTTTCCAGTATTTAGAGATGCCTGATTAATTTGTTTATTAACTGTATATGCTAATTCTTGTATTCTTTTGAGGCAGCTTTCATGACACTTATTTAAACTCCAAAGACAAATCGGATTTTAATGGGATCTCCATGCTGTGAAATACAATATAAACAGGAGTCAGCATCTGTGCATTTGTTTCCCTTGTTTTACAATTGTTTTGTTAACTTATTGTTACGTTATGAAAATGTGTCATGAGTACCTCTCCCTTTTAACAGTTGAAAGCAACAGAAGTATGACTGCCAAAGGACATCTGTACATTAGGTGTTACATTTCTTGTATAGTCCAGGTGTGAGTTATTTATATATATATATAGAAAAGGAAAATGAAAGAAGCTTAGAAAACAATGGGAAGTAAAACGATGTGATGGAGGACCCACTTGGTACCACCATGAGCAACCTGGGATATTTGGTGCCAGACGCACAAATATTTTGCAAAGTACTTTTACTCTTATAGTTCTTTTTGTATAGGACTATTATAACAGTTTTAACATAAAGAGACTTTTACTACAAAAAGGTACAGATCAGATAACCAATCTCTGACAACACAATAAAGATCTAATTCCATCTTTATGTACACCGTTGCTGTTGTGTTTTTCTCACGAATTGGCCATTTCTCTCTGGATGAGGTTACACAATAGCTAACCGAATGCGCCAGATGGAACGCCTTTCTTTTTTCAGTTTAGGCTTGTAGTGCTAAAGTAGATGAGTATGTCAGAGATCGGGTCAGGGCTCAGTCACAAGGAGTAAACTCTTATTTTATTTCTGGGTTACTGGAAGAACTGATATACAATAATGACTATGTATGACTAATCTAAGGAGAGAAAACCTGAAAAAAATGTATTCCTGGCATTGAATGCTTATTGGGTAATCAACCTTGCTGACTATATGTAAATGCCAGTTTGTAACAATAAATACAAATGGCTGGGAGTTCTCTTTATAGTGCTATATGATGTGCGATGACAGGGCAAGTGTTAAGAGCCATTTAGTCATCTTTAAAATCTGCTTTTTCACATAACACCTCATATATCAGATGCAGTGGTTCCAATTAAAAACACTAAAGCCCTTCGAAGTGAAAAGAAGCAGAACAACACAACATTGCTCTAAATTACAACCAAATGGTTGTGGAAATACCTATACTAATTCTGAATGGTTTGAATTAGCAAATGTGTGATGCTGGGCAGGTGGCAGACCACAACGGTGGTGGTGGAGACAGCAGAAATTTTAACTAGATGGGTGTTCCCTTCCACTCCACTCATGGTGACGCCAGCAAAGGAAAAGGCCTGATGAGTGGGAAGAGGTTGTCTAGCGTGAGAAAGAGAGGAAGCAGGAGAGCAACAGACTGACAAGTGTAGAAACGAGTACTGGGGGTTAGTAATGGGACGTTATAACTAAGAGGGAAAGAGAAAGAGAAAGGATGGGGGGATGTGCACTTAACTAGTGAATAGACAGAGGTAGAGGAGGATGTACTGTTTGTTGTTTTTTGTTTGGATTCTCAAGGATTTGCTATCAGGAAGACATTGGTGGTGGCACGTTAGTAACTGTGCCACAGAGTGGAACAGCTGAGGGAGGTGACGGTATCTGATCTGAAGCTGCTTCTAGCATCCATCTTGGTATGTCATTATATTATTTTTTAGAAGTGGGATTGTGTGTTACCTCGGGGGCAGTGTAACGCTGGGCAGCTGGCAGACAGCACGGGTGGGGGTGGAGGGAGCAGAAATGATAACCAGGTGGATGTTAGCTTCCCTTTCACTCATGGTGAAGTCAGCAAAGGACTTAAAATGGGACTGTCAAGCAGTAAGAGGCTATCTAGGATGTGAAGGAGGAGAAGCTATAATAATAATAATAATAATACATATTTATATAGCACCTTAGAAGTGTTATGCTGGGACCCAGTAGACTGGAAAACCACCTTGATGATGACTGTTTCAGAATATACACTCACTGAGCAAATTATTAGTAACACTATACTAATATTGGCTAAGGCCTCAAAACAGCCTCGGCCATGGATTCCACAAGAAGTTTGAAACACTCCTTTGAGATTCTGGTCCATGTTGATATGAGTGCATCATGCAATTTCTGCAGATTTGTTAGCTGCACATTCAAGCTATGAATCTCCTGTTCTGCCACATCCCAAAGGTATTCTATTGAATTCTGGTCTGGTAAATGGGAAAGCCATTGAAGAACGCTGAACTCATTTTCTGGTCCATGAAACCAGTTTGACTTTTGCTTTGTGGCATGGTGCATTATCATGCTGGAAGTAGCCATTAGAAGGCTGGTAGGTTGAGACCATGAAGGGATTCACACGGTCAGTGACAATACATAAATAGGCTGTGGCATTCAAGTGGTCATTGGTTGGGATTAAAGAGCCCAAAGTGTGCCAAGAAAATATTACCCATAGCATTACACTAATATCACCAGCCTGGACTGTTGGCACAAGGCAGGTTAGGTGCATGGATTCATGCTGTTGGCACCACATGCTGACCCCACCATCTGTCTGCCTTAAAATGATCAGGCCAGGCTATGTTTTTTGAGTCTTCAATTGCCCAGTTTTGGTGAGCCTGAGCTCACTGCAGCCTCAGCTTTCTGTTCTTCTTGGCTGATTGTAGTAGAATCCAATGTGCTTTACTGTTCTTGTCACCCATTCACCTCAAGATTCAATGTGTTGAACATTCTGAGATGCTTTTCTTCTCACAGCAGTTGTACAGAGTGGTTATCTGAGTTACCATTGCTCTTCTGTCAACTTCAGACATTATGGCCATCCTCCTCTGATCTCCCTCATCAACAAGATGTTCTTGTTAGCAGAACAGCCACTCACTGGATTCTAAATCAACTCTATAGACTTTAGAAAATCCCAGGTGATCAGCAGTTACAGAAATACTCAAATCTGCCTGCCAGACACCAACATTCATGCCACGGTAAAAATCACTCAGATCACACTTTTTACCAATTGTGGTGTTTAATGTGATCACAACTAAAGCTCCTGACTTGTATCTGGATGATTTTATACGTTATGCATTACTGCCACATGATTGGCTCATTACATATTTGCATGGATAAGCAGGTGAACAGGTGTTCCTAATAAGTTGCCCAGTGTGTGCATACTGAGAGAAATGTTCTATTATACGTATCTATTTTTCCCTTTTTGATGGTAGGTCAGTTGTTGGCTTTTCTTCCAGAATATGGGTCAGTGGATTTAAGCCATGCTTGCAGTAGAGTAACCTAAAATGATGGATCAGATTTTGCAACTGGCCCAGGATACATGAATACAAGTGCATACGGTGTCCTATCCAGGATCACATCCTACTTGTGACTACTTCAGAAAGCACAGGGACCCTTGTAAGTGGGAAACTGCTTTAGAAAATGGATCACTGACACTATGAGTCTGACCCAGCTTAAAACTCTCCTTTTATCCATCAATGCACCATAAAAGTGGTTGTCTCAGTTGATTACAGATAAGAAGCACTGCACAAGCTTGAAAAAGCATGTGCAGGTGCCATTTTGGATAAATGAATGGGGTGTTTATTTCACATCAGTAAGTGGAATTAGTGAAGGGCTGAGTCAGCATACATCTGCAAAGGGAAATTATCAAAGATTAATTCCACCTTAGAAAATATGTGTTTGTAATGTTCACATTAATAACAGCAACATTGAGCTGTAATTAAAGGGACACACAAACATGGCAAAAGGGTGTCAGGCTTCTATAAAGCCCCACAAAGCAGGCCAGGACATTCATTAGCCTGCCCAGATATGGCCTCACCACAGGCAGCCAGTCCCAGTCACCACAGTCAGGCTTCGGCATTCACCGGTCTAAAAAGCAGCCTTAGGTCTCTTAAAGTGTCAAAAATACAGTAGTGTGAAAAACTATTTGCCCCCTTCCTGATTTCTTATTCTTTTGCATGTTTGTCACACAAAATGTTTCTGATCATCAAACACATTTAACCATTAGTCAAATATAACACAAGTAAACACAAAATGCAGTTTTTAAATGATGGTTTTTATTATTTAGGAGAAAAAACTCCAAACCTACATGGCCCTGTGTGAAAAAGTAATTGCCCCCTTGTTAAAAAATAACCTAACTGTGGTGTATCACACCTGAGTTCAATTTCCGTAGCCACCCCCAGGCCTGATTACTGCCACACCTGTTTCAATCAAGAAATCACTTAAATAGGAGCTGCCTGACACAGAGTAGACCAAAAGCACCTCAAAAGATCCAAAGAAATTCAGGAACAAATGAGAACAGAAGTAATTGAGATCTATCAGTCAAATAAAGCTGAATTACAACAATTCTGCAAAGATGAGGGGGCCAAAATTCCTCCAGAGCGCCGTAAAAGACTCATTGCAAGTTATCATAAACGCTTGATTGCAGTTATTGCTGCTAAGGGTGGCCCAACCAGTTATTAGGTTCAGGGGGCAATTACTTTTTCACACAGGGCCATGTAGGTTTGGATTTTTTCTCCCTAAATAATAAAAACCATCATTTAAAAACTGCATTTTGTGTTTACTTGTGTCATATTTGACTAATGGTTAAATGTGTTTGATGGTCAGAAACATTTTGTGTGACAAACATGCAAAAGAATAAGAAATCAGGAAGGGGGCAAATAGTTTTTCACACCACTGTATATAATATATAAATGTTATATATAACATATACATATAAATAATCCAAAAATATACAACAAACCCCTTGAATGGAGTGGAACTGTAAAACATTTGGTTTGACAAGTCCCATATGAACTCTTGATAAAAGAATATGTTTATGTGGTTTAAACAAAAAAGACCAAAAGATGTCAAAAGAGGGACAAAGATGGCAATGATTTGAAAAGGCAATAGAAAGCAGTGAAGTTCAATTTTACAATTCAGAAATAAGTAGTGGCAAAAGCTGAACAAGTAAATCAGAAAATTCAAACCCTCATGAAATGTGCTCTATCCAGATTTTCAAATTCAAAGTCTGAGGGCAGTCCCTTAGCAGTGACATCAGGGTGGCCCCAGCTTTGGGGATATTACCCACAAAACACAAGGAATATAAATACTCAATAGATAAATATTAAATAATAAACAGAAATTACATAATCTCATGAAAAATAATAATTAAGAAATTACATTAAAAAGTGAAACTACACACAAGCCAATGAATGAATTCTGGCTATAATATAACAGGAATAAATAGACTTTCAGATTTGGTTCCTCCATAACGATCCAAAAATGGTTTCATGAAAATTAAAGAAACTGAAGGGTGCCTTAAACTTTGTTCACACACACTTCCTCAGTACTGAATGGTTAATTATGGGCTCATCTGGAGCAATGCTTCCAGGAAAGATGTTTAGAGCGATTTAAACAATTTATCTACCAAAAAACAGAGTTACAAAGCAGACTACCAAATGTAGGTGCCAGAGTGGAATGGCTGGGATAAAGGAAGAATTTGTGTCTGGCCAGGAGGCCAAAATACTGTAGATGGACTGGGTGAACAAGCTTACCAGGAGTAGCTTATTTCCCCACATGACTGGTGGCAGTGTTCCTCAGGGCTAAACCTGATCAGGAAACCCACAGAGTGACAAGGGAGTTGGAGTATGGAAACACAGTCCTGTTGGGGTCTTTGGGGACCATCAGGGGCTGCTGCTGGAGGAGGACTCCCCTAGTGGCCACATGACCTGAAAATGCTCTGGACAATCAGTTCCCAGTTCATTTTAAAAGAAAGCTCATTGCCTCACTTGTTAGAGTTGGGGGCAGTGAGCAACACTCTTTTGGAGGAGGAAGGAGAATTGTGAATTATTTATTTGGATTGGTGTCTGTATGAAAAAGGTGTTTTGGCATATAAAAATAATTTATTTGAATGTGGAGTTGTGTTGATTATTGCTATGTCTGTGGTTTGTGGCTCAGTGGTGGCCCCTAGTGGTTACACCAAGATAAGTTTATTCTGTAATTATGATTTACTAAATAACTAGCAGAATACCCGCGCTTCACAGCGGAGAAGTAGTGTGTTAAACAAGTTATGAAAAAGAAAAGGAAAAATTTTAAAAATAACGTAACATGATTGTTAATGTAATTGTTTTGTCTTTGATATGAGTGTTGTTGTCATATCTCTCTCTCTCTCTCTCTCTCGCTATATATATATAGCAAAATACTCGCGCTTGGCAACGGAGAAGTAAAAAGAAAAGGAAACATTTTAATAATAATGTAACATGATTGACAATGTCATTGTTTTGTCATTGTCATGAGTGTTGCTGGCATATACACACATATACTATGGGGTGCCAAACAGGCTAATAAATTGATTTTGTGAATATATAAAGTCGGCGTCAGAATATATAAAGTCAAAACTTGAATATATAAAGTCACTGTCGGAATATATGAAGTCAAAACCTGAATTTACAAAGTCAGCGTCGGAATTTATAAAGTCATTCCTGATTATATAAAGTCAACATCGGAGTATATAAACTCACTCCTGAATATATAAAGTGAAAGTCAAAATCTATTGATTGAAACGACTCTGAACTGAACTAAGTTAACAAAAACGTATTCAGAAAAATAAATAAAAAAAACACTGTTCGGTTAATGTTTTGAAAATGATGCATGTGCCCCGCCCAGGATTGGTTCCTGCCTTGCGCCCAGTGTTGGCTGGTATTGTCTCCAGCAGACCCCCGTGCCCCTGTGGTCGGATTCAACATGTTGGGAAATGGGTGGATATTCCAGCGCTGACTTTGTATATTGAAGTTTTGACTTTATATATTGCAGCGCTTACTTTATAGCCTGTATTCCGACGCTGACTTTATATATTTAAGTTTTGACTTTATATATTCCAGCGCTTACTTTATATATTCCGAAATATTCCAACGCCGTCTTTATATACTCAGGTTTTGACTTTATATATTTGGGAATGACTTTAGGCTATATATTCAAGTTTTGATTTTATATATTCCAGCGCTGACTTTATATATATAAGTTTTGACTTTATATAGTTAAACGTAGTCATCATTGCATAACGTTTTCTTTACCATAGAAATTTAAAGACTAAATTCAACTTCCATTCCTAACAAAGATATTTCTGGCGACTAAATAAAACCTACTTATATCCAAATTCGAGCTATTGAGCCGTCGCCTGCCTGCCTGAATAAGTCACCCTCGCTTCGCTCTTACTTTTTTACCGTTCATTTAATCATGGCTAGTGGCGGAAAAATTATAAAATGGAAGGAGGATTACACTGAGTATGGCTTTACCAAAACAATTATTGATGGCGAATCGATTATTCATAAAGCTTCAATTGGTGATCTGTTTTTCTGTGTTAACCTCATATTTTTTCATACTTCTTCTCAAACCAAGGGGGTGCGAGTCTAAAATGAATCGGGAAGCGCTGATCAATGTAATCGGTGTACCAGGAAATCATGCATTGACAGAAGTTCCCCTTTGCTTGTGATTAAATGCGTGATTTTTAATGCGTTATGGAACACATGCATCAAAGCTTCTCAGCTGTGCTTGTGCTAAGAAAAAGAAATATTTTAAAAATAACACGATTGTCAATGTAACCTTTTGTAAGTAGTGCCTGGAGGATTCAGTGTGGAGAAACTCTAGAGACAGCGTGTGTATTAACTTGTGGATAGGATTACACTGAGTATGGCTTTACCAAAACAATTATTGATGGCGAATCGATTATTCATAAAGCTTCAACTGGTGATCTGTTTTTCTGTGTTAACGTCATATTTTTTCATACTTCTTCTCAAACCAAGGGTGTGCTCAGCTCAGAGCGAAATGAGGTGACTGGGAGGGGAGATGATGACGTGACTGCCCCACCCGCCTTAACTGTCAATCCTCCACAAACACAGTCTCTCAGAATGTGCATAAGCACACCCCTTCACCTACAATTTTAACTTAGTTACAAAGTGATCAAAACTCTCGTTTATATCCTGCGTCCTCTCATTAAACTTGTATCCCGCATTACCCGTGGGCATGACAAACGCCAGCGGCAGCCTGTCTATGAACTTAATTTAAGTTTAGGTTTACACCGTGCTTTGTTTCCGAAGTAGCAGCACTCATGAATATGGTTGTATATGTCACTCGCTCGCTTCTTATTGTTTCGCTGCCTTCTGAATTATATAATGCATGTTTTCTTCAGCGCTTTTTGGAGGTCTTCCTGGTTTTCTACGCACTGCGTTGACAGTCAGTTCACGTGATTACGTGGGAGGCGTGATGATGTCACACAAAACTCCGCCCCCCACGGCTTTCGAGCTCAACTCCATTGCAGTATATGTAGAAAAACAGCTTCCAGTTATGACCATTACGTGCAGAATTTCGAAATGAAACCTGCCCAACTTTTGTAAGTAAGCTGTTAGGAATGGGCCCGCCAAATTTCAGCCTTCTACCTACACGGGAAAGTTGGAGAATTAGTGAGGAGTCAGTGAGTGAGTCAGTCAGTGAGGGCTTTGTCTTTTAGTAGTATAGATTGATTGTTAAAGAAACAGTATGACAAAATAAAGAAAGAATGAAATGAAAGTGAAAGTAAAGAAGAAAATGTGATTCAGAGTTTGTGGACATGTGAGGTGAAGTTGTTGACACTTGAATTCCAGCACTTTGTGGAAATGGCTATTACAGAATTATATTTTATATTTTTTACAGTAATCTTATTTATGTTATTTTGACAGCATCATCAGTTGCATGCAATTTGGTTGGATGAAGCTCATACAAATAATCATCAATACAAATGCATCACATAAGCACAACAATATTCATTATTTCCTAAGAGCTGCAGTCACAAATTTTACAAAAATACACTTAGATATATTTATCTAATTACGGAATAAAACACTCAAGGTCGAGATGTTAAGTTTCCATCTCTCATCACAGTCTGTGTATAAGTACTTTGTGAAAGCTTGTAAAGGGAGTTATGATGTTGCTTGTTATGAAGAGCTGCATGTCACATACTGTAATGATTGATCTTAACCACCTTAACTTTAGATTATAGAAATCAACAAAGAACAAAACTTAATACATCCCTCCATTTTTAAACCAACTTAATCTAGTTCAGGCTTGCAGGATGTTTGTATCTATAGTGTGAACACTGAGAGCAAGACTGGACCTCATTCTACTGAGGGGAACACAACCACACTTAAGCTGACGTCACATTATGCCACTTCTAGTTTTTGGGTATTTTAGACCTGACGACTGCAGTTGCTAATCTCTTCACCAGTCCATGTCCATTTTAATGACTAAAAATCACTGAGCATGTCACCCCTTTATCTAATCAAAATAATCACCAGGCCCAGATAATATTTATCCTCGTGTTCTTAAGGAGGCTAGTGAGTACATATATAAACCCTTGACACATATTTTTAGGAAGTCACTGAGCACTGGAGAGATTTAGAAGGACTGGAAAGTGGCAAATATCCAGGCAAAGATCCAAGCAACTATAGGCCAGTAAGCTTAACATGCATCACAGGAAAATTAATGGAAGGAATTATTAAGGATAAGATTGAGCAACACATGGCAAGGACAGGAGTTATTCTGAACAGTCAGCATGGGTTCAGAAGAGGGAGGTCGTGTTTTACTAACATGTTGGAATTCTATGAGGTTGCAACAAAAGCATACAATCAAAGTGGAGCTTATGATATTATTTATCTGGACTTTCAGAAAGCATTTGATAAGGTGCCACATGAGAGGTTGGGCATCAAGTTAAAAGAAGTGGGAGTTCAGGGTGATGTTTTTAGATGGGTGCAGAATTGGCTCAGACACAGGAAGCAGAGGGTGATGGTGCGAGGAACCTCATCAGAACTGTTCAGTGTTAAGAGTGGTGTTCCACAGGGGTCAGTGCTAGGGCCACTGCTATTTTTAATATATATAAATGATTTACATAGGAATATAAGTGACAAGCTGGTTAAGTTTGCAGATGATACCAAGATAGGTGGATTAGCAGATAATTTGGAATCCGATATATCATTACAGAAGGACTTGGATAGCATACAGGCTTGGGCAGATTTGTGGCAGATGAAATTTAATGTCAGTAAATGTAAAGTATTACACATAGTAAGTAAAAATATTAGGTTTGAATACACAATGGGCGGTCGGAAAATCGAGAGTACACCTTATGAGAAGGATTTAGGAGTCATAGTGGACTCTAAGCTATCAACTTCCAAACAGTGTTCAGAAGCCATTAAGAAGGCTAACAGAATGTAATATAGCACGATGTGTGGAGTACAAGTCCAAGGAGGTTATGTTCAACCTTTATAATGCACTGGTGAGGCCTCATCTTGAGCACTGTGTGCAGTTTTGGTCTCCAGGCTACAAAAAGGACATAGCAGCGCTAGAAAAGGTCCAGAGAAGAGCGACTAGGCTGATTACAGGAATACAGGGGTTGAATTATGAGGAAAGATTAAAAGAGCTGAGCCTTTACAGTTTAAGCAAAAGAAGATTAAGAGGTGACATGATTGAAGTGTTTAAAATTATGAAGGGAATTAGTACAGTGGATCGAGACTGTTATTTTAAAATGAGTTCATCAAGAACATGGGGACACAGTTGGAAACTTGTGAAGGGTAAATTTCGCACAAACATTAGGAGGTTTTTCTTTACACAAAGAACGATAGACACTTGGAATAAGCTACCAAGTAGTGTGGTAGACAGTAAGACATTAGAGACTTTCAAAACTCAACTTGATGTTTTCTTGGAGGAAACAAGTGGATAGGACTGGCGAGCTTTGTTGGGCTGAATGGCTTGTTCTTGTCTAGAGTGTTCTAATAACCAATTGCATGCTGCCTTATGGTGCCAGTGCTGTATAAAGGATTAACAAGTACCATGAGTTTAACTGCAGTCATGGTCCTTCGAGACATTAGATGCATGAGTTTCTCTTATATTTTTAAGATCCAATGCCTCTATATTCCTATTCTCATCACTGTATTATACGCAGTGTGCTTCCAGAGAGCATTTATTGGTTGTCCACTGTCATTCACACACAGCCCGCTCCTATGACTAAACATAAAATTTGTGTCAAGGCAAGTCATGGACTAGTTGGAGTGAGTTACTTAGTGTGTCAGACTATGCTACTGGCCTTTGCAGGAGCACGCCGCTGACTGGCTAAGATTATGTAAATACGGCTACTGCTGAAAGTTGCTGGAATGGTCACAATGTGCCTTTATGTGTAACATGCCAAGTTAGAACCATCAAGTCCAATAAAATAAATTTATTGTTGAAAAAGTTGAAGCAGTCCCAAGGCTTTTTTCAAAATACAATTTTCTGTTCACCACACTGTGCATGCAAAGTGTTGTGGCAATTGTCGTGCTTTACCTTAGAAGAACACAAAGCCTTCATCAAGAAGGTTCAACAGCTGGGAAGCAACAGCTGAGTTAGACACAATCTGAAGAAGAGCGGACAGGAGAGAAAGCAAAAGCGTAAGTCAAGACTCGGCTTTAAATGTTCTAAGCATTGTGCGACCAGCATGTTACACGGTAAGGGTGCCACTGATCCCAAACAGGGCTTATTAGAAGTGTGTTTGTTTCTATTTTAAATATTGTTTAACAGAGTTTCTGAGTGCAACTGCTGGCAATGAGCTGCTATTTCAGTCACTATATATATATATATATATATATATATATATATATATATATATATATATATATATATATATATATATATATGTATATATATATATGTGTATATATATATATATATATATATATATATATATATATATATATATATATATATATATATATATATATATATATATATATATATATATATATATATATATATATATATATATATATGTTGTGGTGGATTGCCAGCATTTTACTCCGGTCCTCACACCCTGGCCGCTAGGAGGAGCTCTCCCGAGAGCATATACGGGCCCCGAATTCCAGCAGGGCCTCATGGACTATGTAGTTTTTATACACAGCCCTGCTGGATACCTTGGGGGCCACTGGAAGTCGCTGTCGGGAGGCCAATGGACTCATTTGGGCACCATGACCCGGAAGTTCGTCACAGGAAGAGCGACGGGCTTCCGGGGTGAAGAAAAGTACTGTTTACCCTGACCTGGAAGGAATAAGGACTTGTGGAACTGTTGGGCAGAAAGACTTCCGGGTCAGGAGGAATAAAAGGACTCTGGGAACTCCCAGACACTGAGCTGAGCTGGGTGGTAGGAGGGCAACGCGTCTGGGAGTGGAGGATTGTTGATTTATTATTATTGTGGTTCATGAATATAGTGGAGTGGAGGGTGCTTGGTGCACATTATTATAATAAAAAGAATCATTGTAGCACTTTTACCAGGTGTTTGGCGTGGTACCTGAAGGTTCAAGGGAGTACTACTGCCCCCTACTGCGACAATGTATATATATATATATATATATATATATATATATATATATATATATATATATATATATATATATATATATATATATATATATATATATATAGTGGAAGTTCAGCCACCAAACACAGACAGACAGACACCAGATGTCCAAAAAACACACGTTTAATATTCCTCTTTGTATTTACAACACCACACAATGATCTAACAGCCACAATTTGCTCACAGTTCCTTCTTTCCTCCGTTCTCCTGATTTCTTCTGCTGTCACTCCTCTCCTCACAAGCTCTGTCCTCTTCCTCCTGACTCTGGCTCCTCTAATGGAGTGAGGCGGCCCCCCTGGATGTGCTCCGTAATGATCGTCCGGCAGCACTTCTGGGTGTGGCAGCAGTGCAACAGTCCAAGGTTCTGTAATCATCTGGGCACACCCTGGAAGTGGCCATGGGCCCCAACAGGGTTGAGCTTCGCAGCTCTGATCCAATGGCCCCAATTCAGACCAGGGTGGCTACCCTCTCATGCCTCGGGGGAGGTGTTGTCCGTCTCCCTATCCTTCCAGGCGTTCCAGCTGGACAGGATCTCCAGCCATCTGCTACAATATACACACACACACACATATATATATATATATATATATATATATATATATATATATATATATATATATATATATATATATATATATATATGTTGTGAACCTTGCCCCGGACACAGACAGGCAGACACGTTAATGTCACCCACAAACACATGTTTATTCTCCATTTCTCTCATTTACAGTTCCGCTCACCAACCCCAATACCCCTCAGTCCTGGCCAATCCAATGCCTTCTCTTTCTTCTTCTTTCTTTCTCTCTTTTTCCTACCGCCTCCTCCCTTCTCCAAACGTTGCCACTCTTCCACCCAGCTCTTGTCAATGACTGGAGGGAGGCAGCCCCTTAAATGGGAACCTGGATGGGCTCCAGCTGCTTCCCGGCAATCAATCCTGGCCACACCCCAGTGTGGCGGAAGTGCCGGCTGCGCACCCGAAGCCGTCCGGGTGTCCCCGTTGTCTTCCCCCCAGCACTTCCTGGTGTGGCGGAAGTGCTGGGCTCCCGGGATATTCAGGCATCGGGGCGCCGCCTGGGCCTACAGGGCTGGGCTTTCAAGCCCTTTACCCGATGTCCCCAACACAACCAGAACGGACGCCCCCTCGTGGTCTGGAGGAGGCACAAGCCCGGCCGGGGACCACAGTGCCCCACCGCTAGCGAAGACACGTGGGTCCGAGCGACACTCCCCAAAAGGGCAGCACGTCGCCAGAGAGAGTCCTACTACGTTCCCAGGGTCCAACACGGCCCCCTGGGACACCCTTTTTCGGCACCCCCTCCGACATCAACGTGACCCTCCGTTCTGTGCCGCTCTCGCCTCCACGGTCCCTGCCAGCCGAGGCACCATAGCTGCTTAACTTCTCAAACCTGGGAGTTTTGAATTGCTGCTCTTTGAATTCTGCACACCCCTACAACATCTGGGGAAGACAACAACAGGAGCACCAAGAGCATTCAGTTGACTTCTGCATTCATCTCTGCCAACTTTTACCCGGAGCTTCCCAACAGAGCATGGTTGTGGTTTTGTGTGCTGAAAGATTCTTTAAAACAAGGTAAGTACTGTACATTAATAAACACGTTATTTGTGTTGTGACTAATTTGTTTTGTTCTTGTGGATATTTTATCACTGTTATGGCACTGTAAGCTGAACAAGCTTTTCACGGCACAACTTCCAACATTAAACCTGGTCTTTCTGACCAGCTAACACTCCCAGCAGGACTCAATTGTGTATCTATACGGTGCATAGCGTATATGGGAAAGAAATTTCAGGTGATAGATAATCATATAGCATGATGATTTAATTCTGGGAAATATTTTTATTTTTATTATAAAAGCAAGAATTCCTTCTTAAAGACATTTAAATTAATAAATTATGACCATGATGGTATTACATTCATAGCAGTAAATCTGAAATATTCTAAGAGTGACGAGAACTACAACCATGCTTATGGGCAAGTCAGAAAAAAGTCTGAACTTTCAATAATTTAAATTTCGGGAGCTTAGGCCAGGATATGCAAAGAGCAAAACATCAAGTTTGGCATGCAGCCTTTAACTTTGTGTACTCATGTGCGCCTCTGTTTATTGCAGTATGTCACATAGTTATTTGATTAAACATGCTTCAATTCAACTTTGCCAAGGCAATCATTTATTACAAGCATTGCTGTGAAGTTCCTTTGTTCAAATAAATTTGACAGGTTTGACAGGTTTACAAATTTCTATTTGTCGATCCTTGTGTTGTGTTTTCTAGTTAATTTGCTTTAGAAACTGCCTTGAGGTCAGTTGTATTTCTTGCAGAACAAGTTATGCAAAAAAGATTGTGATTATTTGCATTAATAAGAAGTCTGAAAAGGGATGACTACATAGAGCTATGTGGGAAATTCTACTACGTGCGTTTAAACTACGATTCTGTCCCTTTTCCATTTCTTATAATAAAAAGCTTAACAGGTAGAACACAAGCAGGGGACTGTAGAGTCAGACAAGCGCGTTTCTTCCTGAGGCTTGCGCGGAGCGAAGTTGAATGGCTCACACTGTGTATGTTTATTCTTTTCTGCTGTTTTTAAGGATTAAGGTAATTAGTTGATGCTAAATCTCATACAGGTTCCATTCCACAGTGAATGTTCCAAGAGCTGCTGTGTCAAAGGTTATTGCTAGGGGTACTGTGAATGCACTAAAATACGTCAGCAAATGACAGTACAGTAGGAACTTTGGCTTGATTCTTGATGATGACTTTTGTTGTCTCATTTTGGTTTTGCCGCTTGATTTCCTCTTATCTCTATTAGTATTTTGACCCTTTCCATGTCCCTGACCTTGACTCTCCTCTGTCCTGCCCTTCAGCATTTTATGAAGATTAAAAGAAGCTAAAAGATTCTTATCAGACAACTTTCCCTGTTTCTTTCTATGACTTTGCTTTGAGTTTCTGGTTTGTCTTTTCATTTTCGGCCATCTCCCAATCGAAGTGCCTCTTTCATTCTCTCCGAGATCATAACAGGGGTTCCTTTATAATGAGCGGCAGATTTATTCTGCTTGTCCTGCAGGGAGTTTTAAAAAGAAGCAACACTCACTTTGGTATACTTACAGTTTGGAAATTTTAAATAGATACATTCTGATCATCTACCCACTTCTCTTTTTATGAAAACAGATGTAATAAAGACTGAGGATCAGGAGAAAGAGGGCAAAGCAAGAGGCAAAACTAACGGTCAAAAATCGGGAATGATCTCCTCTAGACTTTCTCGTATACTCAGATATGGGGATGGATATTTGAGGAGTAAACCGCAAGACAATGATTATATTTTTATGTTATGTGCATAAACAAACCATCAACAACAAATCAAATCAAATTAATAATATATTGAACAATTATTATAAGAGTAAAGTTGAATAAATCGGACCATGCAGCTCCATGAATAAAAGGTAAAGTGGCACTTTCGGTTAGCAGAAATAGCCCAAACGTTGATAGAAATCTACATTTTGTACCTAATACTTGTATGAAATATTTGGTTGACCTAAGTGAAAGCATACTCAAGTTATCGTGTTTACATACACACACACACACACACACTGACAGAAACATAGACATAATTCCAAAAATGGTATTTTCGGACTCAGGGTTGTCTAAAACGTTGAAATTCATCAAAATCTTGAAATGGAATTTTTGGAGGATTCCAGTACTTTCCTTATATTTCATAGAAGTCAGGGAGCTCTTAAACGTCGAGATTCATCAAAATCTCGACATCGAATCTTTGAACGACTACAATACTTTCCTTATCCTTCTTATACTAGAAAGTGAAAAAGAGAGAGATGTCAGAGCCAAATCGAAAAAACAAAATTTCAATATAAAAAATATGCTAAGTTTAGTCAGTGTGACTATTTTAGGGTGACCTTCATACCAGTGTGCCAGTAACATTGCATGCAGCTTGACCCTGGTGCATCACGGGGAATCTTCTTGAAAACTGACAACACAAAACCTACAAAACAACACCACCACTGCCAAAACAAAACGGCATTGGAAAAGATAGTAAAAAAAAAAAAAAGAAACTTCTAAACCAAAGCTCTAAACAGAATTCTGGTTGCAGAATTGGATTCCTTGTGTTAAACCCTCCAAAACGATGTCAAGCATTCCAGCATCAGGGAAACACAAGAAAAATGAAAAAGAAACTCAAATCATAACAGAGGGAATTCTGAGCAGTGGCTGATGTTGTGAGTGGATGGCCTGCAACTGTCGTCTCCACAGTAAAATTTAAAACACTTTGGAAAATAAACTTTTTTGAAGCTCGGTGTGATTGGGATTTAGTAGCCTCGCAATATTTCTTTTTATAGCCAGCCTCACACTCACACAAAGCTGCGAACACACTCAGAGAGAAGACTTCTCATTGGTCCTCCCATCAGCTGACCGAAGCATGATTAATGTTGCATTTGACAAGAGGGGCTCAACGCAAAACGCAGACAAAGGAAGGGCTGAGGGTGAGGCCCAAGCCCACTACTGACAACAAAAATGGAGCAGCAATAGGAAAATGATGTACTAAGACCATATTCTTAAACTTTAACAATGTAAAGCTGATTTCCATTAGCCTAAGATCAACAAACATCAATTAACCAGCATTACGAACTGCTTTTTAAAGGCAAAATAATCATTTTCAATCTAAGTAGCCCAAATTAATTTTTACATTATCTCACAGCATTCTCAGGGTGCGTTACTCAAGCCAACTGACCAAAAGACTTTCATGTTACAGATTTTACTACAGTAAGTGCTGAGCTCCAATCTGTTCTCGGTGGTAAAATTGTCCTTTTTTTGTAGTTGATGAATGAATTACAGATTTTCCGTTAGAAAAGCATAATAATTATCAACATGATTGGATCAGGATTTTCAACTATGAAACATCACAAGATTTTTAAAGAAAAATGAACAGGTACTTGAAGCCTTCTTCCTTTCTTGTGTTGTCACCCAGCACGATCAGTTGCTTTATGTTATTGTCTTTTCTCCAACCTGTTAGCTTTGATGGTAACACCACACACTTTTCAAATACATTGATCGCCCTTTACATTTTTCCCTTTGTCTCCTTCTGAGGGTCACCTGCCATTTGTGCCCCTTTCCTCCAAGAGCCTTCACATGTGTCATTCCATGACACTCTCATCTCAGGACGTTTTCTTACAGCCAGTTAAAGAGCCATTTTGCCTGCTTGCCCCAGCAGGTCTACAGCTCTCTTTTTGCACTGATTCAGCTACCTGCGGTGTCAATCTGGACACTCCTGCTGTTCGTCAATTCAATTGGCAGTCACAGCAGTTTGTTTCTAACCCACTCCTCTCACTCTGTGCCACCACCACTCTGTTATGCTGCCATTTCTGCATTTTATTAACCTCACAATCGCTAGCCTGCTTTCTGGTGGCGTCCTATTAATTTTTGCATAGCTTTCTGCCGCTAATCAAAGCTGTCATCCATATTTAGTTGACCCATGTATAGCTCAATATAGAGTTTGATATGTGGTATGTCTGAATAAAAAATAGCTACTTGGAAGTACCACATGAAACCAATTACACTCAAGTAAAAATGCAAGAATGTTTATATCACAGGTTAGTAAGATTTGCACATTGGGTTATTTCAAAAACTGATGCATTGCATACTAAAACAAGAAAAGACAATTACCTGTTCATCTTGTTTTCTGTTCTTCATTGATTGCGGGGAGCATAGAGTTCAGAAAAAAATGAGCTATCTCAGTGAAGAAGAAAAAGAGGACATTGTATTTGTACAGCGCTTTACATAGAGAGGGTGAGCCACTTCAAGCACCCCCAATGTGTAGCCACCTGGATGATGTAACAGTAGCCATTCTGTGCCAATGCGCTGACCACTCATTACAGAAGGGGTGAGAGAGATAGACGATTAGAGACAGGGGAGGATTGGGGTGCCATGATGACCAGGCCTTGACAGCAGTGGCGTAGCTCGAGTTTGTGCCACTCAGGGCGGGGCTTCAATTTGCCACCCTCCATTATATCTGAATATGTTAACCTATTTAATATAGAGGAAAAGTAAGATAACTTTTGCATAGATGTATTCATATATAGAGAAACAGCAATAATTTTTTACATAAATTTATTTATAAGCATCAACTAGACAAGAATATAGTATAGATGCACTGATAGGCCATGTTCTGATTATTAGTTTAATATAATTACGCTGCGAAAACCAGAAGTAGTGTACAAGTGATAGGTGGGGATGTTTTCGGCGCAGAGCAAGAACGCATTTGGATCGATAATGAAACAAAATTATACATTTTAAATTAGTTGTTTATCTTCCTAGAAATTATTATCAGTGTAATGTTTATATATATTTTTGTTATTGCTTCATAAATTTCAGCTGCTGTGTCTGATGCCGTCACAGAAGGACTGTCTGAAAATAATCTTTGAAACATTTGTGGGTAAAAATCAGAGAATTTAACTTTTTTCATTCATGAGTGAATTTTTTCTGAACCTTGCTGCTTACACACGAATTGTACTGAGCCTTTTGGCCAATAATGCTGCCCCCAAAAATGTGCCGCCCAGGGTGGACTACCCCCTCTGCCCACCCCTAGATACGCAACTGCTTCACAGGCAGTTTACCCAGGACATCAGGTTAAACTCTACCATTTAAGAAAGATGCCCAAGGATCTTTTGTGACCATAGAGAGTCAGAACTTTGGTTTTATGTCTCATGCAAAGTGCAGTGCCCATTTTGTAGCACAATGCCCCTGTCACTGCACTGGGGTATTGGGATCTATGAAAAGAGCACAGCGTAAGCCCACCCCCTGTTAGCCTCACCAACATCCTTTCCAGCAGCAACTCAAGCTTTTCCTAGACGGTTTTTCATCCAAGTACTGGCAA
Source organism: Polypterus senegalus (assembly GCF_016835505.1). Lineage (NCBI taxonomy): Eukaryota > Metazoa > Chordata > Cladistia > Polypteriformes > Polypteridae > Polypterus > Polypterus senegalus. The sequence continues at coordinate 45,556,469 of NC_053158.1, forward strand.
GGCCCGAACCAGCTTACCTTCAGGTGGATTACCAGTCCTGAAGTGCAAGTGGTATGACTGCTGGCACAATAAAACAATGCACACCTTCATATTTGCTAATAGCAAGCCAGTTTACAGTTGCCAACTAAAGTAACGCTCATATCATTAAGAGGTGGAAAGTAACATGGAGAAAACATATACAAAGGAAGGATTCCACAGACAGGCCATGGAGTGGGAATTCAAACTAAGCCTTTGGAGGTGGAAAGCAGCAGGGCTTATCACTGCAATTTAATGCCACAAAATGGCAAAGTACATTAAGTCAAAAAGTTGATTAAGGGACTAAAATTAACCCCCTTTTAAATTACATGAGTCTTTGTCTATATCGCTTATGTCAGGGGTGTCCAGCTCTGGGCCTGGTGGGCTTCAGTGGCTGCAGGTTTTCATTCTAACTCTCTTCCTAATCAGTGACCAGTTTTCACTGCTAATTAACTTTGTTTCCCTTCATTTTAATAGCCTTGTTTTTAAGGATTTAGTCCTATGAATTGATTCTTTTCTACATTAAGTGGCATCCAAACAGAAATCAGATGTAAAGTGAGCCAACAGATGACCAGCTAAATTGGGGCTTCAAACTCCAACCAATTTCGCTCCAAGCAGTTTCTTAATGTGAAGCCGACTCGTGTTGTTAATTAAACCCTTTATTTAATTCCACAGCTTGTTTGCTCCCACAGGAGACCTTTCCAAAACTGTTGATTTTTGTCACCGTCAAAATGTTTTGGTGACCTGAGCAGATCAGCCTTACTGAGACCTTCAACTTATTTTATTTTCAGATACTGTGGCTAGCTGGTCATGTGGTGGCTCATTTTGTGCCTCATTATGGTTTGGCTGCTAATTAAGGAAAACAAAACAACTAGCTAATGAGTGTGGGTCAAGTTAATTAAAACTAATACAAAGGAAAATAATTAGCAGCAAACACTGTTCACTAATTAAGAAGATGGTTAGAATGAAAAACTGCAGCCACTACAGCCCTCCAGGACCAGAGTTGGACACCCCGTCTTATATGAATTTATATAAAAAAAACGCTGTATCAGTAGTGAAGGAAGATATAGTAGAAGTTAAGTAGAATCTTCTTTCTTCATGGGGACTGCTGGGTCATTTCTGCTTCCAGCATTGAAGTCTAAATTATTCCAAGTCCAAAGGTTTGTGGAATGGACAGGATGATAAGCAGTGTTAAAAAGAATTTCACCAAGCCAATAAAGTAATATGACTGGCCTGAAGTAGCAGAGGTCTCTTGGGTAAAGGGAGGATTTCTTTTGGAAAGCATTGCGATTGTTGATTTTCTTGCCATTTCAACTTTCCACCCCATTAAAGTATAAATTTGCACAGCAAGTTAGAAACTTACAGCCAACTCAGACAGTATTGCGACCCCTTCACCTTCTGTACATTTTATTATGTTGTATATTTAATTGTAAATGGATGCATTTGCTCTTTATGTCTATCAGTCTACATTCAATAACCAATAATGACAAATAAAATAAAATTGTTTTCATAAATGTTTGCAAATTTAGTAAGAAATTAAAAAAACTGAAATCTCTTATTCATATCAGTATTCGGACACTTAATGCATTTCGGAGAAGCTTCTTTGGCAGCAATTCCAGCTTTGAGTCTCTACAAGCTTTGCACTCCTGGATCTGGCCAGTGTATCCTATTCTTCTTGGTAGTTTCTCTCAAGCTCCATTAGACTGAATAGGGAGCATCTGTAAACTGCCAACTACAGGTTTCTCCATGGATTTTCCATGGGGGTTTAATTCTGGGGTTTGGCTGGGCCACTCAAGGACAATCAGAGACTTGCCCTTAGGCCACTCCAGTGTTGTCTTGGGTGTGTGCTTTGGGTCATTGTCACACTGAAAGGTGAAGTGTCACCCCTGTGTTAGGTCATGTGAACTCTGGAGCTGGTTTTCTTTGAGGGACATCTCTGTATTTGGCTGAATTCATCCTTCCCTTAATCCTTACAAGTCTCTCTGTCCCTGCTACTGAGAAGCATTATGCTGTCACCACCATAGGGGTGGTCTTTGGCAGATGATGAGCAGACATGGTGCTTGGAGTTCTGCCTAATATTTGTCTCACCAAACCACAGAATCTTTTCCCTCATACTTTCGTTTAAACTGTCATATGCTTTTTACTCAAAAGTGGCTTCCATCTAGCAACTCTACGGTTAACACCTGAATGATGGAATGATGCTGAAATGGCCATTCTTCCGACAGATTCTTACTACCTCAGTAGATGTGAATTTCCCCTTGGGATTAATAAAGTATCTATCTATCTATCTATCTATCTATCTATCTATCTATCTATCTATCTATCTATCTATCTATCTATCTATCTATCTATCTATCTATCTATCTATCTATCTATCTATCTATCTATCTAGAGGACTTCTGAAGCTCTGTTAGAGTGACCATAGAATTCTTGGTCACCTCTCTGACTAAGGCCCTTCTTGTTTGGTTACTCAGGATGACCAAACTCTCGGTAGAGATCTAGGGGTTTCAAACATCTTCCATTTCACAATTATTGAGGCCACTGTCTCTCTGGGAGCACTCATAACTTTGAAAATGGCTTTATACCCTTGGTGTGCTCTATGCCTCACCACGTATTTGTCACAGAAGTCCACAGAGAGTTCCTCGAGCTTCATGATTTGTTTTTTGTCCTCACATGCAGTGTGAATTGTGGGACCTTATATACACTGGTGTGGGCCTTTCTAAACAAATGTCCAATCAGTTCAATTTGGTATCGATGGCCTCCAATCAACACATCTCAAGGATAATTTAACCACAATTGACCACAATTTGGAGCAAAAGTTCTGAATATGTATATAATTGAGATTTCAGTTCTTATTGTTAAGTAAATTTGCAGATATTTCTGAAAAAACAGGTTGTTGAGTATAGATGAAAGGACAAAAATGGCAAATGTATCCATATAATATTAAATCAACAGCACAATACAGTGTGCAAAAAGTGAAGGGGTCAGAATTCTTTCTGAAGGTGTTGTAAATTGGCTTTCTTTTTAGTGGTTGAATGTACCTTTCTCAATGTCTATTCATTCTACTCTTGTTCACTCTGGTTAGGTCATGCTAGTACAGGACTAACTGGACATCTGTCCATAGCTGGTATATAGAGATTTACAGGCTCCTAGTTATGGTTTATTTCAAGTGAGTTCTGATTTGTATGACATTCAAAAATGAGATACGCTGGTGTGAGAGAAGAATCTGCCTTTTTTTCATTCCCTTTCCAAGTCTGCATGACTGATACCTCTATCAAGGACAATTACTGACAGAAGAGTCCATAATTTGTCTTCTTCCTATAGTAATTTAAACCAGTCAATAAATCTGTACTGAAGGTTATTGGTTTCCAAACAGGGCCTTCCGAATGATTACGTGCCTTAGAAATAAGGAATGCGGGAAGCAGCATCACTTTTGTCACCTTATTATAGGATTTAGAGTGATGCAATTCCACCTCCGAGTATTAGGGGTCACTCTAGAGTCAAGAACAGCCAACAGAAAACCTGAGGGACACAGCTGAGGCTTTTTATGTTTGCTTCACTAAGGTCACCTTTGTAAACACTATGGGTGTTAAAATTATACCAAAAATTGCTCCATTTGCAGGATTTTATTTAATTATGTGGACTAACAGCATTAGAAAACTAGATGTGATTTTTTTTTTTATTTTGTTAGCCTCAATATTATTTTATGTGCTATGGATAGGTTGAATAAATAAACAAGGCTGTCAAGAGAACCAAGATTGATTCCAATCACACAATCACCAGCATCAGATTTTTTTTAACCTTGACCTTTATTTATGATTTTTGCTGCGTTTTACTGTTAATTAATAGACTTCACTCCAATGCAATATGCTGCCATTTATTTTCACTTTATCACATGAAATCTAAGATTACTAAGACAGCTACTTCAGTGCACTTAGGCACATTGATTTGATTCTGAATTTTGCTTCATGAGGAGTGAAAATGATCATTTCATCCTGCCTCCCCGAGGACAATTAAAACAAATATAAATTATTTATTGATAACATTTCAATAGCTACAGTGGGTTAAGGAAAGCAGGAAGCAAAGAGTTGCCAGCTAATAGGGCTGCCTTAGCCTACTTCGTTCAAGTCCCTAAAATGACCTGAATGTAATATTTACTCTTTTGGGAGGTTAGCTAATGTAAAAGTGGTACGCCAAGGCAGAACTGTATTACAGCAAAAATACTCTGGGATCTGAGAGTATTCCCTGAATCCATCTGAGAAAGTAAGCCAGCTGACGTCCTGAAGGAGGAAATTGACCAAGCGTCCGCTGGGGATTTTTTGCTAATTGATCACAGTTTGGTTCTTTAAGATTAATGCAATTAACACCTGCCTCTCGGGACCCCATCATAGATTACAGATAGCACAGCTGTCATTGAAGGGGCGCCTTATGCACCGTGATGATTCCCTGCAGACTTTGACAACTTTAATCAGGCCTGTCTCCCCATATATGACTGCAAGAAAAGTCGAGGACGGGTTTCATTACTTGCTCTTTGATTGCTCTTTTTTTTTATTAGTATTTCAGCTCAAACTAATCGGCCACATTGAAATTGAACTTGACTTACCGTGCAAAAGGAATTTTGTTCTTGTGTTGTCATGCAATCATGACAACATGCATCCATACCATGAAAACAGCTGAGAAAACAAACCAAAACGTGCTCAGTTTACATAATGAAATGATTACTATCTCAAAGTATTATTAAATAAAGAAATTCTGCACTGTTAATCATTATAGTATTCTGCAAATGCTAAACCCTTTTTACCCGAACTGCATAGGTGAGTTTTGAAAACTGATAGATAGATAGATAGATAGATAGATAGATAGATAGATACTTTATTAATCTGATGAATAGATACAAAACATTTTTAACCATTATCTGATATCGAGTTACAGTATGCAGCAGTTACAGGAATGATCTCTTCTCCAGTTTTTCTTTATAGGGTTGTGTAGAGCCAACGCTTAACCCTGCAGCACTGAGCTGAGGGCAGGAACTAGTCATGGATGGGATGCCACGCACAGTCACCTTCACAGGCAAGCATGATACCGATTTAGAGTCAAGAATTCAATAAACGGGCGCATTTTGGGATTTAGGATGTGTGAAGGAGAATGGAGGAACAGAGAAAGCCAAATTAAACTTAAGCAGTATGTGATACCATTCAGCATATTGTGGAAAGGATAGCAGAGCAGTGGTGAAGGGCCATTGAGGATAGATGCTTTAAGATTAGTAGGGAAAATGACAGAATCTCTACGATTTGAGAGATGAGAACAACATGGAGAAGTTAACATCCATAGAGAAAGACTGTACAGTGTGAAGAAGTTCAAATATTTCAGATCAATGATAACATAGAGAGTTAGCTCTAGGAATAAATCAGTTTGAAAAAAATTGAAAAAAACATATCGGGAGTATTATGTGACTAAAGAGTCAGTGCAAGAGCGAAGGATGAAGGGTATAAATCGGTGGCCAGACCAGTATTGCCACCTGGATCAGAAACCTTGGCAGTTAAAGAGGTGCATGAAAGGAAACTGGATACTACAGAAATGAAGATGTTGAGATGGATGTGTGGAGTAACAAAGATCAGGAACGAGAAAGTGAGCGGTTCGGCTAAAGTTGGGAAAATAGATACACTAAAGTGAGTTACAGTGGTAGACAAATGTCATGAGAGAGAGGTAAGCATTGTGGGGGGAAGAAAAATGAATATGCATGTCTTGGAACAGAGGAAAAGAGGACGACCAAAGAGAAAGTGGATGGACTGTGGGAAGAGGTGAACTAAGAGACAAAGGGGTATCAGCCAGGAAATGTACAACAAATGAGAGCGGAGGAGGAAAAAAGAGGACAGCAATTGTACCAAGAATTGAACACAAGTCTCTGCATCTGTGTGGCACTGCCACTAACTTCTGTGCCTCCATATTGTCCTTTTGTTTTATATTATTATTCCCCAATAAATAAATATTAAAAAGATGTGTGATACAAATAGAGCTCCACAACAAAGAAAAAGAGTCAGGGACCATCCCCTTTGGGCCCAATGGGCAATAAATGCAAAAAGGCAATATTTCTGATCCAAATACTTTTACAGTAGTTGACACTGGTACATGAGAAAAGATGGTGTTTTATTCAGTTGAAAATGGCTGACGGAAATGAGTTGGCGGGAGATGACGTCATAACTGTCAGACAGAGGTGGAGCCGGATGTGACGTCATATCAAAGTCGCTGGAAGTGACATCATCATCCGGAGTCAGAAAGCGGAAGTGACGATTGGACTCCATCTTGGGAACCCGGAAGTATGGAAGGTAAGTTATATTTCTTTCTTCCCTTTGTTTGGCGAAAGAGAGAGAGGCGTTAGTACCATATATCAGCCCCTTGTCTCGTGATATTTCACTCACCTCAGGGCTTGTTGACTGCCTCCTAAGCGTACTTATACTAAATACACACTAACACACATTAGTATTGAGACCATGTAAACAATCCTTCAACTTCATAATCCACTTTCCCAATTTAGGGTCCCTGGTAGAATTATTTTAGCATTATAATCAACAGTACAGAATATTTGGAACAAATGATGTTAAATAATAACAGAAAACCTTAACTGTTTGGTCTTTGTCCTACAAGTTACTCCCTACAACCCTGGAGTCAACAAATGTGTTAGAAAATGTAAATATGTGTGTAAAAAGCTGCTATTGCTGGTAAGAATCTAATGGTAGGTTTTAAAATTTCGAATGGATTATGTTTTCTTTATTTGTTATTGTTGTAATATGCTGATGATGTGAGATTTTTCATGGTAACAAAGGAACAAGATTTGGGGTAAGGCTGTAATAATAAATAGTCATGGTGCCGGAGAGTGGTGACGTGTTACATGTTCATTAGTCCATACATTTCATTATACTCTATACACATGACAATGATGACCATATAAACGTATAAACTCATAAATAAAGCAACAAAAATGATAAACCGCTCATTCCACCTTTAGAAACCCACACCGAAACTGGAAGAATATGCTGACTCCTGGCAAGCAGTGACTGAGATAGGAATCAGACCCGTGCTTCCCACTGTGTGAATGGTGTAAAGTCATCCCTGCTTGTTCTACCCTATGTTATCATTCTTCTGAGGCTCTTGTCCACTGCTGGTATATAAAAACCTGGGAGTCATATGCTTACACTTTAGTGTACTTCAAACATACAAAGCTGCAAAATGCTGATTTCATGTGACTGATGTTTTGCAATGAAAAGCAGACATTTAAACAGCAGTCATCTTTAGATGACCATACTTGAAGATCAGGCTGACTGTAAGTAAATGGAAGGCACTTACTTAACTCTTTTAGGGTTTGATGTTGACTTCTGTTGACAACGGGATTGAGGGTGATAATGAGCTGTAAACATCAAGAAAATACATTGTTACTTTATAGGTAGACCCTCTTAGCTAGGAGGAATGTTTGACTCATTGACTTGACGTTGAATCCCTGCATGTGCATGAGTACCTTAGAGTAAACAACATCTAGAATGGCATCGACATCTAGCGATAGAGCAAAGCGAATGCACAAAGCAAAATACTCGGTGGACGATGTTTTGCGTATATTTCATTATTTTGAATTTAACTCTGACTTGTCAGACTTCGAATATGGTGCAAGTGATCTGGAGATCCAGGTCTAAAATGAAAGCGAGGTACCGGCATCAGCTGATCAGTCCAGGGGCTGATCCGCTGCTGCTGCCGCCACCCCCATACAGCCGCTAATGCTTCCATGGCAGCCAGAGATGGCTAACATGCTGCGACACAGTTCTGCACACAGCAACAGACATTTTATGCTGGTTTATGTGAGAATCTATTATTTTGTGTGCTTTTCAGAAAGAAAAAATCAACCCTAATAGAGTTAAAGGAATACTCTACCCAACAATGACATTTATTATACTGTATGTTACTAACTCCACGTCTATAATTAGAGCATTTTTAGGAAGTGTTTTATTTAACATTATTTTAGTAAAATTGCATGTGTTTGGGACATTGAGAGCATAAAGATGGATGACTTAACATGAGAATTATATGACATGAGTAATGTGAAATTTTTTTCATGGACATTTTGATATTACTAGCTGTTTTCTAGCATTGGTCACCATAGACTCCTTTGCTATCGGAAACTTTGTTATCTCCACTCTACATGAAAACATGAGAATAAACATTTTTCTCTGGCACTGCTACAAACTGCATGAGGTAAGTAACACAAACAACAACAAAATCTAATATATAAAGCAGAGTCGATGTATGTGTGTATGTACTGTATGTTTGTTTGTCCGCCATACAAATCTGCACTGGGCGTCCAATCGGCACCGGGCATGGGGCTCCTTTGTGACCAGGAGAGGGTCATGGGGTATGTTTGGTTTGGAAAAATGTTCATGGTAAACTGCAGGGCACCTTTTCACTGACACAACCTTCGGCACACGTCCCCGTACTTATCATCGACAAGATGGCCGCATGTTCCAACAGACGTTCACCGCGGCACCATCTAGCAGCAGCTTTGGTCTCTGTGCGTCGCTCTTTACCCATGTTTCTTTAAATTGCCAACACATGCCAGAAGTGTCCAAGTATGAGAAGGCCGACTGCTTTGTTTGGGTGAAAAGGAACTGCCGTATGGATGTAAAATGTGAACAACCCAGTGCGCCTGACTGGCTGACACACCCGCGTTTCCAAACGTCACACTCCCACACCACTGATAGTGTTGTATTTCATTTGCCAACATCCATTATATGCAATCATGTTTGAACAGAGACTCGCCTTAAAAAGACAGCATCCTTCACCCACCATTTTCCCCAAACGCAGCACTGCTCCGACTCACGGTACGATTTCAGTGTTGCTCTTTCTGACTGATTGGTGCAATTTGTTTGCTTTCCGACATATTGTAAATAACGTAAATTCATCTCACTGTCGTGCTTATTCCGTACGTAATACCATGTAACACATTATAATTGTCCTGCTTTTCACTAATATACCCATGCCACCGAAAAAAAGACGTAGAATTGGAAGGTCCACTTCAGATGCCACAAGAAAGTCTATTTCAAGGGCGTATGGAACGCCACACCAGACAGAATCCAGAGTGGAGGAACTTACAATAAAATGTGAATCAGAAAACTGTTTTTTTCTATTTCTACTTTCTGTTTCTGTTATTTGGGAAATTCACCGGTTATAGATTCCCGGGCAACGGCGGGTACTCCTGCTAGTATCATATATTTGTGAAGTATTCCTTTAAATCTGGAATTAGGTGGAAAAAGAGTTACAGGCATATGAGTCTCATATGAAGCATGGCTGTGTAGCAGTAAACATCCTTACAGCTGATTTATGGAAGAAACACAACACAACATTCATGTGGATCGTATTCTCCCCTAAATCGTTTTTTATTATGCTTTTCCACAAGAATATCCATTAGTGTCTTGCTTCAGAAACACATTTCATCTCTTTTATCGCCCACAGCTCAAAGATGGTGCCCAGTGAGGACAATTCACCCTACCCCTTCATGTTCAGGAGCTATAGAAGTGAGGCACTCCCGAAAGGTAGCGTCACATTCAGGAGATGAGGTACCCGCATTACAGAGTTTGCCCTATGACCGGACTGCTCTCAGGGCCTATCGATAAGCCAACGGCTAAAAGATTATTTTGCTAACACATTGTGCTTTCAGTTCTTTGCAAGTAAACGGGGTGGCCTGGCTGGCACCCCAACATTTCCTTTGTGTCCTGCCCTTTTGACTGATGACACTATTCAATTATAATTTTTATTTGTACAGTAATACAAAAATACAGTATTTTACATAAAAAGGTGCAGAACATTTACAATGAGTGAGATGACTTGTTTGGGACCAGAGAACGCCATCAATGCATTTGTCTCAGCATTTTTTGAAATGATGCTTTGTTTTCATGACATGTACTACCAACTGTGGGATCTCTTCACTTGAACCTAAAGAAAAATATCTAAAGGTTGCTGGAACAATTCGAAGACTTATCGAGAATTTAAATAGATACCAGCACCTATTTTGCTTTACATTATTAAAAAAGAATGAATATATAAGAAAAGCAGCCACTGAAATATAGATGTTTATTTTAATTGGGATTTTTATAATTATGGATGGTGAAAAATCCCAATTATATGATTTCAAGTTATAACACACTAAATGGTGAGAAGGTTGAATGGAAGAGGTCATTGCCCTAATTCCAACCCCAATGAGCAGCGTTTCACAAAAGGAAAGTATTATGTGTGTTTGATATTTTATGCTGCATTACAACATCCATTCATTTTGTAAATCCATACACAAAATTGCAAAACATGACCTTTCATTTTCAGTTTTAAATGTTAATTTGACACTATAATTGTGAATTTAAAATACTGATAATTTTGCTAGCTTTTTTTATTACAGATTCATGAGGAGACAGAGATTGCACTTGAAACAAGGCAGGAATCAACTATGGACCATCACTTGACCAATTCACATTTTAATATTTACAGCAGCCATTTAATCTAAGGAGCAAACAGGATTACCAGGAATCAAATACACATGGATGTGGGAGCAAAGTGGAAAATTTACCAGGAGTCAGACCCCAGTCCTTAGAACCATAAGTCAACAGCACTAATGTGAACCAGAAGGTTCTCTAAGAAGAAAATAGAAAGAAGGGGCACATCGATCTATGATAGACGATTACTGTCAGACCAAGTAAAATACCACCTGGCTGACAAAGAACACTTCATGTCCCCAAGCAACTAATAAAAGGCCCAAGGTGTTCCTATAAAAGGATAAGCAACTGGAGGGCTGCCCTGAAGAAAGGGCTTTTTATGGCCCATTGCAGCCCTTCTCATACTGCACCTGAAATGATAGTCGATGAAGCTGCAGTTCTGGGTAATTCAGAAAATTAGTTGGTATCGGCAAATCAGGTTTAAAATTGTGTCACAATTGCACAGTGTATGCCCAGTTTAAGACCTCTATGATATCCACATGCCCAGTGTAGGTTGACGACTGTGTCATATGCGTTTTCAGTCATTTTATTGTGGACAAAAATACTTTTTAAATCGATGTGAAAATATTGATGCAATAGTAATAGTTTGGACGTAGCCTTAGATTTCAATCCTTGTTCATCCCTTCCTGTTTTTATTAAATTTATTTAATTATAAATGTCTTTTGTCCATTTCTTGGCCTCCCCGACCGTATTCTCATTTTAGGGAAAACTTGAGAGAGCCCCAGTCTTCCTCCACTAGTATTAATAAATACTTATTCTATACTAATAAATATACGAAAAAAATAAATACTTATTCAATAACTAATTCATTCTGTATCGTTTGAGGACAAATGAAAAATTATATTTAAAAAATAATTTAATCCATCATTAACCTGTCACTGATAATGTAGATGGTCATTGTACACATGGGATTTGAAATATGGGGCCTTCAAAAAATTGGCTATGGTGTGCATTACCTGATATAGTTGCATGAAAATGTAGAAATGTACTCTGTTTTCGGCTCCATTGACATTTATTTGATTCTTACTGCTTATTTTTTCTGTTAATTTCAGTCGTGGCCTTCTCCTCCAGAGTGAAAGCCTGTGAGTATTCCTGGTCCCCAAGAATTGTTCTCCACTTGAAGGGTCTCAAAAAGCAGAATTGTCTAAAAAGACTGACAGATTCCTGCCAAGCAGTCACTGACCCTCGTTAACCTCATTGTGCCCATCCTGACCAGTCACGGTAGCTCAGCATCCTACTGAGTGACAGTTTGTGCTTTGGTTTATTATTCCCCATCATTTATAGGATGGCCACTGTCTCCGGTGGTTCATTTCTACTTTGTCAAACTGAATTTGTCTGAGGTTCGGAAAGTAAAAGAATGAAAGGGGAAATTTGTCATAGTTAATGGTGAATAATGAGTTTGATTTGGTTGAAGTTAAAATATAAATCAATTTATTAAGACACAAATCTCAGGAAATCTTAATATATTTATGTAATTTCTGCTGTCTGATGTTTTAATCAACACAGGAACAAACAATCCTGCCATTTTAATGCTCTTCTTGCCCCTGCTGTTCAGCTCTTCTAGGCAGCAGTGAACACTTTCTCCTCTGCTTGCCCAAAAACGCAATACAAACACCACCAAATTGACATTGCTACATTTAGCCAAAGTGGTTCAAGAACAATTGTTACATGATCAAACAATTTCCTAGGCCTCCGTCGGCATTTTGTAGTGTGCTAAGTTGTGGCTTTGTGACCTAAATCTCTTACGCTGCCTGTTGCTCACTCAGTGGGCCCCACTGCTTTCCAAAACAGAAGCTTTTCCTCAACATGTGGTTTTCATTTTCTCTCGCCCAGAATTTGCCGTCTAATGTTGGAGCCAAATGCCCAGTAGCATGAGGAGACGTTTAGAGTAGTAAAGTGAGACGCATTCTGGAACAGGCTGACAGAGCTAATCTATTAAATGATAGTTCTCTAAATGAGCACCTTTCATCGCCAGCACCAGCCCAAAGTGCACTAAAATGCACATCATAACAGAAATTACACACTGTATCCGTGTAATTAGAGCGCTGGCAGACAAAGTGACTTACTCAGAGTCACAAAGTGAGTCAGGAGTAGGATTGGAGCCTGTAGATTATTAGTGTGAAGTCCAGCTCCCCAGCCTTTAGGTCAGACTGTAACTTGCAGATGTAAAGCCTGCTGAAACATGGATTTCCTCTGTTGTTACAGAATCGGATCAGCTAAGAGCTCTTGACTGCAATGGAGTGTGAAGATGAAACAACCTCAGAAGATCTCCGACAATAGCGGAAGGTAAGACCTGAGTAATTCCATTTACTCGTTTTTTCTTTGATGGCCTGATCCATTCATTTTCTAACCGGCTTCTTTAATTCAGGATCACAGAGTCAGAGACTGTCCTGACAGCAATGTATCCGAGATGTAAAAACAACTCTGGGAAAGGTGCAAGACATCTCACAGCCACTCAAGTGCAGACGATTTTGAGTCACCTTGTACAACCCATGTGAACAGAATGTGTAAAATCCAGAAAGACAGTGCCCTCATCAGGATTTGAACCCCGAGTTATCCAGTGTGCTACAGCGCTTCACCACAAATACACACATACATATTTATATACTCATCAGGGCTTCATTATGAGGAAACATTTAAGTGGGGCACAGAAAGGAAGGAAGCCCCTGACCAATGTGTGTTGTCTCCCTAGTTAATATGCATACCATACTTGACAGACTAGCAGCGTATAAAGAGGCCCAAGGCTTTCTGTTGGTGGTTCAGATAAGATAGCGGTTTTTTGACAATGAACTCCTTTAGAAAGAGACGGAGACTGCGTGGAGGTACACTGGGAGGGATGGCCAAGATCATTACAATGGACACCTGGACTGCATACACTGTGAGGGATGTCTCCTTAGTAGAAGGACACGGGGAGATGGCTTATGAAGGGTGTTATCTCCAATGACCTGCTATTTTGTACTTCCAATAGGATAATTTGCCATGTTACAAAGCATGCATCATCTCAGAATGGCTTCATGAACACAACAGTCTCCATATGCTCACACAGTTCCCAAATCTCAATCTAAAAAAGCATTTTGTGATGTGAGCAGGAACAGGAGGTTTCCAGCATGAGTGAATGGCTAAAGAAAATCATGAGAACAAAGTAATGCTGTTGAACCACCACGGACAAAATCCCTAAGGAATGTTAATAGATTAGAACACTGGAAAATCAGAACAGGCCATTCAGTCCAACAAAGCTTGCCAATCCTATCCACCTAACTTCTCTAAAATAGCACCAAGTCGAGATATGAAAGTCCCCAAAGTCTTACTCCCTACCACATTTCTTGGTAATGGATTCTGTGTGTGAGGAATTTTAACATTTGTGTATCCTGTGTTCTTGCTAAACTCATTTTAAAGCAAAAAGCCTGGATCCATTGTACTAATACCTTTCATGACTGTACTAGTTATAGGGTCATTATTGTCACATGTGCAGAATACAGTGAAATCCTTACTTGTTTCTGCTAATTTACATGGGACACCTTGTCATGCTGGCTCCATGATTAGTGAGTATATCTTGAACCTTCTGTCTTTCAATGTCAAGGCATTGTTGATGTTCAAAGACAGTACTCCAAGGTCTCCACAGCCAGTTTCCAGGTCCTTGTTGAATTGATGCTGTTATTTCCTGGGTATTGTAACTTTTAAACAGAGAATGACAATATTACAGTGCCTGCGTTAAATAACGTAACTAACCAAAGAGGATGAAAGGAGGTCCTAGTTAATTGGACTACTAAGGCTCCAAGAACAAATACTTGGTTCCAGATATCGAAGTACAGCATCATAATGGAATGTATGACTCAAACAAAAAGCACTTACAAATAAAAGATCTCATACAATGTATCACACGCTCCTTTGGCAAAAAATAAGGGACCATCCTGGAAAGTGTCCTCTGGATGCAGCTGAAGAGCTGAGGAAACATGTTTTCCCTGTCTTGTACAAAGCTGGTGAAATGAAGACTGTGATTTCACACTCGTACTCTAGGTAGATCATGGTAAAGGTGCTATGGTCACCAGGGAGTGCCCTCCAGCTCCTAAACACCAGACACAACAGACACAAGTGCAGAGCAACACATGTTTTATTGAGAAGAGGAAAACGCTTTTCCTTCGTTCCACCTACAGCAAGCACAGTACAATATATAACAGTCTGCCTTCTTTCTTCTCTTCATTCTCTTCCAACTCCGCTCCTCCTCCAGCAACCTTTGTTCTCTTCTTCCTGAGTTTTACTTCCCAAATGAAGGCAAGTAGCTCCTTATATTTAAAATCCCAGGAGTACTTCAGTCAATTCAAGTTTTCTCGATCTGTTAGTATCCTGCTAGATAGCCTACTAGACATTAAAGATTTCTGTTCTGTCCATATATTAGGAACCTTTTCAAAAGTTCAAAGAACCAAATTCATATGTAAACAACCCTGTCCAAAATTAAATGGTTCTTTGCCAAGCAAATCTTCTATAAGGAACCATGCAACCCTCATTAGTGTAGCCTAATCTTCCTGTACTCGCCCCACAGGAGTGAATCCTGATGTGTTTTTTTTGATGTAGTAGACCTTCCACCTTAATGTCTGCTGCGTTGTGAAATTCAGAGATGTCCTTTAGCATGCTCTACACACTAAAGAGCTTTACTTGAACGCTTCTGGTGTTTCTGTTAGCTGGAATGAGTGCGTCCATTTTACTATAACCCTTATAGTAAAACCAAGGTGTTTTTGCCTGGTGCTCACAGGATACTGTGCAAGCTCTAGTGTTTGCAGTGTGTAAGCATTCCAGGATGGTGCTGGTTTTGTATATTCTTGAACCAGCATGGATGACACCTACAATGTTACAAAGGTCAAAGTCAATTATATCATGTTCCTTGGTTTTTGCAATGTTTGATTGAACAAAAACCTAAACTCCTGGACCATAAGATGGAGTCATAAGTTTTGCTGTTTGGTGGAGGAGGAGGAGGCTGCGTTTGTGCAAAATAGGATCCTGCAGGAGTATTTAATTTATGTACTGTAAAAGGCCAACTTTACCTCCTGTGTAGCAGCCGTCCTGGAGGTCTGCCCATTCACCAGATGCCACATGCACCCAGAAGTCTGTTGTATTGTAAATTGAATAAGTAAATAATAATGAGTGTTTCTAAAATCCAGCTGTATAAAAAGTACAGAGCTCCCTTATCCCTATCATATGACCTTTTTTTCATCCTTTTTTTTTTTTGTTTTTAAATTAGAGGCAATGTCTGCACCCCATTAGCCACCCTGTCTCTTGTTGGCATTTAGCCGGTAATCTCACTATGTTTTCCGTGGCTGGAATGCAGCCAGAATCTGCAGCTGATGTTACTGTCTGTATTGTCTGGAGTGCCGACAGCTTTAGTGCAAAGAAAAAAAGGGACCAGGCTATATTCATCAGTTAGCAGTTTATTCATTTTATAATATGACCTAGCAACCCCAGCAGCACACTGAGGCACAGTGCCATAATACATAATATGTTTAACAGCGATAAATGACCCGCTGTAATAAGACTAACAGGTTCAAGTCTAAATTACTGTAATATTGTTATCTATCTATCTATCTATCTATCTATCTATCTATCTATCTATCTATCTATCTATCTATCTATCTATCTATCTATCTATCAAGTAACCATAAACCCCATTCTTGGGTCATCTTTATGTCAATCTCCACTACAAGTGTCAGCGGTAGCTCTTCTTTGCCCAAGAGGCTAGACCCTCTAGCGGTCTCTAAACCCAATACAGCCATTAAAGAGTCACCCAGCTGAGCTCCTAACTGCCCATTTCCACAAAGGGGCAACAGAGCATACTCTTCCCAATAAGAGACATTATGCTGCCACCTAGCAGCTTTATGGTAAAGTATTGGCTTCCTATATGTCCTTGCTGGCCTTCCTCTTAAATGTATCACTTGATCGCAGCTTTGCCAGGTAGGGATCTTGTATTGCTACTTGTATGCTGTGTTTCTTGGCTATTAGGACGAATGGTGACCTGTGTTTTGCTCTTCAAATGAACAGTTCTCTTAATCAGGTGTTCCTGGAGGTCTCTCTGCTGTGTAACTGTGTCTACCACCTGCTAGCAAACCTAGTATTCTCACATATGATATGCAGAGGTGTTCCATGATCATCAACATGATTCTCTCCCACCCCTGCAAAGATTCCATTTTCTTGATAGCCTTTCCTCTAGCAATTGCTGGACACCAAATCACAATATATGAAAGAACACATAGTACCTACGGTATATAACAAAACATAGCATTCTCAAAACCACTTAATCCAATTCGGGGTCATGGGGTTCAGTGCCAGTCCATTGCAGGGCCCACATGGCACACACACCCACACTCAACACAGGGACAATTTACAATTAAAAATTAACCTAATACAAGCATCTTTGGGAATGTGAGGGAAACTGGAGTACTTCTTCTTCTTCTTCTCTCGGCTGCTCCCATATCTTTCTGTTCTCTACATCTTGTTCTGTTACACACATCACCTGCATGTCCTCTCTCTCACCACATCCATAAACCTTCTCTTACTGAGCAAAATTTACACAGACACAGGGGGTGCATGCAAACTCAGCATGGAGAACCTGTGAAGCATTGGCACTGACAACTGCTCTATCATGCATCCTTACTCAGTAGATAAAAAACATACTTATTAACATCAAAAAAATATTTTGGTGAATAAACAATTATTTAGAATACGACTTGATTCTCTTTAGCCAAAATAATGTTTTTATAATATATTGAAGTGTGCTATTATATATGAATGCTTTTGAATGTCAGTTCCAAAATAATATTTTTATAATATACTGAAGTGTGCTATTATAGATGAATGTTTTTGAATGTCAGTTAAACGCCGGCGCCTTTACATTTTGTGTCCTTTCTTTAACCCTCAGCCATGTTCTTTGCAATAGAAGGGAGACACCTAGTGGCCAAGTTTTAAAATGCTGAGTTATGCTACATAGTGTCCTGAGACAACTGGCAGGTTCATGCAGTATTGTGCTATTTTTATTTCTGTAGTATGCACTAGGGTGCACAAACCACAATATGTTACGCAAATTCTAAGTCTGCAAAGTGGCATTTGATCTGGTAATTCCATTTTTCAAACTGTATGGTATAACAAATTAGATGACTTTATCTTACACTTTAGCAGTAATAAATGATTTCAAACAACAGCATTGGTAGAACGTTTTCTTTTTGATATTTATGTAGTTATTTAGTAGCTGCTGCCTCAGCCCAGTTTAATACATTCCTCACATAAACACGCCACAATAAAAGCAGCAGAAGTGACATTGCATTGAGCAGCGTGCTATTTCTTTTAATTCTTCAGAGATTAAAAGGCAGCAGGGAGTATGAGCTCTTTGTTAGTTTCACACATCGTGTGTCAGACTTCAGTAGTTTGTAGCTTTCCAGTTTTTTAAAAATAAGCAGGTGTTGCTTTGACTCATCATACTTGATGGACGAAACAAGAGCTGATTGGCTCACAAAAAAATCTGCCAGTGTTTTCATTCTGGTGGTAGATGACGTAACCCGGTGGCTAAGGCTCTAGACTTTTAGTCACAAGGCAGCTGGCTCTGTCACCACTTCTGACTCACTTGATCACCCTGTGCTAGTCACAGAAGACAGAGAGTGACAGAGAGAGAGAGAGCTGTGGCCTGAGTTTAAATGTAGAAAGGTCCCTAAGGATGAGGGCAGACAGTCCAGCATGTGTCAGGGAGGCCAAACCCTCCAACATAGGAGCATGGAGTATGTAGCAAAATGTAGGTAAGTCCGGGGATGACTGTCACAAGAGTAGAACTCTCCTATTCAACTACTAAGGGACACCACTCTCCTTTTAAGGGAATAAACATGGAGGATGTGTGGGAAATTGAAGGTTCTGGGGTGTAGGAACAGCAGAGGCCACTAGAGGGAACTCTAGCTTGATGCTCTTAGAGCAAAACTAGGGCAAGATGAACCCCAGAAGAGACTGTTACATTTATATTACAGTTTTTAGACACTCAAAGCACTTTACATAGACAGTGGGAACCCACTTCAAACCATCAATTTGCAGCATCCTCCTGGATGATGCAACAGCAGCCATTTTTGCACCAGTAGGTTCACCACACATTAGTTATTAGGTGGTGAAAGTGTGAGAAAGATAGTTGGCCAATAAGGGACAGGGGATAATTAGGGGACCAGAATGAACCAAGCCCTGGTGTGCAATTTAGCCAGGACATGGGGGTGCAATTTACTTTTTTTTGGAAGGATGCCCCGGGATTTTTTATGACCAAAAAGAGTCAGGACCTCAATTTTACACCTCATCTGAAGGAGGTGCCAATTTTTAGAGCACAGCCTTCCATCATTTCAATGGTGAATTGGGTGGTCAGACACAGTCACTATGTTAAGTGCCCCCGATGGCCTCATCATTACCTCTTCAAGAAGCAACCCAGCTTTCCATAGTCGGTTTCCCATCCAAACACCGACCGGGCCCAGACATGCTTAGCTTTGTGGATTACCTGTTCTGTGCAGGTGGAATGGCTACTGAGTTCTTGGTTCTTGGGATTGACTGGCAGAAATTTGAAAGTTGCCTCGAGCCAGAGATCCAAATACATTGGGGTGAGAGCTGGGACAAAGGTTCAGCTGGGGTATGAGATCAGTGGCTAAACAACATGAGAGAGAAAGAGATGGGGAAATGGTGGGCTAGGTGGCTTTTTGGTGGGAAAGTAGGTGAGCTACTTCAACTGAAAGACATAGGCAGACCTAAAGAGGCTGTTTTATCTGCTCAGATGTATTTTGTGTCCTTTTGTGTGCTTTATTTAGTTAACAAAGACATTATTTCATACACTTTTTGCTTGACATTATTTTAGATATAAAGAGTAACCATAATGGCTTCATCATATGCTTATTATCATAGAAGACAGGGATGGCATTCTGGCCAGGAGGCCTTTATAATGGATGGCTCCCACAGCCTTGTGTTCCGTCAGTACTCTGGGTGGCAGCATAATTCTGATTGGGTTCTCACTTGGACACTTGCAGAGCATTATGGGAGTTGTAGTTCCAAGAGGCAGCCTGGCTGGATCTTTGGGTGCCACTGGAGAGAGCTGCCCCCTGTCCTGTAGATGTTCTACTGACCTAGAAGTGCTTTCCAGATACAGTACCGTTGTACCAGACATACTGCAGCTTAAACAGGAGCTCCTCTGCCCCAGCAAAGAGAGTCAGAGTCGGACAAGGAAAAAATATTGGGAATGTGTGAGAGGAAAAGATATCATGAACTGTGAATACAGCCTGTTTAAAGATATCCTTGTAAAAATAAAAGAGTGATGTGAATCAGAGCCCTGTGCACTGTAGTTGTGGTCCGGGCTGAGGGTGCAGGATACCCCCTATTGTCTACAATATATATACAGTACTGTACAAACATCTTGTGAAAAAATGCTGTAAAGTGGAAGTACTTTTAATCCTAATGGCATAATAAGTTTTTATCAATCAATAATCTTAATAAAAATTGTAGTAAACTAAAAAAATGACATCAACATTTGATGTAACCGCCTCTTTTGCCTTTAAAGCAGCAGTGATTCTCTTAGTTACACTTGCACAAAGTTTCTGATGGTATTCACTTGGTAGATTGTTCCAGGCCTCTTGGAGAACTTGCCACAGTTCCACTGCCATCTTCGGTTGTCTTAGTTCCTTCTGTCTCTCCAATTATCCTAGACTGGCTTGTTGATATTGAGACCAGGGCCCTGAAGAGGCCATGCCATCTCTTGCAGGATACTCTGTTCTTCTGTTCACTGCAGAGAATTTGTTTTTATGATTTTGGCTGTGTTTCTGAAAATGCAGCCCCAAATCAGCAGTGAACCTCTATTGTTAACTTAGTGTCGCCTGCAGACAGTCATCCAAGTAAAGTTCTCCAGCCTTTCATTGGACAATCTGCCTTCTGTTAGTGTCAAAACATTTTAAATTTGAACTCATCAGTCCAGAGCACTTGCTGCCATTTTTTGCACCCCAGACCTTATGTTTTTGTATGTAGGTGAGTTATTTGGCTTTATTTCCACCTTGGAGGAATGGCTTTTTGGTTTGTTTGACCGCTTCTGATAAAACTTCTCTAGGCTGTTGATGGGTGAACCTGGGTCCCTGTGATTTCTGCCAGTTCTGAACTGATAACGGTGCTTGACATCTTCTGATTTTGAATGGAGGTAAGCTTCTTGTTTGATGCAATCTGTTTCCGTGGCCGACCAATGTATCTGCCGTCTTTAAATTTGGCTGTTTGTTTGTGCTTCTACAGAAGAGCATGGACAGCACATCTGGAAACATCTATCTTTTGCAAAGTTTTTTGCTTTTGAGGAGAGGTAATGCAGGATGACTACCTTGTATCATGTCGCTATCCTCACTTTTGCCACTGTGTATGATTTGCAGGTTAAACTGCCACATTTACTGCACCCATAGCTTATTAGTAAGATTGTCCCTTTTCATGTTTCTATTTCAGTTAATCACTTTGGTTCAACTCACATATGATGTCATTGATCATTAGCCCCTGTGTGTTACATGTGTTTAACCTAGATCTGGGCTGTAGAGAAAATAGGTCTATTAATATGTGAGGTTTCTTTTTTTAAGGACATTTAAATATCTTATTGTATTGCCTCATGTTTTTGCAAAAAAGGAGTTTGGCAGTCTAAAATATGCTCTTTTTTATTTACACACTAATCTAGAAGGCACAAAATAACTGTCTAAGACCACTATTTTTGTCACCTATCTATCTATCTATCTATCTATCTATCTATCTATCTATCTATCTATCTATCTATCTATCTATCTAGCCTGAGGTGACCATAAATGCCATGCTAGGGTCATCTACTGATGTCAGCGGTAGCCCTTTTTTGCCAGAGAAGCTAGACCCTCTACACACATATAAATCCATAAGAATGTACTCACAGGGCATTTCAATTTCTATTTCTGTTTTTCATGGGCTACCTAAAAGAACATTAACATCAATAAATGATGAAGGTCCTGTCTGATGTGTTGTGCCCACAATCATCTTTGATGTCCTCCACTACTGTTTCTTGTTGGCTGTGCTATCCATGCTATTCTGTTTAGAATACCTCGGCTTTCATCGTGTCCTGGTCTACTTCTGCGGCCAGGTGTCACCCCAAGGGACTGCCCAGAGTCTTCATTATATTACAACATATCAATTGGTACAAACATGTGTTTAGGGTCCAAGTCTCACAAGACAGGAAGGCTGAGATGGGAATTTGAACTGGGCAACACATAAGAAGGAACTGTATTTTTCTTTTTTGTTGTAGAACATTTGCCATCATTCAGTCATTCATGTGAGGTTGTTTGCCTTCATGTATTACTCAGTAACTCTTTTAGGAATATACAATAAATATATAGGCAAATTTAGTCCAAGCAAAAATAAGAAATACACTTATATATAGTGAATGCCATCACAGGTACTAAACTTTGATTATTTTTCCACATATTTTTATGACCAGAGCCCAGGCAAGTCAAGCGACTTGCCAAGAATCACATAGAAAGTGGAGACAGAACCATCAGACTTAGCCAACTAATCTGCACGGTTAAATTCTGTGACTGCATTTTAGTTAAAAGCTGTTTAGAGACTTCTGTGTTGATGGTGTTACGCAGAGGACATACTGATTCACTAATGATAATGTTTTGTAATGCACCATACAAGTGGCATATGCGCTATATAGTTAGCAAAACTCTGGTTGGTGCAGTATCCTTATGACATATAATGTAGATGTGTTTGTTAAGGGTTGAAAACGGGTCACTATCTTTATAACCATTTTATTCCTTTGCTATATATTATTGTGCAATAAAATGCAAAAACAATACCCACTGGCCTTCTCACAAGTAGAATGTGTTTGTTATGTCTGTCCACCTATTCTATGGCATAGTTAGCACAGATAAGTCAAACAAACACAAAATATTTAACTTATTGTACTGTGTATACAGTAATCCCTCCTGGATCTGGTTCTGGAACGCAACCTCCGCGATAGATGAAAATCCGCGAAGTAGAAACCATATGTTTGTATGGTTATTTTTATATATTTTAAGCCATTATAAACTCTCCCACACTGTTAACATTATTAGAGCCCTCTAGACATGAAATAACACCTTTTAGTCAAAAGTTTAAACTGTGCTTCATGACAAGACAGAGATGACAGTTCTTTCTCACAATTAAAAGAACGCAAACATATCTTCTCTTCAAAGGAATGCGTGTCAGGAGCAGAGAATGTCAGAGAGAGAGAGAGAGCGCGAGAGAAAAGCAAACAATCAAAAAATCAATACGTGCTTTTGGGCTTTTAAATATGCCAAAGCACCGCAATAAAGCGGCATGTTTTAGAGGAGCGTCCGTATCCTCTAGGCAAACAGCCTCTGTGCAAACAGCCCCTCTGCTCACACCCCCTCCGTCAGGCGCAGAGAATGTCAGAGAGAGTGAGAGAGAGAGAAAAGCAAACAATCGAGCACTGCGCGGGAAACATATCGTATATCATTGAGGAGTTTTAGTTAATACGTAATACATGCTCTGATTGGGTAGCTTCTAAGCCATCCGCCAATAGCGTCTCTTGTATGAAATCAACTGGGCAAACAAACTGAGAAAGCATGTAGCATAAATTAAAAGACCCATTGTCCACAGAAATCCGCGAACCAGCGAAAAATCCGTGATATACAGTTAGATATGCTTACATTTAAGATCCGCAATGGAGTGAAGCCGTGAAAGTCGAAGTGCGATATGGCGAGGGATCACTGTAATTATTGTTTTTTATATTACACATTTATTCATTATTTTTATATATACAATACTCATTTTCAGCAGTTTTCAAGTTTTACGAGGTATGGTTAGATCCCAAGAATTAATTTTCTGTTCTCAAGAAAAGAAAAAGCCCAGAAAGAGGAGAAAGAGACAAAAACAGAATCCAGCGCAGAAGAAGGATGTCCTGGTTATTTGCCTGAATGGCAGAGCTGAGTTAGGGGTAGTGTTCTGTGTAGTGGCTTAGTCCAGGGTAGGTAGATCTCTCTGTCACCAGAGGGCCATTTATAATCTGGTCCCCAAGACTTTGGTCATGTTAGGCAACTCACAGTGTGGAGCATCCTGGGGATTTACAGACAGACCCAAACATTTCCTGAAAAATTATAAATGGTATCAGGTAGTCATAGGAAGAAACTCTTGGGGATTTCTGATCCTACATATTTGCTGTTTAAAATGACATTTGAGCTGAGTGGTATAGATTCAACAGAAAGTGCTATGACCCAATGGTCCTATATACTTGAAGGGTCAACATCGATCTAAAATGTAATTCTACAGCCAGGTAGTGCACTTCAGTTAAGGCATAGAACAATCATACCCTGCTAGACCCATTTCAAGGTAAAGTCTGTGTGTGTTTGTTTTTAAATAATCATAGCAAACTTGCATTGTTAAGTTAAACTCTCACCCACAGTCAGTGCAGTAACAGGAAAAATCAGAAACAAAAGCCTTAAAACTTACCAAATATATTCACTTTGAACTGGCAGCCATTCTGGTTTTACAAGACATGTCTTCCACGTTGTGCAGCTATGCTTAGAACATAGCTGGAAGTAATACATTTTTAGCTCAGAGTCTTGGCACTGTGTTTTTTGAGGAAAGGATTCTGTTACGTGTTCTCTTCTCTGCCTACAGGGAGTGAAGCACATGGAGTGACAAAGCAAACAGCAACCCGTCTGAAGGAAGCTATAGAATTGGAGCCAGTTTAAGCTAAAATACGGTATGCTGGGAATGCGTACGCTCAGGAAGTGAAAACAAAAAGAATATTTGTAGATGTCATCAAATGAGTGCTACTTGAGCACTCTTAAAACTCTACTAACAACGATGCACCTAAGGGTGAAAAGTGGATGCACATCTTAAGGAAAAACGAAGTAAATAGGGAAGCCTGTTCTTTAACTCTGGAGGCGTCAAAAAAATAAATGATATTTTTGCTAGAATAATTTAAAAATGGTTATATATTAATATAAGTGCGGTCATAAGAATTAAATTATCATGAGCATTTTCAGTAAAGGAGAAAAAAACAACATAACTTTTGTTTCAGATTGCTTCTAGTGCTGTACTTTATACGCCACTGGGGAGACTTTATTTAAATTTGTAAATACAGCTTTACTTAGTAAAGGTAAATTAATGTATATCACAACTGCAAAAAAAAAACAAAAACTTTTTCTTCAAAAAAATACAAACTTTAAATTCAGATTTGAAGGAGGATGGCAGCTCTGTGGAGAGGAGGAACGTCCATCTTAACACCGTGTTTAAAGTTCCAGTACATTTATGCTATATTTCTGCCCTTTTCTCTATATTCTGCATGTAAGTAATTTCTATTTACTGTGCTGTACTGATGGAAAGCAGGTGTGGGCTGCCGTCCTGATTGGGACGGCGCATGATTCATTACCTGGACGGGATGCCAGTGTATTGAATGGCCAAGAAGAAAGGCAGGGCTGTTCCCTGCCTTTGCCAGGAGGTGCCAACTTCAAAGTGAATATGCTGGTGTCCCAGCATGGACGGACTGAAGTTCCTTAACTGGCATGGAGGCCAGTATAAAAGATAGACGGGGGAGACGATCAATTTGGATCATTGGCTCCCCCGATACACTAAAAGGCAGCATTCCTTAGTTAGGATTCCCACGTGAACACCTGCAAAGCATGCTGGGACCTGTAGTCCCATGGGGCATTACTGTTGGATTTCGTGCAAGCCACCAGGGAGTGCTGCTGAGATTAGTAATCCCTACTTTCAGCGATTTATGTTTGACCCCATAGCACTTCCAGTAGGCTATGCCTTGGCACTGGGTGCTCTTAGGTTATCGATAAAAAAAAAAGCCACTCAGCCTCATCCAGACGAAGTGGAGTCAAGTGTGGAAGACAAACAAAGCTTTTCTGGAAGGAGTGGAGGAGAAGAAAGAAAAAGGGAAGAAAGAGAGAGAAGAGAAAATTGTGGTTGTGCAAAAGGTGTTGAGAAGGCTTTTGTAAGGTATTGGATAAAATAAACCTCTAAATTGGACTGGGAGTTATTTCTGTGGAGTTGTGTTTGGGGTACTGCAATGCCCCCTACAGGTCACAACATATGTAGTAAGTGTTGTACATTCCTTACCTTTAACCCATGTAAGCAGCTTATTTAATTTTGCAAAGCAGAACTTTGTTTCTTATATCAGTTCAAAAGCTAAAAGACAGTGGAGGAATGGAGGCCATGATCCACAACTTTAAAAAGATCTCACAGCATTGATAGCTATATAAGAGGGTCCATTCACACTTTTGGAAGAGAATGATAGTATTACAGAGTTTCAGAAGTCCAGAGGAAATCAACTGCAAAAGCAGTTCAAACACAAATAGATATTTCAGCATCAAGCCGAGGATGCCCATTTTCCAGTGCTTGTTCAATGTGACATAACATGTTAGTTTTTACCTACTCCAAAAGGAATGGACCAATGAGAGTTTTTTTTTTTTTTCATATTGCTAAATAGCATAGACCAAAAGGAGTATCGTGGGCTTCCTAGGTATGAATGTAAGGAAGAGGGAAAGGAGGAGATGGTGATAGGTGAAGATAGGTGAAGGGACCACTGGGATCCCAAACCTTCATAGCTAAAGTGTTTTGTTATTTGTTTACTGCATCACGAATAATGAAAGGCCTCTAATTCCATCCTCTGCCTTATCTTCCAGTTCATGTTGGGTTGAGGACATGGGACTATGCCAGCTCCTCCACCTCAGTATAGACAGAGGAACATACAGAATAAAGGCTCTGGCAAACCCCAAAGCAAAGAAAACAACATAAAGTATACCTCTGTCAGACTTGGGTCAACTGGCCACCCAGCGCCACCCTGAGAATATCGATGTCCTAGGTTTAATTAAGATAGTGACAAATTCTAGCCATTTTGGTGGAAGCTAAATAAAACATGCTCGCATTTTGTGTGCTTTCTTTTTGATCTGTCATTTTAACAATCTACTTTCAAAACCAAGCAAGCAATCATAAGATGCACATGTTTGCAATATAACAGGAAAGCAATGTAAATAAAGGAATCCAGCCAATGCAGAGAGAGAATGTGCAAACTTCATACTGCAACTATTGTGCTTCAAGGGCATATCTTAACAAACATTACTCTAATCACTCCATCAAATTTAGGGATATTGGGGAGCCAAAGCCCAATCGTGCGGCAGCAGATGTATGACCATATGGATGACAGTCTACTACAAGTAGTGATGAACAAAACAGCCAATTTTAGTCTTGCATACGCTTTCATGAAATTTCCACTAAAATTCACTTCACTTGTGACTTAACATCTGCAAAACTCAAAAGGCATTTGGGATTTTGAAAATTTTTTGGGGTGGAAAGCAAGGAATGCTGCTCGATGAGGGTCATTTAGCAGCCAAAACTGCTGTCTCCTTCATCAGCTGCTCGTAAGCACTGTCCTGATCTTCCACACGTCCTTCCATGCAGCACCATGCACCCTCATCTGCACCGAGCATTGCCTACCTACACACTCATGTTGTCATTTGAGGTCAAAGGAAACACCAGCTGCACTCACTTTCCCCATCACCATAAGCCAGTATCCTTCTATAAGCTCACCGGTGTAACACACTCCAGCCAATGGGATTTAGCAGTTAGAAGTGCTTCCAAATTGCTTGCAGGTAAATGTTGGTTTTATTAAAATGTGTTATATTTCTTGTGCTTTAAAGTGTTAAGAATGATAATAGACAATTTTTCTTGGTGTTAAAACTGTAAGTTTTTTTCTTTTTCTAGAACATTTGACCTTTTGTTAAAGCAGCAAGTTTGAAGCGCAGAAAGAGGATGAGTTAGTGGGGAGAGTAGACCAAATGCTAACCTAGCAAAAATAAAACATACTGCTGTAAAAATGGCCAGCTTAGCAAGATGAAAGTTCAAAATTTTAAACGGTAAAATGATCATTGTCTAGACTTACACTTGCGTAAAAGCGAAGTGAAACGATTGGATATTGTTATGCAGGCATACCTTGTGAAGGTGTACTGATATACAGTGGTGTGAAAAACTATTTGCCCCCTTCCTGGTTTCTTATTCTTTTGCATGTTTGTCACACAAAATGTTTCTGATCATCAAACACATTTAACCATTAGTCAAATATAACACAAGTAAACACAAAATGCAGTTTTTAAATGATGGTTTTTATTATTTAGGGAGAAAAAAAAATCCAAACCTACATGGCCCTGTGTGAAAAAGTAATTGCCCCTTGTTAAAAATAACCTAACTGTGGTGTATCACACCTGAGTTCAATTTCCGTAGCCACCCCCAGGCCTGATTACTGCCACACCTGTTTCAATCAAGAAATCACTTAAATAGGAGCTGCCTGACACAGAGAAGTAGACCAAAAGCACCTCAAAAGCTAGACATCATGCCAAGATCCAAAGAAATTCAGGAACAAATGAGAACAGAAGTAATTGAGATCTATCAGTCTGGGAAAGGTTATAAAGCCATTTCTAAAGCTTTGGGACTCCAGCGAACCACAGTGAGAGCCATTATCCACAAATGGCAAAAACATGGAACAGTGGTGAACCTTCCCAGGAGTGGCCGGCCAACCAAAATGACCCCAAGAGCGCAGAGACGACTCATCCGAGAGGTCACAAAAGACCCCAGGACAACGTCTAAAGAACTGCAGGCCTCACTTGCCTCAATTAAGGTCAGTGTTCACAACTCCACCATAAGAAAGAGACTGGGCAAAAACGGCCTGCATGGCAGATTTCCAAGACGCAAATCACTGTTAAGCAAAAAGAACATTAGGGCTCGTCTCAATTTTGCTAAGAAACATCTCAATGATTGCCAAGACCTATGGGAAAATATCTTGTGGACTGATGAGACAAAAGTTGAACTTTTTGGAAGGCAAATGTCCCATTACATCTGGCGTAAAAGGAACACAGCATTTCAGAAAAAGAACATAATACCAACAGTAAAATATGGTGGTGGTAGTGTGATGGTCTGGGGTTGTTTTGCTGCTTCAGGACCTGGAAGACTTGCTGTGATAGATGGAACCATGAATTCTACTGTCTACCAAAAAATCCTGAAGGAGAATGTTCGGCCATCTGTTCGTCAACTCAAGCTGAAGCGATCTTGGTTGCTGCATCAGGACAATGACCCAAAACACACCAGCAAATCCACCTCTGAATGGCTGAAGAAAAACAAAATGAAGACTTAGGAGTGGCCTAGTCAAAGTCCTGACCTGAATCCAATTGAGATGCTATGGCATGACCTTAAAAAGGCGGTTCATGCTAGAAAACCCTCAAATAAAGCTGAATTACAACAATTCTGCAAAGATGAGTGGGCCAAAATTCCTCCAGAGCGCTGTAAAAGACTCATTGCAAGTTATCGCAAACGCTTGATTGCAGTTATTGCTGCTAAGGGTGGCCCAACCAGTTATTAGGTTCTGGGGGCAAAAATTCTTTTTCACACAGGGCCATGTAGGTTTGGATTTTTGTTTCTCCCTAAATAATAAAAACCATCATTTAAAAACTGCATTTTGTGTTTACTTGTGTTATATTTGACTAATGGTTAAATGTGTTTGATGATCAGAAACATTTTGTGTGACAAACATGCAAAAGAATAAGAAATCAAGAAGGGGGCAAATAGTTTTTCACACCACTGTATTCTGTGAAAATGACATTAGACAGAGTGAGACTTGGGTTGTCTACCTTAAAAAAGCTTTAAATATTCAACAGTTTATAGTGAAAGGCTTGAAAGAGAGAGAAAGAAAACCAGGAAGAACACAGTCACCAAGAAGACCCTTGCACTGAGACGAAGCAATGTAAGCTGAAGAGACTGAAACTCCACAGACATTGGGTGTATCGGCCAGCATCGTCAATAGCAGCTCCTGAAATATCCAGGTTGTACAGTTTGAATTTGCCACACAATTTGCTTTTATTTGCTTTTGGCGCATTATAAATATTTCACAATGTTAAAGACTAAAATGACTGAATACAAGTTTATTATCTATCCCCCTTGTTTGCTTTTAGTATTTGCTCTCTGTTGCAATTAGGGGTGGAAATGAATCAAGAGGAGATGTCTTCTCATTAAAAAAGAAGTGAAGTGCAGTGGCAGCCAATTCTGGGCGTATCTCGGGTCCATAGTTCCAGTGGCAAGTGGATTGTGGCTGCTGGGCTTTGCCTTCACCAGAATGAATTTTGATGTGCTTTTTACATTAACAAAGAAGGTTATAGATGAGATGAAAATAAATGTGCTAATTAAATGAATTTTACATGTGGCAACACTCAGTTTGTTTTTACAAATGTTTTGCAAAGTGAAAAGATTCAATTTCATGTGAATTGTTTTACTTACCATTTATTATTAGGCACACTCACGTACCCACATTCACTTATATCAGGCCAATTTAGATTCAACAATAACTTAACATGCATGTGTGAGGAAAGATAAAAGGAAAGCCTATGTACACATGAGGAGAATATGCAAACTCACCACAGACAATGACTAAGCCAGGATGAATGAAATATAAACGAAAATTTAAAATCCATCTCACAAAACTAAATATAACTTTCTTGTGTAAAATAAACATGTGACAGACTTAAGCCAGCTCACCATCCAAGTCCTTCAGGACCATTTTTGTAGTAGACAGACAAGACAGTCCAGGCAGGTGTCC
The DNA here is from genome assembly GCF_016835505.1 of Polypterus senegalus. Lineage (NCBI taxonomy): Eukaryota > Metazoa > Chordata > Cladistia > Polypteriformes > Polypteridae > Polypterus > Polypterus senegalus. The sequence continues at coordinate 45,586,646 of NC_053158.1, forward strand.
AATGCTTTGGAGGTGACATATGAAGCGGTAAAGCAGACCCAACTCTAGAATCAAACTGTAATGATGCCAGTTCTCCCATCTGTTGTTAAGCCATAACTGGAAGAAGTTGCTTTAGCAAAAATAAAAAAAAGAACAGCATCATCGAGACAACACAGGGAAACACAGAACAGAAATAAAACAGAAAGATGTTTGCCTTTGATTTCTTTCAGGCAGACCCAGCTTTATTTTCTTCTTGGTGGTTACTGATTGTTAAAAGTGGAACAATCCACAAAACAGGCTATGACATGGCCTAGGGCCTCTAAGAAAGAGTTCAATAAAGTATAATTGCATGGATGAATGAATGAATTGATCTATGGGTGGATGACCTAAATTTTAACATGAAAGAAGTTGAATCAATGATATTCTCTCCAAAGCAGCAGAAGAGTATTATTATGCACTCACACAGACTGCTCACAAATATCATAATTTCCTATAAAGGCAATGCTAATAAAAGTTTTGGGCCTTCATTTTACAGTTAATATGGTGCTGCGGCCTACCGCCAGGAGGCAGAAAGGAACCCTACAGTTGGGGTCCCTTTCTCCCTGTTTCTCTGTTCTCGATTGGGAAGAACAAAAAAGTTGAATGGGCATTTGCTCTGGAATTGCGGTATGAAGAAATACTTGCTTTCTCAGGCACGGATGTTCCACCACAGATACCGTATTTATTCATGTACCACGTGCACATTTTTTCCCGAAAATTAGCATTAGAAAATCAGGTGCGCGTCATACACGAGGAAATGTAATTCTGTAATATTTACTTCTTCTGCTTGGGCTTGCTTGCTCGCACACTTGCACTCTTTTTCTCTCTCGCTCGCTTGCTTGCGCACTTGCACTCTTTCTCTCTCGCTCGCTCGCTCGCTTGCTTGCGCACTCGTGCTCTCTCTCTCTCTAAACGCTTTCTATATAATCACAACGTGTGTCGTACACGGGGAAAAATGATTTTTGCAATTTTCTTTGTAAAAATTAGGGTGTGCGTCTTACACGAGGGCGTGTGGTACACGAGTAAATACGGTAATCTGTGTAGTGGGTTGTGGGACTTTGTTTGGTATGAAGAGTCTGGTTTGGAAACTGCAATAATAAGCATCACCAGATCTGTAATTTATTTAAATATACAGTAAGCGATGCAGTCACTGAATGGTCCAAAAGCGAACAGCTGAAAGGTTATCTTTGATTATACGATAGTATGTATGCACAAAATAACATTTAGAGATATCTCAAAATGCATTTTAAGATTATGGAAATGCATTTAAGTAATCTGAATACACCTCTATTTCATGATATCTGAGATGTACAGTATTTTAAGATATCTCAAAACAATTTCCTGATATGTTGAAATGATATGTGGTATATCTTGGCAGTAAGGGCAGGAGTTTAGGCAGGAATGGAATTGTTAAGTACACTGGAGGTAAGTAAACAAAACAGGCACTTATTTAGAAAAGAAGAGCTTCGGCAGTAAACACACGTGCTCATGGGGGGCAGCTGTGGGCTTAGATAACTGTAATGATCTGCCAGACCTGGGGGTGGTGCTGTCATCTAATAGTTTCTCCTTTCCTTTCTCTGCAAACCCACAGAAGGAATTTCCACCTGATGACCTCACTTCCTGGACCCGCCCCTTCTGACCTCACCTCTTTGTATAACCTCATCAGTTCATTCGTGAGCTCCATCTGTAAAGACATATCTGCCAATCTGCTGTTTTTTTTTTTTTTACCTGTTTTCAAGTATATGGTGGTACCATATTGGCATACCCCAACTCTTTATCATGGTCTGTTTCTGTTTATTTCACAAAAGATAAAAAAGGAAAAAATAAAACAAGAAAGAATTATAACTTATGCCAGTTAAAGTGTAGTTCTCTAGGATTTTTTGGTTGCTTGGAAGAAAACTTGAAAACCTTAGTAAATCCAACTGGTAGGGCAAAATGTTTTTTAATACATTATTAAATGGAAAATTTTCATTCATCTGCATAGACTTCTCCGCTATTCCATACAATCGCCTTTTCAATTATTATGGTTATCTGGCATTACTGGGCTTTTTCTCAACATTTTCCACCATTTCACTAAAGATTACTTCTTTCTTTGATTGTGTATTGTACATTTGTGGCCTTTTTGTGTGAGGTAAGTCTGGGGTAGGGAGTTTTTTCTTTTTTAATATAAAACCATACTATTCAGGGCTCAGTACAATTGGACAAGTGATATGTATACAGGGCAAGGTGAAGATGAGTTAGGCTGATTTGTTTTTTCTATTAAATAAATTTTACAGTCATTACCGTGACATGTAGGGAGCACAGTGAAATTCTTTTTGAATGTGCTAATCAACATGCACGGGTCCTCCCTGCGTGGCGTTTGTGCATTCTCCCTGTGTCTGCATGGGTTTCCTCCAGGTACTCCTGGTTTCCTCCCACAGTCCAAAGACATGCAGGTTAGGTGCATTGCCGATCCTAAATTGTCCCTAGTGTGTGCTTGGTGTGTGTGTGTGTGTGTGTGTGTTTCCTGCCCTGCGCCCTGTGTTGGCTGGGATTGGCTCCAGCAGACCCCCGTGACCCTGTAATTAGGATGTAGCGGGTTGGATAATGTGAGCAGAACTACCTTACCTCAAAGCTTCTGAAAATGCTATCTACCAATAGAGGCATTCAAAGTTTATTCATTATAACGTTATGTATCCTAACACCTTCTGGTTTTACATGTTGAATGTTGGTCTGACATGCCAATAAGAATTTCACTGTCGTCTGTACACAAGATAATACTGTTTCTCCTCCTCCTGCTACAGAGTATGTGCACTTACTCAGCTCTCATCTTTCTTTCTTTCTTTCTTTCTTTCTTTCTTTCTTTTCTTTCTTGTTCACCTGGCTCTAAACTAAATGCTGCCACCTCTAGGTTGAAGTTAGTAAACCTTTTCCTAAATTGCACATAATTCTGTAAAGCACATACTTGTATATACTCGCATATAAGTGGGGTCTTAAAATCCAAAAAATCGATCATAACATTAGACTCCGACTTATACACCCATTCAAAAATGTGACACTTCATTTTTTTTTACATCTTCCTGCTTCCTCCAGTCTCACACTAGTTTATCTTACACATTGCATTTTGTTGCAGCAGCACAGTTACCAATTTCTTTCGGCACTTCATCGACTTTTAATTTATAACCATATTTTCTTCTGATTAAATGCTCCATCGTAGATAAGGGATACTCTTACGATAAAGGTGTATGAGGATGTGAGATACAAAAAACACAAATCAGTGTAAATGGGTATTGCCGTGTGGTCATGTAGGCACAAGTGTGCTCCATGGTTTCTCTCTCAGGTAGGTGTTAACATATCATAATCTCTTGTACAGATAGTGTGAGTTTTCCACATTCGACTTATACGACCAACATTATAAAATACCAGAAACTATACGGTAAAATCAAGCCCCGACTTATCTGCGAGTACATACAGTAACTTTTTTGATTTCACAAGTACAATAGAATGTAAAAAAAAAATATATATATATTTTATGAAGATTAGCTTCATAATGGATTAAGGAAATATTTAAAGTAAATAGCTTTAGTTAATTTGCTAATCAATGGAATCCCTTCTGAGCTCAGAGTCGTCCCCTTTTCTGGTTACAATGTGACCAGGCTAAAACTTTGCCCCAGTGTTCCTCTAATATCACTGCACTCCTTAACCCTCAGTTCTCACTAACGGGTCAAGTCCTTAAATGGCTAGATGGTCCTCCTCCCAGTTAGCACCCACATGCTGCCACTTATGGGCATAAGAGTAATAATAGACCTCCTGCCAGTCCTCATTATTAAATGAATAACATGGTCTCAACTCTCCCCCAACTTGGGACCATATGCTACCCCCTTTTTGTTTGATGTTATTTTGCCCTCTGTATTATTCTTCTGTTAAAATGTCAGACACACTTGGCATGGACTGGGTTGGTTGTCCTCTTGCTTTATGTAGCAACATTGCTCTTTTCTCTAATGATGACAGTGTTTGTCTCTCTGCTAGGTGGCCTCTATAAGAGTATTTTCCAGTAAATAATTAGAGCCTATGTTTAATGGTCTAGTCAAGTCAAATCACGCTTTATTGTCATGCTTACAGAGTACAGTGAACTTCATTTTAATGTTAGAACAATCTAGAAGAGAACAGGCCATTGAGCCCATCAGAGCTTGACAGTTCTGTCCTCTTACATCTTCTAAAATAACATTGAGGCGAGTTTTGAAAGTCCCTGAAGTCCTACTGTCTACCACACTACTTGGGAACTTATTCCAACTATCTATGGTTCTCTGTATGAAGAAAAACTTTGTAAATATTTTGCGAAATTTATCCGCAACAAGTTTCCAACTGACTATCCTTGTTCTTGATGAACTCATTTTAAAATAACAATCTCGATCCACTGTACTATTTCCCTTCATAATTTAAACACTACAATCATGTCTCCTCTTAATCTCTTTTTGCTTAAACTTTAAAGGCTCAGATCTTTTAATCTAATTCATACCCTTGTAGCCCTAGATTTAGCCTAGTCGCTCTTCTCTGGACCTTTTCTAGCACTGCTATGTTCTTTTTGTAGCCTGGAGACCAAACCTGTAAACAGTACTCCAGATGAGACCTCACCAGTGTGTTATAAAGCTTGAGCAGAAACTCCTTGGACTTGTTGTACTCCACACATCGTACTATATAACCTGACATTCTGTTAGCCTTCTTAATGGCTTCTGAACACTGTCTGGCAGTAAGTATGACTCCTAAATCCTTCTCATACAGAGTCCACAATAAGTTCTAAAACCTTTTTATAAGGATTCATGGTGATGTCCTTCTTGACACATTACAAAGATGCCTTGCACCCCGACTTCAAGCAGATGTTTTGCTTTCTCCCCCTCTCGTAGGGCCAAGTCACAACATTGGGAGCAAACCGTGAATCAGCTCTGAGTGGGGTGTCTGTCCATTACAGGACACTCTTACCCACACATACACACCAGTCTAATTTAGAACATTCAATACACCTCTATGTGTTTGGAGAATTAGATCAACCAGAGGAACTTCCACGCCAACATAGGGAGGGCAATTAACAAAACAAAGTGACTAGTTTGGGTTTTGCACAGCCATGATCTGGCAGGGCTAACCTCTGCACTCCTGATATTTGACTAAAAAAACATTCTCTTTGTTCACAATCCTTCACTTTGTGAGCTAAAATGTATACACTGTGCAGATATTAAGCGGGCAGCTGAAGATGGACTCCATTTTATCATGTGATATATTTTTGAATCTGGATAGAAATAAAATAAGAAAGCAGCACAGCTTTCCTGAAATTCTTACTATGCAAGTGTCAGTCAAATGTATCTTACTATCTGAAAATTATTTATATCTGAATATCACAGCAAGGGTATTTTAACATGACATCTCAATAGTAGAACTAGATATGTTGTGCAAGCCTCAGTCTATCACCCTTTTACATGTTGCGTTTTGATTTGTGGAATAATAATAGTATGCCATGAGTAAAAGCGCAGCCATAATTTTACATTGATTGTATAACTGCCAAAGACACAATCCACAAGACTTGGGAAGGGCAGTTGAAAGCGTCCTTACTAAAGAGCCCATGCATAAAATAAATAAGAAAAGGTAATGACCCAGTTCCATAAGAAAGAGCTCTCATGAAATGCAAGACAGACACATGCAGTTACAGCCAAATCAAAACATAGGCCCTATTCCAAAAAAAAGCAGAAGCACACATATCCCATCTGGGAGGTCTGCCTAGCAACCTGTCATCATACATTTGCCTTGCCAAGATGATGACTGCTTTTGGCTTTCAAACCATTTTGCAAAATAAGTAGCGCATGATTTTTCATCTATAAAGGGCATATTAGTAGAGCACAGCAGGTTAGTGCGTCTTTTCCGTAAACTGCAAATTATTCTGTGAAGCACATAATCTTTTTTGCTTTCACAAATGCACAGTAGAATTTCCAAACAAAAAACGAGAGTTAATTCTTCAAGAAGAATAGCTTCATGATGGATTAAGGAAACCCTCAAAGTGCATAGCTTTTCTGTATAGAGAAGTTATCGGATGGCATAGCTCATTAGTGGTGATTCAACTGCCTTACATGTCCTGGGTTCAAATTGCTGCCTAATGACTGTGTGGAGTGCATACATTCACATGGTGTTTGTGTGGGTTTTCAGTGGACACCCCGTTTCCTCCTACATCCTAAAGACAAGCTGGTGACTTTGACTGGCATCTCTAAATAGGCCTGGTCTGAGAGAGTGTGCCCTGTGTTGCCTTGTTGTCCCATCCAAATCCGGTCCTTGCCTTTCTCAGTGCACTTCATGACAGTAAAATATTAAAAGGGAGTTTAGAAAGTGTTTTTATAGAAGGGTATGCTTGTGAATTTTACTTTTATATCTGAGTATTTTCAACTTCTTGTCCTAATAGTATAGAGAACAGTGGTTTGAATTCAGCTTAGATGTCTTATATTGAATAATCACTATTGTGGCGAAAGGCAGGGGCTTATACCTGGCAGGGTTGCCCTGAATGTGGAAGGACTGGGGGAGACAGCATTTCCAGGACATTTCCTTTCCGGACTGGCAGAGGGCAGCCCCTTTGGCTTCCAACAGGAAGGACCACGGGTCATGAGCATGGAAGCTCAACCCTGCTAGGGCCTGTGGCCACCGCCAGAGGGCACTTGGATGCTTGCAGGGCCCTATTTGGAAGCACTTCTGCCACACCCGGAAGTGCTGCCGGAAGAAGCTCATTGGGCACCTGGACTCCTTCTGGGTGCTCTATAAAAGCAGCCAGTCACCACCACACAATGGCCTGAATTGGGAGGAAGTGAATGAAGCTCAGGAAGGAGGAGTGGAGGCGGAAGGACTGGCCGTAGAAAGAGATGGGACTGACTGTGTTGTGCTCTGTACTTTGCCTTGTGTGTTGTGGAGTATACAACTGTAAATAAACCGTGTGCTCTGTGGCAATTAGTATCCTGCCCATCTATGTCGGGGTTAAGGCGGCTGTACATGCCCTTGGGCTTCACACTGTGAAGAAGGATTAGGAAGTGGGCAGAAACAATTCTTCCATCATAGGGTACATGGCAGGAATTGATATTGTAGAGAGCATTCACTAAGATCAGACCACTAGATTTTTGGATTGTTTAAGGATAAACAGAGTGTGAGGAGAAAAACCCATAAAGATACATGAGAAACAAAGGCTTTAAGATACTTTAGCAGTGTGGGGACAACACTCTCACTTTAGACTGTGAAGAGAAGACATTGAGCTATAGGTTTGACAAGTCTGGTGGCAGTAACAAACCATGGTTAAAAGTTTTAGAACACCCCCATTTTTCCTTTTGTTTTTTGAAATTACAGAGTTTAATGTCATAATGTGTTCTGCAGTTAAAGCACAGAAAGTCAGACTTGCCTTCTTCGACTGTTGTGAAGCTGTTGTCATATGAGGTGCCTATCACACAAACTCTTGACTCTCAGAATCTTGTGATTCTGTTGTGGCTTTGGGTCTGCCAGACCTGTTCCTCCAGTTTTCAAGTTCTTTTTCATCGTATAGGAAGCTGTACTCACTGACACTGTACTCACAATCTCTTTAAAGGAAAGACATAAACTTTTAAGGTTTACAATGGTTTGTCAGCCTTCAATTGTTAGTTGCCTTTTTCTCACCATTATGATATCAATATAAGGTACCATATCATGCAAATAATGATTCAGAAGGTATAGCAGCACAGATTGTTCCAACACTTCTTTCATAAAGACAGTGGGTTTGTAAGTAATCAACACAAGTTGGGACACCTCTAGGAATTGTTTGTATCACCTTTCAAGGCTTAACTGACTTCCACTGCTGGAGAAAAGCTGTACGTTGTAAACTCATTACTTGTTTCCTGAAAAGGACTTTTGTATAACTCTAAAAATTGTATCAATTTTCTTTTTTTTTTAACATATTTTTTAGCCCCTGCAGTTTACCACTTAGATTTGCATCATTTTAGGTTATTTACTGGATATGAACTGCTTAAATTCACTAAAAAGCTGGAAAAATGGGGGTGTCCTAAAGTTTTTGATGGGTATTGTACATATATATTTCCAAGGGGTACTCAGAAGCCTTAAAGCCTGACCTACTAGGAGAAACATCAGTAAAATGAAACCTGTTTTGTTTTTCAACATAATTCTCATGAACACTAATATACTTGTCATAACAATCTGAAACCTTTCTCTTCCAATCCAATATACCGTAATATTTTGTCTTTCTTATGGACCCATTCTTCTGTAGCTGACTTGACGTTGTCTACATTGACATAGCAAGTCCCATGGTGGTAGCAGTTCATATTGGCAAACTGGTGGTTTTCACGCAGGCCTAGGACAGGAATAGGATGGATATGTCATTGATATGAATAGTTGTGCCTCATTTTCAATCTCAATCTTTTTAGAGCTTGGAGCCAGCAAGCAAGAAAGCCTTGGCTCATTTAGTGGATTAGGTCACAAATTCTGTACTACTGGCCATTTCTGAGTTTTACGAGGCATAGAAATCAAGGTATAAGTCACAATATTGGCCCTATAAATGAGATAGATAGATAGATAGATAGATAGATAGATAGATAGATAGATAGATAGATAGATACTTTATTAAACCCAAGGGGAAATTCACATACTCTAGCAGCAGCATACTGATAAAAAAAAATAATAATAAATTAAAGTGTGATAAAAGTGCAGGTATAACAGACAATAACTTTGTATAATGTTAACGTTTACTCCCAGGGTGGAATTGAAGAGTCGCATATTGTGGGGGAGGAACGATCTCCTCAGTCTGTCAGTGATGCACAGGATTCAAACCTAGAGCACTGCATCTGTGAGACTACAGCACTGACTACTGCACCACAGGGTTGTCTTAAGTGAAAGATCTGGTGTTCTTAACCAAAGATTAGATAAGATTACAAAAAATCCTTCATTAGGTGCAGTAGATATTGGTCTACACTGACCATGCAATGAAAGGAAGGCTTTCAGGGATGGAGAGCAGAATATCACCCCGTGGTGCTACGAGAGCAAAACAGGTTGTGAGAATCGAGATGCGGGAAGAGGAGTCATGACAAAGCCAGGTAAATAATACTCTAAGAGTATATTTTTACTTAGCTAGTTGCAAAGAGGAAATAATTCTCAAAAATATTGCCCAAAAAAATAAAATAAAATGTAAGGTTTTTAATTGATGAAGCCACCGTGAATGAGTGGTGAGTTGCGCTTGAGTATATCTGTGTATCTAACAGGTGTGCCATGGCTAGTAACCTGTCTTTGGTGACTCCATTAATGATGAGCCTTTGAGACTATCCAGAGTAAGAGCTTAACCGTTGTTCCTATTAAAGTTTTTGAGTTTGCGAAAGGTTTACAAGATTGGTTCTTTGAAAAGAAGAGAATAGAGGAAAACCTGTACTTTCTGCATTCCGCACCAAGAAAACATTGGTCACTTTAATTGTCTGTTAAGATAGCATCCTGTCTAAAGGATGGCCATCTCAGCAACAATCTATCAATCTGGCATTTATGGTAGAGTAGCAAAACGGCAGTCACTCTTGAGTTAAAGGCCTGTGTCAGTTTAAATAAGGGAGGGAAAATATCCTCTGGTCTGATAACAGAACAATTGAACTCTTTGGGCAAAGCTACAAGCACTATGTCGGGCAAAGACCAGATACTTCTCATCCAATGCCTAATATACCTTCCTTATGGTGAAGCATGGTGGTGAGAACATCATGCTTTGAGGGTGCTCCTCAATGTTGAGGACAGGGAGACTGTTCAGGAGTGAGGGAAGGATGAATGCAGCCAAATATAGAGAAGTTCTTAAAGATAATCTGCTCCAGAGTTCGTGTGACCTCAGACTGGAATGACGGTTCACTTTCAGCACAACAATGACCAAAAACATACAGCCAAGACAACACTGGAGTGGTTTTCGGACAAGTCTCGGACTGTCCTTAAGTACCCCAGTCAAAGCCCAGGCTTAAATCCCATAGGACACCTGTGGTGAACCTAAAGATGGCAGTTTACAGGTGCATCCCATCCAAATTTATAGAGCTTGAGAAGATTTGCCAGATAGGTGAAGCCATGCAAAACTTGTAAAGATGACTCAAAGCTAAAATTGCTGACAAATAGGCTTCTACAAAGTACTGAATTAAGGGTCTGAATACATCTATTAATGCGAGATTTCAGTTTTTGATTTTTAATAAATTTGTACACCTTTGTGAAAACATGTTTTCACATTTTCAATGTGGCTTAATCATTGTACATTAATGGGTAAAAATGGCAAATGTGTTAACTTCAAATGAAGTCTACAACACAATAAAGTGTGTAGAAAGTGAAGCGGTTAGAATACTTTCTAAATCCACTGTACATATTACATTTAATTGTGCGTGTTTATTGCTTGGTGGTTACATTGTACTTTTTTATTTATCTGTTCAGCTGAGAAATTAAGTACGGATTTCATTGTACTGAGTACACGTGACAAACTTGACAAAACACGTGGTAATAACACATTCTGAGACAGACACTATCAGACGGAGAGATTGATCAATTGATGTTAAAATGAGGTTGACTCTGATGTAAACTTTAAATCACATATTAACCAGATTACTAGGACTGCATTTTTTCACTTTAGAAATATGACATAAATGAGACCTCTTATAATGTTAAAAAACGCTTGGTTCATGCTGTTGTTTTTAGTTGACTAGATTACTATAGCAGGACCGCATAAGAAAAACATCAATCGACTGCAAATAGTGCAGAATACAGCAGCCAGAATCTTAACTAGAAAAAGAAAATCTGAGCACATCTCACCAGTTTTAGTGTTGTTACATTGGTTACTCATGTCATTCAGAATTGACTTTAAAATACTACTAATGGTTTACAAAGCCTTAAATAATCTTGCTCTGGAATGCCTGCCTCTCCTACACTCCAAGTCATAAACTCTGATCTTCTAATGGAGGTCTGCATAGAATTCCAAGAGCCAGGCTTAAAATAAAGGTGAGGCGGCCTTTTGCTATTATGCAACTAAAATATGGCTAATACTGTGGTACATTTTAAAAAAACTTTTAAAAACATTACCTTAATTTGGCTTTTTCGTAGCTACAGTATATTTTAGTTGTATTCCTAATAGACTACATAGGCATAGAATTGCTATATTCTTCATGGATCTTCAGTCTTTACTAATCTCTCTTTTTCTCTGCTGTCCTTTCCGGATTTTCTGTGGTGGCGATTTGTGCCACCACCACCATCTGATCAAGGCACCATGCCGCCTCCTGTGATGATGGAATGAAGGTGGGTGCCCTGGCTGTCCACAAGACCGACTTCATCGAATAATCTCATAGAAAGCTTTGCTATACATGGCTTTGCTATACTTGGCTATACATTGGAAACCAAGAGGAATGACGTAAGAACATTTAAGTTAGGTAGAATGCCTAGTGATGGCTGGGTGGTCTTTTGGCCTTGGTACCCCTGTAGATTTTGGTTTTCTCCAGCTTAACTGAATTTTTTTTGTCCTCCCCACCGTCTGGCCTTATCACCAGACTCATCTTTAGAGACTTAGACAACATTATATTGTATATTAGGGCGCTACTCTTCATAAATGTTTTCTATTCAGCATGTATGGTGTCAAAGCAAAAAGGGAGAGCAGAAAAACATTTGGTGATCCACCCAATAAATTATAACACACAGTACAGAAAAATGATGGCTCCAGAGTACTCTTTGGTTCTGTGTCCAAAAAGGGACAAACGAAAGAGGGAAGGTGCTGGGTTCTTATAGAGGCAGGGGAGGAAGAGGTGGGTCCAAAATCAAAGAACAGGAAGTGATGTCGATGGGAGGTGTGGCAAGGAAAGAGGTACAGAAACTGGAGGAAGCTTTTTATGCTGGTTTCTCCTCGGGTGATTGGCACAAGAGGGAGAAGAAAGGTTGGTGCACTTTGTCAAAGCCTGCCTCCCAAGCGCACGTGTGTGACAATGGATTCTCATCCAAGGGCAATGTTTGAAATGTAGCAAAAATAAAATAAATAAGAACGCTGAATTTATGAGGAAAACAAAAGCACCTGACGAAAGTGCTAAATCTGATTTCTGTGTAGGGGAAGATGACTTATAACTGCTTTTAAAGGCTATAAATAAGTGTAAAGTTGCCAGAGATAATGGACAATAATGACTGGGACTCCCGCCAAAATGAACACAGCAAAATAGTTGAATATTTCAAGGCATAGTGCAGGTCGACTGATGTAGGGAAGTTAGGAAAGGACAATCCCCACTGTAAAAATAAAATGACAAAGGTGATTATCAAGACAAAACTGAAGTCATGCTCCGTTTTCTCATCCGCACTGCTACATGATACCCAGTGTTTTCAAACATATACACTTTAGAGAGCATTTTATAAAAGATTAGTTTTCAGCAGTCATAAATGTCATTTTAGTGTGCGTGGAAGGCCAAAACAATTAAAAAAGATCAATTTTCAAATAAGCCCATGTTAGTGTGTACTGAGCCTATAAAAATATAACATCAATGCAAATACACAAAACGAGAACATCAGCACTAACCCCGTCAGCCCGAAAACAACCATTCTAACAAAAACATTTCAACACAGTCAAGATGATAAGTTATTGTATGTCAGATACTGGGGGTAAATATCATTATGAAAGCTGGTAGTCCTACTGTCAGTGGAACTAAACTGAAGGAAGGAGAGTGAAGAGAAAATTAGTGGGGTGGGATGGACCAGGTAAGCACCTTAGAGCTTTATGCTTTTACTGTGGCAGATTAGAGATGACATCAAAAAAGATGCACAGGACTCTACTTGCTCTCAGCATTTCATGATCCTACCTTTGATTTTTGTTTTGCTCTTTAATTTTGGTTACTTGTTCTGGTTTCATTTCCTCCAGGATTCTGACTCTTGCTTGTCTTTTGACCACAATTTCTCATTTCTCAGTCAGAGATCACAAAAGTCCTCAGCCCTTTGCATCCCCAAAGCAATACCTAACAGAAAACTGAAAGACAGAAAAATCCAAAAAAGGTAAAAAAATAGTTAAAAACCACAAACCTTACAAAAGCAGAAGCACAGTTGCTCAAAGCAAACTAAAGACACAGCTACATCTTGTAATAAATTTATAAATTTAATATGTCACTGTGCTCTTTGCTAATATATTTTATAAATCTACCTTTTTCTACTCACATGCACAGTTGACACAGAGCCAGATTTAGCACGGGGGTTCATCATATAAGAACTGCTAGTCAAGCATTATAAGACGAGACAGTTAGGAACAACTGGGAAACAGGCAGTCAGACTGATAACTGTTGTATGCTATTTCTGTGTGTCAAATTCAGCATGAAACTGTATCGTCTCTTTGCCTTGTTTGGAATGGCATGATTCACCTAAGTGGGGGCCTGCACATGAAGAAAGAGTATAAAGCCTTGGAACATTGACCAACACACCTTTGAAGGCAACGGACGGATGGAAGATAACGTCATCTGATCCTGAACATCCTTTCATTGCAATGGCAAAAATGGCGGACTCTACACTTGGGCCCCCACTCCCGAACTGGGTTCTTTCCATTGGCTTCCTTCGTCTGTTATACAAAGCTAAGTTATTTCTCCTATGTGATTTTTTTATACCGCCATATCACTAAGGGAGGGGTATTGCCTGTTTATATTATATTTATATAAATTCAGGTTATGTAGCATGCTGCAATTACAAAAGAATTCATTCCCAGGGAGCTATCGCCCTCTGCTGGATACACATCCAGACTCCTGTATCATTCCTAAATGAATTAATGGAGCACCTGAAGCTTGGGGAAGGGAGTGGGTATTAAAAACAAGACCTTGGAAAACCAAAAGATAAATCAAAAGCATGGGAATAGGAAAAAAAATAAGAAAAACAAATACACATGTTATAGAAGACAAGAAATCTGAAATCCTAACATCATTTTAATTTTTTTAGATTTAATATATTAAAAAACAGGTGGCATGGTGGCACAGTGGGTAGCGCTGCTGCCTCGCAGTTAGGAGTCCCAGGTTCGCTTCCCGGGTCCTCCCCATGTGGAGTTTGCATGTTCTCCCCGTGTCTGTGTGGGTTTCCTCCCACAGTCTACAGACATGCAGGTTAGGTGCATTGGAGATTCTAAATTGCCCCTAATGTGTGCTTTTTGTGTGGGTCTGTGTGTGTGCGCCCTGCGGTGGGCTGGTGATTGGCTCAAGCAGACTCACGTGACCCTGTATTTAGGATATAGCAGTTTGGATAATGGATACATGGATGGATATTTAAAAACAAATGTAACATCTCTATTCCAACAGCCAAAATTATAGATAACGGCCACAAGAGAGCTCAAACTGGGCACAGACAAATGATTAAATTGGTAAAGTCATTGTAGAAGCCTACATGAAATTCCCAGGGATTTCAATTTATGCAATAAAGCTGCATGGCTTCCTCAATTGTCTACTGAAAACTAGAATTCCAGATTGTGCTTTTTATTGATTGGGAAGAATAATTCCTCGCTGTCCTCCTCATTGCCAGTAGCAGATCATACTGGATGTTAGGTAACAGTCTATGCAGAAACTACACAAGAAACATCTCCTGCCCGAAGTTTGGACAATGACATGTGAGAAGATGTCCTATGGCCCAAACTTCAGGGGTCTGAGGAAAACTAGGTCTTCTGTTCTTGTGGGAGTAAGTTAGTAGTTTATGGACAATCAACCCTTGCACCACTGGTTAAAAGTTTATTCCTAGTTATCTGTTTGAAGTAATGCTACCTAACAATAAATACTGTTTGCATTGTTCTCTTTGCTGGTTGAACATTTTTTCTTCCTATTTGGTTAGGCTCCTTCTCTAAGGTGGGGTGTCTAAGTGGGTGGACTGGTGTCTCCTCCACCTTTGATTCTTATTTTGTGGACAAAGTTTATGTAACAGACGCCAGCTCCCACCAGCCCTGAAAAGAATAAAGTATGGTCACTGAATGATGGATGGATGGATTAGAGGCACAGTTGTGAAATTATAGTGTTCAGATTTCTAAGGGACGAGTCTGCCATAAATATACTGTAATATAAATAGAATTTGCTCCTAACTCTTTTGAGATTAAAACTTTGCCTATTCTGTTTTTTCCAGGGTCATGTGGGGCTTTACGTATTGGGAGGTAGTGGCTACCTCATCACTCACCAGAAATAAAAGAGTTGCTGCATCAGCGTGGGAAGAAAAAAGAACAAAAAAGCTCTTATGGATGCATGTCAATCAGGTCTCAGCTCTTGGCATAACAGTTGGAAGCTGACTGGCTCCTGTGAGACCCTCCCTCTGGGAAGCAACTAGTCACCCATCACTGCACTAAATGTCATTCCTCCCTATTCTTGCTGTGCACAATTGAGGTCTGAACACATAAAGCAATGCCTCAGTGAGCTCTTTGAATACAGTCTGATGATTATCTTCCAACAAAGTGGGTGTACACAATAGCTACAGTGAAGAGAGGGCTAGAAATTGTGCTTGTGAAATAAGGTCATATGGAAAAATATTTATGCTCTTCCTGCTGGAGTCATATTGCTTCTTGTCTTGACCTTCTTTCATTTAGCTTTGCCAATATTTATTTAGAGGAATAGATTGCACTATATATTAACATGATTAGCAGTATCCCTGGTAACTCAGGACAGTCCAGGAATACATTAGCGCAAAAGCCTAATAGGCCTGTGTAAGTCAAATAATACATCCTCACAGCACATTATTAGTTCAAGGTCATTTTTTTAATGCAGAAAGGTAAAGCAGTTAGTTTGAAGGGAGTGCAACGTAACAGTTAAGGCAATGAACTGTGAACTGCTGAGGATGGTGTCTGGTTAATCCACACCATTGAGTCTTTGTGTGACACTGAGTAAGCCAGTTGCCAGCACCCTAACAACAAAAGTATAGAAGCAGCAATGATTTGTAAGTCACTTCAGATAAAAGCATCAGCCAAATAAATACTTGTAGATTTAAATCAACCTACTTGGGGAGTTTCTCTTTCAGACTGTATCTGGGACCCCACAGAGGCGCCAGTTGCTTGTAGTAGTGTCATGGGCACACACTGTATACTACATTGAAGTGTTGCACACAAACTCAGACATTCCTATAATTTAACCAACTTGCACTCTTAAACCTACTTATAGAAGAGGTCAGAGACACAATGGAAAATGCATGGGAAGGAACTCGGACAAAACCATACCAGCTCATAACTTTAAAGGAGGAGGAGGAGGAGGAGGTTGGGAGCATGTGCTGATAGTGTGTTGCTGCACTCGCCACTCAACAAAGCACCTAGATTGGGACCTGAGTGCATGCACTGGAAAAGGCACTGTGAATTACCATGGCAGAGCAGATGGGAGGCGTAAAAAACTCATAATGATAACATAAAATACATGTGTCCACTGGTCTGTGCTATAAATTTGTTTTCTGTATGATTCCAATAATTTTGATCATTTTTATAGTAAAAATTGCTCAATTTGCACATTTCCTGTTCAAATACAGGGGAGAAACGTGAGGCGCAGCAATGAGACGAACTGAGCCTCACTTCGGACTGCGCTATCCCTCACACACTGGGTTGATGCATGCAATTGGCGCGTACCTATTTCTATCTCTCTGTTTGTCGCCAATATAATGTTTGCAGACACATTTACTATACACCCTGACTTTCCACAGTCTGGCTAATATCTTTAATGAATGTGTGTGACATATTTAGTCTTGCTGATCAGACATAAAACCTCTGTGAAAAAGCACAAGGTGAGGCAGACAGTACTGTGCCGCCCTGAAGGGGGCGGATGTTAGCCCAACAGGTGCTTGTTATTGTTGTTCTTGATGATAATCTCCACTGAGGCGGAGAGACTTTTAAAACTAAAGGAAAATAAGGAGGACTTTTACAAGAAAGTGACGGAAATTTTTGTGGAGAAGGATAGGCGCATGGACTTCATTTACAAATAAAGGTAAGGCCATAAATGATTTTCAATTGTATAAAAAAATGGGATCAGACTAAAAAAAATCCAATATTTTAAAAGTTAATTTTGACCTTAAATAAAATATTCTTGTGTTTTTCTCGTTATCCTTTTGTTGAACAGTCTGTATTAAAATTGACTAAATCATCAGAATTAAAAGCTTTTAAAAAAACTCAATATTTCAATTAAGGTCAAAATTGAAATCTGTTTTTTTTTGTACACCACTCTATACTTTTATTTGTATTGAATGAATATGAATTGTGTAATTGCAACAGCAAATTTAGAACACATAGAGGGAGCAAAGCAAATGTGCTCTCTCTCGCTGCTCTAAATGTAACATTCTTTTTTAGTCAATTATGTACCTTACCTATGTGTGTGTAAAGAATGCTGATGAGATATGAAACATAACCAGTAGTCAATGTGCATGCTGCCAATTGTATAGTTAATAAGCTACTCTTTTGGGTTTATATATTTGTAAATCTGACACTGAAGGAGTCAGTGCCTCACCAGCCATGAACCTCACTACACGTCAGTGGTATATGTTGTGTGTGCATGGCATGCACACAATCCTGTGCTATAGGATGTTCAATCAGAGCGATAGATAGATAGATAGATAGATAGATAGATGGTACTTTATTTGTCCCAAGGGGAAAATTTAGCTGTATACAGAAGCTCAAGAAATATAACAAAACAACAATAACCATCCTCATACACACAAGAATTACAAAAACGAAGTAAATTTCTAACTTGGCCAAAGGTAAATGAACAGGTACAGTGAGGCTAGAAAGGCGTATTGCTGTTGGTGTGATGGAAAATAATTAATTGGCTGAAAGTATACAATGATAGTGTGTTAGAGAGAAGACATGCAGCATTGTTCATGATGACCATCAGTTTTGTCTTCATTCTCTCCTCTGCTACTACCTCCAGTTGGTCAACACTGTAGCTGGTTGATTCGGTGGGCATGTTAAAGTGAAAATTGTTGTAGAACATGAAAAGGATGTTGCTTCCCACACTAAAGGAATGCAGTCTCATAAGAAAAAAAAGTTGCTCTGTTCTTTCTTTGTATAGTTCCCAGTGGCGGCTGGTGAAAATGTTTTGAGGTGGGGCTGTGGTACAGCAAACAATTTCTCAAACAATTCTTCACAAATCAAAGCAATATGATTTATTGCAATGCAGACAAAGTTAAAGAACATTATTAAATCATGTCTGATCAATTATTTCAGTATATATATATATATATATATATATATATATATATATATATATACACACACACACAAATGTGAGGACAACCATGTACAGGAAAATAACTGTGGTGGGAAAAAAAAACTGCATCTTTTTTTTTACTTATTTGTACAGGAACACACTGTCTAGCACACTGTCTAGCGAGGCAACAAAATCCACTAAACCCTTAAAAATGCCAGGGTTGTCTGACGAGTCAGTCTCATCGTGCCACGCAAGGCCAACTCAAAAGCCCCACAAAATTTAACACAATCAATTATCTTGGATAAAATATACCGATTTTTATCTACCTCCTCGTTGTGTTTTCTTATCGCAATCCTGTGACCGTCGTCTAACTGAGTAGCGATGTTTACTCTTCCCAAAATGGCTAGTTTGACGGAATTATCCATGTGTGTCCTGGTGTTCTCATGTTTTCTTACTTTCTCGGACAGGTGCTTCATATCTCTCACTCCGTAACTGTCCAAGCAGGATCTGTCCCAGTTGCTTTAAACAACAAGCACGGGAAACAAAATAAGGCATTAGCAGAAACGCATCCACATAGCCAGGCCTTTTGGTGTACCAACTGGAAGAGTAGCTTCGCGTGTACTTCTTCCCTTTTTCGCTTATCTGCTGTCTGATTAAGAGGTTAGGCTGATCTGGACCCAGCTCCTTTACCTTCAGTTTTTCTGCCAAAGTTCTCTTCTCAAACGGATATTGGAGTAGAGATTGAACAGAGTTGGGTTCGTGTCCGAATTAACAACACCTGAGTCCACCATTGTCACGTAATGTTAATTGAAAATTGCGCCACTACAGACCATCCTTGATTTTAGCTGCTTGGGGCGACAGAAAAATCGCCCATTTCAGTTAAGATTTGAGGACGCTGATTGGCTAAATTTTATGTCACATCTTGAATATATTTATATCTTGAATCAGCATTTGACTAAATTCTACAAAGACCCGCCTCCTTTGGGCGATATCTCGATCGCCCCTCAGCTGAAATTGAGACGTGCTGACAGGCAGAGAAGTTATATGGTGATGGTGAAAACATTTATTTTTACAGAAGATTTTCTAATATATCACATCATATAATTATACATTTAAATAATTTATATAATTATTATTTTGTGTGTGTGGTTCAGGGAGGGCGGCGCCCTAGCGCCCTCTATTGGCCAGCCGCCACTGATAGTTCCTCTGTGTTATGAGACCAGTCCAGCCTGTCACTAATGTGGGCTCCCAGATATCTGTTGTAGTGCATCACCTCTGCATCTCTTCCCTGAATAGTAAGTACAGGTTGTTTGGTGCAGTGAAAGTCAATAACCAGTTTCTTGGTTTTGCAGAGGATGAGTTGCAATAATCCGATGTTGTCTTTAATTAGTTGTGTTAGTGAATTAAAGGAATGGATGAATGAGAACTACTTGTCTTTAAATACAGATAAAACAGAGATGTTAATTGTTGGAGGGAATGACGCTGATCACAGCAATATTTTGTCGTCATTTAATTCAGTTGGAATCCCAATTAATTTTACTGAATCAGCCCGCAATCTAGGTGTTATCTTTGACTCTAGCATGTCATTTAAAGCGCATATTACAAAGTCGACCAAAACATGTTTTTTCCATCTTAAAAATGTTAGGAAATTAAGGCGCTTTCTAAATAAACAGGATTGTGAGAAATTAATTCATGCATTTATCTCTAGTAGGATTGACTACTGCAATGCGGTGTTCACTGGCTGTTCAAACTGTTCTCTATACAGCCTCCAGTTAATCCAAAATGCTGCTGCAAGAATTATTACAAGAACAAGAAAATATGAACACATAACCCCAGTTCTTAAATCTTTACACTGGCTCCCAGTTAAGTTCAGGGCAGATTTCAAAATCCTCCTTTTAACATATAAAGCATTAAATGGCCAAGGTCCGGCTTACTTGTCTGAACTTATCATGACTTACAAACCTGAGCGCACATTAAGATCTCAAGATGCCAGTCTGCTTAGGATTCCAAGGATTAATAAAATAACAGTGGGAGGTCGAGCTTTTAGTTACAGGGCCCCTAAACTGTGGAATGGTCTTCCTGCTTCCATAAGAGATGCCCCTCGGTCTCAGCCTTTAAATCCCGGCTGAAGACTCACTACTTCAGTTTAGCATATCCTGACTAGAGCTGCTGATTAACTGTACATACTGCATCTCTGTTGTTAGTCATTAGCACTTAAACATGAGTAACATGATAATTATATTTGAATACTAACCCTCACCTATTCTGTTTCTTTTCTCGGTACCCAAATGTGGCAATTGGTGCCACGGCCCACCTGCCAAGTTGTTTGCCTGCCTATGGTAAAGTCATCCCTGATGGAGGATCACAGGAATCATGGGAAAGAGAGGTCCTTTCATCGGAGCAATGTTTCAGCCGTGGCATGGCCAAATGGGGAGGCAGCTAGATGGATGAGGTCTCCAGGACTCTAAAAATATCCAAACCTAATTATGTCATATCATCTACTGTTAAACCGTAATTCTAAAATTTTTATTATTATGCTGTCTTAAGGATTTTTTCTGTTCTGTATATTGTATTGTATTTACCCCCTACTTTTGACACCCACTGCACGCCCAACCTACCTGGAAAGGGGTCTCTCTTTGAACTGCCTTTCCCGAGGTTTCTTCCATTTTTCCCTACAAGGTTTTTATTGGGAGTTTTTCCTTGTCTTCTCAGAAAGTCAAGGCTGGGGGTCTGTCAAAAGGCAGGGCCTGTTAAAGCCCATTGCGGCACTTCCTGTGTGATTTCGGGCTATACAAAAATAAACTGTATTGCATTGTAAACTGTATTAAATTAAAGACTAATAAAAATGCATGTAAAAACAGACAATAACTTTGAATAATGCTAGCATTTACTCCCCCGGGTGGAATTGAAGAGTCGCATAGTGTGGGGGAGGAACGATCTCCTCAGTCTGTCAGTGGAGCAGGACGGTGACAAAAGTCTGTCACTGAAGCTACTACTGCAGAATTATCAAAGAATTTCAGAAATTGACATGACCTGGTGTTATTTGTATTGTTCGAGGTGTACAGGGTGAACAAGAAAGGAGACCAGACTGTTCCTTGTAGTGCACCAGTGTTGTTCACATCCACATTAGAAAAATAATTCCTTGAGCCTCACAAACTGCAGTCAAATAGTCCATAATTCAGGACACCATAGGCTCATCCATCAACATATCTCCGAGTTTACCCCTGGGCAGGCATGGTGTGAAGGTATTGAAAGCACCGGAGAAATCAAAAAATATAATCCTAACAGGTCTGCCAGCTTTGTCCAGATGGCAACAAGCCTCTTGGAGCATATAGATAATTACATCTTCCCCTCCAGATTTATCCTATAGGCAAACTGTAGCATGTGCCAGAGGTCTTTCACTAGAGCTGTGGTTCTTTAAATTTTTTTTTTTGTGACCCAGAATCGCCACCAAGCATCATCCTAGAAAGGTCCCCCTTATAGAATCGCCACCAACCATCATCTGCTTTCTCCCTTGGAGAATTGCCTCAGACCATCTTCCTATCCCTCTTGGAGAAATGCTAACATAGTGGAGCAACGGCATTTGCTTTCACTACCCGCGGCAACCCATTGCAAGACATTCCAAAAGCATACGTGACCTTTTTCCATTAAGTACTTTTTTGAACCATGACAGTATGAAACCTAAATTCAGACAGCACACAACCCATAGTTTTAGAACCTATGAACTGGAGGACTCGTATAGTAACCATGACCAGCATCTTAGAATTCTTCAACATAACTCAGCTCTTGACAGGGTTGTCCAATCCTCTCCCTCTATGAGCCACTACGGAGAGATCTAACATGGTGCCCCCGGTACAAATAGAAGACTGTCCCTGACCAGACATTTCAGGGGCTGACCTAAAGTGCCACTGGTGTTTAAAACTACTTGAACAGCAGTGGCTGAATGATTATAAAGCTTGGAGGTGAAAAGGAGCCAACACTCAACTGGCACAAAAAACAGAAGTCAGAGTTTACAGAGCGAGGCAGGAGGTTTGTGTAAGTGATAGAGAAGGAGAGAGCTTTATGAGCTTACCTAAAAAAGTGAGCAGGTAGGTAAGACTGGTATACAAGACCCATACAGGACAGAGAAGGTCCTTTTTAACTTCTGTTTGCATTGTGCCCATCTTCTCCTTTTAATCATTCATGCCTTATGTTTTTCTGCACATTTTTGGCCTCCTTAGTATTCTTTTGGTTTCAAGGAGAGCATAAGGGTGCTGGCTATTGTGTATAACATTTATTTGCTCAGATATCCTCCAGGGTAACAATTTCACAGGTTTTTGAGCTCATCTGATTAGTTACTGTGTCCCAATATATTATACAGTCATAGAATTTTCTGCATTACCTACTTCCATATTCCTACACCACCTTTGTGTGAAAATATGTTTCCTCTTAATTTCCACTGTTTGCTTCATTTCATGATTCAGTTTTTAACTGAAGCCTTGTCAATTACTCTGAGATACTTTGATTCTTCTTGTAGTCTCCTCTCTTCTGGACTAAAGCTGCTTAATTCCTCAAACCTGTCCCAGTAGGACATGCCCTTTTGTCCTGGAATGCACTTTTTTGCAGTTCTCTGCACAGTTCTGATGTTGCTATGTCTTTTTTTGTAGGTTGGTGATCTACACCACCCACAGTTCTGCAGAGGTTTCCTCTCTAGCATATTATACAATCTGGGCATAGTATCTCTTAAATTGCATTCACCAGATTTATGTTATAACTTAACTTTTTAATTGCCCTTCAATTACTTTGCTGCATTGCCTGAAGAATAAGACTGCTGTGTCCACAATCCTTTACTTCCTGTAGGTCAGCATTTCTCATCTTGTATTAATAATAAATGCTCCTTTTGAGGAAAAGAATCCTTATGGTCAGAAGCTGTTCATTATTTTTTTCAGAAGAATGTTTCTGTGCTCACTTTCATCATTCTGATAGTGGTGTGGATTTAGATATACATTGAAAATTAGCATTAAAATCTTGCGCTTTAAATTTGCAAGTGCAAAAAAACCAAGCCAGGCCTTATGAATGCAGATGATTTAATAGCAGACCTTAAATAGCTTTAAAAAAGGAAATGTACAATCATAATATTGATAGCTTTAGTATCAGAGACGCTGAAGGCAATGTTAGTCTTCTGTGATTGTCAGCCTGGTTTTGGTACAAAGCATGTATTATGGGCTCTCTTCAGGATGATTCTTCAAAATGTGCTGTTCTCTGTTAATTTAGTTCATTGAAGCTCTGATAACATCCACTAAAGAGAAAAGAGTGCTTTCTGTTTCAGTCAGTTCCATGGTAATCACTGAGTGCTTTCATTCATTGGATTACATCAGATATAGTTTGTGTGCTGATTTTAAAAACAAATTTTCCACTTTCTTTTGTATTTAATTTCCATTCATTTTCTAGTCCTCTTTTTTCCGTTATGGGTGCCCAAAGTCAGTCTCAGCTGTATTGGGTGGCCTTAACCTTAAAATGCATTAGATCACAGGTGTCAAAATCCAGGCCTGGAGGGCCGCAGTGGGTGAAGGTTTTCTTTCTAACCCTTTTCCTAATCAGTGTCCAGTTTTCACTGCTAATTAACTCCTTTTCCCTCCATCTTAATAGCCCTGTTTTTAAGGATTAAGTCTTCTGAGTTGATTCTTTTCTTCATTAAATGACAGCCAAACAGAAATGAGACATGAAACGAGTCAACAGATAGATGTTCAATCTATATACATCAGACTTCAAATACGACTCGGAGTCCTGCCACGTGCAAAAGTTCGCTGATGACACTGCTATTGTGGGCTGCATCAGGAGTGGGCAGGAGGAGGAGTACAGGAAGCTAATCAAAGACTTTGTTCAATGGTGCGACTCAAACCACTTACACCTTAACACCAGCAAGACCAAGGAGCTGGTGGTGGATTTTAGGAGGTCCAGGCCCCTCATGGACCCTGTGATCATCAGTGGTGACTGTGTGCAGAGGTGCAGACCTATAAATATCTATAATTAATTGGACTGGACTGCCAATACTGATGCTCTGTGTAAGAAAGGTCAGAGCTGACTATACTTTCTTAGAAGGTTGGTGTCCTTCAACATCTACAATAAGATGCTGCAGATGTTCTACCAGACGGTTGTGGCGAGTGCCCTCTTCTACGCGGTGGTGTGCTGGGGTGGACACTTAAAGATGAAAGACGCCTCACGCCTCGACAAACTTGTTAAGAAGGCAGGCTCTATTGTAGGAGTAAAGTTGGACAGTTTAACATTTGTGGCAGAGCAACGGGCACTAAGCAAACTCCTGTCAATCATGAAGAATCCACTGCATCCTCTTAACAGTGTCATCTCCAGGCAGAGGAGCAGCTTCAGTGACAGACGTTTGTCACTGTCCTGTTCCACTGACAGACTGAGCAGATCGTTCCTACTCCACACTATGCGACTCTTTAATTCCACCCGGGGGAGTAAATGCTAACATTATACAAAGTTATTGTCTGCTTTTACATGTATTTTTATTACTATTTAATTTAATATTGTTTCTTTGTATCAGTATACTGCTGCTGGATTATGTGAATTTCCCCTTGGGATTAATAAAGTATCTATCTATCTATCTATCTATCTATCTATCTATCTATCTATCTATCTATCTATCTATCTATCTATCTATCTATCTATCTATCTATGACCAGTTAAATTGGGGTTTCAAACTCCAACCAGTTCCTTAATGAGAAGCTGATTCTTGCTGTTAATTAAACCCGTTATTCAATTCCATGGTTTATTACTGCTCTTATTTTACCACAGCAGACATTTCCAAAACCTTTGATATTCTGCTTTTTTCTAAGAACTCCTAAAATGTTTTGGTAACCTGGGGGATCAGCCTTACTGAGACCTTCATCTTTATTTTCAGATTTTGTTTGATGGGTACAGGTGAGCTGGTCATGTCCTGCTTGTTTTATTTCTCATTACTGTCCGGCTGCTAATTAAGGAAAAAACAACTAAGGGGCCCCAGTCAAGCTAATTAAAGCTAAAACTAAAGTTAATTAGCATCAAAAACTGGTCACTTATTAAGAAGATGGTTAGAATGAAAACCTGCAGCCACTGTGGCCCACCAGGATTGGAGTTCGACTTCCCTGCATTAGATGTTGAAGACCTGCACAGGATCCTAGTCCATTACACACCATAGTCCTGCAGAAACCCACAAAAGGACCATTTAGAGCTAATTTGTCTCATCTTCCTGGAATATAAGTGGAAACTTGAAGTATGTGAAGAAACGTCCCACAGTAAAGGGATAGTGAACAGAATTAGCTCACCAGAGCCTGATGCGCGTTTGTCGTATTGTACAGGGTCAAGAAAAAATATGTGAACTCTTTGGAATAATTAATTTTAATATTTTATGTCTTTATTGAGCATACCCATCAGACATTCACAGTGTGCTGTGGAAAAAGTAAATGTAACTGGTCAAACTTCCTTTAGCGGCATTAACCTATAACAAGAGCTTCTGGTAGTTACAGATCAGACATGCACAATGGTCAGGAGGAATTCTGGACCATTCCTCATTACAGAGTCAAATTCTTAGGATGTCTGATGCGAGCGTCTCTCTTTTGGGCTAAGGTCTGGTCTTTGACCGGTCTGCTCCAAAAGTTAGATTTTCTTTTTTTGATACCATTCTGAGGAAGATTTACTTTGATGTTTAGGATCATTGTCCTGTTGCATCAAGCTGTAGGCTACCTTCATAAACTTGGGGATTCATTTACCCCTGGATGATGGCAAGTTTTCCAGGCCCAGAGTCAGCAAAGCAGCCCCAAATGATGATACTCCCTCCATTGTACTTTACCATTAGGATGTTTTAATTTTATTATGTAATGTCCTTTTTTTGCCATACATACTGCTGCATAGGTTACATCAGTTCACAAAACATTTTTCCAATGACATAATGGAATGTCAAGATGGTCCTTGGCAAGCTTCTGGGCGGTGGCTTCCTCCTCGATGTCCTGCCATTGCCACCATGCCTGTTCACTGTTTTGTGTATAGTAGACTAATGAACAGAGACGTTAACCTGTTCCAATGATTCCTTCATGTCTTTAGCTGTTTCTCTAGGGTTCATTTTCCCTCACTGAGCTTTCTGAGTTGTGCCTTTCGAGTCATCTTTGCTGGGCCACCCACCAGTCATAGTACTAAATAAACTCAATTTATACACAATTTGTTTAATTGATGACTAATCTATCCTTTTACAAATAACTTTGTTACCCTTTCCAGCTTTATGCTAATGAACAATCTCTGCTCATAGATCTTCTGCAGAGCTGCCAACCTATACTGTAAATGTTTGAATGACAAACTTAATACGTACAACACCAATTCAATAATTTGTGCATTATTAGTTAAAACAGATTTTGACTATTGATTGTCGTAACTAAGATGAAGATCAGACCACATTTTAAGACAAATTTATACCTAAATGTGGTTACTTACAAAGGTTTCACATACTTTTCCTTGTCACCTTATGTTCATCTCTTCTGCTTGGTGATTACAATGGACAGCTTCAAGCCAAATACTTATATATTTTCAGATTGACTGTGTTATGTAGGAATTCGAAGAACCAAGAAATGAACTTTTAATTAATTTAGGGTTTTCAATTGCTTAATGATTAGTTAATTTCAGCTAAAATCAGGATTTTAATTTATATTAGCTTGTGATGCTTTTTTGTTTAATGTCGAACAATTGTCAGCCAGCATTGATGGATTCCACTTGTCCTGATTTACCTTTCAGCACCAAGAGTATCAGGAAAAAAGTCCAAGTGTGAATGCAGAAAATGAATCTTTAGTGACATATTACACTTCATGGTTTTGTGGGTTTGCAGCATGTTGCCAACCAGGTGGACATATTTTGATGATCTGCAGTTTCCAAGAAAATTCTCATCAACATCCTTGAATTCCATCATGCAGTTTCCTTCAGCCTCACTAGCAGATCTTCAAACTGCTTGTCATTGATGACGTATTTGATTTGTGGATTAACAAATCGTGCATTCCTTAATCTTGGCATCAGTTTTTTGTGGTACCATCGGTCTCAAATTTCAAAATCCTTCACCTTCCTTGTTGATCACTTTCACCAGATTTTTCACCAGTCTACTGTAGGTATAACATGAAGAAGAAGCAAAAATATCTTTGTTGGTTCGACAAGTCGTGCTTGTGCCCTAGAAACAAATGCTAGTAGATCAGTCAGTTCTTTTTAATGTAGTGAGACTCTTTAGCATGGCCGTCCCATTCACAAATGTAGAAATAGTACTTGTGATATCCAAGCTGTTACAGATCACCGCAGATGTTCCCTTTACCCTGAATTGTATAATTGATTAGAACATTATTTTTTTTCTGTAAAATTATTTTAATTAACAATCAGATGCAAATAATAAAACTGCCAACAACCAAACAGCTATCACAG
Organism: Polypterus senegalus; assembly: GCF_016835505.1. Classification (NCBI taxonomy): domain Eukaryota; kingdom Metazoa; phylum Chordata; class Cladistia; order Polypteriformes; family Polypteridae; genus Polypterus; species Polypterus senegalus. The sequence goes on from NC_053158.1 coordinate 45,614,224, forward strand.
TATCTTTTTTCAATCAGTAATTTAAATAAGTTAATTAATATTTTATCTCTTCCTCCACAAACTTGAATTGCGTTAATTCATTATGAGAATGTTTGCTTACGTTGTGTTACAACTATTTACGAGCAAAATAATCCATGCAAAGTTGAATTTACAGCAAAACATAATGTTTAACTTTGCAGACAAATTGGTGAAATATATTGCATTTTGCTTCCAGTGAAATTTGTGCCATTCACTCAAGAAGGAAGGCATTTAGTAACTGTCTGGAAGTGTTTCATTTCATTCATTTCCCATGCATCTGATTGTCATTTAGTATTTATTAATTTATAATTTTATTGAAATCACACAACATTCAATACAAATAGATCAATTTTACAAAAATAGGATTGAAAACAAACCCCTGATAAACAGAGCATGGGCAGCAGAATAAAACTTAAAGCTAGCAAAAATAAGTAAATAGATAAATTAAAAAGTGAATGGAGAAGAAAAAGAAATGGGGAGAGAATCTGCTTCCTCAGTTCTTTTATAAAGCTTATTCTAAAATGAGATCCTTATTAGATCCTGTCAGGGTTTGAAAAATGTTGTCATTTAGTATTTAAATAAAGATTCTGAGTGAAGTGTGCATATCCTCAACTAGGATGATGGTGAGGAAGTGGTAAGTTTCAGGGTTTCAGCAGCGACTTTCCACGTACTTCATTTTGTTTTGAAGAAAACAGAGTGATGTGCACAATGGTGTGTTTTGGGATGTCTTTGTATGTCAGCATGTCACATTTTTAGATGAACATACTACGTCTATCTTTTTTGATGTGAACGAGAGACATAAACAATTTCATTGATGTGGTACAGATTACATGGGTTATGCAGTTACAGAAAAGAACACAGGTAAACGGCCTTTGGAAGCAATATTCCTTGATTTCCACCTAAAATATCCTTTAAAACCCCAAAAAACTCTTTGCTGAGTTTCTTGCTTTGCAATTGCAAAATTGCCTACAAAATGAATTTTAGTGTTAGTTTAACGAAACTGTATTCAAACCGAAACTTGCTTATACTCTTGTATCATTATGACGAGCAAAACATGCATGATGGCAGAGTGGTTAACTTTGGGGGACCATGGACTAGGTTTTGATGTTCAGCTGTCTGTATGACGTTTGCACATTTTCTCCAGTTCCACAGATGTATTTCTTGGTAATCAAATTTTCATCCAAAGATAAGCATATTATTCAATTCTTTAAATACTGTTATTGGGCATTGCTCCCATATGTGACTGCATTCGATCTCATAGACACTTTTTTAACATTCAGTGATATTGTCTGTCTTACAATAATATTACATTGCCTTGGTTGTGGGGTTGGCACATCTTCAGGGGTTAACTGACTGATGATTTCCATTTGGCTCTTGGAGGTGCCGACTCAGATCAGTGACTGAGGGCCTACAGCCTGTGCAAATGAAGGCTTTTGAAAGAAATTGTGAGCACAACTCACTATACTCCATGCAACGAATGAGGGTTACTGGAGTGGACACATTGTGACTCTCTATGCAAGGAAAGGAAGGGGTTAAAAAGGGGACGACATAGGAAGTATAGTGAATGGGAGAGGGAGTGCGACACAAATTGGGTCACATCAATGAAAAGTTTCTCTGGGGATGAATAAAACACCAGAGCCAGTAGTCAGAGGTCGGAGAACTATGGAGAAGTAGTGGTCAAAAGTGTAAATCGTTTTTGCTATTTTATTTTTCATTCTGTGCCAAACTTCAACACATTGTTCCTTTTTGACTTCCATTTAAAATTATAAAGAAAGAATAATAATGAATGGTTTTATTTACTGTATATTGATTACTTCAATTACCTGCCGAGTCTTCCTTTCAATCTCAGAAAATCACTACAACATTTTGAAAGCACATATAACTGGAACCTTTCCTGACAGCATCACCACAAAATACAAAAAAAGTTACAATCAGGACGACAATCCATCACAGGACACCCTCATGCACACACCCATATGTACTCACTCTTGGCCAGTGTGAAGAACCCAATTAAAACAAGCGAGTCAGAATGTATGGAAAGTTATTTGATTTTAATAAAATGTTAAAAAAAGAATAAAAAAAAAATTAATAAATAAATAAAACAAGTGGGTCGGCACGGTGGCGCAGTGGTAGTGCTGCTGCCTCGCAGTAAGGAGGCCTGGGTCCACTTCCCGGTTCCTCCCTGCGTGGAGTCTGCATGTTCTCCCCGTGTATGTGTGGGTTTCATCCCACAGTCCAAAGACATGCAGGTTAGGTGGACTGGCGATTCTAAATTGACCCTAGTGTGTGGGTGTGTGTGTACGTATATGCCCTGCGGTGGGCTGGCATCCTGCCTGGGGATTTGTTCCTGCCTCTCGCCCTGTGTTGGCTGGGATTGGCTGACCCCCGTGACCCTGTAGTTAGGATACAGTGGGTTGGATAATGGATGGATGGATGGATAAAACAAGCGAGTCAGTGCCTTGGTCAGAAATTAAACCCAAGTCCTCAGAGCATGGAGACAACAGTGCTAATAAGGCTTCCACCTCGGCCCCCTGCATGCTCAGCCCAGTTCTACATAGATAGATACATAGATAGATAGATTATGCTTTATTTGTCCCCATATATGATTAGTTCTCTGTTCTCAGGCTTGGCTCCTGTCTTGTTGTAGACCCCAAAGTTTGATTAAGCAGATAAGGGACATGGATAGATATTTTGTTAACAACCCTCTTTACATGTTATTTTAAGACCAAAATAAATATTTCCTCCTTGGTCAGAGATTCCAGTTCAAGTTGTAATTGTATGAAATGAGCAATAAAAAATAAGCAAAACATTTTACAGCTGCATATGTGTAAAGCAAGTCTCATTTCACAAATCCTACCCAATAAGCACACAACACACTCAAAATGCCATAATACACAGGCTGACGTTTTCTGACAGCTCATTAGGTAAGATATTTTAATTGAAGATTTTCAGTTAAACTCATTTTTAAAGAAGCAGACCCCCTGCTGTGAGTTTTACATTAACAGGAAGTAATGCTATAGCTGAAAACAATTCACTCTAACACCACGGGGTATCTTAGCCATACTGGTTTACTGTCTGAAAGTCGCTCCTACTATACTATAATTGAAGAGTTGTCCGTGTGTCTGTTAATTAAGATGTTTGTACAGTTTTTAATGTTTTCAGTTATGTTGTCTTCCTGACAAATCAAATGAAAATAAAAAGGAAACACAAAAACACCTAATTTCTATACATCAGTACAAAAACACAAGCTTACGAATTCCAAAAGCAGCCACACCAGCCAAGGGTGAATCTGTTCAATACACAGAGTTTGTGCTCGAATATAAGAATGTATGATTGGTTACCTGGCCTAGTGGCCCTCATAATAGACACAGAATGTCAGTGGGTGGGTGTCCCAGACAGGATTGTTGTGTCCCTTTTTCCAGTTAGGAGGATATAATTAAAGGACAAGGGTGTCTGACTTCAATAAAGTCCACTGGGTGGCAGCATCCCACCTCTGGAGCTCCTGTTTGGACACCCGCAGGGCATCATGGGTGTTCTGGAGGGCACCCTTGGTGGAGTCCTTGGGGACAGCTGGAAAGTATTGTGAAGAAGAGGGTTCTGTGCCAGATGAAGGTGCTGCCTGACCCACAAGTGCCTCCTCATTCCAGTACAGATGTATTCCTGTATCCCGGTTCAAAGGAGCCGTCCTCACACAAGCATGATGGAGATAGGAGAGGGGAAGGACAACACACTCTTAGGAAGAATATGAGTAGAAGAAAAGAAATAGAAAAATAAAGAAGAAGGAGTAGGTGAATTGTTTATTTTGAAGAAGCCTATGTTAAAGGTATTTTGTTTAATAAAAAGGGTTGATTTGAACCTGGGACTTATGTGGTTGTGGTTGTGTCAAGGTTTTGGGGCTCTGCTATGCCCCCTAGTGGTGTCAAGTAATTATGTCTGCTCCTTTTCTTCTGCTATACAAACTGCTTATGTTATTTTCTCTGACTTCTGCAGTTGTCTGGCAGGAGAGTCCCCAGGCCTCACTCACAGTGCAAGTGAAACCAGCAGCCCTAAAGTCTGCCCAGTGATGATCATGGTATTAGTGACTTCTCCTAATTTAAAATTATGCTGCATATTTAGTTATTTTAGTCCCGGTAGTCTTGCCTCCCACACATTTGTGAGCTCCGTCCCTATAATTGTAACAATAATTTAACCGGATTCTTGCCACACCTCTCTGTCTATAATTTTAGAAAGCACCAAAAGTGCAGGTTGTACTTTTCATTAAATTCTCACAGACTCTATTTACTGTAGCATTTTTAGGATACGGAAACTCTTCAGTCTCTGACTTTTGTTTGTTTTATTTTGGGGATCTTGTGTCTTTTTCAGACTCCTGGGTCAAGGTGTTTAATCCTGACCCAGGCACCATTTTTGCCAAATTTCCATTCTGTTCATTCTGTCTGTGTGATATTCCCCAGGTTTCTTCTCACATTTCTAACATCCGTTTAGATTCATTGAGAAAGTGGCGATGTGTGGAGTGTGTGTACCCTGCAATGTTCTTTGCAGTGTTGGTTCCTGCCTTGTGCTGTGTATAGTCAGAAGTAGGCAGTATCTCCCCATCATCCTGAGTTTTAAACAAGATAGAGATTGGCAGATGGGTGGTTCTTTTTATTCTTAGCATTCTTTTAATAAACAATATGAGTAATAAAGGAGGTGGCAACTGAACAGTTACCTGAATACCATATGCTATGTGCTTTTCTAAATAAAACTGCTGTTTGAATAATATACTAGAAAACATGTAGACCTCCTGTCCTCCAAAGATTAAAGTTTCAGCGTCAGTAGAAGGTTGTGTGCAGCAGAAGGCAGGCTATCAGTCTTCTTTCTATCACATTTATTTCATGCTCTGCAGATGTCACTACTCTAATTTTTGTCTATGTCATGTCACCGTCTCAATTAGTTTCCCCATGCAGTTTGCTCTAAGAAAGGATTAAACATCAATAACTCTGTGGAAGTTGCTGGTAACCACATTTTGCGAGTTCAAGCAGGCTGAGCACAGCAGAGGCCAGTGCTGTCAATCTTCTTTTTCCTATCACATAGTCACCTTCTTCAATTCGCTTCATACTCAGCAGATGTCGATGTTCTACTGTATCTCTTGCCACATCCCCTAGTTAATCAGTTTTGTAAGAATGACACGAACCTGATAATGTCCTAGTGATTGCCACTAGGCTTATTTTATACTTCATCAGCACATATCACATCATAAGCTTTCAATTAAGACCAAGATCAAGATTGTTGCCCCTGTGGTTGAGGAGTTATCACATAACATACAGACACATCCCCTAGCACTTTAGAAAGCTCACCTGACAAAAAAATTAGTCACCCCTGGCTAAATTTTATCTGATAGCATGAGACTGAAGAACAGCTTCAACGGCAGTTCTGTCTTTTGACAGAAAGATATTATGGATTCTGCATTAAAAATAAGCTTCATTTCCTTTTCCCTTCTTTTCAAGGGCCAATCTGTGTGTCTTACAGTATGTAAAGTCTAACCTGCTCTGCTAATATTGTGGCCATTTTATAGTCATATTTAGTTCAATTAAATTAAAATGAGCAGAAAGATATGTGTACTGGAGTGCTGAGTGAGGATCCTGATGATCAGTAGGTAAACCCAAAATTCTGCTTTAGTGTGCTCAGGCTCTACTGAGGTCAGTAAGTAAAAATACAAGTTCAGCATCAAGAATTTCCAGAGTCAGTCAATCACACAGGAGTAGGGTGTAGTTCTCAAATGCGCTGCTAGGAATTGTATACCTACAGTCTGGTTAATCAGTCCACTAAATGGCATTGTGCTGATAGCAAAGTTCCTCTAGTGACCTAAAATGAGTTATTCGCTAGCAATAGAAATTCAGTAAGTCTCTCAATGGTCCAGGGATGGTTTTGGAAAGGCTGGCCAATGTATTCACTATCCCATAGTTTTTGATATTTCAACGTTGTTGCAGAGTAAGTAAGGCAGTGAATTCGCATTTTCGGGTTGGATTTAAAATTTGCAGAAATATAAATAATAATTTGAGCATGCAAGAAAATAAAAAAAAGCTGGACTAGTGTCAATAAATGCAAAGACATTTTGTGTTTTGTAAGAACAAATATTTTAAAGTCACATTAGTATTGTGTTTTTGTATTCCTTTACTTATAAATCCTTAAATTGTAAATCTTTAAAATTACACATACTTTAATTGATAAGAAAACAACTAAACACTACAAAAAAGTGTCAGGTAAAGGACCAGTTAGGGGTGGCACAGTGGTAGTGCTGCTGCTTCACAGTAAGGAGACTGGGGTTCACATCCTGAGTCCTCCCTGTGTGGAGTTTACATGTTGGTTTCCTCAGGGTGCTCCAGTTTCCACCCTCATGCCAAATCAAGCAGGTTAGGTGGGATGCTGGTGCCATATTGGCCCTACACTGAGTGTGTTTACCCTAGGATGGGGTGATGCCTTGTCCAGGGGAGGTCCCTGCCTGTGCCCATTGCTTGCTGAGATATATAGCTGCCCCATAACCCTGGATAAGCGTGTATTGAAAATGGATGGATGGACTAGTAAGGTATGAACTTTTTTCAGGTTCATGACCAAATTTGGTTTCTCCGTCTTTTTGCTCAAGTTGTTTAGGGCCAATGTAGCCCTGAAGTGCAAATCCCAATTGGGCCATTGTTGGCTGCCAACATAGGACCAATATGTACGGCCTATACTAACCCAGTATCAGCTTGTTTGATGTGAATGCAGAAGGCTTTAGATTTGATAGCAAAAGATGAGTACAGGAAATGTTTCCAGAAATGTGGGAAAAGCACTGAAAGAAGATGATTGCATCTTAAGGCGAGTATTTTGAAGATAATTAAAAGGGAATTGAACTAAGTTTTATAATACGTTTTTGGGAATATTTGGGTCCTCCATCATATACTGCACAGAGTGATTAAATGTAATTTCAAGAGGGTCTCCGAACTGAAAAGTTAAAAGTCTTAGCACCCAGATTACCATTTCAAATGTATCAGAAATAGTCATCATTTGGTATCACACGTGTTTATGTTGAAAGTAAAGAGCTCATCGCCGACACTAACATAGTTGCTAGAATTCCCACATAACCAGTAGCACAAAAAAGGAGCAGCGGTATCTGAATTCTAAAATAAAATACTCACTCATATTGCCTTTTTTGTTTTATATTTTGTTTGCTGCCATTTTCACAGTGAAGTCATCATTGGCACGGTTTTGTGTTTCTGGTTTTTATGGGTGTTTTATGGGCGGTTGCTGTGCACTTGATGTACATATCATATGACTCATGACAGCCATTTTATACAAGATAGGTGCATGGTTAAACTAATATCCCAATTCTGTTGAAAAAAGAGAAGAATTAGCAAAACAATGTCATTCTGGGGCAAACAAAATTTGTTTGAATGTTGGTTATGACTTTGCTTTGTGCTTTGTGACCTTATTATTAGTTGTCTTCCATGTATCTGAAAATTGATCTCTGTCTTGTAATGTTTTTGACCCAGGAAATGACTAACAATCCTGCTTGAAAGACCCTTAACCTTTGCCACTTTATTGAACCATTTTCTAAGCTCTGATGATGGCATGACATTGTCAAGGAAGGTCATCAAGAATTTTGAATTAATTACTTCTTGCCGCTTGTCAAGATTATATAGATGCGCTTAGGTCTATTGTAGTCTACATTCTCTTATTTGCAGAGAAATTACTTTATGTGCATTTAAAAATATAATGTTTGAAGCCAAGATGGTCTCATTATGCTTTTGTTGACTTTTTAATTGTTCCTATTCTTGAAACACTAGATATAAATGCAGGGTTTTTCTGACTTGTTGCTCCAGTACTGTAGAATAAGATTTCCCTGACAATCCAAACTACGGTACTTCCAGTCCTAGTTTAGGTGTCTCTTTGTCACTAGCAGGGAAACCCGTAGGGTCTAGGCCTTTCCATTTTATTTCTTCATACGGAGACAGTGGATGAGTTTTTTTAGATATTTATGCGTGTAAACACAGCTTTGAGGGCTCCTTGATAATGAATGTTAGGAAAATTTTATGGTTTTATAAATCATGCATTACTAGTTTTACAAGAAAGTATTGTAGCAGTCATCTTCTGCTTACTCCAGTGCACAGCTGTAGACATGGAAGCCAATCCAGGCAGCATCAGGCACATTACAGAATCCAGCCCAGACAGGACACCACTCTATCACATACTCATATTCTTAGTAATGTTGAAGGAAACTGGAGAAAGAATAATTCTGTAAACATATATCAGAAAAACAAACAGATCAGAGTTGGACTCATCCATTTTGGGAGATTGATGTCTGAAACAGAACTCCATTAGCAGTGGTGTTATATTACTTTTCTTTTACCATCATTCTGAGATATCCTGTATTTACTGAACCCGAGAGGCTGTAATTAAAATAAATGCAAGTATAAACCACCATAAATAGCAGAAAAAGAGCTCAGAAAGAAACTGAAAAGACAGCTAAAATTCATCTCAGTCTAAACAGGCCTCAAGTTTAAGGTACGGCCTGCTAGAGACTGACCTGGAACAGATAGGTGAAAAAATCGATCTCCTGGGATGTGACGCTGCAGCTGAGAGCGAAAGTGGGAACGAAAGTGCAAGTGAGTTGGGCCAAGAGAAATCATCGATTCCGGAAGATACATTGAAACTAAAAATAGCCTTACTATCCACGCTGTCAAATTCCTACTGTGAGTCAGTGGCACTGACTCCAATTGGGCTTGCTACTCCACCCGCGGAGCACAGACAAGAATGAAATGAACAGTCCGAGCTGAAGGTAACAGTCACTGCAATAACTACTGCACTTAGTGGGGGGCATAAATTAGATAAAGACTAATATAAAGAAGGTTACAAAGGATATAAGGAAAGATAGAACAGCTTGAAGACGTTATGCAAACGTTCACAACTCATATTGAAATAGCTGAATAACTGGCATCTACTGCTGACGAAAAAGCAACATTTGCAAATTCTGAATGCAAAGTGCTTGGACACAGACTAGCTGCACTGAATGATGGATACAGAAGGAATACTATCCGAATTGAAAGTCTTCCATGAAAACCGTGAAAGTCCAAACCCAATGAAATTCATAGCTAAATTAATCTCTAATATAATTGGAAAGGACTTCAAATCAGACACCGAGATATCAGCATGCCTACCACATATGTGAATCGAATGCCTTAAAACCTAGAAGCCTCATTGTACGTTTTGACAAATTACAATCTAAATTAAATGTGATGTCACTTCTCAGACTGAAACGAGAGATATTTGAAAATAAACGCATTCGTAAATTCCCTGATCTTGCACGTTCAACAGCTGCTAAATGTGACGAATTTTACAGTATTAAACAGCGCTTACAGAAAGCCAAAATCAAATACAGCCTCTTGAATCCTACTAAATTGAAAGTGGAGTTCAACATTTTTAGTTCTCTGGATGAAGCAGAAAAATAGCTAAGAACATTGATCCCAACACTTTTTGAAATACAATCATGAGTCAAATCGTGTCCTGGCAAGGCAAAGAAGATTTTACCTGCTATGTGGTCAATTTGCAATGAGACTTTTGCTGTAATTATGCATTCTGTTTCCTTCTCGGCTATTTTCACTTTTTAAATACAGTTATAATTTTTTTGCTCTTCTTTTTTCCCTAAAGGGGACCATTTAACATCACACTCTTACTTTATTATATTAGGATTGCACTTTCATACGTTATCTGCTTATCCATGGCTACTGTTTAATATCATTCCTTTGGCTTACTCTTTTGGGAATGTTTAAGATTATTTTCTAGGTTTATAGTATTTGGACAGTATTGCCAATAGATATCTGTACTCCTTCTACACCACTGCTGGAGAGTATGTTTTGTTTTAGACATGCTCTGTCTCTAGGTATGTCAGAAGACTGGGACTTTGTGAAATCCGGTCTAGCCTCACGTGGGGAAGCAAAATGGGGAAGCTGGGGGGCTGGGGAGAAAGAAAGAGAGCAAGCTATTTCCAATATAGCCTTTTAACTCTTATAATTAAAATGTACCAACACAACAATAGGCTTTATAGCAATAACTCCTGTGAAAATTGGAAATTAAGGTTAAAGCTAACTTATGTAATAATATACAATACCACCTTAACTTAAGACTACAAAATGTCAACAAAGATTCAGAAGCAATATCTCTACGACAATACAATAAACTTTGTGAGGAGGAATGTCAAAGGTCTCAATCACAAATTGAAGAGAAAGACAGTGTTCTCTCACTCTCACATCAAGATAGTATTTTATAGGAGACCCACTTATTAAGAAAGAATCATTTTTGGTTGCAAAGAGATTGGACTGGCCAAATATATCATTCACGCTATACTAAGACAAATAGAGGTGTGGAATTTTTAATACATAGAAAAATTTCATTTGTAGTATCAGATGTAGTATCTGATTCTAAAGGGCAATATGTGATCATCATCGGTAATTTATTTAATTGTAAAGTGATTTTGATAAATATCTTCACACCCAATGTATATGATATATAGAGACTGCATCAGAAATGTATTGCATCCATTCCTAATCTGAACACTCATAAAATTATAATGGCTGGAGACTTTAATTGTGTTTGAAATCCAGATCTGGATAGGTCCTCAGCCACAGGAGTGATAACATCTAACACTGCAAAATCAATAACCTAATTTATCTGGTATTCAAAACATTCACGCATCCAAAGGGCAACCCTAAAAGGATCTAAGGCAGAAGGTGGCAAGGCTCTACCTAAGTTTCAATTTTATTACTGGGTGGCAAATAAACAAGCTATAAAAATCTGGGTATTGACATAAATAGATGAACACATAGGATTGGTCTGCAATAAGAATAAAATCCTGCAGTACTTCTTTATATTCCTTGCTTTGTGCCCCAGTACAAGTTATCGTCAATATACTAACAACCCAATTATACTTCATTCACTCTGAATATGGAACCAATGTATGAAGTACTTCAGGTTAGAGAATATTTTATCCGTGGCATCTCTACATGATAACAACCTTTTCCCACTCTCTCAAACTTATGCAGTTTTTAATGTATGGAAAATGTATGGGGTTAAATCACTTACGGATTTCTGTATAAATAATGTCTTTGCATCCTGTGAACATCTACACTCCAAATTTAATCTCCCATCAACACAATTTTTCCATTATCTCCAAAATAGAGACTTTGCTAAACGAATCTGCCCAGCTTTCCTTACCTCCCACCTCCTTCTACTCCACTAGAAATATTGGTTAGTCTTAAGGGCTCTGACAGCATTTCTATTACATATAAACAGATTTTAAAGTCCCTTCCTTTCAAAGAGTACAGTGGGAAAAGGATCTCTTACTCAACATTTCAGAAAAGGAGTGGAAGGCAGCAATGCATAGAATTCGCCCTAGCTCCATATCCATAAAGCATTCAATTATTCAACTTAAAATCATCTATCAAACATATCTGTCTCATTTAAAATTGTTCAAAATGTTTCCAGGGCAAGATCCAACCTGCTAACATTGCAATCGAGCTCCAACCTCATTGGGCCACATGTTTTGGGCCTGCACCAAATTAACATCATTTCGCACCAAAATCTTTAAATGCCTTTCAGACAGCCTTGGTGTCACAATCCCTCCTTATCCACTAACATCTGTGTTTGGTGTACTCCCAGATGGGCTTAAAGTGGAGAAGGGCAAACACTGTAATTGCCTTTATTATACTACTGGCACATAGACTTATCTTGCTTAACTGGAGGAATCCTAACGCACCTATTCTAAGTCAGTGGGTAACTGATGATCTATACTATCTGAAATTGGAAAAAATCAAACTCACACTTAGAGGATATACTCAACAGTTTTTTAAAACCTGACAGGATCTAATCGATGACATTTCTGAACAATTCTCTTCCCTCTTTTCTGCTCTTAAAGTTTTTAAAAGCCTTAAAGGCTGTTGACCTTCCTCCCTTTCTCATGGATGTGGGTTGAATTGAATTCGGTTTTGTTAAGTTTGACTTGTTTGTACTGAATGTTACTTGCTTTTAATAAATTCAACAAAAAAACAAACAAACAGAAACCTATGATTATGTTGTGTTGTTTCAGTTATGTGCTATATAAAAGCTGGGTGGGGGGCTTCTAGGGTTTTAAGCCCTGATTTCATCCAGCTCCTGATTCTTGAGAAAAGACCCCACCTCGTCACATGGTCTCTAGCATCTAGCTCCTGATCTCCTTCCTCTCCCATTTTCTTTTCTGACATGCACGGGCAATTCACACAAAACTCCACAGAGGAACCCCCACCCCCCCTTTCATCTTATGGCAATTTGGGGGTTAAGCCTCTAATAAGTGGTAAAGCAAGTGACGCCCTTGGCTTGAATTTAAAATGAACAACATAACACGTGCTTATCTAAAATGCACATAAATATACATTTTTTGCAAATTAGTAATGTTTGGCCTTAACATCTGATGAACTACACAAACTCTTTACGGGTGGTCTTCCAAACTGTCAGACACACTGCACTCAGCTTCTCAGAAGATTTCCTTACACTAACTGTCCTTGTTTCTTTATTTTCTTTATGTAAACTTTGGTAGTTTAGGTTTACGTTTAGTACCTTTTTCCTTTTAGCAAGTTTGTTCTTCACCTTATTTTCAGTACTTATTTAAACATTTGGTATATGCAGATTTTGGATTGATACATATGTATTTACTTTTTGTTTCTTCTTTTATTTTGCAAATACAGTATGTTACCAGTTTTCAGTAGTTTGAGATGGATCATTCGTGTGCCTATTGTGATTCCTAACAGGGTTTAACCAAATCAGATGAAAAGGAAAACACTACAAGGCTGGATTTGTGCCTAACCACTGAACTGGTCAGCATAAACTTCACGACCTTGGCATTTCTTGGATTGCATAGTTAACAATGTATACTAGGCCTGTTTTATACAACTTTATTATTAGTAGTATTCTATATGAGTGCTAATGGGAAGTTAGTGAAAATTATAGAAAAAACCCTATCATACAATGCAGCAGTCATTTGTTTATGGTTGATATATATAAAGCTAAGTGAACAAGTCCGAACAATGGATTAAAAAAAAAAATTGTTTCTAAGTTTGCAAAGATGAAGTCAAGAGAAAAAACTATTTCAATTATTTATATTTTTATATTTTTAAGGAACTTTAATTAACCATATTATTATTATATTATCTTGTGAAAATATATATTACTACCTGAAATACCCAGTGTTGCCCGGGAGGAATTTTCTTTTTAATTGTTTAAGAAAAACATAATAAAAACACACAAATTTAAAAGTAAAAATAAATTAACAAACAATAAAGACTCGCTAATGCCCTTGTCTTGCGGTCTTGTATGTTATCATCCAGTTGATGCTCAGAACCAGACAACTTTATTTAACTTCAAAAGCAACAGGGGCGTGATGGCTCTCATACATAAAGAATGCTGGCAGTCGCCTGCTATATACTAACTGTGTAAGCCTGTGTTGTTAAAATCACGGGATCCTACAAAGTATTGAAATTGTCAGAACTACTCTGGGCATCTCTCTGCTATGAGGATTCATGTTGCCAACTTGCTTGCATTGTTTGTGCATTAGGAGCTAAGCGACTGTCTTTCATAGGATGTTTCCTTTGCCGGTGTGCTGGCCTCACTTGCATATCCTCGGAGCTGGAGCCCTCACCCCAACTCTACGTCTCACTTCTGGGCTGGACAGACACACACACTTGCATGCGTAGAACTCTATTTAATTTCAAAAGCAACAGGGGTGTGGTGGTGCTCAAACATAAAGAATGCTGGCAGTCACCTCCAGTTCACCTTCTGGTGGTCGTTCCAAGTGTCAACTGAATGATAACATGCATACAAGACCATAAGGTCACCCCCCCCACCCTACCCAGAAGGGGGTGGGTTTGGGCTGATTTCACCCTACATTATTTTTAGCCGACCACTGAGAAACATTTGTACCAAGTTTCATGAAAATCCCTCCAGCCGTTAGGACGTGAAGCTGGAACATACATACACACATTGATTTTTATACAGTATATATAGATTATACTTGTTTTACTGTATATTTATTTGCCTAATATCTGTACTAAAATGCGATCATTTATCAAGAATTGTATAATTCATTGAAACTTTTGTTGTATTTCAGTCAGGGTTCTTCTCCTGGCTGGTATTTAAATTCCATTTTTTACATCTTTTTGTCCATTTTTGTTTGCAATAATAGTAATATTAATGTTAATTATTTGCATTATTACTGTTGTGAATTATTCAATTTCTATCCGTCTATGATTGTTCTGTTATGTTCTCTGTATCTTATAGGTAGTTCCCCATGAAGTAGGACCACCTGCCTATCACTATCAAGGATCTGGCCTCGGCTTTACAAAGACTTAACAAATAAACAGTCCCTTGTGGTTCATTGAAAGTGTTGGTGAGTTGTGTTGGATTTCTACTTAACTTTGTGCTCTTGTGGATTTCTGGATTTTCTGATCCCTTGCTCTGTTTTTTTCGACTATTCCTTGTATTTGATGATTGTTTGCTAGAGAAGAGCCTACTTCAAGTAACTCCATTTGCTCTCTTTGTAGCACTTTTATGAACACAGATGTTTTTATTTATAACTAGCAAAATACCCACGCTTCGCAGCGGAGAAGCAGTGTGTTAAAGAAGTTATGAAAAAGAAAAGGAGACATTTTAAAAATAACGTAACATGACTGTCAATGTAATTGTTTTGTGACTGTTATGAGTGTTGCTGTCATCAAGGATTTGATTATCATTATTTCTTTCAATCAGGTTCGTATTTGGAGGATGTGTTGTGTTCAAGTTATATTCCGTGTTTGTCAACTGTTGTAAAGATAACAGGTTTCATTCATTGAAGTGTTCACTACCCAAATCGGTAGTCACCGGTATTAAGTTGTGGATTTGCCTGCGAATATTTAGCGGCAGTGTGCCTATGAACTTCATTTAAACTTAAGCTTTACACCTTGCTTTCCTATTGATATGTCTGCAAAGGCTTGTTCAGCTTCAGAGGGTTGTTCCTTTCTTACTGCATCAATAAACAGCTCGTCTTCCTCTTTATGTGAGACATCACACACTGCATGCACAGGTTTACCTTTCCCAGTCCTGCAAACTTTAACAAAGTGGTTCAATTTACCACATTTTTTACACTGTCTTCCTTTAGCTGGACATTGACTTTTTCCACCATGTGCTTTGTGTCCGTTGTAGCTGCACTTATGAATATGCTTGTATGCGTCACTCGCTTCATATTCTTTTGCTTCCTTCTCAATTGTGTAATGTGTTTTTTGTTCAGCGCTCTTTGGAGCTCTTGCTTTTTGTCTGTGTACTGCATTCACAGTCAGTTCACGTGAGCCGCTCGGAGTACATGCATCGAAGGTTCTCAGCTATGCTTGTGCTATCTCATGCGATCTTGCGATGTCCATGGCTTTATTTAATGTTATCTCAGACCCGGCACTTAAAAGTTTCTCTCGCACTTTCGCTGAGTTTGTGCCAAACACTATTCTATCCCTGACCATCTCATCTTCGTTTGCATAAGCACAGTCCTTCACCAGCAATTTTAACTCTGTTACAAAGTGATCAAAAGTCTCGTTTATACCCTGCGTCTTCTCATTAAACTTGTATCGCGCGAATATCGTTTTCGTCTTAGGCATGCCAAATGCCTCAAAACGGTCATAATAAGTTTTCAGTACCTTGTCTTCCTCCTGGGTGAGAGTCCATGTGTTAAAAATGTCTCTTCCTTTTTCCCCAGTCCACAGGAGCAGGTAGCTGCATTTCTCACTCTCATCTTTGCCTTTTAGCAGGCCAGAAAACATCAGCTCCACGTGCTGTCGGAACTTTTTCCATTTTAACAGGCATTCCCGGTATTAACTTCTTGATTTGCCTGCGAATATTTAGTGGCAGCGTGTCTATTGGACTGCTGCTGACAGACAGCCTTA
The DNA here is from genome assembly GCF_016835505.1 of Polypterus senegalus. Classification (NCBI taxonomy): domain Eukaryota; kingdom Metazoa; phylum Chordata; class Cladistia; order Polypteriformes; family Polypteridae; genus Polypterus; species Polypterus senegalus. The sequence goes on from NC_053158.1 coordinate 45,630,186, forward strand.
TATGGGCAGGCAATCAATTACGTGGGAGGCGTGGGTATGGGGGACGCAATATAGGCAGGCAGCCAACTACGTGGGAGGCGTAGTGATGGGGGAAGCAACTCCGCCTCACACGGCGACCAAGCCGCAGGCTATGGCCGTATATATGTATATAAGTAGGATTCAGTTATGACCGTTATGCGTAGATTTTCGAAATTAAACCTGCTTAACTTTTGTAAGTAAGCTGTAAGGAATGACCCTGCCAAATTTCAGCCTTCTACCTACACGGGAAGTTGGAGAATTAGTGATGAGTGAGTCAGTGAGTGAGCGAGTGAGTCAGTGAGGGCTTTGCCTTTTATTAGTATAGATGATTCTACGTTAGTTCTCTCATTACTAGCTGGTGGTGGTTTTCCCCTTGTAGTGGTTATTTTCAGTTATTTTGGAACTGATTGTGCTTAGGAACTGTCTAGTTCATAATACTTATATTCCATATAAAATGCATACGTCAATGTAAATATATACATAAATCAGTTAATAATACATTTAAACCTCCAGATTATAAACTTAAATGGCAAAACAACAATAAGCCTGCATTCTTTTCAGTATGAATTTCATAAAATGGCCATGTGATTCACCTTGGTCAGGGCACCATTTACAGATTCACTCAGGGCAGGAACAATGCTACAATTTACAACACATTTAACAGCATGCACTATCAATCCAACTAATACATGTTGTGTAACTGAAGGTAAGATTGTAATGTTGACAAGTAATAGAATAGAATTGGGAAAAGCCTTAGCCAGGATTAGACAGTACAGCAAATATTGTGTATAACATAACTTAAATAGAAAAGCGAAGAGAACGTTCAGCATAGTAAAACACAACTGAGGCCATTTCAATAAATAAATACAGGAACAACAATCATAAATCCATCAGTCTTTAACCTTCTCAATAAAAATCAGGGTTACAGGGGGCTTGAATGTATCCTGACAATGTCAAGCACAGGGCAGAAGCTAACTTCATTTCTATTTATTTAATGTATTTATTTAATTCATGTAACTTCTGTGTGGGTGCCAGTCCATCATACACATCTTCAAGAAAAAAGGGAGGAATTAGACTGTTGCCCTTAACTTTAACCTAATAGTTAATACACATTTCTGAAGAAACAGCCAAATTTTGAAAAAAAAATCAAATGTTGATTTTAGTTTTAAATGGAATATTTATCTAAACACTTGGACCTGAGATTTCCATGATTAGCCCTGATCCATACAATTGTGATTTAGATTAAGTGCATCAAAAATTGGACATCCTAACATAACAGATTGCTGTCATTGAGGTCTTGACTTTAAACATTAAAAATGCAGTTTTTACCCTTCAAAACAAAGTTGTTGTTTAAATTACTATTAGAAATTCACTTTTTAATTGATAGACCTTGAATTAATGTTTACCATAGCTTTCAACCCATACAAGTAGATGCCCAAGAAAATGGCTTCTTCTTAAACTGAAGCTGTCTAATATTTTAGAAATGTTGTTGTGCATGCCATCTTCAGCATCCCTGCCATAAATTTAGTTCTTTACATTAAGGACACAAGTAGAGAATTTATAATAAGTGTGACTCCCTGGGGAGCACTGCTTTAGAAAAGAAAGCTTAAACAGGTATGTTCAGGCTCTAAATTTAACTGCACAAATTAGGCTGATCTGAAATACTTGTGGTTAAACCGGCATCTCTAGGGAATTACAGTTCAGATGCTGTCATTCAGGTAGACAAAATCATATTCTTAGATTCTGAGGTGAAAAGAAAAAGATTGAGTTTGCCACAGTGACACGAAATTCATTGTGTTAGGAAGCTTTGGAAGATGGAATCGTCTCACTGTGTCCTTTGCCACTGTGAGGGGCAAATGAAAATGGCTGTCAACAGGCTGAAAATGTGTTTCAGTTCAAGTGTATGAAAGACAGAACTCTTGATGAAGAGTAGTAATGTGATTATTTGGAAAAGACAAGATGATCAATTCTTTTCAAAGCAGCAATTTTATTCCCTTAAAGGTTAGAGAATGTCACATGACTTAGGTTTCTTCCATTTCTACACTCCTCCACAAATGGATACCATGAAGGATGGTGCACTGGATAGCATTGCTTCTATGCTGCTTCTGCACTTGAATTCAGGCTGCCTTTGTCAGCGTGGGTTTTACTTCTCGTGTGCTAAAAAGACATGTAAGGTAGCTCAGTGGGCGAATCTAAATTATGAGTGACTGTGGGAGTATGCGTGAGTGTATCCTACATGGACTGGCACAAATGTCTAGTTCTTGTGTTGCTCCAGATGTTGCAGGCATAAGCTCTGCAATTTTTATTTGGCACTCAGAATTATATTTAAGGATATTGTTATCTTTAATTTAGAAAAATGATGATCACTAAAACCAGCAATACATAAAGTAAAGGGAGTTTATATTTTAATAACAGGCAGGCTTTTTACGGCTGGCTCCTGTCAGATCGTTTTGGCTCCCTACAGCTGTGTGGTGTATGAAAGAGCTCTTACAATCCTGGACACGTGGAATAAAGTATAAAGTAGTGTGGTAGAGAGCAGAAGTTTAGGGACCTTCCAAATGTTATTTTGGAGAATCGAGGGGAATAGGATCAGCAAACTTGTTAATCTGAATGGCCTGTTCTTGTCACAATTGTTCTAATATTCTAAAAAAACTTGTATTACTAGACGGTGTAAACATTCAAATATATGTCATGTTGGACTGTCTTATCTTAAGCTGGTAATATACATTTTTCTTCTTGTTCTGCAGTGATAAAGTTTTTCCAGCATCAGACCTTCATATAAATGTCTAAATGGCTCTGTCATATTGTCTGCTTGTATGGTCAGTATTCCTTAACTCCAGACTCACTGCAATAAATGCAGGATCAGCCATTGTATCACTTCTTCTGCCAATGTAACCAAAATGGAGTTTTCTGTCAAGAGCAATTTGTCTTGGCGATGGACAGACAACCCTCAACAGACATGGCAGTTGAACTTCTGCGTGTCATCCTATTGGGGAAGGTCTCAAAAGGTCTCACTCACGCTATCTATTCATTATCATGTACTATATGAAGGCTGTTTCAGATCTAAATCAATCTTTCTGGGACCTTAATGCGGCAACCACGTTCCCCTATGGCATTGCTTTGAAGAACTACTCTGGCACCTTAATTTATGAGTGTTTTTTTAATTGAAATATTTCTATACTTTGAGCAATGAAAAGTTAAACACCTTGCTCAGGTTTACAGACTGAATAAATGGCACTCAGTGAACCTGCAATCATATATTTTACAGTCCAATGACTGTAATATCCACCATGCCACAGAAGATTGGAGCAAAGGCATGTCTTAAAAACAGAAGAGAAACCAAGAGCCTCTGCACTTGGCACTGCTTCTGTACACCATTTCATCTCTATCCATATAAAATCCAACATCGTCTGTATGTATGTCTGCTTTTCACAAGAGAAGAACTTAACAAATTTAGATTGGGTTTTTTTCTATGATTTGCTTTTCAGTTGATTTTGCAATTTCTCTCATCACACAAAGTATTATAGTTCGGTTGTGGCACTGATTTATTTGCACAAATCTGAGAGACACGCTGTGGGCCTGGGGGAGTGGATGTAGGGAGTTGGGAGCCAGGCAGGGCCATCCTCACTCACGCGCCAGCCTCCATTTGAGTCGGTGTACCTCTCACCATATGTTGGAGCGTACCTTGCTTAGTTAGTGATACCTGTTCCTTCAGCAGACATTATCATCTAGAGATTGTTAAAGAGTAACATTTGACGTTTTTGAGAGGGAGATCACAGCTACTTGTGTTTTAGAGGGCTCCTGCTCATTGGCAGAGATGTCACGGCCACATGCTCTTCTCCCCATACAGGGGATGCTCTCCCATCAGAGCTGAACACGATCAGATACAGTGGTAACGTTTGACTTTGGAGCACTTACCACCACAAGCACCCTCGTGATTCCTTATCTATGCAGATGACAGGATGCAATAAGATGCCACAATAACTATGAGTGTAGCTTTGTTTGTCCAGGGATTCCAAAATTGTGCAGCTTATGCTTCATAGGAAGGTTCCAGCATAGAGTGTGACACCATCCAAGTGTCTTCATTTTAAAAGTTTTAGTGTAAGCAAAAACAATTCACACAAAATGAAGAGAACAATTACTAATACACAAAAAGAGAGAAGTTCTTGTCTCTGATGTTTTTGTTTTAGGCTTACATTTTTTGCTTACATCTGTTATCACATATGTACATGCATCACTTTATATGTTTCTTTTTGCAAGCTGACAATCTTTTCTGTCTAACGTTTTCCTAGCTATCTGATTCCTTCAATAGAATCATTACAGATGTAGCTGAGACTAAATCTTCTTTAACTATGTAACTACAGTATATGAAATTAGCATTTTTCAATTTAACCAAATATATATTTGAATGTTAACATTACCATTATTTTTTTAAGATTGGCTTATACATTACAATGAATGTATTGGAAAAAATGAAAGAGCCACAACCAAAGCGATGCCCCGATACACTGTTTGAGTGTGTCCTCACCTTTCTGACTGCCTAGATCATAAAACAAGCATCTTATTGGTTGTTTTTTATGTGAACAAGGCAATGTTGATCTCTTAAGGGGAAAAGAGACAAAGTAGTCAGCTTTAGGCTAGGATCATTTTCAAAAGGGTTGTTCTTAATCACCAAATAAAAAAGTTGTATACAATACTCAAAATCCCCCCCCCCCAAAAAACACAGTCAAAACCAAAAACCTAACTATTCAAGAAACTAACTTTCATGAGCCAATAATTTTCCTTTATTAGAAATAAAGTTTTGAGTATTTCCGAACACACTGTCAGCTTTTTTAACACTAGAATTACCAGAGCCAATGAAAAAACTTGTATATCCAGCCCACCTTAAATCCGTTCGCACCTCTCCGTCAGTGTCTTTTGTCCTGTAAATATGCCAATAAAGACAAGCAGCAAGCAGCCTACTATTCCATCCCCCCACAGTCACAGAACGTGCACAAAGTTCTCCCAGCTCATGCCTTGATTGATTATCCGGGAGTGAAGTGCTGGAGTTTTAGAGTGGAAATAATAGATTGTTATTTGGAACACATGCATTTCATGTGTGTTCCGTTTCTACAATAATCTGTGTAAACACATCGTTAAAACAGAAACGCTTTTCATATTTTAGTAGTAAATGACAAAATGTTGGCATAAACTATATAATGTGTGAAGCCTGAAGTCCAAAGATCAAATAAACACTTTCACAAAAGATTCAAGGATAACACAACAGTTTCTGTGGCATAGTGGTAAGTTTTGCTGACTTGTGATCAAGAGTCCCCGGTTCGATCCCGATTACCTCCTATATTTGTGAGCTGCTCTTATTGTTAATATTATACAGTACACACATACATTTGGTTTGCATCTGTAACAGACGGTGTACATTTATAGTACTTGTAAAAGTTACCTGAGAATGACTGTAGATGTGAGTGGTGTTTTGAGGCAGTGGAAATGGACATTCTCTGATCTGGAGGGATAAAAGCTGACACACAAACGCTGGTGAATCTGCCTTCTTCGTATCTCACCATCACTTGATTTTTTGATTATTCAGTTTATTGAGTGTTTCTGCTCACACTGAATTAGTAGGCACCTTATGGTCTATGATGTCAAAGACGCAAAAAAAGTGACAAAAAAAACAACAGAGACATAGGTATATATGATATTTGGAATTATTCATTTTATGACCTGTATAGTACATTTCGGAAAACATTGTGACACGGTTGCAACATTATTCATATTCATTCGCATAACATATTGCGCTTGTAATCAGTGACCGCGTGTTTTTTTTTTTTCCCGATCTTGCCTGTGTCCACTTTTGGGTGCACAGTGCTGTTTCTTTTGTACTCCAGGACATTCAGAGGAAAGAATAGTACAGAGAGGTCAGTTCCGCGCTATAGACAATCATCAGATTCAAATGTTAACAGTTTACACACATGCAAGGACCGTTCTTCCTACATTTACGACATGTGTACCTGTTGCAATGCGCACACAAGAAAAGTTTGGGGGCAGTCGCCCATATACCTGAGATAGGCTGCCACAACTGACGTTTGTGGTTCAAAATTATGAGCTGCCTCCCATGTGCACATGTGTGAGACACTCCTTTGACCTGAATTGCACACATCAGGCTATCCAACCAATCATCCTATTAGCCTTCTTAATTGCTGACGAACACCATCTGGATATGAACAGTGATAAGTCCATTTGTGTCCTTCTCATAAGATGTACTTTCAAGTTTACATCCCCAATAGTGTTTTCAAATCTAACATTTCCAGTTCTGGCATGTAATATGTTATTCGAAGGCTTTTGCTCTGTGGATGAAAAGATGAATTAGTCTTGTTTTTTCTGTTTGTTTCAGAACTCTTCAGTTGTAATGATCAATTTCTAACCTCGCTCCTAACACTTGTTACTAAACAGTCCCAGATATTTATTTGATTATGTTGACCTCTTTTATAAATTACTTTAGATACAAGTGTCCACTGAGTGAATAATTGTAAATGAAATGTTTATATGTAGTTATTTTGAATCTATTCAATATATATTGTATATACAATATACTGTATACTGAATCTGAATTAAGCTAGTAATAAAAGCCAGGATAAAACATTAATTTTGTTTTCATTTTTAAAATAAGTACTTGATGATAATAATAATAATAATAATAATAATAATAATAATAATGATGATGAAGTGTCATTTCTTATTACCCCTAATATCATATTGGAGGTAATCTTGATTTTAATAGAATTAATGTCCTAATGAAATAGTTAGACTCAGAGTACAGTGGTTGAAATGAAAAGGCAATTGTGTTCCCAGTTATCTGAATTCCCAGAGGTCTTTTCTGTGGAAAGATCCAGTGGCTCTAGTAATGATGGCCTATCTGTTGCAAGTGCTAGGATAAACAGTTTGGCATCCTGACTCTGACACCTCGAATGAGGTGAGACAGCGCCCTTTTGTGTTTGACCCATGAGTACTTCTAGTGCCATGGTATTGCACAATGGAAGGACTTCTGGTTCAGATGGAAGCTTCCCAAAATAGAGAGGTCCATTCATCACAGTGCCTCACTGTGGCACCCAAGGACCCGAACAGGGTCGCATATCTGCATGACAAGTCCCAGGCAACCCTATGAATGTCCAAACTGGACCCCAGTCAGAGGACCACTGCTACTTCTTGTGCTGGTGAACAAATTACTCATAATATCCATTTGTGCCTTGTCCATCCAGTATTTGTTAATCCCAACTGGGATAATTCCATTACAGCCTCCCAGCCAGGTAGAGGATCATACTCAACCTCAGTCTGGATGCCAGTCCATCCATTCCAGTACTTGCGCTATCCATCTTCTTTTTCTGTTCTTCTTTTATACCTAATGTGGGGTCAGAAAAGGCAGGTCTCTTCGTTTCAACTTGGACCTTAAGTGGTATTCCTGCCCTCCTTGGATTTCCTGTCAAGCCTCAGGGGAATATCCTGTACAATGAAATATTGTACTGCCAGAATTCTTCGATACCTTGAGTGATTTTCCATGTAGCTGCAGCAGGCAGAGTAGTAGCTCTGCGGCTAGGGATCTGTTGTGGCAATCAGAAAGTTGCCGGCTCAAATTCCGTAAATGCCAGAAGCGATTCCACTCTTTAAGGCCCCATGAGCAAGCAATTGCTCCATCCTGGGTATGACGTTAACCTGCATCCAGTCCTGCAAGCAGGTCTTCCACTCCCTTCGAAATAGTGTGGCGCTGAGGTGTCACCCATTGCACAGCTGTGCTCAGGACTTAAATTGGGATTGTGTGGTGGGTGCAGCAACATGTTGTATCAGTGTATGCTCCCATCCTCCTCCTCTAGCATGTTTAGTTTAAGAAGGCATAGGAAACTGTGATTATTTCCAAGTAACTCTCCATCAAACTACTAACTGTACTTCTTCCAGTTCAAAGGTGCTAGAGCTTATAGATAGACAGATACTTTATTAATCATAAGAATGAATTTAGGACAGCACTGATCTTCAGGTGAAATCCAGAGAGTACTGGGCACAGCGGCAGGAACGAACCCTTCACACGGATCCACTTAATCTCATATATGCATAACACAACATTCTCAAACCTGCTTAATCCAGTTCAGAGTTGCTGGGATTCAGAGCCCATCCCAGCTGCACTGGGCGCACATGACGATGCAGCTGCATAACACTGCATTGCAGGTGCACATGTTCAAGCTCATATTTACACAGGGCCATTTTGGAATTGCCAGTTAACTTAACCTGCATGCCTTTCAGGATGTGGGAACCAAACTAGATGAAGATATAAAATAAATCAGTTTAAACATAAAAACACCGAAGAAAAAGGCTGAAAGTTCTGAATATGTTGGATGTACAGTAGAAGCAATTTTTCTTTAAAAACTTGTTAAATCAGATTTCACTGACATAATAATAAAAATAATCCAATGACCTTTTTCCTCATATCTTAATTCTTTTCTCTTGTTTTTCTTTCCTTCCCCCCCAGAGATTCCCTTCATATATGACTGAATGGCATACGTCAATCATTTGCTCTGTTTTTGTACAGCACGGTCTTTAAAGCGACTGGCTGGTCAGATGAAGGGAACAGCCCATAGTTTGGTACGTGAATGATAAACATGAAATAAAGAGTTTGAGCCTAGCGAGGCTGGAAAAATTAAGTTGTATATTTTTAAAGTGTTTTCGAAACCAGAGTAACCCTGACTGACTGTTCTTTGCCTGCAGCACAAACCTTCCTTATAACCTTTAAAATGATTAATAATTAAGCAAACTGTCATAATGCCCTTTAAAATCCATTCTCCTCTGTCTTTCATTTAGTTTAGTTTAATGAGGCAGCTGTTCGGCGTTCAGAATGAAGAAAGTATGGTATCAAGTGTAAACACGAAGAGACTGAAAAACAATTACTATCCCCCCCCCTAACCCCAGATGTACAGCCGATGGTTTCTCCCATGGGATCTGCATTATTTATGGCACACCACAAGAAGTGCACAGCATGTGAATGCTGCAGAGAGGTGACAGGCATTTCACTGAAGTGCATCAGCTCTCTTCTTTAGAGAAATGAAGACAGCTATTTTTATACACACTGCATCTGTTAACATGGAATAATCCTAGTGCTCATTCAGTTTCGTGGCCATAATTAACGGTCTGAGTTTGTGAGCATGGAGTATGTGGCCCACAAATTCAATTAGAAGCAGTATTTATGTTTAGGGCCAAGGGTCAGGGTTACGCAGTGGAGCTTGGAAATGTTTGTTAATGGGGACATGTTTACAGAGCCACAGTGAATCACAGCCTTAGGATCTGAACGGTGCCAATATAGGCTGGCCTGAATTATTAGGTTCTTGAAGGGGATTTGGAACACTGTCATCAGAATAAATCAAAGGACATGGTGAACGATCCAGCGACTCATAGCAAATAAACTCTTAACATAATGTTGAAAGGAGGTGGATCAAGCACATAGCCTTGAGGGACAACACAGAAAGAAGAAGAAGCTGTAAGGAGGTGATCTTGTCTCGATTGAACCGATGGATAGTTTTAAGCTAAGGAATGACTAATAACGATCTTCTGGCTACCTGAAACCTCCTGAAGGGAAATCAAGGTTGTGAAATAAGGCAAGCAACATTTTTCAAAAAGACTAAAGAAAAGGAGTAGACACCAGATCAAATCAATGGGAAGAGAATTGCACATAAGCTTATTGTCTTCTAATGAACATATAGAGGAGTATATAAAGGGGTAGTAAAATAATAAATGTCTTTTAGCAACAGCCACACCGTACCCCTTTTAGTGAAGTATCCTGTATTTAGTGTACAGGCAGTGTGGCCTGTAGGGGGTATAGTAGATCCCCAAATCCCAGATACACTTCTACTCACACAAGTTACAGGTTCAAATATTATTTTCATTACACAAAAAATAACTTTTAAAACCAACACAGCACAAATCTTTTCATCCCACACCAGGTGTGCTTTGTCCAGCTTCTCCTGACTCTGACTACTCAAGCAAGGTATGGTGGAGCCAACAACATTGCATGGAAAAAACACTTCTAGAGGATACCTGTCCTTGGAGGCCCCCCCGGAGGGCTACCCATTGGGACTATAATTCCCGTGTCGCCCCACAGGTTTGGCAATTTGGGGATCCAACTGGGGAAGTACACAGCCTTGATAGGTGATCTCCCCTATTCCTTTTACTATATAAGTCTTCCAAGCCAGTCAAGGGTCCATCCATCACATTCAGAAAGCCAATCCACCCTTACATCACATATGGAAATAATTTTAAGAGCATAGAAAAGGCAGATCTGCAGATAGTTCTTCGACCTAAAAAGAAAGCTGCAATGATACAGCAGCCAATAGGCAAAAGTAAATAGAATTGAGCTGAAGCAATAAAATAAATAAATAGGTAAAATGGTCTCCAACCAGCTTAATCATTATGGTCACAGGGTCTGGAGCCTATGCTAGCAGTGCTGGGCACAAAGTAGAAATCAGCCTCATGCCAGGTACACTTTAGGGGTCCTCACACACACACACACACTCACACACACACACACACACACACGTCTATACACACAAAATAGCACAAAGGGGTACATGTGTCAAAATCTGCAAAACCAGACAGGTCTCAGTCCCAAAGGCAGGCTTCACCCCAAACTTAACAGGCAGACTTCAGGGTCTGCACAGGCCCACAATGGGGTGCAGGCTTTTAAAGTTGAAAAACACTTTCAGAAAGGAAACTCTAAAGCCTCTAGATTGAAATGCAAAGGTAAACAAAAATATCTATGAATGAAGAGTTTTTAAAAAATATTTTATGAAAAGGAAGCAAAACAAAAAAGACATAGAAAAAGCTAAAAAGGGAAAGCTTAAAAAGGAAGCAAAATGAGAGATCAAAAGTGCAGAAAAGAAGAGACTAGAAAATCAACAAATGTACTTAGAATTCTCTAAAACTGAATGCCACTTAAATAGGCTGAGAATGGTCCTCCAGCAGTATATGACAGTGTTCAAACCCAGTGAAGCTCTATTTTAAGGGGAAAGGACACATAACTAAACATATTAAAAACAACTCATAAACTAATAATGAGCACTTAATGAAAAACTTGAATCCACTATATAATAAACTACTAAGGTCTGTGTGTCCGGTCCCTTCAAGTAATCTGATTGCTCAGTTTGTCTTTGGTGTGATTTGCCAGATTGGCTTTGGTGATGCAATCAAATGAGGAAGTGCACTCGTAACGACCAGCATATGGATTTTCTCGCTCCGTGTTTTGTTGAGTCTTTTGTTAAATTTTTCTTTTATATAAATATATTTTTTCAACTAATCCCTTTTTTGAGGCTTAACAGTGCTGTAGCTAAGTAAACAAATTCAGAAAGTTTATTCTTATCTTTTTCATTTAGATTTGCTGGGAAGAGAATTGTGCACTGATCATAACATTTTTTACCGATATGTCACTTGCCCAACTTTGGTCTGTGATCTCTAAGGAATTTGCTTTGGTGTGTTTACATTATCAGAGCTCTATAGATGCTCCCTAAGTGCACCCACGTGACACTGCATATATCTATATATATCTCTATATATTTAAAATCCAACGTCTGTCTGCTTGTCAGTCCATCTGCTTTTCATGAGAGAACTACTTAATGGATTTACATCTGTAGTTTTTCTTTAATTTGCTTGAACATTCAGGTTGATTTTGTGACTTCCCTCATCACACTAATCATAGTTCGCTTGCGGTACTGATTTATTTGCATGAATCAGAGAGAGAGGCTGCGGGTAGAGGGGGATGGAGCCCTCCTCACTCCTGTGCCAGCCTCCGTTCGAGTCAGTATACCTCTCGCCACGTGTTGGAGCATACCTTGCCTTCACTTAGCTAGTGATGACTGCTTGTTCAACAGACATTATCATCTACTAATTGTCAAGGGGGAATGTTTAATGTTTTTTGAGAAAGAGAGATCAGAGCTACGTGTGTTTTAGAGGGTAGCTGCTGATTGCCAGAGATATCACGCCAACGTGTTTTCCGCCCACGGGGGGACACTCTCCCATCAGAGCTGAACACGATCAGATATAGTGGCACAGTTTGACGTTGCAGCGTACCTACCTTCCACTTGGCCAGAATCACATTTTTTTTATTCATTTTTAAAGTTTGTCCTGTTTCACTACTACTTGGGCGGAGCCACAGGGGACAGCTAGTATACTATATATATATATATATATATCTATTGTGGACTATGCCCTGCAGTTTATCCCGGCCAAGTCCCCCAAGCCACCAGATGGAGCCCTCCCTGCAGTATGTAGGTGCCCCAAAGACCAGCAGGGAGTCATGGACTATGTAGTTTTTATAAAAGACCCTGCTGGATACCACAGGGGCTGCAAGAGGGAGCGGCAGGGAGGACCAAACACTTCTCCATGCCCTATAACCTGGAAGTGCGTCGGAGGAAGAGCGACGTGCTTCCGGGGTGAGAAGAAAAGGACTTGTGCCTGACCCGGAAGTGATTGAGAGTCACATGGACTGGGGATTGGAACACTTCCGGGTCAGGATATATAAAAGGACTGTGAGAGCTCCCAGGTGGCAAGCTGAGCTGGGTGGTAGGAGGGCAACGCGTCTGGGAGTGGAGGATTGATTTATTGTTGGAGTATTGTATTTGTGATTGGTTTATTTATGAATAGTGTGGAGTGGAGGGTGCTTGGTGCACGTTATTATTATAATAAAAAGAATAATTGTGTCACTTTTACCTGGTGTCTGGCGTGGTACCTGAGGGTTTGAGGGAGCAATAGTGCCCCCTACTGCTACAATATATAATACTGTATAAATATATAAACTGATTTTAAAATTAAATAAAACCCCTCTATATCAAATCCTGTCACACATACACACACACACACACACTCACGGAATTAAAAGGTTTGGTTAAAAAAAAAATACCTTGCTTTAATTTTAAAACTGACTTTATAGCAAATTAATTAGAATGGAAAAGAGGTAACACATAAAAAAAGAAAACATGCAGTCATCAAAAGTGAACTGTTAAGCCTAATAATAAATTTAACTTTGTGCTGTACTGTATAATAAAAAACACTTAAAGATTACTTCACAGCATTGATTAGAAATACAACAGAGTATCATCATAATGCCATGTAATTATAACTCAGGAAAAGAATATTTTTTATAACTTAATGTGTCTTTATTTTTATTTCAAGTAACAAAGCAGATAGGCAGTATGCTTGTTTCTGAGCACTTTAAACACAAGAAGTTTGACGGTGCAATATTAGTCTCCTTTGGCTCATTCTGTCTCCTTGTGCACAGGATTTTAAAATTTGAAGGAATTTTAGGAAAAAGCCAAGCAAAATGACTCCTTTTATTGGCTGACTAAAAAGATTACAATACGCAAGCTTGCACATTGTAATCTTTTTAGTTAGCCAATAAAAGGAGTCATTTTGCTTGGCCTTTCTCTACATTCATAATGGCTAACATGGTACAACACCCTAGTACTAAGGAGTTTTAGGGAATTCTTGTTTTGAAAATAAAAAGAAAAGTTGCTGTTAAGTTTCATGAAAAAATAAATACGTTCTTATTCTCTAACTTCAGTTACAGACTAAGTGTACTGTAATAAAAGTTAAGGATGTCTCACCTAACCAGCAGAGTCTTTTCCCCACCCTAAAGTTGAGATAAGCAGATAAAGATCAGGTCAAGGATGACAAATTCCCAGAAACTTCCCTGAACAGCAGAGTGGCACAGGAGAGCCCACTCTGAGTTGACATGCCTCTGCCTACACATCAAAAATGTTAGAAAGTGGAAACAGGGAAAACAGATGATGCATTGCTTAGCTGGGCCCATTAACTAAGACAAGGATCTTGTTGTTTATTCAGTTTATGTGATGAGTGTTTTTTATTGTCTACTAATCCCCCCTGAATTATTCAGAGTACAACAGACTGATTTCTATTCAAGTACACTTATAACATGGACTCCTTTGATGGTTGAACATCAGATCCAGAAGGAGTAATGAGGATTACATATTGTACTATATGGCTGACACCTTTACCCAAAGTAACTTACAACGTTTGATGTACAATTGGTAATATTTTTTTGTTTTCCTACTAGAGCACAGACAGGTAAAGTGACTTGCTCATGGTCACAACATGTTGTGGAATCTGAACAAAGAACCTCAGAGTTTGTGGTCCAACTTCCAAAGCCTTAAACACTACACCATGCTCATGATGGTGATATCTTGTACATTATTTAGAACAAGGTGTTACAAGATTATCAGGTTTTGTGGCTACTGCTGCATGACATTTGGACCCTGTATTTGCAGAGCAAGAAATATGCTTGCATATTTTATATTAAGTTGAATGTGTTTGTAAGTATATAGGGTCTTTACTGACATGTGTGCAGAGTGCAGCAAAGTTTTTACTTGCATAAGCAAATCAAGATGCTACATGATGCCAATCTCCAGTGCCATGATTAATGAGTATAAACCTTACCTCAAAACTTTTGTCTTCCTTCCTTTAAAAATCTGAGAATTAAACATTCAGTTTTTTTTTTTTACTTTGTTAATACTTCAATCCCTGCTTTTGCTCGGGGGGTGTGAAATAACAGAGTTCTGTTTCTCTTTGTTGTTATTCCTCCTCAAGTTTAGTCACATATGCTGAGTAATTGCTTCCTCAACTTGTGTCCATTGTGGATGGAGGACTCCATCGCAGGTAAGTATTGTATTTTTCCTGTTTTATGATTTACACAAATGGCTTTTAAGGTGCCTCTGAGGGTTGGAAGCCGCTTTTGAAGTGTGGATGTGAAAAGGTCAAGAGAAGGATAAGTGTATGAGTTCAGTCAGTTGCTGTGAAGATTGACAACCCTCTGTGTAAAGACAAATTTGTTCTTCCTTGTTTGAAGTTTGCCTTCTGCCAGTCTTCCCCCGTTACCACTGATGTTTTTGTTTTATTTTGTTTGGTGCTTCCTTACTTCCTTCCTTTAAGCCTGTTATAGATCTGTTGCAATATGTAGGCTCTTGTTTAAATTTTTCCAAGTGTATCCATAACTATTCTATGCCATGTAAATTTGAATGTGCACAGTAGTCAGTGAGTAATATACCATCATTGGCACCACATTTTTTGACATATACACTGTACATAATATATACTTTTGTACATATACAATGTACATTTCCTAATATTCTAGAACAATAGATGCCATTCACTGTACACCTTTTCAAAACATTTCAAATGTTCGTGAGGACACAATTTTTGAGGTCCTTAAATTAGATTTATTGTTCATCAGCCCTCTTGAACAGTCACATTACAAAGTGGCAGCCCAGTTGATATGGACCCCACTCCCTTACTTGGGCACGAGGCCTAGATAACAGAAGGTCAGGGATTGAGTGACAATATCTCCACTGAGTGACACCCTATTCTGGACACCTGCAGCGCAAAATAGAGTTGTTGAGATTCCATGGGCCTGACCTGTCACATTCTGTGGGGGCCGCCATGAGGACCTTTTGGATTGTGACTGTTGTGACCACAAGGCCGTTGTGGGCCTGCCTGATCCAGAAGTGCTTCCTGCAGACAACAGGTTAAGCACTGGAAGTACTCAGGGTATAAAGTTAAAAGAGAGCCCTTCACTTGGCACATGGAGTTGGAGTCGCCAAAAGAGACAGAGAACACTTACCTGAGTGGAGTGGATGAAATCAGAGAGAATCAAAGACTGAAGAAAGCACCTTTTGTGGCAGTGTGAGGAAGAAGCCTGTACAAGGTACATTTTGGTGGTTAAATAAAAACTGGTTTTGAAGCCAGGACTGTGTCTGTGGTAGTTATGTCTGGGGTTTGGGGTACTAGTGCACCCTCTAGTGGCCATAAACCATTGGCTTGAGAACTGACATTCTTGGAGAATTTTGGGAAGCTCTCGTCACAGAACAGTCAGTTGTCAGTCAATGTGTTACAAGTACATTAGAGGAAAGTCAAGTTTGCGGAAAGTGCCATGTGAGGCTCTTGTAGTGTCTGCAGAAGTAGACTGCTCTAAATATGTTGGGGTGGTCACAATCAACTCAACATTATTTTTAGTTACTAATAAGTCAGCAATTTTTGTGTAATTAAAAATGCAGTGAAGCTTAGAATTTTGCTTCTCAAACAATTTGCACAACTGTGGTGTTTTATCAATCAGCAAAATCTGTGAAATTGACACAGGAAGAAAGTGTTTAGTTTCTGTCTGGGGTCGTCTCTGGCTTCCTTGCAATCAGGATGATGCCCAAAGCTGCTCCCAGTAGTCAATCAGAGAGGATGAGGTGCATATAGACATGCCATCTTGCAGTTGCCCTTAAAATTGAGACAATGAACTCAAGTTATTACAAAGTTTGAAGAATGGAGAAAAAATAAATCAAAATTGAAATGCGCTCAAATGCAAGCCATAACTAGATAGACCGAATCTGAAAGGACTTTTGCTAAATTTTAGCAAAATCGAATTTTCAGAGAAACTTATTTAATGACCAGTGAAATACACGCCATCGACCCAGAAAGGAAGGCATTTAATACATGATATATAGAAATATCCTTTCTCCTGCAATGTCTACAGTAGGAGTGTGCTGGGGCTGAAGGGAGGAGGCTTTATATTTATGTAGAACATTTAAATGGCGTTTGCAAGAGTAGAATCTCATCAAAGACCACTACTCCAGTGCATGTTTCTCATCTAATTTGGATTACATCTTTTGTCTAGGAAAAGTACATTTTTTTGTCTTGTCTTGGCCATGTTCCCCCCCTTTAATTTTCAATTAGAACCTTTTCTGAGAAATGATCCAAAAGGACAGTATTGTGTTATCAAACCTGTAAAGAGCAATATGTAATTTCTCATTCGGGGCAAATTGGTGACAGACAACTCGGCAACAGACATCTCAGAGAAAAGACAACTCGGTGACAAAACAACTCGGTGACATCCTTTACCAGTTAGGTAATAGTCAAAGCGATTTTTTTAATCATATTTAAATGACAATGTAGGGCATCGGAAAATCCACAGAATCACCTGCTTTATGAGAGTCCCAATATGTTGAGAGTAAAGATATTCCTTAAGCCGTACTCGCAGGTCACCTTTTGTATTCTAAATAACGTTATCACGTGATTACAATCAACACACTTTATATAAAGAATTAGCAGAAGATAATGTAAGATAAAGTTTGTTCCATCTGCAGAATAAAGTTTGTTCGTCAATTATATAAATTTATTTTCAACATTTTAAATCACGTTGTCATTTAAATATAATTAAAAAATCTCTTTGAACCTAACTGTTACCTAACTGTTGCCGACTTGTATTCCGCCAAGTTGTTTTTTCGCCGAATTGCCCAGTTGCCACCGAACCGTAATTTCTTCCACTCCCAAACAAACAAAAACTTTTATTTAGGGAGTTTTGCAGTTACAATATCACATGTGAAACAAATTTTCACATGCAATAGTGATAGGGAAAGGAATATCATCTGTTTTGGTCATCACTGCCTATTACATTTTTGTGATGTAATATTTTACATAACCAGCAGAGTGACATTTGGGCTGCTGATAAGGATAATGGCATGGTGCGTGTTAGTCAAATGAGCATATTGAAATTTGATTGGAGTGTATTTATGAGACAATAACTCTGAAATGAACTGCTGACACAACATTATCTTATCAGAGCAAAGCCTTACTTTTATTAAAAAGCCAATGTTGTTATACACCTGAATATTGTTACTAAGAGCGATGGAGATGAAGCAGAATGAAGTGCAATTAGCTCTTGACGTTGTTCAGAATATGACAGAAAGTATTAATGTTTGCCATATGCTGTTAGTAGACATTTATTCAAGTCCATTTTATGATGTGGCAGTTATACTTTTTGGCTTTGATATACCCCATTGTGATGTGTTGCAATTTTGAATTCAACTTTGAATCAACTTTATATTATTATAACCCTAACCCTAAGGTCACCCCATACTACTGGTGCTCTCTGTGGTCCATTATTATTATTGTCTGACTCAGTGATGAAATGTCTGAAAAATAACACAAATGGCTTGAAGGCACTGTTGGGATATCACTTCCAGTAAGTGTCTTGTGCTTCTTGTCTCCACAACTACACAGGAATATTCTGTTTTGGTGAATACGCTACCAAAAAACTTTCTAATCCTTCTAATGCAGTGTGGTGTAGATGTTAAGGCTTTGGACTTTAGACTACAAACTCTGAAGTTGTGGGTTCAAATCCTACTACTGACACTTTGTAGCCATGATCAAGTCAACTTCACCTGTCTGTGTTCAAATTGGAAAAACAAATGAAATGCAAGCAATTGTATCTCAGATGTTACAAGCTGCCTTGAATGGAGTGAACCTCAGGAGAAATGCGACCATAGGGAAAATGTGCTGACGTCACAGAGAAAGCAGCAGAAATGGCACCTTTAAAATAACCAGGAAAATGGTGAACCTCTCAGAACCATTCTTCTTCTAAGGCAGTGTGGTGTAATAGATAAGGCTTTGGATTTCATACTCTAAGGTTCATATCACACTACTGACATTGCATGAATGAGTAAATCACTTCATCTGTCTGTGCTCTAACTGACAAAATAAAAGAAATTCAATAAATTATATCTCAAATGGAAGTTACCTTGGATAAATGCATCATCAAAATAATAAAAGCTCCTTTCACATTTTTAAATGGTTGTCTTCATAATGATGCACAGACTGGCATTCACACCCAATAAGCTCTGCCTTCAGGTATGCTGCTGCCAAATTAGTTACTAATGAAATCAGTCGTGCGCAAAATCATTCTTTAAAAATGCACACATTCAACAAAGGCAAGTATGCAGCTAAAAACATGCACACTTTAGTGCTACGGACTGCAACTCTTTGTATGGTTAAAGCTTTGCATGTTTAATTATTTTTTGGATGACAACGTATAACACTTACACCAGTCAAATATAGCGCAATATTGTTAAGAGCACCGGACAAGGCCACTCAGAATATTGGCTACTTTTACCTGAACCCCACGTGCCAGCCGTTGGGCTGTAGGTTGCCCACCCCTGCTCTAGATTAATTCTAAAGAGGACAACAAGAGGATAAGGGTCTATTGAAATGCTTATGGGAGTCTGATAAAACCATAAAAATAGATATCCAATAAAACCATAATTAAGGTCAACACCAAAATGTGTGTCCACCGGGGGCTAATGCCTATTGGAATCTCTGGCAGATGGGATATTTAAAACAAGTTGACAGAGGTGTGTGTGAAATGCAGTTTTATAATGTACTGTTTAAGCGTATGGCCAGCACTAACTGAGGAGTTACGTATTCTTTGGACTGGCACCTTGTCCAAGGTTTGCTTCTGCCATGAGCCCAATGCTAGACATTGCAATCCTGAAGTAAATAAAAAGGTCAACAGTGGATGGGTGGATGGATTCTTTGGTCTTATTGTCTGTGATTGTGAGCAGGTTTTACTGTTTGTAGCCCAGCTTTCTATAAGCCATCCTAATGGCCTCCTTATCAGATCTACAGTAGATATAGAAAGGGACTTGCTGATATAAATTGTGATCCACTCATTTTATGTTGGAACTATCATGGACACTGTGATCCACAAAGGACTTCCAATTGGACCTGATTTTGAATGTCTGCACCCTCATTCTTTATTTCAAAATTAAGAGAGGAATAGTAAAGTTACTAGAAGCTTCAACATTTCAGAGAGCTAAAATAACACGACATGGACACAACACAACAGGCACTTCATACTAGAAGAGCCCTTGTTCACACTGACTTGACTCAGCAGTTTTCCATCAGGCAAGTAAGTTTACAAGGTCATGTTCCTGGGTTCATCCATCCAACTACCTGAAGGTAAATGCTGCAGGGCACAAGCAGGGTCTTGCTGGACCATCATTAGGCACACTTAGTCACTCTGTGCCATGCACATCTTTTACTGTAGATATGGAGGGAACCCTGGAAGAAATGAACGTGACCATGAAGAAAGTGTGATGGTATCACAGAGACAGTGACAGGGACAGAAATGACTCCTTTAAAATAACCTGGCAAACAGTGAAGCTCTCCAGTGTGAAACTTGATTTCCTGTATACATGCCTGCTTAATGAAATGAATTCAGATATACAAAATAAAATAAGTTTTCTGAATTATTCATAAAGCATGCAAAGCTTAAATTGTTCTGGTCTCCAAAAAACTCTCTGAAATGTAATAGCTTCTACTTTAAACTTTGTAATTAGTACATTTCAACTTAATCACGAGTATAAAATACTTAACAATCGTTTATCATAACACAGTAACAGCCTGCACACAAAAGGAGCATCTGTCTTGACTGGAATGGCTCCATCTTGTTCTATTTGAATGCCGGACTACAGCTGCTCATCTTTACGGACAGACTTCTCGTCCCTCCAGCTGGAACTTCTTTTCCTGACATGGAGTTTCAATCTGTTTTTCATGCTGCGTTTTACATTTGCATAACAGTTGACACATTTCTGAAATCACTCTTCCATGCCGCCAGGATCACTACTGCAAGGCCTTTTCAACGTCTGACATATCTGGCATTCATCACATTTTCAGGCTCCATTATAACATTCTTGGCTAGGACAGCCTGAGTTTGAATTTTTCTAGGTGTATAACGTGATGTGCATGCTTAAATTGGGATCATTTGCATAGGAACAAATGTCTGCAGTCCACACAGATTTTTTTTTTTTTTTAATATTCTGACATATCTATTCATGAGTGACAGAACAAAGACTGTCCATTCAAAAAAAGTTGTGCAGCATTCCAAATGAAGATTTTTTTTTTTTTTGGTGTGAGCATCTCTAGACTGACTAATAATGAGAAATTACAGAATATTCTGGATAGCAAACAAGAAACTTCTTTGTAGGCCTTTCATCTCAAGATGAACAGGATTAGAAATGAGGACATTAGAGGGTCAGCTCAGGTTGGACGATTGAAAGACAAAGTCAGAGAGGTGAGATTGTGTTGGTTTGGACATGAGCAGTGGAGAGATGCTGAGTATATTGGGAAAAGGATGTTAAAGATGGAGCTGCCAGGTAAGAGGAAAAGAGGAAGGCCTAAGAGCAGATTTATGGATGTGGTGAGAGAGGACATGTAGATGATGGGTGTGACAGAGCAAGATGCAGAGGACAGAAAGATATGGAAGAAGATGATCCGCTGTGGTGACCCCTAACAGGAGCAGCCGAAAGAAGAAGAAGAAGTCAGATGGCCAGGGAGGACAGATGAATAAAAACTGTAGCTGGTGGGAAATTGGAGAAAATAAACCAGCAGGGATTCCAATGCTCTGTACATGTGACAATATAACTATTACTGCTAATTTGATCAGAGTAAATCTAGAATTCTCTAAAATATAAATGTGGTAAAAGAGATCATTGCTGATATAATGCACTGTCCCAGCAGATTCGATGTAGTGGGTCTTTCAAATGTTGTAACATTCATATTCCTTCCAACATTAAAGCAGCTGCAGACTACTTTGATCAGATGGCCACAGCAGGAAACCAGAAAGGAAGCAGAGAATAGTAGAGGTTTGTATTGATTTCAGATCTATAAAGTATATGATCTTGCAATACTGTATATATTATAGTCTATTAGAACAGCAAATTCAAAAAGTGGGTCATAAAGGATGCAGTAAAAATAGTGGAAAACAAAAAATATCCAAATGTGACAAAATAATACAAACTTGCTAAAAAAAAATGTAAAAATACATAAATCCTGACAACTATGTGTTTCATGCCATGACAAATGGGTGCTTATATTACCAGGCTTGGCTTTTACCAGCTAATAAAAATCCAAACATGGATTTATGGTTTGGAGTAATTTCTTATACATGTGTAACCTGCAAAAAATATTTGAAACACGCCATTTAGGCAGTTGAAACTTTATCAGCTGTGTCTTTAGAGTGCGCAGCGTTCAATAGGGAAGTGGT
Organism: Polypterus senegalus; assembly: GCF_016835505.1. Lineage (NCBI taxonomy): Eukaryota > Metazoa > Chordata > Cladistia > Polypteriformes > Polypteridae > Polypterus > Polypterus senegalus. The sequence goes on from NC_053158.1 coordinate 45,652,108, forward strand.
GGAACAAAGTCAAAGCAGATGAATAGGATGGAGGCCAGAATGGGTGTGAAAGGATGAGAGGACAAATGGTGAGAGAAAAGTCTCAACAGTCAGAACTGGAGAGGTGCAAGACCCGGGTATTATAATGTGAGCAAAAAGCTGGCTGGGGTTTTGTGATGTAATAGCTCTTTAAATATGAAGCAAAACACAGCTGTTTTATCCTTTTGTCATTTTAAAAGTCATTTAATCTAATCTTAAGTGCAAGGCAGGAGCCAACTCTGGACAAAGAAAAGGGCACACTCACTCACACTCTCCCACTAGATAATAGAATACATTAAATGAATACTCCATCCAAAAATGATATTTTTTAAAATGTACTTACCCTAGTTAGTCTTTAGTGATGGCTATCTTTTCATACAGAGTGAGAGAAAAAAGGTTTATAATATATTTGAAACCAACATGTGTTGTACAACAGCAAATGATTTGAAAAATGTATGTGGCAAAAAAGAAAAAAAAATCTCATGTTACTCTTGTCTAATAATCAATGTGTCTTGTATTCAGTCATAGGCTCAAAATGTGCAAAATGCACACAGTTTTTGCTAAAATGGCATTAATAGTTATTTCCAGAACAATCAGTGTACAACAAAAACAGAAAAAACATTCCCATGATATAATAATAATACTGTGCTTCTGAATTGAAACACCCTGCATTCGATGGTTAACAGACCTGTCTTCAGTCCAGACGGACATAAGAGACATCATCCATGCAGCATCCTGACGTCGAAGAAAGGAGCAGCTTCCTGTAAGACAAGTTTCTTTCCTCTTCTTCTCTTGCTCTCTGGCTCAGGTGTCTTCTTTGTCGATACTCTTCAGCTTTCATATCCTTATGGAAAGATTTTTGACATTCAAACCAGGGGGCACTTTTATTAATGCTTTATATGCAGACATTGCTATTATTTTTTATTTTTCTACCTTCTTTTTACATTTATATTTTCTGCTGTTATTCAATTTAAATAAATATTGATTTGCATTTTTTGAATGACTGAAGTAATAAAGTAGATGCTGGGCACCTGGTGTTGGTAGACAGCTACTTTTTTCCACAGGGTTAGCAGCTGAGGGGGGACGCCTCCAATAGTGAACAGCATGGAAAAGAGTAATGCACAGATTGGATAAGTGGCAATAACTAAGGCATATCAGCCTCCTGTGTTTAGGGCCATGGGATCATTGGACCCAAAGAAGTGAGACCCGATGTGGAGTATCTGTGGAGAGACAGGCTGTGCTGGCATCACTTATACACGGTGAATAAGTGAAGAGTACTCTGTGTGTATGCATGGCTTTCTCGATCAGTTTGTATGTTTAGGGTCTGTGAGATTAGGCCCAATCCATAATGAATGTGATGAGTCCCACTTACCCCATGATAATACTACTGGCCACTGTCTTCATGCAGAGACATCCGAGTGTCTATTATGTTAATTGGTTATGCTAAATTAAATCTGTATGAGTAACCATGAATGCAGCCCGCAGTTAAAACACTGATTTCGGCCTTGTGCCTGGTGCTTTTGATATTGATTTCAGAGGCCTCGTGTATTAAACTTGTTTAAGTTCAGATATATGTGTAAACCAGTTCCTACACAAAAGTCAGGATTTGTAAAACCTGAACTTGGCATGGAAATTGTTCTAAAGTTATCAAAAGGTTTTGACCATCTGCAAGTCCTACTCCTTTTTTTGGTGTTGACATTTTAGCAATGTTGTGTTTTTAAGTTTGTTCATCTAAATGTTTTAATTGTGACAAATAAGCACCTTTTTAATTTAAGAAGTTAGAGTGTAACATTTGGGTGCGACTTAGTTAACTGATTTGAAAGTTTAAATGTGTTCTGTTATTTAATTGCTTCATCAAAGACAAAGATATCAAGTTTTTGCTCCTTAAATATCTGTCAACCACCACTGCACACTATTGTTTCAATTGTGTGTACTGTAATCAGTGGCGGTTTTTGATATGGGCAACATGGGCTGTTGCTCAGGGTGGCATCGTGGTGGGGGCGGCAAAATTTTTTTTTGGGATTGCATGGGCACCGATCGGTTTTCTATTGCCCATTTGCCCAGAGGGGTTGTTTGCCCAGGGCACCAAACAGACTAGGACCGCCCCGACTGTACTGACTGTACTGCAGGTGTACTGATTAGTGAAGATCTGTTTGCCGACTGGAGCGTCTTTATAGGATGTTAAAGAGGAAAATAATATATATATTGAATTGAAATTAAAATTGTGTACAGTATTATATACAGTACTTCTTCATCTTTTTTAAGGAATGGTGACATGCAAGTTAAAGTTGCTTTTGACAGGACAGATAACAATATTCACTAATCCATTCGTCCTCTCCTCCTATGTACCAATGTAGGAGGCAGCTGAAGGCTATGCCAGCAAGCAATGAAAGCCACAATCCCTTGAATAGAGTGTCGGCCCATCACAGGGTAAACACAAACACATACACTTTAGCAATTTAGCAACGCCAATTCACCTAGCCCGTATGTTTTTGGAATTTGGATGGAAACCAGAGCAAACCCACAGGGACCCACATGCAAACCCCACACAGGAAGCACTCGAGATGTGACCCCTAGAGTCCTTGCTGCATGCATCACCGTGCACTCAGTTCTTTGATTAATATATCTACATCAACTGCGGCCTTAAAATTGAGGAAAAAGAAAACTTTATTTAATACTTATTTTAATAACATCCTATTTTTTGGGGGGTGGGAGTGTATGGCACCCCTGGCCACTTCAAATGTTCACATTCATTGAAGTTTCATTTCAATGTGTTCTCTTATGTTTTGAATGTAAAGACATTACTCAGGAACATGGCCAAATTTATATGGTGATTAGGTCATGAATATTCAAAAGGGTGCTTTTTAAGCCCTACACGGTTACTAGAGGAAGGTAACAAGGAGAATCTAAAAGGAAGTCCAAAAGCGCATAGTTTTAAGTTGATTTGAGATTCATAAACAAACTTGCTGTGGGACCTGATGCACTTAAAGTTTTACAAATCCATTTTTTTGTGTAAACACCATTTTTTCCGTCCTAGAGTAAGCAAAAGTTTCATATGGAATCTAAGAATGAAGCCCCTACTCTCTGCAGTGGCAATGTTTAATTTGAATCAGTGGGTTAGGAGAATATTGAAGAGACTATATAAAGAGTTTTATTTTTCATTTTCTTTACTTTCTGATGTACTCTCATATACTGAACAATATTACAGCTAGACTGCAAATATCAATAATAATGTAGAGTGTAATAAAATCCTTATTTTTCAAAGTAATAACAACAAAAAAGATTTTCAATACAATTAGATTGTATTGCTTTTCAACATCTTATTAAAGTTTAGAACAGGATGGAAATAGAATAACAGTGTTTTTCAACCAGTGTGCCATGAGAGCAACCCATGTGTGCTGGGGACATAATAGCGTAGAGAACCTGGGTCTGAACTTTAGGGGGACAAGCTTCACAGGTGGTGGAGACCTGTTAGAGGAGTATAGGGTCTACCTGGAGAAGCTGGCATAAAGGCAGCTGCGTGATTGCCATGCTGCAGACACAGCACTTTAAGCACTTCAGATGCATCCCCAGGCTTCTAGAGTCCATCTGCCGGTGAGCCTCACAGCGCTGGTGGGTAGTGGGCATGCAAGATGCCTCTGAGGGAGAGAGGGGCAGGCAAAAGTATGAAGCAGCTTGGAGATGTCACCAAAGTGCTCGCTAATGTCGTGATCTACTTTTATACCTGCCTTTCCAGTAGTCTTGCCCCTTTGGGCACTTAAGCAGATGAATACAATATAATATGTTTGTGGCTTGTAAGATGGTGGTGCACCGTGGGATGATTTTGGTTACAAAAAGTATGCCACTATAGAAAAAAAGGTGGGGAAACAATGGAATAGCAGATAATGGGACACGGGAATGATTTTTACAGAACAACATTTTGAAACAAAAAGGAGCAGCAAGTAATGTGAAGGATTAAACACCACAATTTCTTGTAATTCTGGGCCATGCCACCATGATATAATAGCTATTAGAATTAAACAAGGATTTTTTATTCCACAGTCACCATAACTTTATCACATCAACAGCCAAAGACCCCAACACATGGAAAGTAACCAACTGAGACAAGTCAGGCATGTTCAAATTTAATGTGTCATAATACAAAGAAATGGTGAAATAAAATCAGGAGTAAGGCATACATAAGTTAAGCTGATTGGTATTTTCTATTAATTGAAATGAAGTTAGGCACATTCTTGATATCATGGCGACAGAATGTGCTGATGTGTTGAATGTTAATCTGTACTTGTGACAACAACACTAATTCTACTGCTACTGCTATTTCAGCCTTTGACCCTCTAAACTGTCAGATCTCCTCCTTGCCACCCACTCCAACCTCAGATGGTTTGAGTCCTACCATGCAGGTGTCATGGAGGGGAGAGATGTCACAGAGCCTCAGGTAAGCATGGGGGTGCTTCAAAGTTTGATGCTGAGCCCTCTCCTGTTCTCCTCAATAAATGCTCAGTTGCATTGGTTGTTCCCTCTTGAGGGCAGCACAGTCTGCACTAGAATCTCAGAACATCTTAGTGACATCTTAGCCTGGATGAAGGTGCAATGTTTTACAACTCAACCTATCAAAGACTGAGCAGCTTATCATCCCAGCTAGCCCTTCGATTCTCTGTAAAGACTGGGTCATCATCATTAGCACCTGCCAAGTCAGCATGTACCCAACTGGTAATCGATGGCCAGCTAACTTTCCCTGACCACATACAGCATTCTTCTGTTCATCCATTCTATTCACTCTGTATAACATTTGCAAGATCAGACCTCATCTGACGGAGTGGTCAACCTAACTTCTTGTCTAGTTACACTACGGTTTGACTAATTAGCTGCTTATTATGAGGGGTAGCAGATGCTCCAAAAAGCAGTGGCATGTCTTGTTTTCAACCTGATGAGACAGGCACATGTCACTCCCCTTCTCGGGCCACTCAAGTGGCTCTCTGTAGCAGCATGCATGAAGAATAAGTCATAGACGGCAGTCAGTAGTTCAGCACCTATTTATACCGGGGTTCCTCATTAGGTCCAATACTCTTTGCCATCCACTCAAGTCCACTACTGAATGGTGTCATGAAATTGAAATCTCAGTCCAGATGCTTTTCATGACGAGCACCTCATTGGCCACCTCCATCTGAACAGCTGACTCTCTCAGTGTATTTAAAAAGCATTTGAAGACTTTCTTGTTTTACGAGTGCCTTCCTATTTGCTAACTGGATTGGTGCAAGGGTTTTTTTGGTTTTGTTTTTTTTTCGGGGTTATGATAAGGTTAGTCATCTCATTCTTGAACTGATTGAGGGGTTGCCTACTTATAACATTTTGAGCATTGTCACTTTTTTGGTTAATTTTTTAACCCTAGTTTTTAAACAACTGATATTAGGTCGATTATGTTGACCTCATTTGTAAGTTGCTTTGGATAAGAGCATCTGCAAAATGAATAAATCTAAATATACTTCTACTTCAAACTTTGTACAGTAGCCAAAAGCTTCTAAATTTCAGAAAACTTTTAAAAATAAAATTATTAATAAAACACTCTTTTCTTAAAAGCCAGCTTATGCAAAAATTAAAATAATTTTCCTACTTCTAAATAACATTTACTTATTTACATAAGTGCATAAAGTGACTCACATCCACAAAATGAACTTTACTGTGTAGTGCAATACCTTGATTTCCCCACATGGGGGTGCACATTGTACAGACAATTCATTCACTCTTATTCTAATCGTCATATTTGAAATTGACAAACTGTTTTAACTCTTAATGTATCCTTTTAATTCCTATTTAAAATTTAACAACTCAAAATGTATCTGTAATTTCATTTTGGCTAGTGGAAATTGATTGTCTTTTCCCATTTAGCTTTCTGTAAATCTATTTTGACTAGGCAAAATCCTGATTAGAAATGTCTGTAATTAACTTTTGATCAGCCAAAATTTGAATTGCAGATATTTATACTTGTAATAACATTTTGTAATTATACTCAAAATTGAGTCAAATTAAATTTATGTCACATCTACTTAAATTAATTTGTTTGAATTAAACATATCTAAAGTGTAATTGTAGATCTCAAAAATGCAGATTTTAAATGCAATGTTTATTCAAAATATTGGCAATTCATATTTTAAGGAGTCAAAATGTAATTGCATACATAAAATTCTCAAAAATAAAAACACCTGGGGCCTCATGTAAAAAATGTGGCTTAGATTCCATACTAAAATATTGCTTATGCTAGAAAGGCAAAAATGGCTTACGCACAATAAAATAGGATTTATAAAACCAGCTAAGTTATTTTATAAATCTCGACTCAATGTGAAATGTGCAAGTGTTCTTTGTCCCTCCTCGTTACCGCCCAGCAATAACCATATTTGGCTGAACAAAATTGCCACCAACAATTTATTTCTTGAATTTCCCCAAAATCACACAACAAGTACCTCAGTGGGCTTTAACAGGCACTGTTTTTTGACAGCTCCATAGTCTTGATTCTCTAACAAGACAAAAAAAAAGAAAACTCTTGTAGGGAATAAAAAATGGAAGAAATCTTGGGAAGGGCAATTCAGAGAGATACCCTTCCAGGTAGGATGAGCATGCAATGGGTGTCAAAAAATGGGGAAAATGCAATACACAAAACAGAACCTTAGTAATCTCTTCACAGAGCTAGATGGTCCATGTTTCATTGCCAACTCAGAAATATAACAGTACAAGATGCTGTAACGTGTAATACATACAAAAGTAGAAACAAATTAACCTAAATGAAAAACAACAATATCTGCTCATCATTTAATTGTAGACCCACAGCCCGATTGTAGTAAAGGAGGTAGAGACAAGCCAGACACAGTCGGAGTCCTGGAGACCACGACCAACCAGCTGCCTCCCCACTACTGGCCATTCTACAGTTGAGTTAGTGCTGGGCCAGCCAATCTGATGTAAGGCGCCTTCTACTTGATGATTCCAGTGCTCCTTTATCAGAGATGACTTTTCCATAGACAGGCAAACAACTTGGCAGTAGATCACTGGCACCAAGTGCCACATAAGGGTACCAAGAAGAGAATCAGAATATGTGGAGGGTTAATAACAGCTTATAAATATCATACTACTTATATTGTAGCACTAATAACTAACAAATGAGATGCAGTATGCATGGCTATTCAGCAGCTCGAGTCAGGGTATGCTAAACTAAAGTATTTTAAAAGCTGCGACTGAAGGGGCACCTCCTATAGTAGTAGGCAGATCATTCCACAGTTTCAGGGCCCTGTAACTAAAAGCTCGACCTCCCACTGTTATTTTATTAAATCTTGGAATCATAAGGAAATCTTGAGATCTTAATGTGTGCTCTGGTTTGTAAATAGTAATATGTAAGCAGGGCTTCAGCCATTTAAGGCTTTATATGCTAAAAAGAGGATTTTGAAATCTGCCCTAAACTTAACGACATGCTAGTGTCGAGATAATTCAAAAATGAACCTTCTGAATATTCACAACCTAAAGGTGGTAGCACTGCTGCCTCACAGTTGTGTCCCATGTGCATGAAGTATGCATGTGGGTTTACTCCGCTTTCCTTCCACAGTTCAAAGACATGCAGGTTAGCTAAACTGGTGATGCTAAATCATCCCCTTATGTGTGTGTGTTTGTGTTCACCATGCCATGGCCTGGCACCTTGTTCTTTCTTGAACCTGTTACTTGCTGGGATAGGCTCCAGTTGCCCCCTGCCCTTGATAAGCAGGTTTAGAGGATGGATGGACCAACAAAAGCTATAGTCCACTCTGCCTAAAGCTACTGTCATTTGCATGTCGCCAAACAGATAGAGAAATACTCTTCAATTACAGATTAGTTCAGTGCTTCAGATTTAACTTGAGAGAGGTTAATTAAAGTTAAATATTTGGTATTCAGTATTTTCCTCTTTTACACACCAGAAAGATGCTCATGTTTGTAAAGAGATCCTTGGCAGTCAATACAAGTGATTGAAATGGTAGTGTGTGTGGCTACAGCTTATGCCTGCCTGTAGAAACAGCGACATGACAGTCTGAGAAAACCTCCTTCACACATCACACATGGCCCTGTTTTAAAATTTTAAAAGAATAAAAATGGTATAGCTGTCTCTTTGATAGAGCAAATAATAGCAAAAAACGCTCAGACCTTCAAATCAGTAACTAAGTTATTTTGCACACCTTTTCTTACTTCTTAAAATACAAAAGTCTTATTTTGCCACAATTAAAATACTTAGTCAAACAAACTGAAAAACACATTTTCTGTCACTTAAATAGTGTTAATTGTATTTGCTGAAGGTGTTCTTTTTTGAGATGTGTTCTGGCTTATAACCTGATTTAGACTTCCTAGAGCTGTCTTCATGGAGTTGTGTGCTGAATTGAAGCCTACATTATAGAGACCATCATACAGAACTCACAAGACCCCTATTTTGTTACATGAATAGAACAAGCAGGTTTAAAAAATAGATGGACAGACATCAGAATGTGACCGATGTGTCATTCAAATCTGCAATGAAACAACATTTTCTGTTCTCTTTATTGTCCTGCTGCCCAAAAAGCCTACAGAGGACTTAAGAATAATTGAAACTTTTCATGTTTTATAAATTGCTTATACACATTTCCAAGCATAAGCAAGTTTTATAAATGAGACTCCAAGCATGGGATATAAGCGTGAGTATTTACCTAAGTCTAGTAGGCTGATCCATGAGACCGCCAGTGCTAACCACTGCACTTTACAGGCATCTCTATTTGAATGATCCAAAGCAGCCAAAGTTAAAAGTGAATAAGTACTGACTAGTCAAAATGAAATTAGAGTCAAATTTAAATTTTTAATTGTTAAAATTACATTTCAAAAATGTAATTACTAGTCATTGTAATCTAAAGACAATTAATGTTTGCTAGGTATTTAGTTTCTGAGAAATGATAGGCACATGAATGAATAACTAGAAAGAAAAATGGAGGAAATAAGAATGCACCACATGTCAAATTTAACAAGTATTATGTATGAAACATTTTGGCTACTGTGGGTGCCCAGGAGGAAGGACAGGCATCCTGGCTGGGATAACGGAAGGTTTCATACCTGGCCAGGAGGCTATAATGGAAGGACTAGGAGAACGGATTCACCTTGAGCAGGTTGTTCCCCCACACGACAGGCGGCAGTGTTCCTCAGGGCTAAACCCCATTAAGACACCTGCAGGGTTGCATTGGAAATGGAGTCTGCAAACGCAACCCTGTCAAGGTATTTGGAGTCGGCCAGAGGGCACTGTTAAGGGAAGACTGCCCTGGTTTCCACACATCCTGGAAGTGCTCTGGATTACTGAGACAAGAGACCGGAATTTAGGGGTTCGCATTTAAAAGAAAACCCGGTGCCTCATTTCAATTGAGTCAGACTCAGGAGGCATTTGACTAGACTCTTGGCAGAAGAAGAAGGATTGTGCTTGGTGTGTTTTTCATTATTATTCTTATGAAGAAGTTGGGGCTCAATAAAACTTTTTATTAGAGCACAAGTGTGTCTGGGGAGATTGTGTCTGTGGTTTGGGGCTCAGTGGCGCCCCTTTATGGTTACTCTGCTTAGAGTTTAGAATACAGACAAACTCCTTGTGTTTAGGATCATAAGTCAAGCCCATGTGAGCAAGAATGACAGAACAATTGCCCTTTGCATAAATATAAAATGACCATAGCCTCCTGCCTTTATAGTGCTAAAAAGTCCACTGAAACACTGAGAAAAACAAATGACCCAAAATGTGTAATCTTAGGAAAGGAAAGGGCAGAAAATTATTTCAAAAGTTTAACCTAGAATAAGAGGAAAATAAAAAAAACAATAAGACAATATAGTGGCCGGGTGAAATTCATACAGTATATGATTTCAACTCCCAATTCTCTTGTAGACTTATTATGTTCTCATCCCAAAGTTCAGGTGAGGTAACTTTAATTTACCTTGGTGGTGCCTGCTACCCCCTGGTGACCTTACTCTGCATGAATGGGTTTGGAAAATGGTTGGATGGATGGTACCTACTCCATGGAACACTTTTTGAAGGACTCCATCAATCATGGCCGCCTTCTCACACACCTTTTCTCTATTACATTTTATATGTACTAGTCTTTAATTTCTTTCATAACTGACTCTTTTGTATCTGCCATATTAATGATGACCTTGATGGGTAGACTTCTAGTAGATTGAGTTCATTGTGTTTCAAATACTGACTTGATTCCAGGTCATTTACAGTCTGCATACATAGTTGCTATATTCCCCAGTGATTTATCTTACATTTAAATTGTCTTGTCAACGTACTTCATTATTAATTCACTTTGCCTTGTTATCCTGCACGGCACTCTATTGTATCCTTGTTGGCTTTCTGAGGAGTCTTTTGGATTCTGCTTTGCAATTCCTTCTGTATTTTCTCCGCAGTATCAGAATGTTGCTTGAACATAAAGGCCTAACAACTTTCAATGTTGCTCTCTTGTATTTATAATTAATGTTCCTTTGATGCACATGTAGAAATTTGACCTTGTTTGTCTTGAGCTGCATTTTTCATTTGATTGCCCAGTCTGGAGGATGGCATTATTTGAGCTATTTTACTAAATCCTTAGGATTTTCTGTCCGTTCAATTTTAATGTCATCTGCAAATTTAACATGTTTACAATTTCAGAGTGTATGTTATTAATATAAATTAGAAGATGGTAAACAGAACAATTTATGTATTGAGACCTCCACTAATGACCTCAACCTATGGATACATTTTACTTACTGCTGCAAGCTTTATCTCCGTCCTGTTAACCAATGTACGACAGACTGGCGTTATCCATTTTGTTATGGCTGGAACACAAGTCCTTGGCTTCTTGACTAGGTCTCTCTTTGGAATGCAGCCTCCTTACCTTATCTGACAAAATGATCAATCACAGGCCAAGTGACATGGCTGTTTGTCACACCATCTAAATATCAGCTAAATATTTGGCTCAAACAAACACATCACTCAGTAATTCACAACCTTAACGGACAACATTTTTCTCCAAAAAGGATGAGATTATGTATACCCAAGAAACCAATCGCAACATGTATGTTCCTTCCTTTAAAAAACCTTGAACATCCTATATCCAGGCTCACTCTATGAAGCTCACTGCACAGCCAGGCCGTAAATTCTGCTCATAAATGGGGCCCATAGCCTGGGTAAGGTCTGTAACAAAGGCGGGAATAATCCCTTTTACTCAGAAGGGCAACCAGTGCAGGACTGGAAGTGTGGAAGACTTGTCTGTATTGCAGTTGGACAAGGAAACCATGTGTGCAAACCTTTGCTAAGGAAAGCAAGTGCACAAGCAAGAATGAAATTGTATGTAAAAGCCAAGTATTTGTCTTGTTAATGACTGGAGGTGATTAATTACCATCTGCCCAGCAGGCACAACTTTGCTAGCAACCAAGAACATTGTATATAAAAACCTTGATTAGAAAACTGCAGCACAGCCCACAACCAGAAGGTTTGACCAAGGTGGGGAAGAAGATCTCCCGAATAAAGAAAGAAAAGTGTGCCAAAGATCCTTTCACATGTGCAGAGAAAAGCATCCAGGAAGGAACCAAGCATTGCCTCCACCAAACCATAAGTACACCTACTTTGAGTCTGTGAACTAGTAATTGTAACTTAATGATTAGAATAAAATCAGTCAATATATGATAGTATTGGTGTTACTGTAACTGAAAGGTAATAACCTCTGTGAAGGATACGTCTTTGGCTGTTTTCAGTTCCTTCCTAATTCCTTTAGGTAATTTCAGAGCAGCATTTCACACAGTGGATTAAGCCAATGCATACTAGCTGTAAGTAAATCAATGCCACCTTCACAGTGCAAACACTGGGACCTTTATAACTAGCTAAAAAACTTTTCAATTTTCACTGCATGAATTTAAAGATGAGAATTCTTAAGTTATGTACTTTTCTCTATATAATAGCAAAATATATCTCGTGGCTTAGATAAATAATTCATAAGTCACATGCTTTTTTCTAGAGGAGAGAAAAAGTTCAGCTAAGCTACTGTAATTGTATGTTTTATGTCGCTTGCTATTATCCTTCGTCTATATATTTCTATTTACATATATATCTGCCATACAATACCTGTCAAATAGTACAAAGCGTACACAACATTTGTTTCACCTTAATTGGGGCTCATCAGGTATGCACCTTTTCACCTTGAGGGGATTGAACCTTTGACACCAGTGCCCAAGACAAAGCCTCAGATGTTGTGCCATGTTGGCTGGCACACTTACTTCACAGGATGAAAATTGGAGTATTGCATCCATAGATCTGATCTCAATCTGATTATTTGGATGGTTACCTACCAGGTAACACTTGTGGTTGGTCGGCCAGTTGGCAAACATCCGCCATGTCCAACCAACCACAAGAGTTACCTGGTAGGTAACCATCCAAATTATCAGATTGTGATCAGACTTATGGACATACAGTATATATCTATGCATATACTCGCATATATCCATCTTCTATTATACTCATTTTGTAAATAAATTGTATCATTTGGTTTATTGCAGCAAGTGTGTTTGGGTTATTTGTTGAAATTAAGTCTATTGCTATGTTTGAACTACAGCAGACTTCAGATTTCTGCTGTCCTGGCTGGAAGGAGAAACAGAGATCTTTGTGTGGACAGAAGTTTAAATCCTCATAACTCCCTGTGACGGTGCGGGTGGACTCTACTCTACTGGTTGCCTCTGGGAGCCCTTTTGAGACCCAACATCATTGAGCCTGGCAAATGAGGACACAACACAAATCAAGGGGAGGGTGTAAAAGGTGCTCCAGTGATTTTATTTAAAACAAGTCAAAAGAAAGAGTGTTGAAAAAGTGCAGTGCCAAGTTCAAGTTGTGAATTTCCCCTTGGGATTAATAAAGTATCTATCTATCTATCTATCTATCTATCTATCTATCTATCTATCTATCTATCTATCTATCTATCTATCTATCTATCTATCTATCTATCTATCTAAATAATCCACAAAAACAAAGTGAAAGTGGACATTAAAATCCAAATAAATAATCCATTCAAACGAGTTTAAAAACATAGGCAGATGACTATCTTGAAATCAAATCCCCAGTGCGTCCCTATAATGCCGACGTCTCCTCTGCTCATCCCGTGTGGGCCTCGCAACAGAAGAATCACCCTTCCAATAGAAACAGCTGAACTTCCACAGGTCCAGGTCCTTGCCATTCCATGGCTACAACAAGGCACAGGACATCCACTCTGGAGCTAGGCTCAGGTTCTCTAAGGCCATGGTCCTCACTTTGGGGCACCCAGTCCGAGTCTCGTTGACCCCCGCTGCCTTCCTGGACTGAAATGGCGAGTCTCCCTTTTTAACACCATTTGTTTACATGCTGGGGAGTGGTTGCAGGTGTGATCGCCTGATTGCCAGCCTGGGCTGATAATGAGTCAATCAGACCACCTGCAAGTTCCAGCAAGACAATGCACAGCCTTTACACCAAACCAGAGATGAACCGCAGATCACTGACATCTGCTCCACTCCCCAGAGTGAGCATGTCCTTTATTTATCTATTTATTTATTCAAAAATAAGCCCCTGCTTCTTAAGCCATGGACCTGCTCTTCCACTTGTTGATGTTCACTCACTGCCTGGATCGTTTAAATCTCTTCTCCCAACCTGATCACTTCAGAGATCACTAGAACTTTCCGCTCTTTCTTTGTGGCTTTAGAACACATCTTCGTCATTATTTCCAAACTGAGTACAGCTCTACCTTGCTTCAGCTTCCCAACTACCTCCTGACATTTTGGTCAGCAACACAGGAGCGCCGCAGGGGACTGTACTTTCTCCGGTCCTGTTCAGCCTATATACATCAGACTTCCAATACAACTGGAGTCCTGCCACGTGCAAAAGTTCGCTGACGACACTGCTATTGTGGGCTGCGTCAGGAGTAGGAAGGGGGAGGAGTATAGGAAGCTAATCAAAGACTGTTAAATGGTGTGAGTTAAACCACTTACAGCTGAACACCAGCAAAACCAAGGAACTGGTGGTGGATTTTAGGAGGCCCAGGCCCCTCATGGACCCCATGATCATCAGAGGAGACTGTGTGCAGAGGGTACAGACCTATAAATACCTGGGAGTGCAGCTGGATGATAAATTGGACTGGACTGCCAATACTGATGCTCTGTGCAAGAAAGGTCTGAGCTGACTATACTTCCTTAGAAGGTTGGTGTCCTTCAACATCTGCAATACGATGCTGCAGATGTTCTACCAGACGATTGTGTTGAGTACCCTCTTCAGCACGGTGGTGTGCTGGGGAGGCAGCATAAAGAAGAAGGACGTCTCACGCCTGGACAAACTGGTGAGGAAGGCAGGCTCTATTGTAGGCACGGAGCTGGACAGTTTGATATCCGTTGCAGAGCGATGGGCACTGAGCAGGCTCCTGTCAATCATGGAGAACAGTGTCATCTCCAGACAGAGGAGCAGCTTCAGCGACAGACTGCTGTCACTGTCCTGCTCCACTGACAGACTGAGGAGATCGTTCCTCCCCCACACTATGAGACTCTTCAATTCCATCTGGGAAACATTAACGTTAACATTATTCAAAGTTATTATCTGTTTTTACCTGCATTTTTATTACTCTTTAATTTAATATTGTTTTTTGTATCAGTATGCTGCTGCTGGATTATGTGAATTTCCCATTGGGATTAATACAGTAATCTATCTATCTATCTATCTATCTATCTATCTATCTATCTATCTATCTATCTATCTATCTATCTATCTATCTATCTATCTATCTATCTATCTGATGTTTTATCTGACTGGTGGTCTGGCTTTCTACTTGCACCCTGTGTGCACAGATGGGTTGGTTGAGTCTTACAACTTGAACACAAGCCTTGCCTTCTTCTGCTGATATGCAGTATATTGAATATATTTGACATGTCCACATTTTCTTTTCCTTTTGTGTATAGCTAAATTGTGATGTGTTCCTTGTGCACTTTTGGATAGCAAAAGATTTAGTTTCTCTTGGATTTATTATTTAGTATTTCTTTTGACTTCATTTTCAGACTGCATTTTGGATTTTGTTTTCTGAGCTTCTCAGTTTTCGGTTGTGACCTTGGCCTGTTCTTTAATTATTTATTTGTTTCTCTATGCATACAGTACATACCAGTTCCTTTGTCTCCTGTTTTGCCCTCATGACTAGCTGTTCTTTTGGAGAATTCAGTGATGGGCAAGAGGGCATGAGTAAGTAGCAAGAAGTTTGTGGGTGGATTTGGCATGATGATGTTGACAACTGCTGACTGAGGAGCCACAGTCAGAATGGAGTACTGGAAGTTAGAAGCTCTTTACATGCCTCCTTACATCTTGTGCGACAGCTAGAATTTCACTTGGTAGGTTACTGAGGGTGGGTGGTTTGGCCAAATACATTCATCATGTAAGATCCAGCACCACATGTGTGTACTTGTGTTTGTGGCATGATGATGTTGAAAGCATTTTTTTCAGGATGATGTCCTATGAGTTGATATAAAGGATATCAAAAATGAGAAAAACGGAAGAAAGAGTGCAAGAAACTGTGGCTTTATACAGAAGAAGCTTGATAAACTTAGAATTTAAACCCCAGTATGATACTAGATTAATTATTAATAGATAGCAATAATAAAAATCCTAGGGTACTTTTTAGAGCAGTGGCTAAATTAACAAATGGGAATTCAGATCAACAGTGCAAAATACCAACAGATATTAGCAGTACAGACTTTATGAACTTCTTCAATGAGAAAATTAAAAATATAAGATCCCAGATCTCAGCATCACAGTACAAACCAAATACTAGCTTAGCAGACCCTGTCTCACATTGCATTCAGCACTTTAATAATTTTAATCCTGTAACTGAGCAGGAAGTCGTAACTTTAATTTCGAAAATGAAGCCCACTACTTGTTCCCTAGATCCAGTGCCAACAAAACTAGTAAAAAGTGCAATGGATGTTCTTGTAGCACCAATTCTAAACATTATCAATAATTCATTATTGCATGGCACAGTACCTGATGCACTAAAAGTGTCAGTCATTAAACCATTACTTAAAAAGTCAGACCTAGACCCACACATACTAAATAACTATAGGCCTATTTCAAATTTACCATTTCTCTCTAAAATACTAGAGAAAGTAGTCGCCAGTCAGCTTCAGTCACACCTTACGCATTACAATTTATTTGAGAAATTCCAGTCTGGCTTTCGCACTGGTCATAGTACAGAAACGGCACTAACACGGGTTGTAAATGACATTCTGATATCCTCTGATGAAGGAAATTCCACTGTAATTATGTTGTTGGACTTAAGTGCAGCGTTTGACACCATTGACCATTCTATTTTACTGCACAGGCTAGAAAACGATGTTGGACTTACAGGCCCTGTGCTCGCTTGGTTCAGTTCTTATTTATCAAATCGATTCCAGTATGTACAGAAATGTGCTGACAGTACTCCATCATTATACACAGAAGTTGAATATGGTGTCCGCAGGGCTCAGTACTGGGACCTTTACTGTTTTCACTTTACATGCTTCCACTGGGATCTCTCATTAGGAAACATAATGTTAATTTTCACTCGTATGCAGATGACACCCAGTTATACCTTTCATTTAAATCAAATGAAGTTTCTCCGATGTTGTCTTTAATTAGTTGTGTTAGTGAATTAAAGGAATGGATGAATGAGAACTACTTGTCTTTAAATACAGATAAAACAGAGATGTTAATTGTTGGAGGGAATGACGCTGATCACAGCAATATTTTGTCATCATTTAACTCAGTTGGAATCCCAATTAATTTTACTGAATCAGCCCGCAATCTAGGAGTTATCTTTGACTCTAGCATGTCATTTAAAGCGCATATTACAAAGTCGTCCAAAACCTGTTTTTTCCATCTTAAAAATATTAGGAAATTAAGGCGCTTTCTAAATAAACAGGATTGTGAGAAATTAATTCATGCATTTATCTCTAGTAGGATTGACTACTGCAATGCGGTGTTCACTGGCTGTTCAAACTGTTCTCTATACAGCCTCCAGTTAATCCAAAATGCGCTGCAAAATTATTACAAGAACAAGAAAATATGAACACATAACCCCAGTTCTTAAATCTTTACACTGGCTCCCAGTTAAATTTAGGGCAGATTTCAAAATCCTCCTTTTAACATATAAAGCATTAAATGGCCAAGGTCCGCTTACTTGTCTGAACTTATCATGACTTACAAACCTGAGCGCACATTAAGATCTCAAGATGCCGGTCTGCTTAGGATTCCAAGGATTAATAAAATAACAGTGGGAGGTCGAGCTTTTAGTTACAGGGCCCCTAAACTGTGGAATGGTCTTCCTGCTTCCATAAGAGTTGCCCCTCGGTCTCAGCCTTTAAATCCCGGCTGAAGACTCACTACTTCAGTTTAGCATATCCTGACTAGAGCTGCTGATTAACTGTACATACTGCATCTCTGTTGTTAGTCATTAGCACTATAACATAAGTAACATGATAATTATATTTGAATACTAACCCTCACCTATTCTGTTTCTTTTCTCGGTACCCAAATGTGGCCATTGGTGCCACGCCCACCTGCCAAGTTGTTTGCCTGCCTATGGTAAAGTCATCCCTGATGGAGGATCACAGGAATCATGGGAAAGAGGGGTCCTTTCATCGGAGCAATGTTTCAGCCGTGGCATGGCCAAATGGAGATGCAGCTAGATGGATGAGGTCTCCAGGACTCTAAAAATATCCAAACCTAATTATGTCATATCATCTACTGTTAAACCGTAATTCTAAAATTTTTATTATGCTGTCTTAAGGAATTGTTCTGTTGTTTATATTGTATTGTATTGACCCCCTACTTTTGACACCTACTGCACGCCCAACCTACCTGGAAAGGGGTCTCTCTTTGAACTGCCTTTCCGAGGTTTCTTCCATTTTCCTACAAGGTTTTATTGGGAGTTTTTCCTTGTCTTCTCAGAGAGTCAAGGCTGGGGGGCTGTCAAAAGGCAGGGCCTGTTAAAGCCCATTGCGGCACTTCCTGTGTGATTTTGGGCTATACAAAAATAAACTGTATTGTATTGTATTGTATACATTTTTCAAAGTATCCCAGGGTGCAGGTGGGTGTGGCAATGCGCTGTATCAGAGCGTGCTCCTAACCTCTCTCTCTCTAGGGTGCAAACAAAACAAAAAAAACACCCTTAAGCCAGAAAGTGATGTAAGGATTCTAAAGGGAATGTGCATATGAAAACCCCTGAAGGGGCAGGAAACTGAAACAACACTGTTGGCTTGCTGTTAACAGAACACGACAGACCGACAGAAAGAAAGAGCAAACATACTCTTGATTCTCTAAATGAGTTTACTGTTGTGTCAGAATAAGAAAGACTGGTGCCAACTTGAATCCACGTTGTATGGTGACATAAAGATGTACAGAATGACATGCAGTGTGCCTAACTAGTAACAGGCCATGATATTGACAATAAGTATTCACTCAGTGAGGTTGGCCAATGTCTCTTAACATTGTAACAAAGACAAAAGTGACAAAAAAAAGGTCTGGGGTTGCACCCTGTATGTTAAAATCTTGAGCAAAAAAAAAGTCAAGTAAATTAGCACACTGATGAAGCAGTGTAGTCACTGACTGTGTCTAAAATGGGACTGACTGACAAAGCTGAGGTGGCAGGGTCTTATGGTCGGTGAACAGGAAGGGGTGTGTCCACAGGGTCGGAGCCGGAAGTGAAGTCAGGAGTAGGGTGGGGTTTGGAACTGGAAGTAGAGGCAGAATTTCGAGAGGCTTCTGTTCGGATGTCAGAGCATCCAGTCAACCCCTAGTCCAGCGTATCACGTCTAGCCAAGCCCATAGACTGCCTCCCATGCCCTTGTGTGTGACAACAACTCCTAGGACATTTTTCTTTTGCTAAGGCTGTGCCAAATTTTATATGGATCTTAGGAATTTAACTTCAAAGTATGTGATAGTTCAGCTTAAATTTGACAATGAATGCTCCTGTTCACAAAAGAAATACATAATTTGAATAAATTCTAATACCTATTTTAGATTTTTGATTATACATTAATGTTATCTAGGAAAATATTTTGAATTGCTCGTCTTTTGACCTATTTTCAAATGTAGATGAACTCTCACACAGTAGCACTGAATTATTTAAAAACAGGCAGTTGCTCAATATAAAACATGTACCGTTTTATGACTTATTTATGGTTCTCTCTGCCATCGCACATTACTTACAGTAAGTGTCACAATTCAGCATGTTGCAGGCATTTTCTAATACTATGGTATTTGTACAAATCTGTATTGATGTTTGCTTTGAATGTTCATTTATTTTAAAAATGTGCTTTAGTGCTTATCTTATTATAAATAAACAAATGGTTACAAGGCCTTTGGAGACTTGATGGTCTCAAGGGGTCCTAATTCTGATGGCATATTGAAGGGCTTCTTCTTTCTGGGTCCTAAAGTCAGTGAAAACAACTTTTCTTACTGTCAAAAAACACAATCTGTGTATTTGAATCTGTTGAAATATTATACTGTAAATAAATGATAAAAAGAAGCAAATGTCCAGAGTTTCAGACAATGTAGTTAAGAGACACTGATATGCACACTAGATCAGGACTTTGACAGCAGCATTTTGTACAATCTGTATATTATAAAAAAGGATTTACATCTGGTAAGGATCACTTCTGTGTGCAGTCAACTTTTTCAATGGTGCACTAATGGGCTTCCTTCAACAAAAGCAAGCCATTCTGTCATGTCGTAAGACAACAGCATAAGAACCTAAGATGTTAGATAAATGGTCAACCTCTACCATTGAGTCCATCAAGCTTGTTTTGTTAGCTAAAAGAGATGTTTTAATATTTCATCCAGAAACTAAAAAGTTATCAGGTTTCCGTTTCAGCTACATCATATCATTAGTTTGTTCCAGATTTACATAATTTTTGTATTTCTGGCTGTTGGCTTAAGTGCACATCTGCTTAATTAATGCCTTGATCTTATAATGTTCACTACTGAAATAAATCTACTGAAACAACTTTATCTCTGCCTTTCAGAATTTTGAAATCCTGGATTACGAGCCCACACAGCCTTCTCTGCATGAGACTATGGAGGTTTTATTTCCTTATCCTGTCAGAGTAGGGCATTCCCTTTAATGGGATGCACTCGATGGCTCACCTCTTTGTAGCTTCTAGTGCTACTTGAACTTCATACGATACTTCTGAGGAGGTCCCAATAGTGCTACTACTGGGCATAATGTCACTTAATTAATATTCAACATTTTTTACAATCTAATTTTATATTTTGTTTGCTGTTTTGGTTGTTTCTGCACAATCCCTTAGCAATGAGAATATTCCATCATTTTAAACCCCAAAATCCTTTTCGGAAGCTGCTTCCTTGGTAGGTTATTGCTGCCCATCTTGTCTTTATAATATTCATTTTCTCTATGTGTAGCAGCTCTAAATATAGTCGTGTGTTTGTGTACCCTGTGTGTCTATTCAGATGGGTTACTGTTTTTTAATTTGAGTAAATTTGGGTGGCGTAAGTTACTTAAGGCCATGTCACATTAGACAACCTTTCAGTCGTAGCCTATATTTACATAATCTATACTTTCTTAGAAGGCTGGCGTCCTTCAACATCTGCAATACGATGCTACAGATGTTCTATCAGGCGGTTGTGGCGAGTGGCCTCTTCTACGCGGTGGTGTGCATAAAGAAGAGGGACACCTCACGCCTGGACAAACTGGTGAGGAAGGCAGGCTCTATTGTAGGCATGGAGGTGGACAGTTTGACATCCGTGGCAGAGTGACGGGTGCTGAGCAAGCTCCTGTCAATCATGGAGAATCTACTGCATCCACTGAACAGGATCATCTCCAGACAGAGGAGCAGCTTCAGCAACAGACTTTTGTCACCGTCCTGCTCCACTGACAGACTGAGGAGATCGTTCTTCCCCCACACTATGCGACTCTTCAATTCCACCCGGGAGAGTAAACGTTAACACTACACAAGATTATAGACTGTTATACCTACCTCACACTCTCCACCTTGCATTTTTTATCTATCTATCTATCTATCTATCTATCTATCTATCTATCTATCTATCTATCTATCTATCTATCTATCTATCTATCTATCTATCTATCTATCTATCTATCCTTAGTGAGTCAGAGGCAGTCACAGCACTCTCCTGTGATGCCTAGTTGTGTAGACTCACATGCCCAGCAACTCACTCCAACTAGTCTGCAACTCATTTGATTTTTGTCTTTAGACAGGAGCTGTGTGCATGACTACTGTCAACTAGTACAGTAAATGCTTATCCAGAAGTAAAATACATAAAATTCAGCAACAAGGATTAAGGACCTCACAAACAGAAGAGAAGCTTGTCTTTCGGTGTCTTGAGCTTTACCTACCATATCAGAATAGAAAAAAGAAAAAAAGGGGCAAGACTGGGGCTGAACTCGTACAACACCAGCTCTGTCAGGTAGGACTACAGTACGCTGGAAAGATGGCAAGAAGTCATGGAATTCGACAGACCTAGCGATTTTCAGTTATGTTTGTGGACTTGGTCTGACGATGAGAACAGATGGCGAGTCTGACCCTGTGAGTAAACTTTGTGTAATGTCATATCAGAGACACACAAATGGTACGTGACAGTTGTGGTGTTAGTGATGGGTTTTAAAATTTAAATTGCAATATCTTGCCCTCTAGGCCACACTGCCTGTGTTTTTCAGATTTTACCAAAATCTTTAATGCTTCAGAGGTAAAAAGTTTGAAGGATAAAATTTACTAACTTATTATTACATTCGGGGCTATAAAAACAAAAAAATGCCTAATATTATGAGTAAGAATTTCTTGATTAATTACCCAGCTATAAGCAGAAATCAAAAGAAATTAATTTATAACTAAGAAAAAGGAAAAGCAAGTCAAGGACATAGCATTTATATTGTGTGCATACTGTAATAATAAAGTATGATCAGGTAGGCTTGGCAACAGATACACAGTTAATACATCTACATTTATTTATTTGACTAACACCTTTATCCAAGGTGACTTACATCATTTATGATAACAATTTGTTGCATTTCTTTTGGTTTTCCAATTGGAGAATAGACAGGTCAAGTGACTTGCTCACAGTGCCAGTAGCGGGATTTGAAACCACAACCTAAGGGTTTGAAGTCCAAAAGACTACCTCTTCTTCATGACATTACAAAAGCAATGCAAAATAAAAATAATTACTAGAGCTGCGCTTATATGCAAGAATATGTCAAAGAAATAATAATAGTAATTATAGGCTACATGGTGGCCCAGTGTTTAGTGCTACTTCTTAACAGATCTAGCAGCCTGGGATCTCCCTGTTTGTGTGTGTAGGCTTTTCTTTACATTTAGCTTTGACTTTTTCTTTAATGTTTGGCATAATTGATTACTTTAAAATAGCCTTGTACTGGTACAACTGAATATTTGTACAGCTGTGTCTTTCAGTGGACTGGTGCTCCATCCTGGGTTATTTCTGCCTTATTCCAGATATTATCAGGGCAAATTTCTGCTGTTCAAAATTTGGAATGAATGGGGCTAAAAAATATTGGATAGAGCTGAATTACAGCCTGATGTCTTCTATTGTCATTTAATTTTTCTTGCTCTAATCCAGCTATAAGTGCAAAGTAATTCCTTGTATCACACTGCCTTTCTTTAACATTATGGCAGAGAGTTTAGTGCTGCTGCCTCCATCTTCCTGCTACCAGACCAGTTTGAATGGAGTCTGGATATTTCTGTCATGTAAATTCAGGTTTTCTGCAGTGAACTGAGTTCTTGCTCACATCCCAAAGACATGATTAATTGGCTCCTTGTAGGTAAGTTTTTGTGTGTGAGTAAGTGGGCCTTCTGATGGACTGGTGCTGTCATGTATCTACTGTAAATCTTTGAGCACTAAATAGATATATTTTCCTAATTTTAATTGCAGTAAACAATATATAATCTGAACAAGAATTAGGTAGTCAATTCAGACATCACATTTTTCAGTTACACTTTTGCCTTCCTTTAATGCAATTTAAATTAACAACATGAATGCATTTTATTGTGTTAAAGGAGAACAAACACAAGAGTGAGGAGTACACTAGGTAAGCTGATTTGTGTTTTCAAATAAAATAGAATTATGTACTTGAGTATTTATTTTAATGATAACAAAGTCAGGTAATAACCTACATAAAATATTCTGTGTTCACTCATTCCTCTCCTTTTTTGATGCTGAGAAACTTGTCTCTAATAAAAGCATTTCACCCTGCATTGACTAATGTATCTCCCTACTAGTTTCTCGCTGCAAAGAGAATTTTCTGCATCTTAAAGACAACAAAACCAAGAAACTGGTTATGGGCTTAAGCCACACCACAGAGCCACCAAGTCCAGTCACTATTTATGGAGAGGATGTTGAGGTGGTGAAATCCTGTAAGTACTGTACATACTTATCAATGACAGGTTTGACTGGTGTCTAAATTGTCACTGGTGTCACCACCGGTTTGCTGCCCATAATGGACTCAACTGTCGCTCATGTGCAGTTAAGTAGTTCCCCAGCTCCATTTTTCCTCCTGCGTAGCCCCGCCAGCTGCTCACTCTTACACCCTTAACTGCAAGCTGTTTCTCTGTTAGACAGTAAACCTATGGCACAGAAACAAAGTTGCACATTAGAAACTCCCTCTTAAACAGTATTTCAATGAGAAACAAGAACAAACTTACCCGTCCCCTTTGCGGGATCAGCTACAGGCTTACCATGTAACACGCTTCTTGAACAAGGTTTAGAGCATTTAAATGACCTAGCCCAGGCCAACCAAACGGGTCACTCTCCTGTCCTCTTCCCCTCAGACTGCATCTGCTCCAGGCGCTGCTTCCGAGGAGGAGGACTTTGTGTTCTTTTGACCTGGAGAGGGTAGCTGAACCATCACGTTTGACAGTTGCAACCTGTGTGCTTACCTGTTGAAGATAATCCCCTTTTGAATAAAGTCTTCCACCTGTACCTGCCAGTTCAGCAATAAAGATTTTGTACCTTGGAAATCTGATTACCAGTATTGTGTGCACTCCGTGACCCAAGCTTGACAATATATAAGAAAGGGCAGAGGAGGCTCCTCTTTCTTAGGGGACTGCATTCTTTTAGTGTGAGTAGTGACATTGGTCACATCTTCTAAATCTCGGTGCTGGCCAGTGCAATTTGTTTGTTGTTCCCTCTTATGTCTATTATGTAGGGCCGAGGTAATGAGATCAGATAATCATCTCCATAACTCATTACATTGTAAACATGTTCAAATTAACTGTTCTAAAAATAAGAAAAAAAGTCAAGACCAGGTTTTGTTTTTTTTAAACAGATTGTATTTGAAATTTCTGTGATAAATATGGATGACCTCACATAAGGGTTGTAAACGTAGATGTAGCAGCAGCATATGAAGCCATTCCAAGTTTTGTTTCACATGAATTTACCAAGGCCCTGCAGCTCGTTAGATAGTCACCTTGATATTGAGCTCAATATGAAAAAATCATCCTGAACACCCAAACTCCCTGAGTTGTCCAAGTCCAGGCCTGTCAGTTTGGTAAATCAATTTTAGTCTGCCCATCATGCTGGTCAGGGTAGTGTTTGTGAAGGCTGTCATCTTTCATAGTCAACTAAAAAAGTAGTGAAAAGTAATTTTGAAAACTTCTTAAGCAAATACTAATACTGACATACAAATACAGTAATCCCTCCTCGATCGCGTTAGATGAAAATCCGCTAAGTAGAAACCATATGTTTGTATGGTTATTTGTATATATTTTAAGCCCTTATAAACTCTCCCACACTGTTAACATTATTAGAGCCCTCTACACATGAAATAACACTCTTTAGTCAAAAGTTTAAACTGTGCTCCATGACAAGACAGAGATGACAGTTCTTTCTCACAATTAAAAGAATGCAAACATATCTTCCTCTTCAAAGAATACGTTCAGGAGCAGAGAATGTCAGAGAGAGAGAGAGAGAGAGCGAGAGAAAAGCAAACAATCAAAAAATCAATACGTGCTTTGGGGCTTTTAAGTATGCCGAAGCATCGCGATAAAGCGGCATTTTTAGAGGAGTGTCCGTATCTTCTAAGCAAACAGCCCCTCTGCTCACACCCCCTCCGTCAGGCACAGAGAATGTCAGAGAGAGAGAGAGAGAACGAGAAAAGCAAACAATCAAGCACCGCGCGTGAAGCATATCGTATATCATTGAGGAGTTTTAGTTAATACGTAATACATGCTCTGATTGGGTAGCTTCTAAGCCATCCGCCAATAGCGTCCCTTGTATGAAATCAACAGGGCAAACAAACTGAGGAAGCATGTACCATAAATTAAAAGACCCATTGTCTGCAGAAATCCGCGAACCAGGGAAAAATCCGTGATATATATTTAGATGTGCTTACATTTAAAATCCGCGATAAAGTGAAGCCACGAAAGTCGAAGCGCGATGTAGCGAGGGATTACTGTACATGGTTTTATGCATTAAATGTAACCTATTGGGATTTTCAAAGAGTGTTTTGCATGAGATGCATCTAAGTAAACTAGAATGCAGGCATATTTCTACACAGCTATTATTGGGCCATCAGCTACCTGGCAGGCAGACACTCAGTAATCAAATAATTGGCCTTTCCCTAAGGCCATGTCTGTATTTCAATTGTGCATGATAAGCTCTTTGTTGCACTGCATGCACAATATTCAGCAGAGAAAACAGATTCTATTTTGAAAATAGTTTAAGGATGAGACAATACAGCAAAAATACAATAAAGAAATAAAATAATAATAATTGTTAGCCCTGCAGTGGGCTGCCGCCCTGCCCGGGGTTTGTTCCTGTCTTGCGCCCTGTGTTGGCTGGGATTGGCTCCAGCAGACCCCTGTGACCCTGTGTTAGGATATAGCGGGTTGGATAATGGCTGACTGACTGACTAATTATTAGCCTCAAACAATTCATAAAATTGAAAGAAAACTTTCTCTGTGTATAGTGGCTTATAAGAAGCGCTCTTTCTAGACGTGTGACATCAAACACAATTCACTGGGTAATATTGAAACTATGTATACAGACAGTTAATGACCTGGAATCCAATCAATTTTTAAAGCACAATGAACTCCATCCACTTAGAGTCTACTGACTGCACATCAAGGTCATCATTAACACAACATGTTTAAAGAAATCAGTTACAAAAGGAATTAAAGACTAGCAGATTTAAAATGTAGGTTGTGGTTGAAAGGCTGTGATTGATGGAGTCCTTCAAGTGCTTCCCAATCGCAGACTAATGCTAGTGAGGCCACAAGCGTCTGTGTGTGTGTGTGGGTGTGTGTGTATGTGTGTGTGTGGTCCCTTCCAGTTCTTCTGATATAATTTGCCTCCTTGTTGACCCCATGATAGGAAAAGTGGCCTCAAAAAATATTTACTAATACTAACAGTAATTACATGGGTTTTATTTTTCACAGTTTACAGTAACACTGCATATTGATCCTATACAGCAGAAAAAATTATACAAGCTTGTAATAAACCTCACTTCAGATTTGAAAGGAAGATTTAGAATACGTTTTCTTTGTTTTGTTTTTTTTTATTTAATTAGTTAAAGACCAAGAGTGTCACAGACTGGCTCTCCTCCAGAGATTCAATTGTAAATATATTTGGTAAGCTAACCGTTGAGGCTATTATTATTTGATGGAGAAGACATTGTAATTGGAGGCTGAAAGGACTTCAGGACATTCACCCAAACAACTGATGAAAATGTAAGAAAAGGCAGATGACAAAGTTCAGTTGTATAGCAATAAATAGAGTCTAATTACAAATTTTATTTTTTATTAATAAATAACAAAACGATTGGATACAGTGCATCCAAAATGATGGCTGGCAATGTTTTCTGAGTGCTGCAATAGATTGGGTGATGCAGGAATGTTAATTTTTGTTATGTGCTATGCTTGCTAAACAAGGGAAACAGCACTTGAAATTACCTGCTCAATCCCCTTGATGTCGAGATCATTAACTGCATCTGATTTGTCGCATTGGTAACAGTTTCTCATATCTTATTCACTAATAACACAACAGTTCTTCTTTTTGCACATATGTCTTTATTTATGAATGCTAAGCATTTAATTGATTAAGCAGTTAAGGGATTAGCTTTCATCTTCTGGTTCTTTATTTGGAGCTCTGAAGAGGATTGAAAGCTATTGATGCCTGAGCTCATCCACTTCTAACCCTGTGTGAATACAGCAAGAGTTCATTGGTATAGCTACTGCTCTGTTCTTTACCATTCCTCCAGGAATTTCCTGTACTCTCAAAGTCTAGACTCAGTAGGGCAAGGAAGTGGAGCCAATTCCAGGAGCATTGGGTACAACATGGCAATCAAACGTGGATAAGTCACTACCTAACCTCTTGCTAACCTCATGCACACACCGATGTCTACTCCTTCTTGTTCTTCTTTCGGCTGCTCCCATTAGGGGTTGCCACAGCAGATCATCTTTTTCCATATCTTCCTGTCCTCTGCATCTTGCTCTGTCACAACCATCACCTGCATGTCCTCTCTCACCACATCCATAAACTTTCTCTCAGGCCTTACTCGTTTCCTTTTGCCTGGCAGCTCTATCCTTAGCATCCTTCTCCTATTATACCCAGCATCTCTCCTCTGCACATGTCCAAACCAACGCAATATCGCCTCTCTGACTATGTCTCCCAACCGTCCAACTTAAGCTGACCCTCTAATGTACTCATTTCTAATCCTGTCCATCCTCGTCACACCCAATGCAAATCTTAGCATCTTTAACTCTGCCACCTCCAGCTCTGTCTCCTGCTTTCTGGTCAGTGCCACCGTCTCCAACCCATATAATATAGCTGGTCTCACTACCGTCCTGTAGACCTTGCCTTTCACTCTTGCTGATATCTGTCTGTCACAAATCACTCCTGACACTCTTCTCCACCCATTCCACCCTTCCAGCACTCTCTTTTTCGCCTCTCTTCCTCAAGCCCCATTACTCTGTACTGTTGATCCCAAGTCTGCTCCTAACTGACCAATTTAGAGTTAGCAACTGACCAGACACCCAGGGCTTTGGTTTATAGGTGGAAAAGTTAAAAACACAAAGAAAAAGAAAATGCAGATATGGACAGATTGTCAATAAGTAGGCCAGACCCAGTGTTCTGGAGATATGTGTGGACTATGGCTGGCCATTCATCCCGGCCAATACCCCCAGGCCGCCGGTGGAGCCCTCCCTGCAGAATGGAGGTGCCCCGAATGCCAGCAGGGAATTATGGACAATGGAGTTTTTATCCGCAGCCCTGCTGGATACCACGGGGGCCGCTAGAAGGCGCTGCAGGGAGGAACAACAATTGTTTTCCATATAACCCGGAAGTGCGTCCTAGTCACATGGACAGAAGAAATGACGTGCTTCCAGGTTGAAGAAGAGGAGTTTTTATCTGACCCGAAAGTGTTACCAGTCACATGGACAGAGAGAGAAAACACTTCCGGGTCACGGACTATATAAAGGACTCTGGGAGATCCCGGGGTTGAGCCGAGTTGTGATTGAGCTGCTGGGTGGATTGGAGGATTGTTTATTATTGTATTGAGAATTGTATTATTGATTTATTGAAGTATAGCGGAGGTGGAGGTGCTTTGTGCAAATTATTATAATAATAAATTCAATATCTGGACTTTTATCTGGTATCTGGCATCTGATCTGAGGGTTCAAGGGGACGACAGCGCCCCCTATCTGTCACACATGACATTACTAGCAATGGCATGACTGTGCTGCTGAACCTTACTGGGAGACGGTGATCTTTAAAAATGTGATGATGAATTACTTTCTGTATACCATTTTTTTTGTTTGATAGTATTTCTTTAATATTTCTCAAAAAAGTGTTGCCAAGAAGAAATTCACAATGTAAAGGTCTTTGGGTTTTTGCTGACATTGGTTACTCTGTACTGATGAATGGGCTAAAGGGACTTCTGGAAAATATTACAATACACCACCTTTCTGAAAAGTATTAAATCTGAAAATGATAAAGCTTCTGATGTAATGAGCCAATCTTTCTCTGCCTTTTTCCTGGCAGAGCCCAAAAATTTTTTTCCTCATAAAGCACAAGGATGAAAACAAAGTTTCACAATACCTAACAAAAAGGAAAAGTGAGCACTGTCACATGGTGATAATAATCATAATTACAAATAAAAATGTATATGGGGTTATTAAATACAGAGACCACATTAATCTTCACTGCTGCACACATCACTAAACTGAATAGTTGAGCCTGCATGTGCACAGACACACACACACACACCTAAGGATACAGAGGACACTGCAGGGCCAATTGGTCCATCCCAATGGTCAGGCTTGAAGCACCCAGCATAAAGACAATTTTATATACTACAAGAAGTAATATTCTCTAGATAAGTAAGCATATGATAGAAAATTGGGACAACTGCTTAAGAACGCAAACCTGAAAGTTGTTGAAAACATTATAATAATAAATTAAATTACTGAAGGAATCTTATTACTTATTTTTGACCACATCTGGTAGGGGCTTGTGCCTCAGCACTTCTTAATGCAGAAACACCACTGAACAGTTGACATGCCTGCCATATTTAAAAAACAAATTGAACAGAACCTCTAAGTGACAATTAGATTTTTTTCCAATTTCAAATAGTATAGAACCTCAGTTACCCACTGATTTGAAAGTGGTGGGATGGGTTTCTTCCAGTTGAGCAAGATAAATCTATGTGCTAGTAGTGAGGTAAGGGCAATTACATTTTCTTTCTCCTTCTCCACTTTAAGGCTGTCTGGGAATCCACCAAATACAGCGGTTAATGGGTTAGGAGGGATTGTGACACCAAGGCTGTCTGATAGGCAACCAAAGATTCTCGTCCAAAATGTTAATAATTTGGTGCATGCCCAGAGCATGTGGCCAAGTAACACCGGTGCTTGATTACAACATTCACAGATTGAATCTTGTCCGGTGAAACACTTTGGACAATTTTAAACAAGATAAATGTGCTCAATAAAAGATTTTAAAATGAACAACTGAATGCTTTGCACATATGGAGCTAGAGTGATTTTGTGTATGACTGCCTTCCACTAATTTTCAGAAATATTAAGTAACAGATCCTTTCCCCAAGGTACTCTGGGGTCTTTGAAAGGAAGGGACTTCAAAATCTATTTCTAAATTGTAGAGATGCCATCCGAGTCTGATCAATATTTCTTGTGGAATAGAACAAGGTGGGAGGTGAGAAAAATCAGGCAGGTTCTGTTTAGCAAAGTTTCTAGCTTGAAAGTAATGGAAAAAAAAATTGTGTTGATGAGAACTTAACTTTGAAGTGTAGTTGTTTGTAGGATGCAAAGACATTACCTATGTACAAATCTCTAAGAATGTAGTTCTGGACATTTTCCAGACATTGAATAGTGTAATTTTTGAGCGGGTGTAAAAAGGTGGTTGTCTTGAAGAGGTGCAACAGCTAAAAGTTTATCTGTCTTTAAGTGCTTCCTACATTGGTTCCATATTCTGAGTGAATGAGGGGCAATTGGATTATTAGTGCATTGATAGTAATTTGTATTTACTGGGGCACAGAGCAAGAAGTACTACAAGATTCTTAATTCTATTGCAGACCAGGCTTGT
This sequence comes from Polypterus senegalus, assembly GCF_016835505.1. Taxonomy (NCBI): domain Eukaryota; kingdom Metazoa; phylum Chordata; class Cladistia; order Polypteriformes; family Polypteridae; genus Polypterus; species Polypterus senegalus. Next base: position 45,682,727 of record NC_053158.1, read on the forward strand.
GTATATTTATCCTGGTCTGTATGGCCTGTATATTTGCCACCCAGTAATAAAACTGAAAGTTAAGTAGTGCCATGCCTCCTTCTGCTTTAAGTAATTGTAGAGTCACCCTTTGGATATGTGGAAGTTTCAAATTCCCAATAAATGAAGTTATTATTTGTGGAAGCCGGCCCGGACACAGACAAGCAAACACATTAATGTCACCCAACACACGTTTATTTGCCATTATCTATTATGTGCAAGTGCTCACAACAACCCCCAAAGTCCCCAAAAGTCCTGGCCACAACAATGCCTCTTTCCTTCTTTAGGCCACCTCCACTCCTCTCCTCCAAAACCTTGTCTTTCTCCTCCTGACTCCAGACCTGAATGAAGGGAGGCGGCCCCTTTTAGTGTCCCCCGGATGTGCTCCAGGTGTGTTCCGGCAATCTTCCACCGACACGCCCCAGTGTGGCTGAAGTGCCGGCTGCATACCTGGAAGCACTCCGGGTGTTCCTGCTTGTCTTCCCCCAAGCAATTCCGGGTGTGGCGGAAGTGCCGAGGTCCAGGGCTCCCAAGGCACAGGGGCGCCCCCTGGTGGTGACCACGGGCCCCCATAGGGTAGAGTTTCAAAGCTCTGTACCCGTGGCCCCCAAAGGAACCAGGGTGGTCGCCCCCACGTGGTCTGAGGTGGATGTAAGCCCTCTTCCGGTCTTCCTGGGCGTCCCAGCCGGGTCGCCACCCCAGCCATCTCCGACAGATTGAAGCTACTTTATTAAAAAAGGATTTGTTAATGTATATGGGGATGTTTTGAAAGAGGAAGAGAAGCTTGGGAAGGATGGTCATCTTAACAGTGCTGATTCTTCATGCTAATCAACAATCTTATCAATAACATTTTAGAATAAACTTCCATTTCGGGGGAAAGAATACTCTTCCTTTCCTGTTGCTATTATAGAGTAGCTTTGCTTGTTGGCTTGGCTCTCTTTACTTTGGGTGGATTTTGAATTTTGGCTTTTCTTTGTTCAGTTTGACTCGATTGTATGGAATGTGATCTGCTTCTAATTAAAATCAATAAAAAAAGTAGACATGCAAAAAAGTTCATATTAGAAGCACCAGAGAAATGGCATCCCAAAATTAAGAAAAAAATGTCTTCCTCTTATAATAAGCGTATAAAAAAGTCCATACAAAAATAAAAACAAAGAGATAAGAATTCTTATTTATACATTTAAGAAAGTAAAGAGAAACCTGTAGGCAATGGTCACAAATAATTTTAAATAACGTTATAACCTTATTTTTCCCCCAGGATTCTGTTCTCCTGTCATCTACAACAGATGCTAACAGTAAACGGATTTAACTTGTGGGCTATTTACATCGATCACAAATCCATTGTGTTGATATGACATTACAGATGCTACTTCTGTTGTGCCTGCTCATTTTATGAACTGATCGAACACAATACAAAGAACCGCTACATTTGTTTTTGTGCTTAGGCTTTCATAGAAATTGTAAAGCTCTCTTGTATTTCTCCATTGTGCTCATTCTGTACACGTGTTCATATGTTTGCAGTGTTGGCATATTAATCAATATTAATTACTTCTTGCACCCTCACTATTAGCTGATTATACCCATTTTTAGTAATCAATGTGATTCTGTGATGGACTCTAATCATTTAATTATCAAGTTTGTTAGCATCTATATTTCCTCAGATAGCATAATAGTCACTGTCTCCCTGGCTGCTCTCTAAGCCAACTCTTCCCTAATTGTTGCAGCTTTTGCTCAATGAGCCTCATCACTTGATATTAGCCTTTTATTGCTTTACTGTTATCACTGCTTATTTTAAAATAAATTAGCTGGCATCGAAGAGAGATTTTAATGTTTCCTATCAACGCAGTAATAGTATTTAGAAGCCTTTAGCATTTAAATCAGTAAGACTTTGTACCACTTGACATACAATGGTGATGGCTTATTTTGAGAGCCTGAGTAATTATAACCATATCTAAACTCTCTTTTCTATATTAGTTAAACAATATTGTATACTTCTTCTGTAATTTTCTGTCAAAAGAATGAAAATGGTAGACCACAGAGAAAAATCAGAAAAATCATAAATAAGTAAACGAACATTGTTAAAATCAGGGAAGAAAGCCTAATAAACATCCAAACCTAAAATGTCAACTAAAGTCAAGACACAGTCATAAGATCGTAGCCAAAGAATGAAAGCAGAAACACTTTAAATATCACAAGTAGTAGCAGTTAAACTCAGCGAGTGAATGCATTGACTTAACTATTGTTGTTCCCATCACCTACCCTGCAAACATGCGCACATTGGACCCCTGTGGGCAGACCACGAGTAGTGTGGGTTTGGGAAAACCCAATGAAATAACGCATTAGCCGAATGTGGGGGCTGCTACAAGGGACCTCTTAGCAAAGTGTCCCTAGTGACCTAAAATGGGTTAATCGCTAGCAGAAGAAATTCAGTAAGTCCCTCAGTGGTCCAGGGATGGTTTGGGAATGCAGGCCAATGTATCCTTTACCCCAGAGTTTCGGATGTTTTAATGTTGTTGCAGAGTAAGTAACGCAGTGAACGTGTATTTTTAGGGGGGTTTTAAATTTTGATTGCCAAAATATAAATAACAATTTGAAAAAATTACATAAAAGCTAGACTAGTGTCAATAAAGGCACAGACACTTTGTGTTTTGTAAGAATAAATAGTTTAAAGCCACACATGAGCAACTGTATTGTGTTTTTTTTATTCCTTTTCTCATGAATTCATAAATTGTAAATCTTCATAATTACACAGAATTTAATTGATAAGAAAACAACTAAACACTAAAAAAAAAAGCTTCAAAGAAAGCACCACTAAGGAGTGGCACATTGAGGTTCACATCCTGAGTCCTCTCTGTGTGGAGTTTGCATGTTGGTTTCCTCAGGGTGCTCCAGTTTCCACCCTCAACCCAAATCGTGCAGGTTAGGTGGGCTGCTGGTGCCATATTGGCCCTATGCTGAGTATGTTTACCCTTTTATGGGGTGATGCCTTGTCGTGGGGAGGTTCCTGCCTGTGCCCATTGCTTGCTGGGATAGACTCCAGGTGCTCCACAACCCTGGATAAGCATGCATTGAAAATGAATGGATGGACTAGTAAGGTATGAACTTTTTTTGGGTTCATGACCACATTTGGTTTCCCTTCCTTTTTGCTCACATTGAGCCCATGTTTTGAGACCAGTGTTGCCCTGAAGTGTGAATCTCAATTGGGCCATTGTTGGCTGCCCACAGAGGGCCAATATATAGGGCCTACACTGGCACAGTGTCGGTTTGTTTGCTGGGCAGTAACCTGCAGTCATATCCTAGCACAAAATGATGACACCCATAACAAAACAAAGGTAAAACAAAAAGAAACAATAATTAGTTTATATCAAGCCATAAGACAGATCCAGAACTAAATGAAAAATGTACAGAAGGCCGACAAATGATGTACTTGCACAAATCCTAACTGAAATTAAAATGTACACCAATTTATATTTTGATATTCTGCTTTGTTTCTTATAAGAAGTGTCATGTTCAAGCCACTAGTTAATTTTTGTTAAACAAAAACTGAAATCTGTCAGGGTTTATGCCTACATATAGACAAAAATAATGGCAGATTGCTCTTGCATTATATTGTATATTTTTGTACCTTTCATTTGTCCTTTTAATCAAATTTTGCATCTGCATTATTATTTAATTTTTCTCCACATACTACAAACAATATGCAAACCAATAGATGTCTGCAGAAAAGTACCTGGAAACCATTGCAGGAGCTTCTGTAATTTAGCATATATCAAGTGCTTATTTAAAAATAAGACATGATTGTCTGTCATGTGACACAAGGTAATATGGGTAGGAGTCTAATCTTTGAGCCACAGGCGCTGGAGTTGTAGGTTCAGGAACTTCCATTTCACAAATGTGAGTTATCCTGTCTTCAAAGCAGTTAAAGTGAACTGCCACTTGTGAATCATGTGTTCCCGTAGGGAATGTTGCATATCCAGGATTTCCCAGCTACCGTTGTTAACCTGGCCTTTTGTAATTTATGTCTTGAGGGCGTCTTTATCATTCTTTCTCTGGCTACCTCAGTCCTCTGTCCTCAGCTCAACTGGCAGAGGAGAATATGTATGGGGAGACCAGAGTCGTACATTCTGATGCATTTTGGACTGTCCGATGGCATTGGTTCCATTATTAGTGGGGTGAATGGAGAACATTCTGGAGACATTGAAGATGGAACCTCTTGAGAACTTTCATTTAAAAGCAGTAGATGAGCCAGGTCTCACTTGCTATAAAGGTAAGTTCTGATGCAAAAGAAGATTTGAGACCACTTAAGGCCTGAAGAAATCCTACTTATAGCATGATCTCTAAATAAAATCTATTCCTCCACCCACCCATTTTCTTACTCCAGTGTTATATTCAATCTTATGGGAAAGAACTAAATTAGCTAAAAGTGTTAAATGGCAGCAGTGGATGTCACCACACAAGTGAATTGATTACTGCTGTGGTTTTTAGACAGCTGTTCAAAGTCATACTCTGAAACTGAATCACTGCAATAAGCAGAAAAGTACAAAACTGATTTAAAGAATTTGAAAATAATGTGTTATGGCAATAAATTAACTCACATTTATACAAACATGAAGTCAAGGGTAGAGCAAGGGTAACGTAAATCTGTCCAGAAGAATGTAATGAATGTTTAAAGCAAAGCAAAAACAAACAAACAATACATCAGAAATAACAAAAGGACAAATCAAATGAAAGCAAACTCATTTCCAGGGAGCACACCTTCACATCACAGAGTGTTAGTCAGAGTCCTTCTTTTATTATTCTTGTTTCTCCCATTAAGTGACTTCAATACAGTTAGTGATGCCCAACTACAGAACGAAGAAGCCAGGGGCAAAGTGTAGACTGTGAACGCTGGCCCCGGCACAGACAGACGGACAACATTTTCTGCTCCACACACTGTTTATTTACACTATGTACAATAATATATAAATGTCACGTGCACTCACAACCCCAGCGCCCTTGGCACTGAATCCCCCAAAGTCCAGGGCCCACAGTCTCTGTGCCTTTGTCCTGGCCACCTCCTGTCCTCTCTCCAGCTCCGTCTACTTCCTCCCGACTTCCACCCCTGACTGGAGGGAGGCGGCCCCTTTTATGGGGAGCCGGATGGGGTCCAGCTGCTTCCCGGCACTTAACGGTGGCCACACCCCTGTGTGGCGGAAGTGCCGGCTGCGCACCGAAGCCGTCCGTGTCTCCCGTCGTCTCCCGCACTTCCTGGTGTGGCGGAAGTGCCGGGCTCCCGGAATAAACAGGCACTGGGCGCCGCCTGGCGGTGGCCACGGGTCCCTACAGGGCTGGGCTTCCAAGCCCTGTACCCGAGGCCCCCTGTCTAACCAGGACGGACGCCCCCACTCGGTCTGGAGGAGGCATACGCCCTCCTCCGGTCCTCTAAGGCGTCCCGGCCGGGCTCCATCCCTGGCCGAGGGCCACACGGGATGAACCGGCATCGGGGCGCCGCCTGGTCGGTAACCACGGGCCCCTACAGGGTAGGGCTTCCATGCCCTCGACCCGTGGCTCCCAATAGAACCAGGACGGACGCCTCGCGGTCTGGAGGAGGCACAAGCCCTCCTCACGTCCTCCTGGGCGTCCCGGCCGGGGACCACAAGACTAAGCAAAGTACTAGGCCCCATCTTGTCATTTTTCAAATATTCGCCTACACTAAAAGATCAACTTACTAAATATGTTTGTTACATATTACATAGAAAAGATGGCTCTTGATGGGGACAAAGCGCGGGAAATCCCTGAGATTAAGAGGAGAATCTGACAAATGTCATTTTGCTAGAATATGTGAGGAGGCGCACATCCTTTTAGTTGTACAGGGTGCCTACACAGGTTATGGAAGTGGTTACTCCTTCTCCAGAAAAGAGCACAAGGTCCCAAGTTAGGAGGACAAAGACCAAGCTGCCTGAATAAAGGAAATGGCTGCAGCATTACTGTATGTCACAGGGATCTGATTGATTACAGCCCAAGAAAGGCTCAGGGGTACAGAGGCAGAGATTTAACCTGATGTCTCTGTTGCAAATATAAGGCCACTGTTGACAGATAAAAATGATTCTAGTGATTATTGGGACTTAGCCCCAGACAGTCTGTAAAGTCATGTTCTAACCTAAGGTTCATGGAGTATGGAATCAGGAGGAATGATGTGAAAAGTGTTTAAATGATGTCAAGAGTAACATCCAGAAGACAAACAAAGAGAGAGACACAGGAGTTCAAGGGAGTAGTGATCAGATGACACATTGATGTGTAAAACTTTTCAAAACTCACATTACACAACTTCTAGTCATGGGGTATGTCAGACTTACTCATTTCATCGTGTCAGTTTACATGACTGAACATCTCTCAGCTTGTCAACTTCAGTGACTGTGTGGAACCTTCCAGCACAGTTGCGTTCGCCCCTTTTTGTGACAGCCGATAACGTGCTGCCTGACACAGCTGGTGCTGTACAAAATGTTCACAGATACCTCAGCTTCTGCCCTTGTTTTTCTTTTTCACATTATGTTGTGGTCCTTAAAAATGAGACATCAGACAAATAACAACAAGACATCAGACAGATGAGCTTTCCTTCTGTTTGTGAGGTCCATAACACGCGCGTTCCCATATTTCTGTTTGCTCCATTCTATGCATTGTAGTTCAGGATGAGCACTCATTGGTTGTCAGCTCGCGTGCATGCAGAGCCGGTTCCTATGACTAAAGACAAAATCAAATCCATTTCATTTTATTGGAGCAAGTCATTAGGTATGTCACACTATGCTGCTGTCTGCCACTGACTCGCTAAGTCTATGGACGTGAAGGCTATGACTGAAAATCACTGGAAACATTACATTATGTGACATGGCCTTAAGCAAGCTAGCCAACTGCCCAGTCAGAGGGGCTTCACCCCACAGAGATAGGCCTAGAGCAGGGATGTGGCTATTTTTTACATTTTCTTGCTTAATATTCTGAATTTTGTTAATTCTGCCTTCATTACATTCTTATAAACAGACTTAAATATATCTTGCCTCTTTGACATCCGTCTGGGTTTAAGAAAGCAATGCTAAAATTCTGTATGTTCTATTCATATACATACATACACACATATTAATATATACAGAATAAGGATTTAACTACTTATCATATGTATTTGTATTCATATGTATCATATGTATTTATTTCAATTAGATATTCATATGCTTTAAATTCAGCACATTTTCTTTGTACTGTACTAAGGGCTGCTGTAGCCTTTATATTGTAATGTATGCTAGCCATTAATGGGAGAAAAGTAAGGAAAACAGAGAATGTCTGAAGGTCACCGTTAACTGTGTTTTCTGCATGTAAAGCCTTGTTAAATTGAGTTCCTACATCTTCGCTCTCTGGGCACCACAGACCTGTCACATTAAACTAACATTTATTGGAGCACAGCTGTATCTAAAAAATAAATAATTAGAGGCATAAAGATGAGTAAGAAAAGCAGCAGGAGATGTTAAATGTAACAAAAGCCTTAAATTATTATGTCTGAAAGGCAAATATAAAGACTAGCCTAAAATATATATTGGGAGAGATCTCCTCACCCTTTACCTAAATAAAAATGTCATCTAAACACCACAAAAACTAAAGATGTCTTTTTTTTATTTTATTGATTTTAAGAATAAATAACATTCCATACAAATAAGTCACGTTTTACAAGACTTGGTTCAAAACAAATCAACCCCCACCCATGAGAAAGAGAGTAAAACTTTAAGCTAGTAAAAATAAGTAAATAAATAAATTAATAAATGATTATAAATAAATAGAGAAAAAAAGGAAAAAAGAGGGGAGAGAATCTGCTTCCTCAATTAAAATTATTATTCTAAAATGTTATTGATTAGTTCCTGCCAGGTTTTGAAAAAGTTCTGCACAGATCCTCTAAGTGAGAATTTGATTTTTTCCAATTTTAAATAGTATAAAACATCAGTTACCCACTGACTTAAAAGAGGAGAGTTAGGATTCTTCCAGTTTAGCAAAGTAAGTCTGCGTGCCAATAGTGTAGTAAAGGCAATCACAGTTTGTTTGTCCTTCTCCACTTTAAGTCCATCTGGGAGTCCACCAAACACAGCTGTTAGTGGATAAGGAGGGATTGTGACTCCAAGGCTCTCTGACAGGCATTTAAAAATTTTGGTCCAGAATGATGTTAATTTGGTGTAGGCCCAAAACATGTGACCTAGTGAAGGCGGAGCTTGATTGCAACATTTGCAGATTGGATTTTGCTCTGAAAACATTTTGGACAATTTTAAACAAGACAGATATGCTCAATATATAATTTTAAGTTGTATAATTGTATGCTTCGCTCATATGGAGCTCGAGTGAATTCTCTGTATTGCTACTTTCCACTCCTTTTCTGATATGTTGAGGGGAGAGATCCTTTTCCCACTGTACTCGTGGATCTTTGAAAGGGATGGACTGTAAAATATTTTTGTATATTACAGAAATGCTGTAATATATCTGTAAGTGATTTAATCCAGAATATTTTCCAGATATTAAAAACTGCATATGTTTGCGAGGGTTGAAAAAGGTGGTTCAAGTGCAGAGGTGCCACACATAACAGCTTCTCTATCTTAAAATATTCCTACATTGGTTCTATATTCTTAGTGAGTGAAGCACAATTGGGTTGTTAGTGTATTGGCGATGACTTGTACTTATTGGTGTACAAAGCAAGGAATATAAAGAAGTACTGCATGATTTTATTTCTATTTTGGACTAAACCTGTGTATGTTCATCTGTTTGTGTCCATGTCCAGATTTTTATCGCTTGTATATTTGCTGCCCAGTAATAAAATTGAAAGTTAGGTAGAGCCATGCCACCTTCTGCCTCAGGTCTTTGTACGGTCGCTCTTTGCATATGTGGGTGTTTTGAATTCCAAATAAATGAGGTTATGGTTGAATCTAATTTCTTAAAAAATGATTTATTGATGTATATACTTTGAGATTTTGTAAAAGATTCAGATACTTTTTGGCTTCTGTGTTTTTTTCCTTGACTTTGATGTTAATTGATATTTTTTGAGTTTTCATGATATGTATTTTTGACTATTTGCCTGATCCTAACCAAGTCTTTACCTCTGTTTATTCTTTAAAGTAGTCTGTCCAACTTCAGCAGGACTATCACAACAATCGCATGCTGTGATCTCTTTGTGTATCCATGTTTGAAATTTCATCTAGGTAACTAAATGGCACATTATGTTTTTATGAAAACTGAGCATAATATTAGGTCCTTATATAATTTAATGAAGTGGCTAGTGTCCTTTAGATGTTGTACTTATGTTGTAACTTTGTTTAAATTTCTGCAAGCAATAGCTCTTCATCTGTAATGCTTCATCAATCCACCAATCTATTGGAAGATCCATTTATCTTACCGTTTTCCAAATAGGTTATTTCTAATTCAGGCTCACAAAGAGGCTTAGCCTGTCAGTAGAGTAAGGGATGTCGGAGAGGACCAACCTTTAAGAAGAATCTGGAAGAGACAGTAGGACAGCTTAGCTATTAGCTAAACAAACAGGCTTGATGGACTGAATGATCTCCTCATGTTTGTCAAATGTCTTTATGTTCTTATATAACTCTAGATAAGGTCTATCTCAGGTCACACACCACCTTCATACCTGAGCTATTTAAGTTGTTAGTTAACCTAACATGGGATGTGGTAGGTGGGAATTTACAGATGTCTTTTCTGTTCCATGGTCCTTAGGAATTGGCTTCTATTTTGGCAGAAAAGTTGCTCTCGGAGGATGTTCTGGTACCATTCTTTATTCATGGCTGTATTCTTAGGCAATGTTGTAAGTGAGACCATTCCCTTGGCTGAGAAGCAACCCCACACATGAATGGTCTCAGGATGCTTTACTGTTGGCATGACACAGGACTGATGGTAGCGCTCACCTTTTCTTTTTTCCGGATGCCCCAAACAATTGGGAAGGGGATTCATCAGAGAAAATGACTTTACCCCAGTCCTCAGCATTCCAATCCCAGTACCTTTTGCAGAATATCAGTCTGTCCCTGATGTTTTTCTTGGAAAGAAGTGGCTTCTTTGCTGCGTTTCTTGACACCAAGCCATCCTCTAAAAGTCTTCGCCTCACTGTGTGTGCAGATGCACTCACACCTTCCTGCTGCCATTCCTGAGCAAGCTCTGCAAAGGTGGTGCCCTGATCTCACAGCCATGAATAAAGAACTTCTCCCTACCATCCAAGAACAGTTTGGTGACAAACAATGCCTTTTCCAGCATGATGGAGAGCACCGTGCCATATGGCAAAAGTGATAACTAAGTATCTCGGGGAACAAAACATCAAAATTTTGAGTCCATGGCCAGGAAACTGCCCAGACCTTAATACCATTGAGAATTTGTGGTCAGTCCTCAAGAGGTGGGTGGACAAAAAAAAACCTCACAAATTCTGACAAACTCCAAGCATTGATTAAGCAAGAATAGGCTGCCATCAGTCAGGATTTGGCCCAGAAGTTGATCAACAGCATGCCAGGGCGAATTGCAGAAGTCTTGAAAAAGAAGGGCCAACACTGCCAATATTGACTCTTTGCATAAACTTAATGTAACTGTCAATAAAAGCCTTTGAAACTTATGAAATGCTTGTAATTATACTTCAGTATACCATAGGAACATCTGACAAAAAGATCTAAAAACACTAAAGCAGCAAACTTTGTGAAAATCAATACTTGTGTCATTCTCAAAACGTTTGGCCATGACTGCAGATACCATTGCATTGTATTAAAATAAGGATCCCCCAAAATATGTGTGGACTGTAATGTGGTGATACATGTTTTAGTTATATTATATTAATGTTCTCTATGCATGGTTAAATAATCTCTATAAAAGACACCACTTCAAATATATCAGTGTACGCTAATTCAGTCAAGATAAAATTAATATCAAATCAAATCAATACTGAATCTGGACATCGGTGCTCATACCCAGCCCTAGTTGTTTATTTGACCAATTTAAATTTAATTTAAATTATATTTTTGTTCCCGAAATCCACTCTGAATCCACCCTACAGCAGGGATCACAATAGTCCTGATTATTTGGATCAATGTTAACCCAATCCTACTAAAAGGATTTGAACAATGCAAACTGTGGGTTTGATCCAGATTAAAACCAAGATTGGATTAGGTGATCTAATGCAATATCAGAATCCAGTTTTAGCTTTGAACAACCCATTTTCAAGATCTGATCCAACAGATCTTTTGAACAACAGGGTCTTGAAGATGATCCAAACAGCTTTAGATGCAAGGCCTCAGTGGATCATAGAGGCTGCGCACACACACGCACACACACAATGTAGCCAGTTTAGAGTCGCAAATAACATAATCTACACATCTTTTGACATGTGTTATGAAAAATGTTTCTTAGATGTTGTTTGAACTTATTATAAAGTTTTGAAATATACTGTATGATTTATTTATTTTGAAGATTAATATTGATTTTGAATTAGCTGATTTTTTAAAAAAACATTTTATTTTTATTTACTATGACAGTGGAGGCCACTCTTTTGAGCACATGCTAGAAGTTACCATGTCATTGTGATCATCACAGTTAGGGACCTCAGTGATCAGCATATTTAAAATCTCTCGTTGGATATTCTACTCAAAAACATCCTAGTTGTGGTCAGTTTCAAAGAGGTGGATGGTTTCAGGATTCTTTTTCAGCTTTCAGTATCTTTCATTTTGTCTTTGACTTTCATTATTTGTTTTGCCCTGTTTCACTAAGATGTTTTGATATTATTTTGATCATTTGGTTTTTGGCCCTTACATATCCTTAACTACAATCTTTCCCTGCCCTTTAGCGGTCATCTCCTGGTTATTTTTCATTGTGCTTGAAATAGTTTTCTTTGCTCTTTCTCAGCCTATAGCATGTGGAAGAAAAACCTACACAGATACGGGAAAATGAGCAAATGACGTTGTGTGGACCAAGTAATGGTAATTCCACGCCAGGCCAGGGGAGGGCGGGGTACAATAAACCTTCTCTTGCTATCTCTGCAGGCCAGCCGCAGGAAAGCCTATCTGAATCAGGAACATCACTTCCAGTTCCGGCGCCCAGAAGAACGTCACTTCCAGTTCCGGCGTTCAGGAAAACTTCACTTCCAGTTCCGCCCAGAAGATTGTCACTTCCGGTCCCGGCTCCCAGACTGATGTCAGAGAGACATCACTTCCGGTCAACCTACATCACTTCCTGTTTGACCATTTAAAACCGCCATCTTTTCAAACCTTGATCAGTTCTGTTTTGGACTCCGTACTGACTACATCAGTGCTTAAACTTAAAAGACTCCTTTGCAGCTAGGAATATTATATGGGTGGCTGCCCCAAACCTTTTATACGTGTGTCGAGTGGCTTCATTTCACACTGGTCAGAACTAAAGGTACAGATAGGCCTTACCTGCCCATATCAGTGCAAACAAATAGTGACCAAGCTTGGAATCACACACAAGGAGCTGTGTGATATTAATGTTAGCTACAAAGCTGTCATTCCAATGAGAACTTTTTCTAAGATTTGTTTGTAATCGCTATATGTTATTTGCTTTGTTATGTTTCTCTGTGAGTTACCTTGCCTTATGTATTTTTATTATACTGGCCAACAGTTGATGGTTTGTCTGAAGGATAAAAATACATGAATCTTGTAGTATTTGTTGTGCTGAATTCAAAATTGATTTAAGAATTTCCATATCAGGTAATAGATTTGAGGGATGTGAAACCTAAATTTTAAAATTTGCTTATTAAAAATGACAAACCTATATTCTAAAAATGATTCTGAGTTTCTGCTCTACTTCACCTCAGGAATGTCTCTCTTAAGAGTCCAGCAGTAGTCGGCCAGCATACTGGGTCTCCACTTTCTTGGTAACGTTTTTCCAGGTTGGAAATGTCCTGATGAAATGGCTCACCATGTTCATCACTGACCACACCAACAATTTCAGGTAAAAAAATTTGGACGTGAGTGTCAGTAGGCTTTGCACCCTAAGAACCAAGTTACCCGAACTATTCTGTAACATTTCAGTAATTACTTACCGCTCTGATGATGATCTTTCTGATCATAAAATATGTCATTTCGATAGCAATTGATGAGAAGAATTCATTATTAAATGCAGAATTATGATATTTAAGGGTTCCTCTAGAGTGCATCTTTCTCTTGCATGATTTGACCTAAAAACTAATCAGCACATTGTTATCTCATAACAGGTTTAAGTTTCGAGTTTGCTGTTTTTCCATCCAGCCCTTTTAGCTCTAGACAGTCCTTAAGAAACTGTGATGCACAGACACAGACAGACACACCCCCATCATCGAGATATCAATGTTTTCGGTATCAGGGGACCCTAAAATGTTGAGACTGTTGAAAACCGAAGATCTAAATTTTTGATGAATCTAAAGCTTTCGCTCCACCCCCATAGACAATAGGTTATGTTGATGGTGGGCGCAAAGCAAAAAAGTTCAAGTGAGTGTCCAAGAAATGAATCTTCAATGATATATTCCACCCAGTATTTTTGGTATGACTTGAGAATGTCACTCATTATTTTCGGATATTTTCAACCTTACAATTTCCAAAAAGTTTGTGCAGACACTTCTCCAGCAGCTTTCCCAACTTCAGCTCTTCTTCAGTTTCTCATTTGTTTTTGAAAACTGGCCTATGAACATTTCTTCCTTGATCTCTGCATCATTTATCCAAGGAAATTTGTTTCTCAATTACTGCACATGAATCCCATTTGCATTTTATCCATTGCTTCAACAAATGTTTTTTAATAAGTTAAAGTTTTGATATTCAGAGGAGGAAAGTAAACTTCCTGAGGCTTAACAAGTGGACTGCTTTCTTTCCTGGGGCACATTTTGGACACTCAGGGGTTCTTCTTGTCCCTACTGCTTAACTCACAAAGAAAAACAACAATATTTGGTGTAACCCAGCCACAAGCCAAGCAAAAGAGCAATTACCTTTAGACCTCCATAGAAAATTTGTACTTGTAATACTGAATGTTTTTTAAAAGTAACTTCATCTTCTCATATGACTCTTTCATGTTAGTGGCATGCGTTAAGTTGACGTTTGTGGAGTCAATGAACTTAGGCACAACTCTTCCATTAGTGTGTTCAGGGCCAAGAATCTATATAAATTAATTTAAAAAATAATGTAATAGTGATTAGCATTTGAAAAATATATACCGTAATTATTATTTTTATTTTTTACATTTATTAATATTTTATCCTTCTATGAATGTAAAGTTGTGCTGTGTTACAAGCAAACTAAGTCAGAGAGAAGAAATCTGACTCCACATTTGGGTTCAGCATTGTTAAGTAAGCTTAGAGCACCCATCACAATCCTTGGGACCAAATAGTTGCCCTCTGTTATTTGAAAGGGAAAGTGTTACTGATATGAAGGTGATATCTTATTGTACCTGAGGATTTCAGAAAGCAGAATATTAAATTCTTTTCCTTTTCCATTTTAATTTTGTTAACCTTTTGCCAACTGAATATAACAAGCACTAAGGGTTTGATGTTATGTGGAAGTGTCAGGCTTACCTTTAATGAGACAAAGGGAGACCAACTAAGAACAGTTCCTAAGAAGAGGACAGAACAGATAGCATCTATCTGTGTGTTAGCCCACCTAATAAATATACATTTTATACACAGACAAAGGGTCAATCAGAGTGAGTGCAGCTGGGACTTTAAGCTCACAGACTGAGAGAGCAAAAGGCTGGCTAATGAAACACAGGCAAAAAAGGAAGAATGTCACTTTCCAAATACTGAAACAAGGATGGAGGTTTGTCAATCACATGCCCAAAGAATTTACTGGAGCACATATGCAAAAAGATGCCCCCAAAAGTCAGCCACACCACTCACACACCCAAAGAGGCTGCTGCAGTGTGGGCACAGCTACCTTTTTCATTTTTCGTTAAAAATCCAAGAAAGTTATGTTTTATTTAATTTATATGTTGTCCATCATTTTTGAGAATATACAAATTGTCATTTTGAGTAATATTTTAAAATGATAGTGGTGTATATATATATATACAGTATATATATATATATATATATATATATATATATATATATATATATATATATATATATATATATATATATATATATATATATATATATATATATATATATATATATATGCCTATGCCAAACCAGGCAGTTTTTAACACTGGATTTCAAGCACCCTGTTCCTGGAGGGTTTTCTGTATCCCAGTTTATAAATAAGAGGCCTGTTATTCGTGCCATTGGAATTTCTTGTTTAATAAGATGTCATCAGCCTGTGCAATCAAGAATGCAGAGCAGTGTGCAGTTTACTTCATTAAGAAAATTAGACAGATGTTCAATGCACCAAAGAATTGGATCTCTTTCTGTCTTTCATTTTTTACTTCATTCTCACTTACCAGATTTTATAGGTTTTGACCCTTAACTGTTTCAAAGTAGCAATCATGAGTGGAACTGTCAAAGCAAGCTGACAGGGGTCTCATTTGGCATTGATTTGTGTGCTTAGTAACAAAAACAGGTAAAAATTTAGAATAGGTATTATGTATAATGCATCTATTAGTCACGTACTGTTATGTAATAAGACCTGAAGAAAAGCTCCACTTGGTCTTAATGACACTATAAGCATCAGTAAAATGTTTAGATCTTGTGATCTGCTCATAAAATTACCTTCATTTGGTCTTATTACCTTTAATGAGACAAAGGGAGGCCAACTCAGAACAGTTAGGCGGAGTGGTGGCTCTGAGGCTAGGGATCTGCCCTAGTAATCGGAAGGTTGCTGGTTCAAATCCTGTAAAATGCCAACAGGGACTCTGCTCTGTTGGGCCCTTGAGCAAGGCCCTTAACCTGCAATTGCTGAGCGCTTTGAGTAGGGAGAGAAGCGCTATATAAATGCAAAGAATTATTATTAAGATTCACAAGCCTTATATGGATGGCACAATGGCGCAGTAGTAGATCTGGTGCCTTGCAGTTAGGAGACCAGGGTTCACATCCTGAGTCCTCCTGTGTCGAGTTGGCATGTTCTCCCCATGTCTGCATGGCTTTACTTGCGCTGCTCCAGTTTCCTTCCACTGTCCAAAGACATGCACGTTAGATGGATTGGCGATGCTAAATCGGTCGTGAGTGTGTAAACCCTGCAATGGACTGGCACTGTGTCCAGGGTTTGTTCCTGCCTTGTGCCCTGTGTTAGCTGGGATAGGCTCCAGCATCCAACTACACAACCCTTGACCCCCACACCCCCAACCTGGATTAAGTGGGTTAGATAATAACATGACAAACCATATATTGAAGAATGCAATGTTGAGTGACATATTATCACAGACTTAACATCATAACTTGACTCTCTTTTAATTTTTGTAGTAATTTTTTGGCCACAGGATATCATTCAGTTGCCTTTTTGGAAGTTCTGAGGTCAATGATTACTTTTTTTGTTTCAATCTGTTTCTTTTTGAATTCTTTTTCATACTGCTCCATTTTTTTTTCTTTATATAAATGCCACCATTTTTGTTGTGTAATTGCTGGGTTGTTGCTAGGCTTAATGTTCTGAGGTGTGTGTCATCAGCAGCAAAAAAAAAAAAAAGTATCAAAACCAATAATAAAAATCCAAACCAGCACCTTATTCAATTCAGGGGTTCAAATTAGAAATATTTACACAAAAGAAGAAACACAAAACAAAGAACCAGGGATCTCAAATTGTGAAGCTGCGGTAGGAACCTCTCTTTACAGGCAGCTGCATGATTTGATGGCCACACTTTCTGTGTGAGATAACAGATAAAACTGCACATTTATAACATCATGAAGTTATGGGAAAGAGTAGTGGAAGCTACGTTAAGAAGGGAGGTGATGATTAACAAGCAGCAGTATGCTTTCATGACAGGAAAGAGCACCACAGATGTGATGTTTGCTTTGAGGGTGTTGATGGAGAAGTTTAGAGAAGGCCAGAAGGAGTTGCATTGCGTCTTTGTGGACCTGGAGAAAGCCTATGATAGGGTTCCTCGAGAGGAGTTGTGGTATTGTATGAGGAAGTTGGGAGTGGCAGAGCAGTATGTAAGAGTTGTACAGGATATGTACGAAGGAAGTGTGACAGTGGTGAGGTCTGTGGTGGGAGTGACGGATGTATTGAAGGTGGAGGTGGGATTACATCAGGGATCAGCTCTGAGCCCTTTCTTATTTGCAATGGTGATGGACAGGTTGACAGACGAAATTAGACAGGAGTCCCTGTGGACTATGATGTTTGCTGATGACATTGTGAACTGTAGCGATAGTAGGGAGACCCTGGAGAGGTGGAGATATGCAATGGAGTGGAATGGAATGAAGGTCAGTAGGAACAAGACAGAATACATGTGTGTAAATGAGAGGAAGGTCAGTGGAATGATGAGGATGCAGGGAGTAGAGTTGGCAAAGGTTGATGAGTTTAAATACTTGGGATCAACAGTACAGAGTAATGGGGATTGAGGAAGAGAAGTGAAAAAGAGAGTGCAGGCAGGGTGGAATGGGTGGAGAAGAGTGTCAGGAGTGATTTGTGACAGACAGATATCAGCAAGAGTGAAAGGGAAGGTCTACAGGACAGTAGTGAGACCAGCTATTTTATATGGGTTGGAGATGGTGGCAATGACCTGAAGGCAGGAAACAAAGCTGGAGGTGGCAGAGTTAAAGATGATAAGATTTGCACTGGAAATGAGGACAATAGAGGGTCAGCTCAAGTTGGACAGTTGGGAGACAAAGTCAGAGAGGCAAGATTGCATTGGTTTGGACATGTGCAGTGGAGAGATGCTGGGTATATTGGGAGAAGGATGCTAAGGATAGAGCTGCCAGGGAAGAGGAAAAGAGGAAGGCCCAAGAGAAGGTTTATGGATGTGGTGAGAGAGGACATGCAGGTGATGGGTATAACAGAGTAAGATGCAGAGAACAGGAAGATATGGAAGAAGATGATCCGCTGTGGCAACCCCTAACAAGAGCAGCTGAGAGAAGAAGAATTGTTAATGCACTTTGTTTATCATTCTTTATTCTTTATCTTTGTTTATCATTTTTTACATTTTGTTGGAAATGTTTTTAAGTCGATTACTTAGTTATGATAGTTTGTTGGGATCCTGAATCTTACATTTTTTTTTTGTTTTTGCCTTCATTTTGATATAGTTGATTATCTTTTGCATGTCCTCCTGACACCATTTATATTTTTTTTTATATCAATCACCACAGAGTTGTGGAAGCGGCTTGGAAGTATTCACACCTGACATTGGCAGGGCAACGGTATAAAGTTTGCGCTGGGTACTTCCTCAGTATTTGAATTTGACGGGTTGTTCCTATTATTTTTTACTGGTATTTGAGCTTTTTTTAAATGTTTTTTTGGCTGCAAATTAACATTTTTTTTGGCTTATGAAAGATTGGTCTGATTTTCACTTTTGATCTTGCCATGATTTGTGACTTACATTTGATCTCCTGAAACTCACTTTTAATCTTTTTTGCTGTTCCTTAGTAGAACAGTTAATATAACATAGCAACATGATTAATAAATAACACAGAGCACCACCAAAAATACAATTAGTAACAAAATATAGAAAATAATATTTGAAAACGAACTAAAAAAATTCTTACAGAAGTATGTTACTTCTTACAATATGTTTTATAATATGCAGACTGATTTTTTTATCTGTTTATAATGGACACCTTAAATTGAAGTGTCACTAAAAATGTGATTCTAATTGGAATTTCTGAGTATGGTAGATGCTGTAAGTTAAAACCAGCTGCCAATGTGAAAAGAACCAACTTATATGAAGGATTTGCCTTAATTAAATGTTTATTTCCACGCCATATGTTAATGTCTAGTTTATCACTGTGTGCAAAACATATATAAATATTGTGAAGTGTCTAAAGCAGAAATTGCATTTTTTTATCTGCAATGCTTGATTTTCTTTCATAAACTTAAGCTTGACTAACTGAGGTGTCGGCTTTAAGTTTCTGCCTTTATTTTATATTATCTGTTTAATGTGCCGTGTTCTGTCCATTGGTCTGATCTGTATTTTTGGAAGTAAGTGTGTTCAAGGTCAAGTTAGAAAGCTATATGTGATTTAAGCAGGGAGCGGAGTGAATGAAAATCAAACATCTATTAGACCGCGACATGCAGTTATCAAATCCTTAATGATTCTTCTTATTTTAGCAGTTTGTGAAGAGATGGAACCCTGCAATGCAGAACAATATTACAAATGGAAGAGCTTAAACTCTTTCGGACTCTAAGTTCTACCACCTTCTGGTTCAAATCCCTTTCTGGAATCAGTTCCATCCCTCCTGGAGGATCACTGATGGGGTCAGAGAAGTCCTATATGTGCTCCACAGACACCAGCTTGAAAATCTCATCCCCTAATGTGTCCTTACACCTCTAAGCCTTCTGTTTGCCCTAAAATGCCAAGTCTAGTCCCAGCACCCACACAGTTCCCAGCACAGGTTTGGAGGGATTGACACTTTAATGCTCCTCTTTTCCAATTAAACTGGCACCTTATAATGGGGTTTCCTGCAGCCACATATGGCTAACTGAGCTCTGGCAGTGTCCATGCTATTCAACTGGTGTGAGAACTTGGTCAAGGTCAAGTTAGAAAAGCAATATGTGATTAAATCAGCAAAAGGAGAGAATGAAAATCTACGCAACTGCAACATGCACAACTTGTCTTAAAAAAGATTTATGAAATCCTCAATGATCCTACTTATTTTATTAGTTTGATAAGAGACAGAGTCCTGCAATACAGAACAAAGTTAAAAATGGTACCTTTAGCATTAAAGATGTTTAAAAAAAAGCTATCTCAGCAAGAAAAATAAAACACAGTGTGTGTTAAAGTGTGTATGTCTTGTCTTACCTAACTGTATACTTCCTCTTTGTGCTGTCTGGTAGTTTTATTAAATATGATGTTCTTAACCAATTGAATCTCTCATTTACCTCCACTTTGACTTGACTTTAACCTTAACTTTAAAGCTTTGTTTGATAAAATCTGCGGTGTAGTGTAATTTGTAGAGAGATAAACTACAGAAACAGATTCCCTTACTTGATTGATTCATTGAACACAAATGACTGCTCACTGTGCTGGAATCAGTCAAACCAACTGAGATCCTTATTAGGAAACTTTGTGAGGGTTCATTTAATCATTAGACCAGTGTGTTTATGACAAAACACTAGCATTTGATTGAAGAGTGGACTGTGGATTTGGTAGGAAGGGTTACCCGTACCCAAGGCAGACCCCCAGTGAAACTTTAACCATCATGAGTCTGGTGTACCGGTACTCAATGGTGTGCTAAGAACAGGTGCTGGTACTCTAGCTAGGTCCCCCATGAAAGTTCAGACACCACAGGCGTAACGTACCAGTAATCAATACACAGTACAGATTTCTACACCTGCACAGTGCAGACAATGGAAAAATGATTGATTTTGAAAACTTAAGAGCTTATTATTTTAAACATATGTTAAAAAGTTCAGTTATGTTTTATTCAGATAGATAGATAGATAGATAGATAGATAGATAGATAGTGTGAACCTGGCCTGGACACAGACAGGCGGACATGTTGTTTAAAACACCACACGTTTATTTACACTAATTATTTACAATAAAGGTCACTAAGACCCCAGCCAATGGTCAATCAGACCTCAGTCACGTGCACAATACCCCAAAACAATCACAGTCCTGGCCACAAATGCCTTGTCTTCGGACCTCCTCCACAGCTCCTCTTGCCTCTTGCCTCGTCCTCCTTCCACCCGACTCTAGCCTCGAATGAATGGAGACGGCCCCTTTTATATGGCACCTGGATGAGCACCAGGTGTTCCCGGCATTCCTCCTCTGGCCACGCCCCAGCGTGGCGGAAGTGCCGGCTGTCCTCCCGGCTGCTCTCCGGCGCCGTCATAAATCTTCCCCAGCACTTCCTGGTGTGGCGGAAGTGCTGGGGTAACAGGTCCCAAGGCATTGGGGCGCCTCCTGGCAGTGACCACGGGCCCCTACAGGGTGGAGCTTCCATGCCCTGTACCCGTGGCCCCCAAAGCAACCCGGAAGGCAACCCCCACGTGATCCAGGGTGGGTGCAGACCCACATCCGGTCCTTCCCGTCGTCCTGGCCGGTTCATGGCCCCTGGCATCCCTGACAATAGATAGATAGATAGATAGATAGATACTTTATTAATCCCCAAGGGGAAATTCACATACTCCAGCAGCAGCATACTGATAAAAACAATATTAATTAAAGAGCAATAAAAGAGCAGTGCAAGTTAAAAAATGCAAGATGGTGAGTGTGAGGCAGGTATAACAGTCTATAATCTGGTGTTGTGTTAACGTTTCAGGGGTGGAACTGAAGAGTCATACAGTGTGGAGGAGGAACGATCTCCTCAGTCTGTCAGTGGAGCAGGACAGTGACAGCAGTCTGTCGCTGAAGCTGCTCCTCTGTCTGGAGATGATCCTGTTCAGTGGATGCAGTGGATTCTTCATGATTGACAGGAGCCTGCTCAGTGCCCGTCGCTCTGCCACAGATGTCAAACTGTCCAGCTCCATGCCTACAATAGAGCCTGCCTTGCTCACCAGTTTGTCCAGGCGTGAGGCATCCCTCTTCTTTATGCTGCCTCCCCAGCACACCACCGCGTAGAAGAGGTCGCTCGCCACAACCGTCTGATAGAACATCTGCAGCATCTTATTGCAGATGTTGAAGGATGCCAGCCTTCTAAGGAAGTATAGTTGGCTCTGTCCTCTCTTGCACAGAGCATCAGTATTGGCAGTCCAGTCCAATTTATCATCCAGCTGCACTCCCAGGTATTTATAGGTCTGCACCCTCTGCACACAGTTACCTCTAATGATCACGGGGTCCTTGAGGGACCTGGGCCTCCTAAAATCCACCACCACCTTGTCGGTTTTGCTGGTGTTCAGTTGTAGGTGGTTTGAGTCGCACCATTTAACAAAGTCCTTGATTAGGTTCCCATACTCCTCCTCCGGCCCACTCCTGATGCAGCCCACAATAGCAGTGTTGTAGGCGAACTTTTGCACGTGGCAGTACTCTGAGTTGTATTGGAAGTCTGATGTATATAGTCTGAACAGGACCGGAGAAGTACAGTCCCGTGCGGCGCTCCTGTGCTGCTGACCACAATGTCAGACCTGCAGTTCCCGAGTCGCACATACTGAGGTCTGTCTGTAAGAAAGTTCACGATCCATACCACCAGGTTTGAATCTACTCCTATCTTTGTCAGCTTGAATCTAAGGAGCAGAGGTTGGATGGTTTTGAAGGCACTAGAGAAGTCCAGAAACATAATTCTTACTGAACCACTGCCTCTGTCCAGGTGGGAGAGGGATCGGTGTAGCATGTAGATGACGGCATCCTCTGCTCCCACCTATTCCTGGTATGCGAACTGTAGAGGGTCGAGGACGTGGCGGACCTGTGGCCTCAGGTGGTGAAGCAGCAGCTGCTCCATGGTCTTCATCACATGTGACGTCATGGCGACAGGCCGGAAGTCATTCAGCTCACCAGGACATGATACCTTTGGGACTGGGGTGATGTAAGATGTTTTCCAAAGCCTCGAGACTCTCCCCTGTTCCTGGCTCAGGTTGAAGATGCACTGTAGAGGACTCCCCAGCTCCAACACACAGGCCTTCAACAGTCGTGGCGATACTCCATCTGGACCCGCTGCTTTGCTGGCACAAAGTCTCCTCAGCTCTCTGCTTACCTGGGCTGCTGTAAATGTGGGTTGGAGGAAACTCTCTCCTATGCTGGTATCAGCAGACAGTCAGTTTAGCAATATCACAAATAAAATGAAAAACTCAATGGCTTACTGAACTTGGACACATGAACCGTACTAACGTGTGAACAAAAGTTGTTCCCAAACCAAGAATAATGCCAAGCAGGACTAAACAAAAACTAAAACAAAAAATAAAAAAATTGTTAAATAACACGAGAAAGGGCTGAATAGGAGTAAATAAATGAAGAAAGTAGTGAAGGAAAACAACAAATACCTTCAGCCACTCTGG
This sequence comes from Polypterus senegalus, assembly GCF_016835505.1. Lineage (NCBI taxonomy): Eukaryota > Metazoa > Chordata > Cladistia > Polypteriformes > Polypteridae > Polypterus > Polypterus senegalus. The sequence continues at coordinate 45,705,727 of NC_053158.1, forward strand.
GCCTGAGTATACAGACTAGTCCTCAAAGTACACTGAACAATGAGATGGTGTTCCTTTTGAGTGAATCTTATGGATTTTGGCCAGCTGATCTCAAAATTTACCTTTGCATTTTCCTTTTCCATTTTTGTGATTTCCACTCATATTTTAATTTTACTAATGAGTCGCCCACAATGTAAGCTGTTTTGTTTACTCCACGCATGGCATTGGTTTGGCAGCATAAACCACAATGGTGTCTTTTTATTGATAGTGCCGCATATCTGCAAAAGTAGCATCAATTATAAAGACGTGCTAGGAGACACTGTAGTACGAGAAGCAGCCTCTGAAAAGGATTTAGGGGTTTATATCTGTCCACCCTGGCCGTCGGAACTTACTCCTTTTCTATGTTAACTAAGTGTATCTTATTTTAATTTCTTATTTTGTCTTTTATTGTTCTTTTCTTCAGTATGTAAAGCACTTTGAGCTACTTTTTGTATGAAAATGTGCTATATAAATAAATGTTGTTGTTGTTGTTGACACATTATCTACATTATCTATGCAATGTGCAAAACCAATCAAAAAGGCAAATAAAATGTTAGGTTAGATCATAAAAACTATTAAATACTAGCTGTCCCCCACTGCTCCACCCGCACAGTAGTGAAACAGGACAAACTTTAAAAATCAGTACAAAAATAAAAAAAAAATGTAATTTGTCCTGAGAACAATTTATATTGATATGTTTCCTATCCGAGGGCCTCTTGATATACAATATTTTTGTTTTTGCTATCAGGTGCGAGGAGAAAGCAACATAAAGCTGACCATGTGAGAAGCATGGTGAGCTCAGATCAACCCGTGCCAACTTGAGTTTCTGTCCCTGGGCCTTGTTAATTGACATTGCAAAGCAAACTATAATCTCTTGAATTGAATAGGCATGTCCATTACGATTAGAGGAATGCGAGGGATTAAAACCCTGTTGACCAATGCCACATCCTGTGACGATTATCGTCTCTATGAGGTTGTTCTGAAGCTGACAGACCTGGAGATGGGTACCATTGCAAAGTTTGGTGGGGGGACTCAGGTTTCTCAAAAGAAAAAAAAGTGTTCCTACTTTCAATGTTAAGTTGTGGGGCGGTATGCCAAGAGGATTAATGGAATTTAAAATTTTATATGAAAATGAACTGAATTGTTGTAATCTAAAACGGTATTATCGTAGTGTATGACCGAGACAGCATGTCAAATAATTTGAGCACCAATTGATTAATTTTATGCCTCCCCTTTTATAATTCGCTGCCGTAAGTGAATTCTGAAACTTAGCTCGATGAGAGGAGTTGCAAAATCAAATGGAATGTTCAAGCAAATTATAGAAAAAAACCCGATCTAAATCTGTTAAGTAGTTGTCTCGTGAAAGCAGACAGGCAGACAGACAGACATTGTATTTTATATATATATATATATATATACACTCACCTAAAGGATTATTAGGAACACCATACTAATACGGTGTTTGACCCCCTTTCGCCTTCAGAACTGCCTTAATTCTACGTGGCATTGATTCAACAAGGTGCTGAAAGCATTCTTTAGAAATGTTGGCCCATATTGATAGGATAGCATCTTGCAGTTAATGGAGATTTGTGGGATGGACATCCAGGGCACGAAGCTCCCGTTCCACCACATCCCAAAGATGCTCTATTGGGTTGAGATCTGGTGACTGTGGGGGCCATTTTAGTACAGTGAACTCATTGTCATGTTCAAGAAACCAATTTGAAATGATTCGAGCTTTGTGACATGGTGCATTATCCTGCTGGAAGTAGCCATCAGAGGATGGGTACATGGTGGGCATGAAGGGATGGACATGGTCAGAAACAATGCTCAGGTAGCCCGTGGCATTTAAACAATGCCAAATTGGCACTAAGGGGCCTAAAGTGTGCCAAGAAAACACATGCCACACCATTACACCACCACCACCAGCCTGCACAGTGGTAACAAGGCATGATGGATCCATGTTCTCATTCTGTTTATGCCAAATTCTGACCATTTGAATGTCTCAACAGAAATCGAGACTCATCAGACCAGGCAACATTTTTCCAGTCTTCAACTGTCCAATTTTGGTGAGCTTGTGTAAATTGTAGCCTCTTTTTCCTATTTGTAGTGGAGATGAGTGGTACCCGGTGGGGTCTTCAGCTGTTGTAGCACATCTGCCTCAAGGTTGTGCATGTTGTGGCTTCACAAATGCTTTGCTGCATACCTCGGTTGTAACGAGTGGTTATTTCAGTCAAAGTTGCTCTTCTATCAGCTTGAATCAGTCGGCCCATTCTACTCTGACCTCTAGCATCAACAAGGCATTTTCGCCCACAAGACTGCCACATACTGGATGTTTTCCCTTTTCACACCATTCTTTGTAAACCCTAGAAATGGTTGTGAGTGAAAATCCCAGTAACTGAGCAGATTGTGAAATACTCAGACCGGCCCGTCTGGCACCAACAACCATGCCATGCTCAAAATTGCTTAAATCACCATTCTTTCCCATTCTGACATTCAGTTTGGAGTTCAGGAGATTGTCTTGACCAGGACCACACCCCTAAATGCATTGAAGCAACTGCCATGTGATTGGTTGATTAGATAATTGCATTAATGAGAAATTGAACAGGTGTTCCTAATAATCCTTTAGATAAGTGTATATATATATATATATATATATATATATATATAGAGAGAGAGAGAGAGAGAGAGAGAGAGAGAGAGAGAGAGAGAGAGAGAGAGAGAGATAGATATAGATAGATAGATAGATAGATAGATAGATAGATAGATATCTTGGGACATTATGCTCAGCCTATGAAAAGCACGAGTGAGACCACATTTGGAGTATAGTGAGCAGTTCTGGTCACCATGCTACGCTAAGACATAGCAGCGACCAAGTGCCTCCCACAACCCGAAGACCTGTATTACTCTGACCAACTCAGAGAATTAAACTTGTTCAGTCTCAGGCAGAGGAGACTGTTTGGGGACCTAAACCGGGCCTTCAAAATTCTCAAAGATATTGGTAAATTAGAATTCTTTCAAATTAAGGGTGAATCACAGATTTGAAAATTAAAGGAAAGTGCATTTAAGACTGAAGCCAGGAAGAACTTCATTACTCAAAGAATTGTGGGATCTGGAACAAACTACTAAGTTTGTTGACGCACAAACATTGAGAACTTTTAAGAAGAATCTGGATGAGATATTGAAACAGCTTAGCTGTTTGCTAAACATACAAGCCTAATAGATTCAATGGTCTCCACTCATTTATCCAATTTCTTAAGTTCTTATATTTGATTCATTACTGTTCATCTTGAAAGCTATCTTGTTGCACAATGGCATTGTCCACCCTTCAATACATACTGGATATGCAATACACATGAGAGAAACCTACAAAAACATGGAACTGTTGTTAAAATATTTACAATACATTAATTACAACTGAAACATCTCATACTGGTGGCATTGCTAGCAGGAATTCAGCTCCGATATCCTATATATTGTCATTTCATTTGCAGTCGGGACAGCCATGCTAAAGAGTCTCATTACATTATAAAGGACTGGCCGCTTCATAAGCATTTGGTTGTAGGCAACAAAAGTGTGGCACATAAACTACTCATCGACCTAACAAAGACATTTTTGTCTCCCCTTCATATAAAACTTGGACTGATGAAACGTTTCATGAAAATAATGAATAAAGAAGGTGAAAGGATTTCTGTATTTGAGACAGATGTTTCTTTAAATAACTAGTGTGAAGATTAAGGATGGCATTCTTTTCGGTCCACAAATCAGAAATATCATCAATGACAAGCAGTTTAAAGATTTCCCAATGGCGCCATAAAACATCAAATGGAAGGCAATCAAGGGTGTTGTTGAGAATTTTCTATGTCCAGCTGGCTGACAACATGCTTCAAGCATACAAGGCCATCAATTGCAGCAGGTCACTAAAGATTCATGCTGTGCGTTCATGCTTGAACATGGTGTAAGGTTTCACCAAGACATTGTAATGATGAAAAAGCAGAGTCAGGGCATCAATCAGTGCTGGGCAGCTTTTGTTGGCCACTAAAATGTGAAGCATTAGATGTTGAGTACAAATGAAAATGAGCAACAGACATTTTAGTTCAATTGAACTAATGCAGTGTGACAGCATCCTTTCCATCCTTTACACACTAAGTTCAATTTTAAGTACTTATTATGTTTCTCCAAATTCCTACTTCATATGCTTAATCTGAAGTTTTATTTGTGGTTCAGCTTGAAGCTTTCTATGGTAATTAGGAAATCATTTAATTTTCTTAATATGAAACTTTTGAAAAATAACTTCTTGACCAGCTTGATCATTTGGGTGCCTTCCGCTCTTGTACACACCTCTGTACTGTGCTCCAAGAACTAAATACTGTATATCGTTTATCTTCCATCTTGCATTTGTTCTTTCATTCAGCCTCCTCCTGCCAACCTCTGTCCTTCTGACTCCAAGCTTTCCTGGCTTCTGGCATACAACTGGCTTTAAATCCCTTTTGGGAATCATTTCCATCCCTCCTGGAGAACCACTGATGAGGTTTGGGAAGTCCTATATGTGTTCTATAGACGCCTGCCTAGAGTCTCCTCGTACATCCTCTAATGTGTTCCTTAAACCTCTGAGCCTTCTGCTTGCACTAACATGTCAGGTCTACTTGCAGCATCCACATATTTCCAAAGACAGGTGTGAAGATGTTGTCACTTTGATGCTGTCTTTTACAATTACGCTAGCACCTACCTGCAGGTCTTAAGGGACCACCCCCTGCAGCCACATGTGGCATGCTGCTCTTTTGCAGTGTCCATGCATTTGATCTGGCAATACAATTTGCTTTGAAAAGGCCGGCTTTTGCATCCTCAGAGTCTTGTATGGCCCTGTCCCCATCTTGGAATACTTTGTCCTACCTGTCATTCCATTCCTGACATGGTTTCGCTTTACTGCTATTAGTCTCCTTCCATTCCTATGTTATATTTAACCCAACAATATGACAGTTCAACAACCAAGAAAGACTTTTTATATATCTGAGTATGTTTTCAGCACCTTGGATGGACCAATGCTGAAAATCGCACCATGGAAATTTTGTTCAGCCAAAATTATGACAAACCACAACAATGATAACAACAACAATACAAAGTGCACAAAACAAATTTTATATTAGGTTGTATTAAAGGTGGGCGGCACGGTGGTGCAGTGGTAGTGCTGCTGCCTCACAGTTAGGAGACCTGGGTTCGCTTCCCGGGTCCTCCCTGCGTGGAGTTTGCATGTTCTCCCCGTATCTGCGTGGGTTTCCTCCGGGCACTCTGGTTTCCTCCCACAATCCAAAGACATGCAGGTTAGGTGGATTGGCGATTCTAAATTGGCCTTGGTGTGTGGGTGTGTTTGTGTGTGTCCTGTGGTGGGTTGGCACCCTGCCCAGGATTGGTTCCTGCCCTGTGTTGGCTAGGATTGGCTCCAGCAGACCCCCGTGACCCTGTATTCGGATTCAGCGGGTTAGAAAATAGATGGATGGATGTATTAAAAGTTGTATTGTTATATTTTTTTCAGCTTGCAATCCAGATCAAGCGTTGTCAAAACTTATTTCAATGATGGCAGGGTGAATGCACACATTGCAGTCAGGAATGTTGTCTTTCTGTCCTTCCCTCTGTTAGTCATGGTGACCTTAAGGCATAAGCTGTTGTCCTGTAAAGGTGAGGTTCAAGAAAAGTCTGGAAGGCAGAAGTTCCAGGTACTCCCGTATTTTCATTCTTGGAAATTAAAGAGTCTTCTAACGCTAATCAGTATAAGAAAAGCCAAATTTAAATCCAGTATGATTCAATGTTGTATAACAATAACAAGGGAAAAATTCAATAGGGGTGAATACATTTTATAGGCACAGTATGCCTGTTTTGACTGGCTAGGATGAAGATGGGCACAGTGAGGGAGGCCTTATACAGTATATTATATTATATTATATTATATTATATTATATTATATTATATTATATTATATTATATTATGACCAATCAACCCAAAGGCAGTATATCCCATTACACTGTGATTCTCTTATTCTTCTGCATTGAACAGAGTCCAGAATCAGTCCTGTAATAAAAACTTTATTAAGGTTTCAGGACCACTCACCAATAGAGCAAATACTGAATTAAAGAATGCAGATATACAGTAAACTTCCAAAGATGCTAATACCTTTTATAGGCACTGTATGCACTACGTATAGATTGTATCATTTAATGGTTTTGGTTCTCTGCCTGCAATCTCAAACATTTTACCTTTCTGTAAATAGTCAAAGCTTTTAGTGCACAGAAATCAAATCAGCTTCTTTATTTTTTTGGTTAATTTTATTTCACTTGGTTGTTAAATTTCGGATTTTTTAAATAATTAGTGCAAAGTATGCTTCTAAGGAATAATCAAACATAACGTTTGTTTTTAATCTATTGCTGTTAACCTCCATCAATCTCTTTTTTGACTGCTCATAGTGTGAGGAGGTGCAAACCGCAAGCTAGAAAATTGAGGTACTGCTGACTCAGCATCATCTACATCTGGTGCTGCTTGAATACAATTTAAAGAAAAAAATACAAGCAAGAAAATGGTCAGGAATCATTGATATATTTCATATTTTGATTTTCTTCATACAAAGATATGGCAGAATGAGAACAGAATTTTCTGAACGTTTCATTAACAGCAAGAACAGACTTCTAATTAAGAAACTGATTGGAATGAAAACCTCTACTACGATTATGATATGCCAACCCATTTGTGTTAAGTACTTATGATCTGTAGTTTGATTTTTCTAGTTTGGTAATTGATTTTTTAAAATATGAAATGCATTCCTATTTTGTATTTTGAATTATTTATAATTTTATTTCAGAGTTTTGTAAAGGGGATGTCTTTGAAAGGCACTAAACAAAAATATTTTATGTATGGTTCTGATTTTGTAGCAAATGAACTTAAGATTTGCTGATGTACATAAAGTCATTGTTATAGAATACTGACTTGAGGTGTACTCAACTCAGAGTTTTTTTTTGTTTTCAGACAATAATTTTACTGTATTTTATATCTGATCACAAGGGTTTTATGTATAACAGATGAAGACCTAATATTCTCAAATCCATTCATCCATTATTCCAGGGCAGTGTGCTTGGCAAGCTGGAGCCTATCAGCTGATTCTATTTGTGGGTCACTGGGGCCTGGAGCCTGTCCCAGCCTCATTTATAACTAGGCAGGACCCACTCTGGACAGGATGCCAGTCCATCTCAGGAGCCATCTACACATGCATGTGCAGGACCAGTTTAGAATCGCCAGTTAGCCTAACATGCATGAGGACACAGAAACTTAACACAAACAATGAGGAGCACAGAAATGTCATTAGAGTTTGAATTGCTAATGCTTCTATTTGGATATTAATCCAATCAACGGTTATACAGTGAAACAGCTGATGCGAATATGGAGGTTTATGCTAAGTTAAGTGAATAGGAAGGGCGAGCTTTGTTGGGCTGAATGGCCTGTTCTCGTCTAGATTGTTCTAATGTTCTAACCCATTCTGTTGTTAAGTACATATGATCTATGGTTTGATTTTTCTTGATTAGTAATTTATTTTTTTTAAAATGAAAGACATTTATATTTTATGTTTAAAATTTTTTATAGTTTTATTTTAAAAGTATTTCTTAATAGTGATGTCTTTAAAAGGGGCTAAATTAAAATAGATCATGTGTGGTTATCATTTTGTAAGAAATGGAATTGCTGACGTATATAAAATTATTGTGGTACTATTCAGACTTGAAACGTGGCATCAATCTTACTTTTATTTAATATGCGAGGATCACAATATATCCAAAGCAAAATAATGATATAGGATATTACCATTTCTTCTACAGGGACTCAAATAAAAACGCTTGCCTTCTGACTTTTTAGGACCTGGAGGAAAATTGGCAGTCCGTAGGAGGAGTAAAGCAACAGAGCGCACGCCCACTACTGTGCCAAAATCATATCTGACGGATTTCTTCTAAAAGCATCCTTACAAGAACAAAAATCTGACACCAAGTATAGATTAAATACTCCCATCTACACTTCAGAAAGAAGAAAACAGATGCGCAAGGTAAGAAATGGTGTATCGTGAATATAACGGTTTGAAATCACGGCTGCACTTTTGTAAAGGGCTGAAGAGTCATTCAGCACCTCTCTGCATGGATAGCTCTCATCTGCACTCCATCTGCAACTCTTCCATTCTTTCCATCATCTCATCCTCCATTCCACCTTTAAGGAACGCTATTTATGTATTTATTTTTATTTATTTATTTTTTGCCACGCTTGTTGTCTCCTATTGTGATTATCTGATTGTGATCGCTCCCGCAAAAAGCGGGAATGATTCCTCTGCAGTAAACGAAGCGAACTGAGCCACAGCACACAGGTACAGAAGGAAAAGTTACTTAACACCGGGCTGCAATTTAACAAAAGGCGAGTGGAAAATGCGGTGACGCGTCTTTTCAAATCTAACCCGTCTTTTAAAGCTGGGATTTCCTTTTGTAATCTATATACGAGACGCTGAATTGCCTTCTTTATAAATTTGTAACGATCAGCTGTTATTACACGCCATGAGCAAACCGACTCCGCTGTCTTTAAAGATGCAACGGTAACAAGAAGAGCTATCTCCGAAAGCGTTAGGTACAGTACGAGTGACATTTGTCAAGCCCACCAAACCCCCACTCCCTCTCACGCACACACTCAGCCAGCAGCCCACCAACACACACTCACACATTGAAGCACCCTCACGTTCACACTCACACATTATGTACAGTACGCCCACCTACTCACTTATATAAACGCAATACAATCAAAAAGAAAGGACGCCTCGTGCTCAGGCCCTAGTGGTAGGGCATCTGCTGAGTTAATTATAGGGAAACAGGTATCATTTCAGTACAATAATCAGTCCTGAAGAAAAAAAACACTCCTTTTGGATATGAACATGTAAATAAAACATACACACATAATATGCATTTCTGTATATGTATATACTTAATTTGTGTGTGTACATTTGTACATCAGTATACATCCTTGCACATAGACTTTTACAATGAGTGAAAAGATGAATGAAGTGTAATCTCTTGCACCTGAACATTTTCATGTACTGTGCTCAGAGTTTTTCTGCCAGCAATTGTATTTTATTTCATGTCTGATCACAAGGATTTTATGTAGAACAAGTGAATGTATTACCTACACTGGATAAATTATATGCATTATATTAACCAGTTTCCTTTGCTATTGAGTGCTATAACAACTCCCATTACAATGCACTTCTGTCATACTGTGCTCTAGTTTTGGCAAACTATTCCTCCATTTCTTGTCTTATGTACACATAACCTAACATTCTTAAACCCATCCATCCATCCATCTATTTTATAAACCCACTAGCTGATTACCCAGTGGGAAGGGAAAAAAATAAAATGTAGTATTTATAAAAAAAGTTATTAAGTAGTAAAACATTTTGATAAAAGAATTTGAAGAACATATAAGAAGCGTATAAATTATTAAACAGTAAAACATTTCCGTAAGAGAATTTGAATGATATATAAGACGTGTATAAATTATTAAATAGTAAAACATTAACATTTAAGAAGTAAAGATACATTGAGTACTACTGCAGTGGTTTCGGGTAAACTACCTGCTTGACAACCTTGCATTACGTGCCTGTGATTTAAGAGAAAAATTATTCTGAGAAATGTGGATGCTGCCCTTCTGTGCTTAAGGGGCAGAAAGTCCAAACAATTCCCAAGTCAATACTTTACATGAAGAGGTCGGTACATCTTCTTAGATTTAAACCCTCCATCTTCTTAAAAGAATTCATCACAAAAGCAACCTTGAATGTTGCAGGGTTTTAGTGACCCAAACTCACCTTAAGGGACAGTAAGTAGCCGTGCACTGTAATTTACCAAGAAAGTCACGCTTTGATGGCGCCGATTACACTTATTTGCAAAGATTTCCACTGTCCAAGGAGCCGACAGGGCACTTGAAGTGTCACAAACAGTGCAAGAAGAGAGGATGCTGCCTGAAACTGTAAAGCTGTCAACCCGGCAGAGCAGCCCGGCATTCCACGCCTCCCAGCATCCACTTTGTTGTCACGACCCCTCGCCACTGAAGGTGGTCTCATCTTCACATTGTTTACAGCTCGGCGCAGTTAAAAAGTAGAAAAACGCAAAGCTGTTTTCTTCATCTCTTCTGCTATCAAGTACTGGCAATTAAAAAAAAGTTACAATGTGGCAGTTTCCGCGACAGTCACTTGGACGAAATAAAATAAAAACTTCTCTGTCAGAACGGTCCTGGTGGTGAACAGCTGAACGCTGGAGTCCACAGAGGAGGGCTGGGAGAGGGTGACGTGAAGTGCACTTCTTTGGGATAGATCGGAGTGTTTGTGTTTACTTCTTTTCAATATCAGTAAAATAACTCTCACACAAATAATAACAATTCCTAGAGACGATATAAAAATGGCGTCCACAAACGAAGTGATTAGTTCCTGTATTATGTTCTGTGGTCATACGTAATTTCCATTTCACATGTTCATACACAATTTCTGTTTCAAACGCGAAAAAATGTTATATATATAGATTTATCCAGGGAATGGTCATGGGGAAGCTGGAAAATGTCCAATGATTCCATTTGTAGGTCATTGCGGCCTGGCGCCTGTCTCAGCCACATTTGTTACAAGGCCGGACCCCGTTCTGGCCAGGATGCCTGTCCATCTCAGGACCCATTCACACGTAACATACACAGCCTGACATGCACGAGGACATAGAAACTCAACAGAAACAATGAGGAATACGGAAATGTCAAAAGACTTGATTTGTTAATTTTTATATTTAAATATTAAGCCACTCAACTGCTATAAAGTGAAACAGCTGGTATGGATAGACATGGTGAGAAGCACAAAAGGTGGTGGAAAACTGGGATAAGCTACCGAGGTATGAAGATGAAATGCAGAATGAATGAGTGAAATAGACAGTAGGATATAATGAGCTAACCAAAGGAGCGCAATGAGCTGAATAGTCTCCTCCTGTTTGTTGGACTTCTTATGTTCTTATTTAAAATGCTAACAGCATCAAAAGTTGTTCCACTGTTTGTAATGTGACATTAGAGTTAGAATATATAGTTGTAAACTGTTTAACTAAGTGTAGTTTAATGTAAACTGTTTTAGTTTAATGCAGTGTGGAATGACATTGAGAAATGCTTCTCTGTGTTTGTTTGGCGTACAATGTACGCATACGCCTCACTTTACACACTGCAACGATGGGAATACACAGAAGTTCAAGTACACACAGTGCAAATAACATGCATCACTTGCAGGGACCATAAAACCAAATTAAAGTAGAATGCTGCAGTGGAATCCCATAATGGTGTACGATCGAGGCCAACATGCTGTAAGCACCCATAGAGAATGGGCAAAGTTTAAGGGGAGGCAGCAAAGGAACTGTGTAATTCTTAAATAAAGGTTATTTTTTCCTCATTTTTGTAAGACCACAGTTCATGTAAATATGTTAATAATTCATTAATTTGGTGTATGGTGACACAGTGGTAGCGTTGCCGCCTCTTAGTTAGGAGCCTTGCGATGATTCACCGGCGTGGGTTTGCTCCGGTCTCCTCTCACAGTCCAGAGACATGCAGGTTTGGCAGGCTGGCGATGCCAAGTCATCCTCTGATGTGTGTGTGTGTGTGTGTGTGTGTTCACCCTGTGATGGGCTGACACTCTCTCCAGGGGTTGCCTGTTCCCATTTCTTGCTGGGGTAGCTGCCCCTTGCCCTAAATCAGAGGGTGTTGAACTCCAGTCCTGGAGGGCCGCAGTGGCTGCAGGTTTTCATTCTGGCCATCTTCTTCATTAGTGACCAGTTTTTGCTGCTAATTAAGTTCTTTTGCCTTAGTTTTAATTAACTTGACTCAGGCCCCTTTGTTGTTTCTTTTTTCTCAATAATAATAATGAGACACAAAACAAGTCGCCACATAACCAGCTCACCCGTGCCCTTCACACAATATCTGAAAATAAGGAAAAATGAGGGTATCGGTAAGGTTGATCTCTCAGGTCACCAAAACATTTTGACGGCGGTCTTAGAAAAAACAGAAGATCAACAGTTTTGGAAATGTCTGCTGTGGCAGAAAAAGAGCAGCAACAAGCGAAGGAATTAAGCAACGAGTTTAATGAACAGCAAGAAGTGCCTTCTCGTTCAGAAACTGGTTGGAGTGAAATTGTATGGAGTTTGATGTTTCAATTTAGCTGGTCATCTGTTGGCTCGGTTCACATTTCATTTCTGTTTGGCTGCCATTTAGTGAAGAAACAAATCTATTCAGAGGACTGAATCGTTAAAAACAGGGCTATTAAAATGAAGGGAAAGGGAGTTAATTAGCAGTGAAAACTGGTCACTGATTAGGAAAACGGTCAGAATGAAAACCTACAGCCACTGTGGCCCTCCAGGCCCAGAGTTCATCACCCCTCATTTAAAGGAAGGATGGATGGATCAATGAATACTTTAATTAATCCTGCCCAACGCAACTCTCACTCGCACATCACCTAGCCTTAAAACAGACAGAAATACTCCACAATTAGCTTGAGAGAGGTTATTTCAAGTGGTATATTTTGTCTGCAGTATTTTCCTCCTTTATATGTTTTTTAGACTCTACTGTCGGCAAACAGATCCTCACTACTCAGATCGAGTGATTGAAGTGGTACTGCATGTGTGCCTGACGCTTATGCCTGCCTGAAGTATGATGATCTGAGCAAATCTTCACCACACATCACCTTGACAAAATATATAAAAGCAAAAATGTGATCTCTCTTTCTTGTGAAACAAATAAATAAGAGAAAACACTCCAACCTTCAACCTTCAGTTATCCAAGTCGCACCCGAATGTTATGCTGTGAGTGCATTTTCTTATCACCTTAAAAAGTGCTTATTATTCCACAATTAAAACCTAAAAATCACTTTTTTCTGTCATTTAAATATCTCTAATGACACGTGTACTTTTTTGTACTTTTGAACATTTAAAGGTGTTAATGTGAGATTTACTTCCTATTGTAAACTGATATTGTGAACAATTTAACGTATTTGACATGTGATGTGATTATGTAGCAGTAAGAAATGCAATCATTTTTATGGTTTGTCTGCCACCCCACTGGGAGTGAAACTGTCCCAGCCCCACACGCAGATTAGCGTTTCTACTTACCCAACACATCGCTGAATTTGTGATTAGGGAAAGAAGGGCCACTGAATGTATTGCAAAGCTAAACTCCTATGACAAAATTTAACTCAATTAAAAAAAATAATAGCAGTGCTTATTGCTTATAACAGTGCAGCTACAAGCTCCCAACACACAAGCTTTATTTAATAAGTTTTGGTTTCAAGCACAAATCTTTACCAGTTTTTCCTTGTGATCTGTAAAATGTAGAATTGCACAAATGCATGAAGTGCTTGCTGCAGTTAAACATTTCCATAATGTTGTCCTTATCTTCAAATGATGAGACTTTGTGACAGTGTTGCAGAATAAACAGAACTTCCCTTACTCACGGTAAAACAAAACAAAATATAAAAGCGAATTTCCAAAATACCTTTCTGTACTTAAAACAAAAATCCATAATTTACAAATAGGTTGTTTGTAATAAAAAATTTAAAAAGGCATGTAAGGTACAACCACTCTATGCAAACTCATTTACTAAATTTGCTATCTTATCAGAAATTCATCTCATTCATTTCAACTCTGATCACATTCAGCAAGAATAAGCAGACCTTCATCCATCCATTTCCACACGCCCCTTCTCTCAAGGCCATGGTCCTGTACGCATTGTGCATTATGCAGTGAAATCTTGTGGCTTTTTTGTGCTCCTTCATACAATGAATCATTTAACAACATACTCTTAGAGTTCGTTAACTTTCAGATAGTGCTAATGTTACTGTAAAGTCACCATGAATGAAATGAAATGGATCAAAGCATTATCTAAACGCACCGGCACTCACTATATAGTATTAGGTAACTGAGTCACCGTGTTATTGTTTCAGCAAAATGTTATTTTTGTCATCCTACTGAAAAAAATGCAATTGTGAAGAAGAAGCAGAGTTCAGTGCAAGGAACAAAAGGCACGTAAATAAATAATCTTGTAGAGAAAGGCATTTGGTGAAAGTCCATTCCATTCATCTTCAAAAAGGTCACCTCTCTTTGCAGCCAGGTCACCTCCTTAAAGTAAAATGCAAATTGACAAATGAATGAATCTGTCTTCATCTACTCAAGCTTAATGCATATGTCTCCTTTTTACAGACGTGTAAGAAACGGTTATCACATAGACACTAATTGGAAAAGGACGGCCATTCTTGGCATTTCTCTCTGACAGCCATCTGGCCTGAGTTTCTTCGACAATGTCCAGAACCTTAATCACTGGATGGTTTACACAATACAAATAAGGCATTTGCTGCTTCCCATTCACAGTAACAATTGGATTGATCATTAAAAAAAAATGACCCATTTACAAGCTGGTCTTCGTCCTGAGACCATAGAGAAAGCCCGCTTGGAACTAAATGAAAATCCAGACACCTTGCATCAGGATATCCAACAAGTCAGAGACATGATTATCACAAGACCTGACATTGGCTTTCTGCGGACAGACGATGCTTTCATTTTGAGGTTCCTTAGAGCAAGAAAATTTAATCAGCTGGAGACATTCAAGTTGCTGGCCCAGTATTTTCAATATCGTCAGCAGAATTTGGACATGTTCAAAAGCTTTAAAGCAGACAACCCTGGCATCAAACGGGCGCTGATGGATGGTTTTCCTGGAGTGTTGGAAAATCTTGATCAGTATGGCAGAAAAATTTTGATCCTCTTCGCTTCAAACTGGGACCAGAGTAGGTAAATGTATATTCTGTGTTTATATGATGTCTATAAAGAATGACTGATTGCTTTGTGTCAAAAAACATCAATTTGTGCATGTATTTAACTGCATCCATCCACCCATTCATTCATTTTCTGATCCTTTCCTAACTAGAAACTTGTTCCTGAATCATTACAAATTCAGTGGTCTGAACAGGAGAACGCAAATACATTTTGGACTGCATGACTGGCATACAGCTATTAGCAGAGATAGATAGATAGATAGATAGATAGATAGATAGATAGATAGATAGATATGTACAGTATGTAAGGCACTATATAATAGATAGATAGATATGTACAGTATGTAAGGCACTATATAATAGATTGATAGATATGTATAAAAGACAGTTTATAATAGATTGATAGATAGATAGATAGATAGATAGATAGATAGATAGATAGATAGATAGATAGAGTATATAAGGCACTATATAAAGATAGATAGATAGATGATATATACAGTATGTAAGACAGTATATAATAGATAGATAGATAGATAGATAGATAGATAGATAGATAGATAGATAAAGGCACTATATAATAGATAGATAGATATGTATAAAAGGCAGTATATAATAGATAAATAGATAGATAGATATATACAGTATGTAAGACACTATATAATAGATAGATAGATATGTACAGTATGTAAGGCACTATATAATAAATAGATACATAGATACAGTATGTAAGGCACTATATAATAGATAGATAGATAGACTTGTATTGACCTCCTTATGGAGGTAAATTGTGAATACAATTGTAGGGCAAAACTTTAAAAACATTGAAAACCAAGATACAAGTACAAGGCTTAGAGCCGTACACACAACATGCTCAGTATATATTTAATATACAGAGACCCATAAAGAAATATTGTACATGTTCTAGTAAAATGTAGTTAGAAAAGGTATTCACCCCTTGGACGTTTTCACATTTTATTGTTCTATAACAGAGGTCATCAATCACAGTCCTGGAGGGCTGCAGTGGTTGCAGGTTTTTGTTCTAACCCGGTTGCTTAATTAGAAAGCAATTCTTGCCAATAATTTGATTTCATGGCTTGTTAGTGCTTTAACTTTGCTATGTCAAGTAATTCACATATCCTGGATTTTCTTCTCCTTCCTAAGGATATCATATAAATGATCTGAAGGCTGAAATGGAGGAGTAATTCTCAGTCCTTCACTTTTTTCTCTTCACCTTCCTTCCAAGTATTTAACTAAACCGAATAGTGCGTGATAAATACACACAGGTGTAAATGGTAACAAGCTAAATGGAGAGCTGCTGGTCTCTTTTGTTATTTGCATGTTATTGCTAATTAGGAGCAATTAAAAACCACAACTACAGCTGTTTAAGACTAAAATTAGCAATAGGGGTTCAAAATCTTAACAAGCGAGACAACTAAAGTGAAGCAGAAAAGTGTTACTTGAGCAATAAGTGCTTCTTATTAAGCAATTGGGTTGGAGCAAAATCCTGCAGCCACTGCGGCCTTCCAGGACTGTGACTGAGGACCCCTGTTCTATAACATTGAATCACCATGGATTTCATTTGGTTATTTTGACACTGATTAACAGAAAAAGACTGTTTAATATCAAAGTGAAAACAGATCTCTACAAACTGGTCTAAATTCATTTCAAATATATAATGCAGAATAATTAATTGCATAAGTATTTGCCTCCGTCAGGTCAGTATATAGTGGATGCAATTCTGTCAGCCATGACAGCCTTGAGTCTGTGTGCATTGGTCTGTATGAGATTTGCACTTTTAGACGCTGCCATTTTTTCCTGTTCTTCTTTGTAAAGCTGCCTAAGCTCTGTCAGATTGCACAGAGGCTGTGAGAGAACAGCCATTCTCAAATCCAGCCACAAAATCTCAGCCAGATTGAGATCTGGACTCTGACTCGACCACTCCAGGACATTCATATTGTAGTTTTTATGCCATTCTTATGTAGCTTTGGATTTTATGCTTGGGGTTTGTCATTTGCTGGAAATCCAATCTTCTCCTACGGCACAGGTTTCTTACAGACTGCATCAGGTTTTCCTCCAGGATTTTCTGTATTTTGTTGCGTTCATTTCATCCTCTTCACTGAAAAGCCTTCTGGGTCCTGTTGTGCAGAAGCATCTCCACCCCGTGGTGTGTTTATGATAATGTATAGTATTCAAATATGGTGTTTAGTGTGATGGACAAAAGCTCAGTTTTGGTTTCATAAGAGCCCAGAGACTTCTTTTGACTGACTTCAAAGTCTCCCATATGCCTTCTGGAAAACGCTAGCTGAGAGATGCATATGCAATTGTTTTTTTCAAGTTGCTTTGTCTTTGCCACTCCCCCATCAAGGTACGACTGGTAAAGCATCAGTTGTTGTCTACACTGTCTCTCCAACCTCAGCCTCCATAGCTTGTCACTCCTTTAGAGTTCTCAAAGATCTCTGGGTGACTTCTCTCACTATTATTCTTCTTTCATGATTGGTAAGTTTTTATGAATGGCCTGCTCTCAGCAGATGTTCAGCTATGTTAAATTGTTTCCATTTCTTAATGATTGATTTAACTGTTCTTCAAATTACATTGAGTGACTTGCATATTTTCTTGTCTCCATTCCAGACTGCTGTTTTTCAGTCACTTTTTGTTTAGAGTGTTCTTTTGTCTTCATTGTGTAAGTTAGACTACCATACTGACTCACCACAAGCTGGACCTCCCAGATAAGGGAGGCATTTATATTACAATCAATTGAAACCCCAGACAAGTGATCTCCATTGAACT
This sequence comes from Polypterus senegalus, assembly GCF_016835505.1. Classification (NCBI taxonomy): domain Eukaryota; kingdom Metazoa; phylum Chordata; class Cladistia; order Polypteriformes; family Polypteridae; genus Polypterus; species Polypterus senegalus. The sequence continues at coordinate 45,723,372 of NC_053158.1, forward strand.
ATGTGACTTCTAACCCTTCATCAGTAATGATTTAGATGTTTTATATTAATGGGGGGTGAACACTTATATTTATATTTTTAAGTAATTCAGATCACTTTACAGAGGTCTGTTTTCACTTTGACCTCAAAGAATCATTTTCTGTTGATCAGGTCAGGTCAGGTCAGGTTGGGGAGCATGCTCTGGTACAGCATATTGCCATACCCACCACACAACAAAACAGCTCAAGGTCCCTGTTGGCAACCCCCAGGCAGCTACATGATCCAGTCCCACCCTCAGGAAATGACTATCTATCTGCCACAGCCAGTTGTTACATGGATGTTCTGGTTCAGCCACTCACGTCCTCAACAATGAGGATCCTACGAGCCGGATCACCCTCAGAGAATTACGCCACATGGCCATAGTGCCGTAACTCATGCTTCCTCACAATGTAGGTAATGTGCCTCATTTGGGACTCCGTGAACAACCGCTTGTTCGACACAAAGTCAAATCAGTGTTACCCAAGGATTCTCCATCCTGGGTATGATGTTAAATTTTACACGGCCCTGCAAGTGGTCCTCCAACTTGCAGGGAAAACTTGGGGGTTGGCGGCAGGATTGGCACTCCAGCAACCATAAAAACTTCATGCAGTTCTGAAATGGCAGACAGGACTCCATTCTGCTCTCCACGGGTGCAGCTCTACTGCAGCCACCCATAGGAGGGCTGTTCACATTATGAAGGGGATGGGGAAAAGCCCTCAGGAGCCTCATCCTCGGAAGAGTCGAAACCACCACAGAGCCAATGGGTTCAGGCCTCTTGGGGATTGGAACTGGTGTGGTGCTGAGGTGTCCCAATTTGAGATGGCCCATTCGGGTGGAATGTGGAATGTCTTGTCTTTCTGGCCTGATGATCATCTTCTGCTGATCATTGTTAAAAAATTCAAATCAAATCCACTGTGATTCAATGCTGTATAACAATAATGTAATGAATACTTTGTATAGGCACCCTATGTCTGTTTTGACGTGATAGAATGAAGACTGGCACAGCGAGGGACATATTATATTATATTGTCTGATGGCCATGGAGAAAAGACTCCCAGTAGGGTGCCCCCATGCTGGAATGAGCCATTGGCTAAAGGTGCTTCAGCACAGTGTGACCAGCAGCACTCTTGGTTCTCTGCCACTGATAAGAGCCCAGTGTCAGTCCTGTAATAAATTATTTTATTGTGGCTTCTCGACCACTCACTGATACAGCATATACCGAATCGAAGCATGCAGATATACAGTGATATACTGTGCAATATCTGCATTTATATTGTGTCTCATGGCATAATAATGTAATGATCTCCTGGGGAGCATAACATTTTAGTGCTGCATAGTCTACTGGATAATTCACTTTACAACGATGCTTTTTATGACACTTCTCTCTCAGCAACACTCAGTCTACACACAATGACATATTAATTCTAGTGTTAATAAGTGCATAGTAAGTTGTTTTATCATATAAAAACATGTATCATTTATATAAACCTTTACAAATAACAACCCAGTAGCCTTGTTTCAGTATTTTGCACTGCTATGTAACCAAACGAGTATCTTTTGTTTGACATTTAAATATCGGTTTATTTAGACACTGCGATATCATTTAAAATCCCCCAGAAAATATTCCAAAAAGGGCAAGATTGCCAATTAGTGGAGTAAATTACACATCATGACATCAGCAAATGCTTTCTCTAAAGGACCATCTGGACTTTATTCATCGACTGCGAGCGACCCCAGAGTTTAATATGTTTGGTGACTCATGGAGAATTTGAGGTTTGATTAATTTATCACTTCCTGCCTGCAAACAAGCAAATGTGAAAAACCTCCTTAGATTGGATAAAAAGCTAGGCTGTTATTGTTCATGGGTATAAAAATTCATTTTGTATGAGGGTCACATCCTGTAGACATTCCTGCAGATATTCATTGACATGTGCTGAACTCATTCAACAGAACTATACATAGAGAGTGTAACCGTGACAGTAATTCAATTCAATTAATTTCTATTCAGTCTACTTTTTTGTGATCTTGAAGTGGAAAATATTCCTTAGCGCCATTAGACTGCAGAAGTTTAGCAACAGAAATATATATGAAATGGATGAATAGGCTAAATATTTAAGTTGCATTCTCAATTATGAGCGTGTCACCTCAGGAAGTAGATGCCACAGTAATCTGTTGTCTCAGTCAATCTGCTGAGCAATGGAATCCTCTCATCTCATCCCATTCTCAAACCCATGCAGTCCGGTTCAGAGGTCATGTGCATATATAATAACCACATTAGTAAATAGTATAGGTGTCGGATTGCAAGGGTGACCTTCAAGATGATAAGAACTAAAATGCAGATCAAACCATACCAAACCTGAGCAGGCTCACAGGGGGCAGGAGCCTATCCTAGCATGCATAGGGCAAAAGCAGGAAGAATTCCCTGGACATGGTACCAGTCTTTCACAAGAGAGCACACTCACCCACACTCTTCCACCCACTAGGGCCAATTTAGCATCATTCATCCACCTAATCTGCATTTCTTTGAACTGTGGAAGTAAATCCATGCAACCGCGTAAACTCCATGCTGAGAGGACCCAGGATGTGAACCCTGGATTCCTTACTGTGAGGTAGCAGTATTACCACTGTGCATTGTGCCAATGTGCTGTCTCGAACACAAAGCCATAATGGACCATATATAGCTCTTTCTCTAAATATAGTGTGGAAGGACAGACTGGGAACAGTCAAAATGTTGGGACACCAACTGGGTCGTCCCTTTTAATCATCTCAAGATGAAACAAGCAAAATAAACAAAAGTAACGAAAATAGCACCAATGCGCTATCCAGATCAGGGATTTCTTTCTCTTAGAGGAATCCTCCGATGCCCATGTATGACAATAGTCATTAATTTTCTATGCTTATTTTTCTGATGCAATGTTGTGAAAAACAGAGCCATTCCTAGTAGCATTGGGGTGAAGGCAGGAATTACAAAAATCCACACACACACTTCCATGCTCAATTACACAGGGCCAATTAACTGACTTTGAAAAAGAGCTATGAGGAAAGAAAGTATGCCCTTCTTTGTTTATTTTAAGTTGAATAAATAATGAAAAAGTAAAATATGCTATGTGCAGATTGTCAACTGATGTTAGATTTATCTAATTTTAGCAGTCGGTGAAGAGTAAGTTGTGTCATGTTATTTAGGCTGTATTTAAATTCTCGAAAATAATGTATAACACAATATACGTGATTTTTATATGGAAAAAGAGCTTAAGTGTGGAATAAACTGTCAATTAAGATCAGGAGATGTGTGCAGGACATTCCCAGAAGCAAAAAAGCTATTCACAAAAGTGACATTAAGATTTGTTTGAAGAGAAAGGTTGTAACAAATAGAACTGTGACCGAAAATGACTGTCGCCAGCAGCTCTTTGGCTTCTTTGTTTGATTTCAATGCTGGAGCCCAGACACATCTTGGACAATCTTGAAAGTGCCTGTTTACAGATTAATTTATGAGTCTATGGGGCACCCATAAAATGCTGGACAGTAAGAGACTGTCAATTAAGAAAGAAAGAATCCAGACAGTACACAGTAAATAGTAACAGACTCGATCATTTAGAGATGGGATGATTAGGATGATTAGTAAGTGAGAGGCATTTCCTCCACAGCTTTATTTGTATAACGAGTTTTGTGTGATTTTGCATTGTGATCTGGCTCAGATGTTTGGTTTTGATCTCTGCTTGGTTTATGATATGCTCTCTTTCTTCTGCTGGTTCTTATGACAAATAATCTCTCTACTGGTTGCTTGTTCTGATGGAACAGTAGGTGCTCATGCAAGTGCATTAATTGGAGTGACTTGTCAAGGTCAGCCATTGTGGTAGAGGCGATACTTGAATGTTTGATCTTTTAGTCACAAGTTCTTTTCTTTAGTCTCTATATATAATCTTCATTTGGGTCTTGATCTTTGTTTGTCCGTGAATGAATTAGAAGAAGAAGCACTAGATGGCAGTAGAGAGACAGCTAAAACATAGGCATTGCATTAAGAATTTCCTCCAGGCTTATACTACTGAAGACTGTAGTACTCCAGCCACACCTCAAAACGCAGACATTCAAACTAAACAAATTCTTGTGCTTTAAATTAACTAAAGAGATCTTCATTTAGATCTTGATCTTTGTCCGCAAATTCCACGCATGCGTAGACCACCTTCCAGTTTAGTACATTGTTACTCACGGATGTCAACAATGTGCCGGAATAACGAAAGGGGTGTTGGACAGTGTTACGCTGGTTAGCTCATGAGGCCTGGTTAGAGAATGAGATTGCCGAAGATAAAAGGTACGTGCCTACGTAACATATGAATGAAAGAAAGACAGTGGGTAAAATGAATGACAACGTAACAGCATGTTCTGGAAATTATTATTGTTACGTTGTAGCCGGTGAGAGCTGCGCGTCTCACAGTTGTACCGTGGCTTGCTCACATGTCAGTGAAGTGATCTCTATTTATGCTTTAAAGAGCCTGGATACCTATGTATCCCCCTTTTATAACCATTGCTCCGTGTATATTGCCTTACTCTTTGGATTGCCACAAAGCAACCTGTGAGATTGGAGAAAGGTTGCGAAGACATCGTGAGAGGAAACGACAGCATCCTGAAAACGAGACGGACTGTGAACGGACTAAATTGGGCCGTTCCTATCGAATCAATATCCAAGGGTTTTCTTTTTAAATTTTGTTTCCCTAAAAAATCATAATGCTGTGCGACGAAGGACCCAGTTCAAGACTGACAGCCACTTTTAAACAGGGAGCCCTTCACAGGCAACTTTAACACGCGCAACGTAGTTGGGTGCACATGGCTAGTTACTATATAATTAAACAATTGGAAATTACATTGCTTTGACATATGGTCTTTTTATCTTGTGCACCTTGAGGCCTTTTAGCAAGGCTGAACTCAATGCGACACCCACATCTCACTCTGTCTGATTCTAAAAAACTCAGATGGGCAGAAAGTGGGCAATGAGAAGGGACCTGGTGCTTACAATGAATTACAAAGCAAGGAGTGGGCATGTTAGTTTTTAAGTGCACACAAGCCAAACAACTGATTGATAATTAGTGCAAAGTTTTGTCCATCAGGGCCGGCAATGGTTGAGATTTTACCTTTGTGCACTGACCAAGTGTAATAAATGGTTCAATTCTGCGACAAATTTGAATAACCCAGTATCATTTGACCAGGATAATTTAGTTCTTATCAAATTAAATAACCTGGAAAGTGCATTTCATTGCACCATGTAGCATTTGTGAAATTTGCACTTCTGCTGAACTGGAGTTTGATGCTGAGTATCGTTTAGGAGAAGTCTTGTGGGACATTCTATAGAAAAGCAGGTTATGCCACATTGTCATACAGTGAGTCAGATTTTTTTTGTGCTGATCTCTGGCCAAGCCCACTCTGATGGATGAATTCAAGTTTGTCGATAAGAATAAAGACAACTAGAAGTTGCTAAAGTGTGCTGTCTACTAGCATAATGGGTTATACTGAACAATCCAAAGCACTAAGAGTCAGGCCTCGATGATAATAACGGCCTTCTTAAAAGTTATCAAAAGAGTTAGCTGGAAATTCCTAAAGAAGGATCAATTATACTCTCTTGTCTTGAAGCATTGAGATTTTCAGCTTTTCACTTTGTTCATAAGAATCACTTCTATTGTCCCCCAAACATAATTTCCAATTTTAGAAACTACATCTGCCTTAAAAAAACTGGGAGCCTAATTGTAATACCTGTTTCGTCTCCAAAGATTGCGAAGATCATTAATAGTATAAGGTTGAATTAATCAGTCAATTTCAAAATGTAAAATCCAAATCTGATCTGAGTAATAATGTCAGTCAGTCGTTTTCCAACCTGCTATATCCTAACACACGGTCACGGGAGTCTTCTGGAGCCAATCCCAGCCAACACAGGGCGCAAGGCAGAAACAAATCTCGGGCAGGGCGCCAGCCCACCGCAGTGAGTCATAAAGTGCACAATTAAAATGCTTCATAAAAGAGACAGACGGAAAAAATAGAAGACCAGAAGATTTAACATAATGATACATGCCATAGCTGCGTCTGGCAATCAATGCTTAACTGTGCATGATAAATCACTCGGAATTAGAAAGCGTAAAGCTTGATTTATCATTAGTGTTAGATTTGACTTCTACATATACTGCCCACATAATGAGAAGGAATAAATAAGAAGAACAATGCACTGAGCAGTCAAAGCAGAACTAGGCAGTAGGGAACCTCTAAGGCAGCCTTGTTCATTGGGTGTTTCTTTTATTACAACAAGCTGGACAGCAGGCTTATTGCAGAAATACCAAGGCCAACATTTGATCAGTTTTGCTGCAGAAATTTGTACATGACTTTTGATTTTTTTTTTGTATTGGGAATGCCCTGCCCAACTTAGGTAACAAGTGTTAAACTCTGTAGAGTCCAAACTAGCTCAAAACGAACACATACATGTGTAGAGCCTGGTGCACTGGTGTTGCGCTCCTCAATAATCTGAATTGACAGTATGCTCTGATTGGAGACCCCTTCAAAGAAATGGCATTCTTGATGAAGGAAAAAAGAATGATTGAGGTAGACAGAGGAAGGGAGGCTAGCGAGGTCAAAGAGAATAAGACTTTGAAGTCAGTGGGTAACTGAAACTCAAAGGAGGAAAGTGGGAAATTAAAGACCAGAAAGCTTGGAAGTTGACAGGATTGACTGCCTAATGGTCAGTACATAAGAACATAGTGTGGCACGTGGCTGGGGGTGGTACCCAGCCGGGACGCCCAGAAGGTCCAGAGGAGGACTTGCGCCTCCTCAAGACCATTAAGGGGCGACCGCCCTGGTGGCTTTAGGGACCATGGGTACAGAGCTTTGAAACTCAGCCCTGTAGGGGCCCGTGGTCACCGCCAGGGGGTGCCCCAATGCCTACGGAGCCCTGGACCTCAGCACTTTTGCCACACCCGGAAGTGCTGGGGGGAAGAGGATCAGGGACACCCAGAGTGGTTCCTGATGCAGAGCCGGCACTTCCGCCACACTGGGGAGTGTCAGGAGGCACCTGGAGCACATCTGGGTGTGTATTATAGGGGCTGCCTCCCCCCATTTGATGGCTGGAGTCGGGTGGAAGAGGACAAAGTCTTGGTGGAGAGGAGTGGAGGCGGCCTGAAGAGAGAGAAAGGCATTATGTTGAGGGCCTGGACTTGGGGGTGATTGGTGCTGCGGCACTGGGTTGTGTGTGTTCATTGTAAATAGGACTTGTAAATAAACGTGTGTGGTGATATAAAATCATGTCTACCTGTCTGTGTCCGGGCTGTTCCCCACAATAGATAACTAAAAATGAGAGAAGAACATATTCCAATAATCTTTTTTATTTATTTTAATAAATAACTTGTCAGGCTGGGGGGATTGATGGTTAGGGCCTGTCTCTGCAGGAGCAAGACAGGAACCATTGCCAAAACACCTACACTCACAGTGGGCCAATTTAGACATTAACCTAACATGCATGCCGTAGTAGCATCGGGAGTTTGGGATGAGATCTGGAGTATCTAAAGAAAACCTCATGCGCACACCATATATGAAATGACCGGGGGCAATATTTCAATGAAGGAGGCTAAACTGGTGAAGCAGCAGTGCCACTCACTTGCCATCTGAAATAAAACCAATGAACAATGTAACAACACCATCACGCCCAGACTAAGAGGTCATAGCATGAAAATTGACATGAATTGTACTTAGGGAACAAAGGAAACTGTTACCAAAAAAGTAAATAAAGAAATAAAAGAAACAAGACTTACTGATTTTACTAAGCTTACCTGCTTAATATGTCAAAAGTTAAGGCTCAATTGGGAATCCTGTAACTCCACAGTAATTACTGTTGATATGCAAGTACAAGCAAGAGACACGGCCAAGAAGTGCGTTAGTAAGTGCTTGTATAGCCTTAATTGTTCCAAGATGGTAAAAAAGACAAATGTGTAAAGAGGATAATTAAGACCTTAGTGGAATTATGGTTTATATTTTGGCATGCTAGTAAGTATGCAGAACTCAGAGATTAGGGAGGCAATCATCAATGAATACCCAATCTGCTTTTGATTAGAGATCTTTAAATTTAATTGAAAGGAGCATGTGTTTCAGTAGGGCCCTAGTATGGATATTTATTTGTCCACTCTTCCAGACTTGATGTAATGCAGACACTGTGGTTTCGGTTTAATATGCAGACATAGCGCTGATGTATGAAATGGTTAGACATTGAAATAATACAATGGCAGCTAACACCCCCATAAGGCAGTAGCATGTAGAAACCAATAGCATTTCTGAACAGATTTTGGCCATATTTAACAGAAATAAAAATGACAACATGGTGTGATGGGTGGCACTACCTGGCCAGGAGGCCAGCAGAGTGAAAGAACCAGGGGAGAGGGCATTGATGAGGCAATACCTCTCCTGGGAAACTAGAGTGCAGCCCTCCTGGGTGGCTGAGGCACCACAGATTCCCACAGGACATTTAGAAAACTGGAGTTTGGAGGCCACCAGGGGAGCTGCAGAGCCCTGTAGAGGACCTCCAGCACACCTGGAAGTGATAATACTAATACTAATGAGCGACCTGGAACTCTCCCGGGACCTGAATAAGAGGAGCCACCTCACTCCATTGAGGAGCCAGATTCGGGAGGAAGGAGTGAACAAAGCCTGAGGAAGAGTGGAGGCAGATGGACTATATTGGTGTGTTGGTAATGTGTGCACAAACTGTAAATAAGTGAACCTGTGTCCTGCCTGTCTGTGTCTGGTGGTTAGTGTGGCAGTACGCCCCCTAGTGACTTGCAACAGTTATTAGTCCTTTGAGGTAAAATCTAGCAAAAGTTCACCGTCAAGAAATAAGTGAAGATGCCCATGTTAAGAGCTGTGTTTCAGGCAGTCTCAATGGGTAGCCAGATTTACCATCATTGTCTTCTGTTATATTTATATTAGATTTCTCTGCCTATTTTGAAGTGCAACATACTGCCAGGGGAAGTATATGGTAGTTTGGTGTCTATCAAACTATCTCCTTGGAAGTTTGCACATTTTATCGTTATACAGCATTGAATCAAAGTGGATTTAGTTTTATTTTTGGAAACTGATCAACAGATAAAGACTCTTACACGTCAAAATGAAAATAGATCTCTGCAAAATGGTTTAAATGAATTACAAATTTATAACAAAATAACTGATAGATTAAGTATTCACCCCCTTCAATGTGCCACCCCTAAATCATCAGTGGAGGTCCAACTTGTGAGAAGACAGTATGATGCCCCAACCAACAAAATGAAGACTAAAGAACGTTCTGAGCAACACCATGAAAAGGGGATTTGAAATGCACAGGTCAAGGGATGGAGAGAAGAAAATACCCAAGTCACTGAACATCCCTTAGTGTAAGACGAATTAACCATTAAGAAATGGAAAGAATACGGCACAGCTGTAAAACTTTCTAGATCCACAAAAGGTGACTGTGCAGAAAGATGAGTAGTGAGGGATGTCACCAAAAGACCTGTGATAACCCAGAAGGAGTTACAATCTACAGTGGCTAAGATTGGAGGGACTGTGCATAGAGCAACTCTTGTGAGGGTGCTTCACCTGTTGCAGCTTTATGGGAGAGTGGCACAGAGTAAAAGCAGTCAGTCACCTGAAAGTAGGTTCTATGGTCTGATGAGATCAAAGTCCAGCATTTTGGCCGTCACACTAAATGCCATTTTGAACGCTGCACATTATCAAACACACAGAATCTCTACCGTGAAGCCTGGTGGAGGCAGCATCATGTTACGGGGGTGCTTCTCAGCAGCCGGCCCTGGAAAGCTTGTGAGGATAGAGGCTGAAAAGAAGGCAAAAAAAAAAAAAAAAATTACAAGGACTTTCTGGAGAAAAACCTGATTGAAGCTTTCAGAAACTTAAACCTTGGGAAAACATTAGTTTTCCAGCATGACAACATTCCCAAGTATAAAACCAAACCTGCACAGGAATAACTTCAAAACAACAATGTTAATGTCTTAAGTGGCTGAGTCGGAGTCCTGATCGCAATCTATTTGATGATTTGTACCTGAACTTGAAAAAGGCTCTTCACTCACAATCCCCCTTCAACTTGACAGAGCTTGAGCAGTTTGGTAAAGACAAATGGAGAAAAATGTCAGTGTCCAGATGTGCAAAGCTGATAGTGAGAGACTCAAGGCTGTGATGGCTGCCAATGATGCAGCTACTATAATATTATGGTATTAATACTAGAAGTGTCACTCACCACAGACCTGAAGAGGTTAATGCTTATGCAAACAAATATTTTGTGTTTTCTATTTGTCATTAATTTAGTTCATTTTGCAGAGATCATTAAAGAGTCTTTTTCTGTTGAACAGTGTCAAAAAAGCCCAAATTAAATCCACTGTGATTCAATGTTGTAGAACAATAAATGTGAAACCTTCTGAAGGGGTAAATACTTTTTATAGACACTGTATATTAAAATCATTCCAGATTATTAAAAAAAAGTATAAAAAAGAAGGGGGTTATCAAGCTATCCTGGTTAGCTACCTACTAAGTTGTCCCCCACCAGATGAGATACAGCAGCATATTTTCGTCAAGTGTGTCACCAAATAGCTGGTTCGAGTGTCCCAGTTCCAAATGCTTTAAGAAATGTTTCTTCATTTAGAATTTCATATTGTCTGTCAGTGACTCCGTGTACTTTTCATCAATCTGAAATGAGCAAATCCTGCTCTGTCAGAATGAGATATGGCCATTAGTCTGGAAATGCATTTCATAGCTCTTCTTCATACTATGTTGCTATTTTGGACAAGAGGCTAAGTAAGAAATCAGTGGGGTCATATTTGAACTTTATTGACACCTAGGACCTGATCACTCCAGGGCCACATATTGTTGCTGGGAGGACTTGGTATAGACACCAGACCACTGCAGGATACACTCAGCGACACACACCTACACACTCAAACATGGAAGTGGGAGGAAAACCTGACAATTCAAAGAAAATCACAGGGTGAAAGTGAAAAATAAGAGCAGACAATGTCTGGCTTCAGAATTTTCCTTATTTTCTACTTACCTTCCTTGTAAAATTGTCATCCATTATTAGGCTTTGGTTAATTCACAGCAAATCTGCATCTGACAAATCACCCATCCATCTGCCTATTATTGAACTTGCTTAAACTAATTCAGGGTCAGGAAGGCGGAAGGCCAATGACAAATTATATATAATTTTGGTAGTGTATTTGAATATTTTCAACATTTTTATACACCATGATGCATTTCCCAGTAGAGCACACAGCATTTTGTGAAATTTACAACAAACTTATATTGAATGTTTTTTTTAAGCTCAGTGAAGCGGCATTTCTTTAGTTTTTCTAATCGCAACAGTCAATGGTAATGTAAATTTTGAGGATAATGACAGAAAATTATTTCCTCTCTTATGCTGTGAAAAACACAGAGCATCTGTGACACAGAGAAAGAAACCTATTGCAAATTCGGTAAGTTGTTACAGATGCAAAGGTAATAATGACTGGAAAATACATTAGGAAGTAAATGGAGTAAAACCTTAGCAATGTTACGCGTTCGATCAATCCTGCCACTAAAGGAAAATGCTGTGCTGAGAAAATTACTGTAGAGACAAGACATATGTTATGATTCTGTCCAGAGCTACAGTATACATTCCTAACTAATTTACAGCTAAAAAATGCAATAATTTAATAAAAAAAGACCATGCTGACAGTCATAAATCGATTCATTTTCTCTCATTATCATGGAAATGTTCATTAAATAGACTGAAACAGACAGGCTGGTTAGCTTTAAAGCATTAATTAATTAAATCAGTCACATATAACTGCTGTAAAGCATGTCAGTGGGGAACTGAGTCCTGATGACTGTTTTAATATAGTAGTGACCACCGCATGAGACATATATTCCAGACAACATGAATGTAAGTAGTCAGGTAGCAAATAGAATCATCTGGGGATGTGGATGAAAAAGCAGAGAGACGGACAAAACTTATTAAATTCACATATTCAATGAAAAACATGAAGCAGCCCGTGTCCTGTGAATTATAGCAAATGCGGGAGAAAAGGAATTACAATATATTGCAAGCTTACAATGCCAGGAAAACGTATTTGGCCTCCATCGGATTTTCTGTGTTATTGCAGAATTGTCACAGGGAATTTGGCTAGATTGTTTTCTGAGTTTTAGATGTATATAAAGGAGACAATGAGAAAAATCTAAATCAAAGTTTGGTGTCATTTCTTTTGTAACCAAAGTGCACAATCTTGAAGTGTGAAACAGTGAGTGTAACCCAATTTAAACAATAATTATTGTTGCATACTTGAAAAGGTTGATTAATACACAGGCCTGATTTAGCCGTCCCCGACTAACCACGGCCCTTACCATTAAATTCAAGTTGTCAGCACATTGGTTGAAGGTAAAAACACATCATGAAATAATCAACAGAAATTCTTAGAAACCTACAGCACAGGAAAAACTCTATTAGTCTGAACAAGGATAAAAGGCCCTGAGACTCAATTGAACCACACTCATAATGAAAGTATCTACATGGAAAGGGTTTTGAACATACCCAAGTGGCTTTTTTTGTTCAAATCCCCCAAAAACAACATACCATTTTAAAACCTTCTTAATGTGATTCATTGAATTTCCCCTTGGGATTAATAAAGTATCTATCTAAATCTAAATCTAAATCTAATCATGAGCTGCCAAAGCTTATCCTGGCAGCATCAGACACAAGAAAAGAATGCCAGTACATGCACACACCCACATGGCACCATTTAAGAGTATTCATTTAACCTCATCTGCATGCCTTTGAGCATGTAAGAAAAAAAACAGAGTATATGGAGGAAAAGCCATGCAGATACAGAGAAAATAGGCATTGTTTGCATGGGTGATGGCCATTCATAGGATTTGAGCCCAATGTGCTAAATCCATGAGGAAGTGGTGCTTACCATTGTGCCACCCCTTCAAGAGCAAAGTGAGTGATGAGCAACTAAGTTAGCTAGATAGTTTTAACACCTAAGGATCTGCAAGTCTTTCTTACCTCAATTAAAGACACTGCTCATAGTTCACCAGTCAAAAGTCAGGAAAGTAAATATGGAGTCTACTGTTCATTGCTAAGGATGTTCTTCAATATTCTCGAACAGTTAATTTAAAGAAGAACGTTTACATTCTGGCCCAAATACACCTCCATTAAGTCTGGAGAATCACTAAAACCTCATTCCATAGTAAGTGCCTTATGTCACTGGACAAGCAAGATGGTGGTAATACCGTCATGGTTTAGTACTGCTTTGTTATATAAACACCTGGATGACTTGCATTCCCTGAAGGAGAATCAAATTCTGATCCACATCATTAGAGAATTCTTCAAAATAATACCCCAGAGTCATTCCATTGAAATTGAAGTGCAGCTGGATAAATACATATCTAAAACACATAAACGAGTCTACATGAGAAGTAAAGCTTTAATGTCATTCATGAGGATAAATTGATACCAAATCAAAATTTATTGTAAAGAAAATACAAAAGAAACTTCACAACGTTTTGGGGTGTTATAATGATAAACCCATTTATTAACCTCCAGCAGCTAATAGATGGTAGTTTGTTCTAAAGAGAGGCACATAAGAGTAGGCAAGACAGGTGCTCTGCACTCTACTCTCCATTGTACTTGTCTTCTAAGTGATACCTGCTTCCTTGGTTTCTAGATTTGTAAGGTAGAATGATATACAGGAGGCAGAGCCACGGGGGGTTCTTCTGGGTTATCTTTTTCTTGTCTGTGATAAAAAGGAAGTTATTTGTGTCATTTCAAAACCTTCTCCCCATCCCACCATGCACCCAAAACCTTTCCTTGCCTTAAGAGACCAATTTAGCCAGCATATCTAACAATGATAAATCACTGTTCTCATTTAACTCTATCAAATGTCTTTTTCCACATTCAGGGATAGTAGTATCTCTGGAAATTCAAATTCTGTAAGATAAAATATTACATGAAATAAGGGCTGAAGACTGAATAATAAGTAATACCAGTTTTGGTTTTCAGGAAAACCATGCTTTCATCCATCCATTATCCAACCCGCTATATCCTAACTACAAGGTCACGGGGGTCTGCTGGAGGCAATGTTAGTCCTGAAATCGGCTTAGTTGCTCTTCTCTAGACTTCTCTAGACACTGCTGTGTCTTTTTTACTGAGACCAAAACTGCTCACAGTGCTCCAGGTGAGGCCTCCCTAGTGACTTACATAACTTAAGCATAACCTCTCTTGATTTGTATTCAACACATTATAATGTACACTTTAACCTAATGTCCTAGTAGCCTTCTTGATTGCTTCTGTACTCTGTCTGTATATAGATAGTGATGAGTCTGATGTGACACCTCATAGGGTGTACTTTCAAACTTCAGACCTCCGACTGTGTATTCAAATCTAACATGTCTACTTCTTACATGTAATACATTACATTTACTTTAAATTTCATCTGCCCGAGCCTGTATTATGTCCAAATCCCTCACTAATGATTCAGGTGATTCTGCATTGCCTACCCTTCCACATTGTTTGTTAAACCATATTGAGCCACTGTAATTTGAGCAGTTCATGCTTTAAAACCCACAAATGCCACAGAAATGAAGTTCTGCAGGGAGTGTTGTCCAACGTTCCCCCAATGTGCAAACCAATAACAACATAAAACATTTAGACGCAAGTATTACTGCTAAAGGTGAGTGTAGTCAGCCATTTGACCTCAGGAGGCATTTACTTTTTCACAAAGTTTTCTTACTCAAATATTACATTTTGGTTGAAAATCTGATAATGTTCACTCTGAAAAATAAGCCAAAATGCACAAACTTAGACTGCAGTAAATTCATCTTTAGCACACTGTATTCTATCTGGGATAAGATAATAATGAAGTTCTTGTATATACATGCGTTTCCTAGAAAAAGTGAATTAAAATTCCAAAGAACTGCCAGTCCTATTTATCACACTCAGACTAGCAGTTTTAGCACCACAGACTGTGTAGGCTGGAAAGCAGAACATTTTAAATTGAACTTTTCAAAAGGTAACATGAAATGTGAGCAAGTGACAATGTTCTCTCCTTGTAAGTGTGATCAATTTTTAATAGTTCACAGAAAAAAGCAAAAAAAAAAAAAAAAATAATAAAAATATATATATATACATATATATACATATACTGTATATATATATATATATATATATATATATATATATATATATATATATATATATATATATATATATACACACACTGCGACCGATAGGGGGTGCTGTCGTCCCCTTACCTTCAGACCAGACATCAGATACCAGATAAAAGTCCAAACAATTGATTTATTTCTACAATATAGTGCACAAAGCACCCTCCACTCCACAATACTCATAAACAATACAATAATTAAATCAATACAATAATCCTCCACACCCAGACACGTTGTCACCCTTCCTCCCAACTCAGCTAGATGCTCTGGGTTTCCCACAATCCTTTATAGTCCTTCAACCAGAAGTGTTTCTCTTCTCACTGTCCATGTGACTGGCAACACTTCCAGGTTGGATGAAAACTCCTTTATTCTTCAACCCGGAAGTATGTCATTTCTTCTGTCCACGTGACTGGGACGTACTTCTGGGCTGTAGGGAAAATAGTCCTTGATCCTCCCTGCAGCGTCCTCTGGCTGCCCCCATGGTATCCAGTAGGGCTGTGAATAAACACTCCATTGTCCATGATTCTCTCATAGCATTTGGGGCACCTCCATGCTGCAGGGAGGACTCCATCTAGCGGCCTGGGAGTATTGGCCGGGATGAATGGCTGGCCATATACAACAACACATATATACACACATATATATATATATATACTGTATATATATAGATATGTCACAGGGTGGTCCAGTGGCTTAGAGTTTCTGCCTCACAATGCCAGTAATCAGCATTCAAATCCTGGCCTTTATCCACATGGGTTTTCTGTGGGATCTCCGTCATCCCCAAGATTACTGATTACTCACAGAGTGACGGCGCCGTATGATTCTCTGACTTTGTGTCCAGAAGCCAGCCACTGACTCTTCTACTGAAAGGATAAGCTTCCCGTGTTGTGCTAATGTATATAAAATGTTCAGAATGTTAATGTTAAAAAAAGGATGGATATTTTTACAGAATATGTACAGTTCTACATATTGGAAATATTGAAGGTGTTTGTCTCTTTTAGTGGGGTTTTTAAACACTTGCTAGAAAACGAAATGAAGAAATATAACAAAACACTGATTTCTGGTGCATTATCAGCAATGGGTTATGTTTGGTGCTTAATTTGTGCCGGTGTTCTAGTAATTCATCCTGTTTTGTGAAATTGTACTTCCACAGCACAAATAGATAGTTATGTCTGTCAGTCAGTGGTATCCTATTGAAAAACACTACTACGAGCAGTTATTGCAACTTTAATAACTAAAAGAAATTGATGGTGATTTTTATTTCATAGGAAAATGCTTCTAAGTAAATCATATTTTTGTCTGCATTAATTTATCTAACACACTTAAGTAACACACTTACTTAGACTTACGCCATTTGTCAGAAAATGGTGTCAAGTAAATTTTAATAAAAGGCAAGCTTACAAGTGATTAGTAAACGTTGACTGCTGGATAACATATTTCGATATTGTAAACATGGGGCGTAGTGAGACATGCTACTAGAAACTGGCAGCTAAGGCCAATTCTGACACAATGTAGGATATAAGTTAGAGAGTAGCTATCTCGATCATATAATATACATTACTGAGACATGATGCCAGGCTAGTACACATATGTGGTGGCATGTAGTTCAAGGGGTAGGTGAATGTTCAAAATTTCCATCAGAAACAAAAAGCCTTTACTTGAAGAGACTCAGCAGCAGGAGAGCAGTATAAGGGTTTATATGCAAGACAGAACTTTTGTAGAGGAGGATAGAAAGCAAATGAACAGCAATTGCACTGGGCCATGTACAGTATGCAGTTAAAGCAAAAAAACTACAATAGTTAAGTGTCAGCTATGTACATATTGAAGTGAACATGTTACATTATCATGGAGAAAAGACAGATAGATAGATATGTAAGGCACTATATGATAGATAGATAGATAGATAGATAGATAGATAGATAGATAGATAGATAGATAGATAGAACTTTAATTGTTCCCAGGGGGAAATGTAGCTTTTTACAGAAGATATTTAAATAAATAAATACAGAAATAGGTATCTAGGTAAGTAAATAAATAAATATACACAGACACTTTGGACTGAATGAAGAAGAAAAATAAAAAGGAATAAAACTTCTGACTTGGCTGTCACAGTCTCAGTGTGTCATTATGCAAACATATTGCTGTTGGTATAAAGGACCCCCAGTAGCGCTTCTTGACAGACTTCTGCTGAATAATTAGTTGTGGATACTGCTCACACTAAACCCTAACCATATCAACCCATCAGCATTACATCCATCTTAAAACTGCACTGAAGTCATGACACTGCAGCTCTGAAAATAAAACTCAAGCAGCATGGCGTTATAGGTGTGTTCCTAAAGCTGAGAGAACATGCTGTAATTGTGATGTGAGTGGGCACAGTAATGATTAGCTCAACAGCTCAATTAACAGGACAGTCTGACAGAACATCTGAGCTGACCTGCGTTCTGTTACCTCTGATTTCGGAGCTCTCTGAGCTCTTAACCTCCAGTTGGTTCTGGTGTAGTGGCTATAAATGCTGACATGGAGGTTGAGAGATAAATGTAACTAGAGTAAAGTAATGGGGACAATGATGCATTAGAAGAGTTAGAGGGGAGTGAACACTCTATGCAAGTGTGCTGCACAGAGTGTGGACAGGAGAACAGCTGAGATTGCAATTGAGATTGCAAGACATTCAGGTGAAATACTACTGCCAAATAATAAAACAATTCATAAATATTTGCAATCTCTTGCCCTACATGTACCTTCAGTGACTTTCCTCAGTATCCATGTGTGTCTGAACCTTTGTTCACCGGCGCTCCATCTCTCAAGTGTGCTCTCTTAAAGCCTGCTTCTCAGACTGTGTCATTATTTTCTCACCTCCTGTCTGGTGTTATACTTGCTGTCTTTAAATGTGACTCTTCACATGCCCCCCAAGCCATTTCTCCTTCTTGTATGTGTCACACTTGAACTTCCTCTTTCGTTGCAGCACCAAAGCCAAGCTGACCAATTATGCCAAAGCCAAATGGTCCTGTCAGATTGCTGAGAGTGACTGGACACAGACTTTTGTGTTTTGTTATTTCAAGGTATAAGACAGTTGGATAGTCTGATTACCTGCCCATTGGAAACTGTTCTTAAATCTCACAGGTCTGGTGCTATTAGCTCTATAGCACCTGCCTGATGAAAGGAAGAAGACAAATTAGGGTTAGGGTTGTTTTGGGGTCCTTATAATTCATTATGCCTTTCCCAGACAGCACATGGCAAATATGTCCTGCAGAGATGGTGTGTCCCAATGAGGATCTGTGCTGCTTTCACCACCCTCTGCAACGCCTTGCGGTCCTTAGCTGAACTGCTAAGCTACAGAAATCTCTCTTGCTCACAGTTAACTAAATATTTTAGTTGTAAGTTTAGTCTCAGGGTTTCTATTTTAATAAAAGTTTCACATAGCAATTTACTTTTCTTTTGACTTCCCCCATTTTTGCTCTTTGTTCCATTTTCATAATTATTTTTACAGCATGCATTTCTTTCAAAGTTCAATCAGCTACCAAAATGGTCCTTTTTTTTTTTTTTTCAATTTTCTGAAAATCTATGTTCACACATCATTTGTTAACTTCAAAAATGTTTGTCCTACAACTAATGGGACCTCTTCGAAATGGTGTCATCTAGTGAGCAAAGCGAATTACTATCAGTAATAAGAATGCTATCGTCCATTTGTACACACTTTTACAGAAAAATACTCAAAAAGACATTTACATGAAAATGTTGAAGATGGGTATAATGTAATCCCCCTGCATACTCTACTGGTTCACTAACTGTTCAATGTCAATATTTTAAATGGCACTGCATGCCATCACTCTTGTTAGGTGCATCTTATCTTATCCTCTTTAATAAAACCCCTTTGTGGGTCCAGGTGTCCGTATGTGTGCGTCTTCTGATGAAGTGCCAATCGCACCGTGCCCCACCCATGCGCACAGCACTGTGGACACACACACACACTGGAAGCTGGGCACATAGTGAATGGCCTAGCCGTGGCCGCGCATGATAAGCAAATAAAGGACATCATTGCTGGGGAGAGTGCTGATTGGGTAGTCGCGACCGCGCACATAAAATCCGTTGCTGGGGAAACGCCACACATACAATAATCAGCTGCACTCCACCACAGATTAAAATACTTGCTGGGGAACTGCACAGTACTTGCTGGGGAGACGCCACAGGCACGATTATCAGCTGCATGCCACACATTACATCAGTTGCTGGGTATACTCTGCTGATTGCCCACTGTTGTGACAGAAAATTAAAGTCATATTACGGACATCAAAGCCAATATTACTGTCAGAGAAAATTACAGGCATTTTACGGAAATACAAACCAGTATTACTGCGAGAAAAAATTAAAGACACACAATACAGTGACGTGTATTACAGCCACATACAAGCCAGTATTACTGTACGAGAAAATATTACGGACATATCTACTAACAACATGCCACCCAATAAAAAAGGACACGTCAAAAAGGACAAAAGACACAGACAATCAAATCCTATATAAGCAACATCTCCTGGAAGAACGGTTAGCTCAACAAGTGAATATCAACAAAAGAAAGGGTGAAAGACAAAGAAAAATACGAGCAAATATATCGATTGAAGAAAAAGAAAATGAGTGTCAGAAAAACACTAAAAGAAAATATAATGGTCAGTTATATGTTGTATTATCAAGAGTTAGAAGTTTTCCAGATGTTGTTGTCAAGGTTGTAGATGGTCATGAACAAGGCAAACTGTTGCCAAACTCAGACAGAATATTTACAAGAAATGTTGTCTATAATGAAATTTTATAGAAACATTTCATGAGGTAAAAAAATAGAACATTTTTCGTAAATATCTTCTTCAGATATTGTGTATTACAGATTATTACAAAGTTTTATACTAAGACAATATTAATTATACTTACTGTATTGTCATATACGTTTCTATTTTATTTTTATTATTATTTTACTTTAGGCTTCTTGCAAAAATATTTTTGACAAAAAAAAATTAAGGCAACAAACAGAATGAGGTCAAGGTCCCTTGCCATTTAATATAGACTGTTCCTACTAATGTTTATGCACTACTGTTCTAGCGCCCGTTATTGTAACGGGCTTAATGTCTAGTACATTTATAAATAATCTGCACCTTCTTTAGAGAGTTTAGTTTGAAATGATTCCCTGTGTCCTAAACTACTCTAGAGTGCTCTAAATTTCTTGTTGTGGTGACCAGTCTAGCATCAGACCCAGCCTTAGTCTGACAGGCCTGTTGAATTGATAGATTCAGATATTCAAGGACCAAACAAGAATTGTACATGAGTACAGTCTTGCTAGGGTCTAAAAATGAGTGAAAAGGAGGCCAAGACACAGTGGCTCCTGTTACAAACACTCCCATCCAAATACTGGAGTGAATTAAGAAACCGGACATCTTGTGGAAATTATTATCACCAAGAAACATAGTTTTTCCAAATCAGTTTGTGCACTTTTTGTTTTACTGTACATTGTCAAGGTGCAAAGGACATTCGGAGTCCGGAGGAACAGTTGGGGAGCCAGATGGGCAACCCTGTTTAATTTAAGAAAACAAAAAATGTTAGCCTTTAAGAGAAACTAAAAATTTGCTAATCCAGCCTTCCTATACAACAATACTTCTATATACTGTAGCTCAGGAGTTCTGTATTGTTTCGTGTCTGGGTTCAGAATGAGAGTCTCTCTTCAGACACGCCTCTTTTCATTTTAGCCAGACTGGAAGGGGTGGGGCTTTCTTTACGCTTCAAGGGCGGGATCAGATGTTAATTGGGTTTACTCACGGTTAGCAACAGCGCCATCTCTTGGTTCGGCAAGCCCTGATGGTGATCCCCAGGTGTGCATGCTTGACAATATTTATTTACTTTTCTCAGCCAATGTGTGTTGTTATAGGAATAGCAGTTATTCTTGAGCATGCTGCTGATATGGATCTACTGAATACTGACTTGAGAGAAGGCATACTTACATGATGATTTATTTTGCATTTTATATTTGCAATTGATTTAAAAAGCCAAATTGAATTCCACTGAGATTTATTGTTGTAATAATATCAAAGAGGGGTGATGAGTACTTTTTAGAGTCACTGTTGCATCTTATACTTAGGCTGCTTAAAGCATATGCCATTTTGTTTATTCCTATATATTAAATATGCACTCAGTAGTCATTTTATAAGGTACTGTATACTTAGCCAGTACCAACTAAGACCCCCTTCTGCTCCCAGAACAGCCTGAATCCTTCAAGGCTTTTGCTGAAAAAAGCTGGAAACATTCCTTATCAGTTATGATCCATGCTGACCTGATAGTATCAAACCCTTCCTATATCTTTTTTGAGCAACACATTCATGCTGCAAACCTTTCATTCCACCCCAACCCAAAGGTGATCTACTGGATTGTGATCTGGAGACACTTAAGATGATGCATGCTTTGTGATTTGGTGCATTATCCTTCTGGAGGTTTCTATGTGAAAAGGGTAGACCAGTGGTTCCCAATCTTTTTTAGGTCAGAGCCCACTTTTTCAAAGAGTGATTCGATAGCGCCCACCTTGGGTGAACTATACTATACTATATATTGAAAAACAAGGACAGATTTTTAAAATTATTTTATTAGAAGATAGTAACAATATTGGTGCATTGCTCAAAGTATGATTAAAAAAATCTATATTATTAAAACAATAAATATAATATAATTAGTGAGAGGGCTGAGCTTGGTGTGATGACACTAATTTTTTAATGTTTGTTGCCATTTTTGTCATTAGCAATCTTAAATTGCTATTCATGACTATTGACAATCTGTTTCTTTTCTTGGTTAATAGATTGTTGACCATGCTAAATCCTCTTTTGGCTAAATATGATGATGGGAATGCAATGCATTACATACTGAAGCGTGCGATAAAGGCGATCACTAAGGTTTTTTGTAACAAAATGTTGTCGGTGAGTCACACATTGCCCGGCAACTACATTTAGTACCTCCTTTTTCAAATATGAAATCAACCCGCAGTAGCGTCCAACCATTGCCGGAGCACCATTAGTAGCAACAGAGATGATATTATTCAGAGGAGTACCATTTTCTTTAAAACAGTGTTCCAAATAAACAAATAAAATTTCTTTTTAGTTTCCATTTCTAATGTTCTTGCTAATAATAGTTCTTGACAAATTTTTTCATCTTTTATGAAGCGAATGAAGTATGCCAGAAGACTCATTGCTTGGTAAAGTAGATTCATTGAGCTGTAAAGAAAACTGGTCTCTGCACTGTACTATTGCTCAATGGGATTTTTTTAATATCAGGTGGCGGCTTGTGCAGCACAGTACACAGAACCTCACTCACAGCTGGCAGTATCAATTCTTCGCCAATAGTGTGCGGTTTTCCCGATTTAGCAATAAGCAAGGAAATGTTGTAAGAGGCACGTAATCCATCATTGTCTTGTTTCGATGCCACGGTAAACTAATTGGCCAAAGCTGGACATCTTGAATGTTGATCTTTGAGCGTTTGAAAGTAAGATACATTTTTATCTTTTCTGTCAGGATGTATTTTGGTCAAATGTTCTTCTAATCGTGAAGGTTTCATGGCTTCATTTGAAAAAACCTTTTGGCAAATCAGGCACATTGGTAATTAATGTCTTGTTTGTGGGTGACTGAATAAAACCATATTTTAAATATTCAACTTATATTGTCTACATTTTTTCTTTGAATTCGACATGGTTCTATCTGTAAAAATAAAACAATAATAATAAAAATAGTAACAATAAAAAAAATAATAAAACAATATGTACTTACCTATGTGGCAACAGTTATTGCACCAATAATATATCAGTCTATTAAAACCTGGTACGAGACGTTTTGTTAGGCTGTTCAGGTTTACAAGAAGGTGTAGCTGATAAAGTAACCATTGATTGTGTGTAATGTAACATAATGTCACATTTTTAAACCACCTTTAATAAAGTTTATGTGAGTTCCACAGCCACAGGGCCGGGAAACCATTCATCAAAGGGCCTATTGAGTATATAGTTTTAAAAGAAAAAATAGTTAAATGGTAATTTCAAAAATGAAAAGAAAATAAAGAAGTTGTTTAAACATTTCTTTTTTAATTTTTCAGCATGGAAACATCTTTTACACATTTCTTATTTCCTTAGATGAACTCTGGGTCAGCCACTACACTTAAAAACGTATGTGTGTAAAGCAAATTGAGCCCAGAGCTCAGTGTGGAATTGATTGCACCAATTTCTTCACCTTTGGCTGGAAACCTTATACATAAAGTGATGATAAAATAATAAGTGCATCCAGGAAACTATTGTGACTGCAGGGGTGAATCAAAATGCCAAAAAGGGCTTCAATTCAAAGACTAAAGTAGGTATTGGAACTCTAATGAAGTCTAGAAACACAAAGTAAGCCTGGCTGTGAAATGTTGGAGCATACTGCTGTTATAAGCTGCAAGCGCACAACACTTAAAAGTCGGGTTCTTCTTCAAATGCAGAATAACATCCAATTAAGTCAATGGCCACAACCTTGATAAACAGGCTTATGGCTTGCACAATCTGAACAGTAAATGAGTAAGGCTTTTCAAATTACAAAATGAAAAACATAGAAAACACTAGTTCAATTACCAAAAAACAGAGACTGTAAATATCTAAAAAAATGTATTGACAAAATACATACACAATAACAAAAACAACGAGAGATCACAATGAGTAAAAAAGGTATCCCTAAATGGTCAATCCTTCAATGAAGAAAACCAATCCATAATCCCAAATCTTAATCATTTAACTAAAGCCAAAATCTACAAACCAGAACAACAGAAGCAAAATGATACAAACAAATAAAAAACTGAGGAGATCAAGAGCAGCTTTAATGAACACTGGCCCAAGACAAAGACTCAGTGTAGACCCTCAGCCTTAATGCCAGAGGGTGGCCCTGCCTCACTGGGTTCCAATTTAAGTGTGCAAAGCACACAACAAAGAAAATACATAATATTAACATGAGCAATAATATGAAGAAAAAAAATATATAGTATATACTGTATATATAAGTGAAGGTTTGTGATACGGTTTGCATATTTGTAGCTAGAAATGAATGAAAGAAAATGAGTCCTGTATCTTAAAATAGTTTATTATTTCTAAACTTTCGACAACTTTTCAGGTGTCATCATCAAGGAAAATCATTAGACATACAGGAATAAAAGGCAATATATAGGAAATGGGGGTGTGGAGGGGCTATTAATAAGGTGTGGTTTGGAGGGTGTTGATCATAAAATCTTTTTTATTATTTAAGTGTTCTTCTTTTTAAGCCTGCATAAGCTGAGTTTATGTCCAAACATCTGTTAAAGGCATTTTCACTTGACAGCCACGATTCAGCCAGCTCTCTGGCACTCCTGAATTTTACTGGTTGAATTGGTATGTGCGCATATCAGACATTGTGGGTCCTTCCTTCTAAAAGCATTGCGATGTTCTTGTATGTGTGTTGCAACTGTTTTAGATGCTTGTCCTACATATACAGCTGAGCATGAAGTTCATGGTATAATGTATTGTATACTG
Source organism: Polypterus senegalus (assembly GCF_016835505.1). Classification (NCBI taxonomy): domain Eukaryota; kingdom Metazoa; phylum Chordata; class Cladistia; order Polypteriformes; family Polypteridae; genus Polypterus; species Polypterus senegalus. The sequence continues at coordinate 45,748,134 of NC_053158.1, forward strand.
TGTTCTGAGACTATGCTGCAGATTTCTTACTTTTGGTTTTGAAAAGAACTGTCCCCAGAGCGTTTGCTGATTTATGCGCTATTTTGATGCCTGATCTGGAGTGGATTTGCGCTGCACTTTCGGATACCCTACAGTGATAGGGAAAGGCAGTTCCCGGTAGAATAGGAGATCAGGTTGGAGTCAATTGCTTGCTGAGGTCTGAAGCGTTTATTTTGTAGGTATTGTTTAATAAATATCTTCGGTTAGCCATTTGATGTGAACAGATGGAACAGATAATGTCTTTCATTCTTTTTCATTTCCTTTGTATTACTGTGGGCATAAATCCCTCTGAGCAATGTCTTAATACAACTCTGTTTATGAGATGAAGGGTGATTGCTAGAAAAGTGTAATATTTTATCCACATAACATTCCTTACGATAAACACTCGTAATCAAAGTTGGCATCATTACCTCTTTTTACATTGCGAGTGTCAGGAAGTTGGTGCGTCCGTTCGTTTCTCTTTCCATAGTGAACTGAATTGCAGGGAATACTGAGTTGATGCGGTTGTAGAATTCATTCATTTGGTCGCTTTTTAATATGACAAGTGTGTCGTTGACATAAGCGTATCCAAAGTTTAGGTGTAAACTGAGTTAGAGCCACGCTTTCAAATTGCTGCATAACCAGTTCAACTATGAGTCCTGATGATGGAGATCCCCTTGGCATACCTTCTTTCTGTTTGTAGTATTTTCCATTAAAATAGAGGTGAGCATTTTGGCAAAGTGATGTTATGTCCTTCATGGCCAGCTTCACTTGTACAGTTATGGTGATGTCGTTATTTAGTTTTGTTAGTAAAGTCTCTATGGCAAGATGATATTCCTGTCATGTGAATACAACCCAAAATCCCTAGCTGCTGCTGCTATTTAGTGCAATCATTACACAGGGCTTTCTGATGATGGCCATAACAAAGTAGATTTAAATTTATATGACATACTCTACTAACATTTTACATTATATAATAACTGTATTATGTCAGTCAGTCATTTTCCAACCCGCTATATCCTAACACAGGGTCTTGGGGGTCGGTTGGAGACAATCCCAGCCAACATAGGACGAAAGGCAGAAACAAATCCCCAGGCAGGGTGCCATCCCACTGCAGGGCCCACATACACACCAGGGACAATTTAGAATTAGCAATGCACCTAACTGGCATGTCTTTGGACAGTGGGAGGAAAACGGAGCACCCGGATGAAACTCACACAGACACGGAGAGAACATGCAAACTCCACGCAGGGAGGACCCGGGAAGCGAACCCATGTCTCCTTACTGCAAGGCAGCAGCGCTACCCACTGCTCCACCATGCAGCCCATCTGTATTATGTGATAACATTACATGATGTTATTGATTAATTAGGGGCAGAAGATAAAAGTAGTAAATGAAATTTTCTTGGAAAGAGAACCATCTTTGTCAAGCTGAGTAGCCTGCTAGAAGGCCATGGCCAAGAGCTGCTGAGTCAGAGCCAGTAGTGGGGCTGGCAGAGTGACTCCAGGTTTAATGGCTATTGTTCCCTGATGAAATAACAGAAGCATAGTTCTTTCTTTTGAACCTCCCTTGTAAAGTTTCCATTTTCTAAAATATGAATGTATCTCTAGTGTGTTGTGAACCTAAATGGAAATTCTGAGAATGCGCTCTTTTGAATTTTTCCCAAGGATAACATAAAGCAGCCATCGCAGCAGGCTCCACATTATTTCAGTGAAGTTAAGGAGCTGAGGTGAAGTTTCTTTTTGTGTAAGAGGTGCGTGAAAGAAATTTGTATTTGTGGAACAATGAAGTGAGTTAATTACCAAGATATGGATATGACATCTCAGGAGACAACTCTGAAAGCCTTTTTTTTCTGACAGTGGAATCTTTTCTGTCTTGACTACGAATCACAGGGGTAACAAAGAACATATTCTAGCTGTATGGTTTCTCTTATATCCTACCAATCTGTTTTTGTACACAGGATAATAATGAGCTAGTGTGTTTGCATCCTCTAAAGATTCTGTGCAAGTGTGAGAGCTCAATGGAAGTGAACACCATAACTCTTACAGCCCATATTGTCATTTGGAAAAAAAAAAGAAGTTATTGAGCTGAATTTAAAAAGAAGACTGCTTCTCACTCTCTGTGTGGAGTGCATAATATGAGTTCACATACCAATGAAGTATTGAATCCTGAGGCCAGAGCACTGGATGTGTGAAATAAGCCAGCATTAAACAGAGCAGCGTTATGCAGCATTCCTCAAAAGGTGAAGATGCATGGGGATGAGTGTAAGTGAGCTTATTCTAAAGCCTTATGAGTGTATGAGCTTCCACACACCTTCCATTCAAAAGACCCCAACAGTCTTTCAGATTTAGCCTAATTAACTAAATTAGTGCTTTTTCGGTGGGGAACAGAAGAGGGTGGCTAATGCAAATGCTGAAACTCAAGTTTGCACAGTCAGGAAGCAAGGTATTCGTGGTGGTTAGTGATGAGCAAAAGGATTTGTGCAAAACTGAAACTGTAGCATAACCTTTGCTGCCCAAAAAAAAATTAGTGAAATAAATTGTGTTGTGTTGTGATGAGTGAAACACATGTGGTTAGTCATATCTGGAAGTGTTTACCTGCATTGATTCCACATGTGTTTTCCTGTCATTCAGTGTTAAAATGAAGTTCTCAAGTTAAAAAAAAAGAAAATCACCAGAATCATTTCCTATCAAGTGTCGATAGTTTCTTCAACAACAACAACATTTATTTATATAGCACATTTTCATACAAACAGTAGCTCAAAGTGCTTTACATAATAAAGAATAGAAAAATAACAGACACAATAAGAAAACAAAATAAATCAACATTAATTAACATCGAATAAGAGTAAGGTGCAATGGCCAGGGAGGACAGAAAAAACAAAAAAAACTCCAGACGGCTGGAGAAAAAAAATAAAATCTGTAGGGAGTCCAGACCATGAGACCGCCCAGTCCCCTCTGGGCAATCTACCTAACATAAATGAAACAGTCCTCTTTGGATTTAGGGTTCTCACGGAAGGGCTTGATGATGACGGTCATGTAGACTTCTGCCTTTTAATCCATCCATCATTGTTGGAGCATCATGAAGCTTTGAGTAGGTGGTGGTGGCTGCCACCACCACCACAAAGAAACCGGAAAAAGAAACAGAAAAGAGAGTAGGGGTCAGTACGGATTTTAGAGCCACCATGACTAATTATTATGAGGAAATTGAACATACAGAGTATCAGGATTAAGTTAAATTAAGTTAGATTGAAGTTATAAAAAGGCCATGTTAAAGTAATGTGTTTTCAGCAGTGTTTTAAACTGCTCCACTCCACTTGAGCGACGTAACATGTTTTGCAGTTCTTCTGGTTATACAATGTCCACAATAAAGCTAGTATTTAAAATACATTTGTAATAATTTTATATTAATTTAAATTAATTAATTGTAATTACATTTTAATAATTAATGTTAATAAAACAACCTAATTTAATACAGAAATATATGAAACTGGCTTGAAGATTGCTGTCAATAGTATTTTGTAAAATGGAAATTAATCTACAATGTAATGCATTCATTAAGTTTTACTGTCATTTTAAATATACCTTCGACATTGGATGTAGGACATCTCTGGGTCCAATGGTTCTTGAGGCTGATCCTACCATTAGCTCAGTCACACTGAGATTGCATAGGTGGTAAACCAGCTGAGGGTAGGGACTGCTTCAGGGTTATCTGGTATCCAGGGTGAACTTCTCCAGGCTGGTGGTGAGGCTGTCCTCCTAACTAACTGGAAAATGAGACTTGTCACCCCCATCTAGAAAGGGAAGGGTGATTGTGTGGATTGCAGCAACTACAGGGGGAATAACACTGCTCTCGGTGCTGGTTAAGGTCCTTGCTAGGGTCACCTTCAATAAGATTCGTGATCACTTGCTCACCTACTAGCGATTTCTGGTTTTACGCCTAAGGACTTTACCATCGACCACATCCTGGCACTGAGGGTTCTCATCGAGTTTCTTTGCAACTTTTGTTGATTTTTGTAAAGCATTTGACTCAGTTCATCAAACTGCCCTGTGAGACATCCTGAGACTTTGTGGAATCCCCTCAAAGTTGCTGGATGTCACTGGTACTGTGAGTACTGTGCAGAGTGGAGGCAGAACCTCTGCATTCTTTCCAGTTGATTCCAGGGTTCATCAGGGGTTTCTTGCTCCTACCTTGTTCAGTGGTTGCTTGAACTGGGTGTTGGACAGGTTTGCGGGGTCCAGTGGCTGTGGGGCATCTGTTGCTATAATCTTTGCAGAGTCAATGGAGGCTCTGGCTGGGGCTCTTGAGAGACTGAGTGAGGAGTCTGAGTGTCTGGGTATGCGAATGACCTGGATAAAAACCAAGATCCAGGCCTTTAATGATCTCTTAGGCACAGCCATCAGCAGTGAATCTGTCTGCAGAGAGAGTGTTGACTGCATTGAGAGGTTTACTTACACCGGCAGTGACGTTCACATCTCTTGTGATTTTTTCTATGAAGTCAGTAGACAGATTGGGAGAACTTGGGGGTCATGAAGTCACTAGAATGGGGTGTGTGGCGCTCCTGATATCTTTGCAAAACAACAAAGGTCCAAGTCCTGGTGCTTCCTGTTTTGCTATATGGTTGTGAGACATTGATGCTACCCAGTGACCTAAGATGAATACTGGACTCTATTGGTACTGTGTCTCTTCAAAGAATCCTTGGGTATCACTTGCTTGACTTTGTGTTAAACAAGTGGTTGCTCATGGAGTCCTGAATCAGGCACATTGCCTGCATTGTGAAGGAGCATCAGTTACGGCAATATGGCCATGTGGTGCAATTCTCCAAGTGTGATCTGGCTCACAGGATCCTCATTATTGAGAACCTTAACGGCTGAACCAGGCCAAGAGGACACCCACGTAACATCTGGCTGTGGCAGATAGATGGTCATTTCTGGAGGGTGGGGAACTATGTGTCTGCATGTGGGGTTGCCAACCAGGAACCCAAGCTGTTTTATCGGTAACACACTGTACCAGTGCATGCTTCACAGCCTGACCTGATCTTTACATTTCGTTGATGGTGGGTATACAAATCAAAGTAGTTGGGATTCTGTGCTTGTATTCATTGATCATCTTAGAATTATTCCCAGCAATTGCACTAAAAGTCTGACTACTAGTTCACGTGTGAGACAAAATGATCAATATTTTATAGCACCCATAGCCTCAAAATGGCACTCATGAAGGCATTTTGTAGTTTCCTTTGAATCATGATTTTGTCAGAGATATAATAATAATAATAATAATAATAATAATGGTCAAAATAGTAGGAGAACAAGAAGAAGAACAACAATAAAGCAAACTAAGCTGCATGTAATTGTTATCACTTTACAACAACATCAAGAATAATACTGTAATGAGCACTGAGATGGAAAGACCAAGACAGACACACTTAGTGAGGGTAACAATGAATGATTAACAACTGTACTTTCAGAAGAATCACTTGCCTCTGTTTTGGCCATGGGAAATAACCTCATAAAGTAACAATTATTGAAACTAGCTACAGATGTCTCGGGAGTCTACAGGTATGTCTGTCTTCTTGAACCATCCCGGGTTTATAAACTGTAATGTGAATGTTCTAGGTGTTCAGTGCATCTATGTGACATTTCTCTGTCAATCACCCATCCAGCCCTACCTACCTACAGGGCGATATGCTGGCTACTACAGTACAGTGGGCATCCTTGACCACCGGTTTGTGGATACCTACTGTGATATTGCTTGTGATTTACATATGCATGCTCATCTACACTTAGGACAATGTTTGTTATGTGTGTGTCATCAATCTCACAAGCAATTCCAGGAAAGTTGGTGGTTTGCCTGAATGTAGTTTCCTCTAAAGTTACCTCATGTGGAGTGGTGGGGGAGTGGTGTTCAAATCTTTATTATTTAATCATTTGTTGTAAGGGTCGTTGTGTGTAAGATTCAAGAAATGGTTGGTTGTGACACATTCACATCATCACTGCTGCAAATCTGCATTTTCCCTGTAGCCAAAAAATGTAAGTTACCAAAACTTTAATTTCAGTTGACAGCACACGGCTTCTTGATGTAGCTGGAGCAACCAAGTGACCTACAAATATTATTTAATCCCTGTCATATCAATATCTTTTTATGAGTTTTTTGTTGTACTGCATTTCCAAAACATTGCACCTTTTCTGGAATGTGTGTGCCAGTCTCTGCCTGAATGCCATCTTCTGGCGGTCCCTAGCAAGTTAGGATGGGTCATGAGGTCTCCTAAATCCTGGTGAATATAGGAGTAGTTTCCTAAATTAGGGAAATTGATACAATGCTTTTACTTCTACTCCTAAGATCTTACTAGTTAAGCCACTTAAAAGGGCATTTTCTTACCCTGAGCCACTTGATTAATTTGGACACCCTTTGGCTTCTGCTTTATATTGTACCAAAATAGACAATGTCACCCCTGTAAAAAATGTCCATTCAAAGTATTGTTGACCCAGTTTTATATGTAATGATTACAGCCGGTGGGGCAGAGCAGCGGCTGGCACTGACTGCTTCAGGTCCCTTCTGGGTCACTGCTTGTGTGACTTTCATTGTCTGTCCACAATGTATGCGTTACAATGGGCTGGCATGATGTGTGAGAGGATAAAGTAAATGTTTCATTTTAAAACATTGACTGCTGATAAAATAAGTCCCTACATAATAAAAGATAATTGCCAGACTGTACATATGGTATGATACATGTGTAGTGATGGCTGGGGTTGCTAGAAAGCAACAATGTTTTTGGTAACCAGTCATCAGAACCATCTTGGAGAATAAAAAGTCTCCTATTCATTACACATTGATGTGCTTTAAAAGGCTGAAAGGTATGAGGACTTGCTGATGACTAGAAAGATGCCTAGAAGTGAGGGAGCAGTTCTTTGACTGCATTGGGCTGTCACTTGGAGTTTGTATAGGCCAGGGGTGTTGTTTAGTCTATTGTACTGTATCTGCTTTAAAGATCTCACCACTAGTTTAGTAAAAATAATTCTGTACATTTCACTGGATTGCAGATTTCTTGTGTTTCTGGTAGACCTACAATACAGATGTTTTTACTGCTGGAATCGTCATCCAAATTTCATAAATTCATTAGAAAACATTTTTAATTTAGTTGCTAAAGCAGTTGTTCTTACAGTGTATATATGTGGAGTGGTAACAATTCACCCATTTATGTGAACTGGATTTCATCAATGTTGTGGCAGTGACATCAACAAACCACCACTTTGTGGGGACTTCTCTTGTTTGTAAGCTAACAATTTGTAGCACAGATGCCCAGTATCTTGCATATTATTTGTAGAAACAAATTCCAGTTCTGGGATTCAAACTATAAATGAAAAACTATTTTGTACTTGGAGATTTGGGAAAGATTCAGATACTTTTTGGCTTTACACTTCTGTGTTTGTTCACTGACTTTGATGTTAATATTTTTTTGAGTTTTCATGATATGTATTTTTGACTATTTGCCTGATCCTAACCAATTCTTTACCTCTGTTTATTCTTTAAAGCAGTCTTTCCCCCTCCAGCACGACTATCACAACAATCGCATGCTCTGTTCTGTTTGTGTGTCCATGTTCGAAATTTCATCTAGGTAACGAAATGGCACATTGTTGCTTTATGAAAACTGAGAATAATATTAGGCCCTTATATAATAAAATGAAGTGGCTAGTGCCCTTTAGATGTTGTACTTATGTTATAACTTTGTTTAAATATTTGCAAGCAATAGCTCTTCATCTGTAATGCTTCATCAGTCCACCAACCTATTAACTCCTTCAGGGCTGATGTTGACTTCTGTCAAAAGGAGGAGTTGACGATGGTAATCAACTGTAAACTGTGACAAAACCAACCATTATGTTTTAGTTGTACTCTTGTTGCTAGAAGGAAAGTTAGGTTCATTGGTTTGACCGAGATGTCCGAGTAGTAAGGCACAGACAAGAGCAAAAATGGCACTGGTATAATGGTGAGAGATCGAAGCGAATACATAAAGCAAAATACCCCATGGACGATGTTTTGCCTATTATCTCTGAACTGGGACTATGACTTGCTGGACTGATTTTGATACAAGTGATCCAATATTCAGCCCTCAAAGAGTTAAAAGATCCATTTATCTTTCTGTTTGCCAAACAGGTTATTTCTAATTCAGGCTCACAAAAAGGCTGAGCCTGTCAGTAGAGCAAGGGATGTAAGAGAGGACCAACCTTCAAGAAGAATCTGGAAGGGACAGTAGGACAGCTTAGCTATTAGCTAAACAAACAGGCTTAAAAGACTGAATGGTCTCCTCTTGTTTTTCAAATGTCTTATGTTCTTATATGACTCTAGATAAGGTCTATCTCAGGTCACACACCGCATTCATACCTGAACTATTTAATGTCTTTAGTTAACCAAACATGGGATGTGGTAGGAAAGCCAAGTACATATATTACAGAGAGAAGGTGAGACTACTACACACATCATAAGCAGACTCAGAATCGAAGTCAGCTTTTCAGAGCTGTGAGATAAAAATGCAAACTCGGTGCCACTATGTCACTTTTACTTCAGTTAAATTTCTCTGTTTTTTTACTTAAAATGAGATTGCATTAAATAAGCTATTAAATGTTTTGCTCAGAGCTGTGAAAATACATTTTGCACCATTCAATAATGCATTTCATTTTATTCTTCTCGCTTTTAGTCCACTGACAGTGGGAAGACAGAATTTAAAAGCATCAGCCTTCACTGCTTTTCTTAATTGCTGCTGAATCATAAAAATGCAGCTTTTATCAGAAATCCAAAATGGGATTTGTGACAAATTAGTGAAAAATGGGCAGACACACCATTAGTTTTACATATCTGAATTTATTGCCTAGTCTTAGTAATTCATTTTTTATTTACACTATCTAGCTGCCTACATTTTTTGATTACATTTTAAGCATAATTCCAGTTTTCTAATATACCACTAAATGGACTATTTATGTAAACAGTATGTGTGCATGCCTGTCAGCCATCTTCTGCTATAAGGACACTATGTAGGCCATACATTTAGAGGATAATTGCAAGATTGTTTCAGAAAATAATGTCAGAGTGGGCTCTAGCAGGCAAACTGTCCTTCGAAAGGATTACAGGTGAAAAAACGAATGGGGAAGAAAGAAGGAAAATACGTAGACTTAGCCTTCAGAGTGCCTGAAATAAGGCACTCCAGCCTGTTTCTTTAAAGACAGATTGATAGATAGATAGATACTTTATTAATCCCAAGGGGAAATTCACATAATCCAGCAGCCTCATACTGATACAAAAAAAAAATTAAAGAGCAATAAAAATGCAGGTAAAAGCAGACAGTAACTTTGTATAATGTTAATGTTTACCCCCCCACGGGTGGAACTGAAGAGTCACATAGTGTGGGGGAGGAACGATCTCCTCAGTCTGTCAATGGAGCAGGACAGTGACAGCAGTCTGTTGCTGAAGCTGCTCCTCTGTCTGGAGATGATCCTGTTCAGTGGATGCAGTGGATTCTCCATGATTGACAGGAGCCTGCTCAGTGCCCATCGCTCTACAATGGATGTCAAACTGTCCAGCTTCATGCCTACAGTAGAGCCTGCCTTCCTCACCAGTATGTCCAGGCACGAGGCATCCTTCTTCTTTATGCTGACTCCCCAGCACACCACCGCGTAGAAGAGGGCACTCACCACAACCGTCTGATAGAACATCTGCAGCATCTTATTGCAGATGTTGAAGGACGCCAGCCTTCTAAGGAAGTATAGTCGGCTCTGTGCTTTCTTACACAGAACATCAATATTGGCAGTCCAGTCCAATTTATCATCCAGCTGCACTCCCTGGTATTTATAGGTCTGTACCCTCTACACACAGTCACCTCTGATGATCACAGGGTCCATGAGGGGCCTGGGCCTCCTAAAATCCACCACCAGTTCCTTGGTCTTGCTGCTGTTCAGGTGTAAGTGGTTTGAGTCGGTGGACTTTCAGTTTTAGGGGTAATTTTAACACTATCTCAGATAATAAGGCTAGAAATGACTCCGGCTGGCAAACTATACCTTAGAATGACAGCACATGGCAGAAAAAGTGAGGATCAAATGGGATATACAGTTCACGTAGACAGCCACAAAGGTGCTTGAGGTTAATGTGCCAGCTATATGGTTTAACCAGCAAGTATGGAGAACCTTCTAGTAACACCCTCAAGATGTCATGGGGTCAATGAATGTAGAAAGACAACACAGGGATGTCTCCCATTTTTTGTGCTTTTTAAAATAATTTTCAAGAATGGTGCTTTCATGATGAATGAAATCTCTTATCATGTGTTAGTATTTCATGAAGGATTTGTTTGGAATGAATAAATGGATGAAGTTCAGGGTTTTGGTCTGCATTCTGAGTTTGAACACAAAGTATGATAGTAGGAAGTCACTACCTAAAACACAAAATAAAACCGAAGAAAAGTATACACTCATGTATAAGTTGGGTCTTGAAACCCAAAAAAACGATCATAAAATCAGACCCCGAATTGTACACCTGCTCAAAAATGCGACACTTAATTTTTTTTTTACATCTTCTTGCCTCCTCCAATCTTACATCAGTTTCTCAGACACATCGCAGTTACCAATTTCTTTCACTACTTTTAATTTAAAACCAGCTTCATATTTTCTTCTGATTGAACGCTCCATCGTAGATAAGGGATGCTCTTATTATAAAGGTGTATGAGGGTGTGAGAAACACAAAACACAAATCAGTGCAAACGCCACTTCAGAATAGTTCGGGTATTAACGTATGGTCACGTAGGCACAATAGACAGAGAGGCTAGCTGATACAGCGCATTGCCTCACCCACATAGATAAAAAGGCAGTGTACTCCGTGGTTGCTCTCTCAGGTGGGCGTTAGCATGTCATAATCTCTTGGACCAATACCGTGAGTTTTCCGCATTCGACTTATACGACCAACATTTTAAAATACCAGAAATTATACTGTAAAATCAAGTCCCAACTTATCCACGGGAGAACTTATCTGCAAGTATATATGGTAACCTTTTTTTTCTGAAAACGTATTATGTGTCAATCTGGCAACATTAAATAGCCATTGGAATAACTGCAAAGCAACTGCTTGAAGCACTTTTATCTTGAAGTTTGCATATTGGTACAAATATTCTGTGATTTTCAGATTTTAATCGCACCCTATCATTTCTGGTCACTGATTATATCTTATAGTGGATACAGAAAATATTCAGACCCCTTTCTACACAGTGTATTGTTTTGCAGATTTAATTTTAAATAAATAAATATGCGCTTTTGTCCTTCAATCTACCGTTAATAATCCATGACAAAGTAAAACCATGTTTTCAGAACACTTTGCAAACTTATTAAAAATTTAAAATTGAAATCATTCATTCATATAACTATTAAGTTATGCTATTTGCTGTGGCACTCTAAATTGTGGCTGAGTACATTCAGCTTGCTTTGATTATCTTTGAGATACGTCTAGAACTTGATTGGTGTCCACCTGTGGTAAATTGAATTGATTGGACATCATTTAGAAAGTCGCACATGTACAGTACCTGTGTAAGGTCCCAACATTCACATGGCATGTCAGGACAAAAACAGAAACATGAAGTCCAGGAAACTCTCTAAGATCATATTGTGGTCAAGCATGGATCAGGATAAGGGGTTTAAACAATTTCTAAAGCTCTGAGTGTTTCCAAGAATACAGCACACTCAATAAATGTGAAGATTGGAACCAGCAGGACTCTTCCTAGAGTTGGCAGTCTGGCCAAACTGAATAACTAGGCAAGAAGGGCTTTGGTCAGGGGGGTGAACAACAACCCAATGGTCATTATAGCAGGGCTTCAGAAGTCCTCTGCTGAGATAGGAGAACCGTTTGGAAGGACAACCATATCAGGAGCACTGCATTAATCAGGTGCATGTGACAGCCCGCTTGGAGTTTGTCAAATGGTTTCTTAAAGCACTCTGAGCGCATTAAAAGAAAGATTACCTGGTCTGAGGAGACAAAAATGTAACTATTTGGGCAAAACTCCAAGCAAAATGTCTGGTTAAGACAAGTCACTGCTTATTAGATGCTTAATACCATCATGTTATGGTGGTGATTCTCAGTGACCGAGACTGAGAGACTGCCCAGTATAGGAGGAAGGATGAATGCAGTTGAATGTAAAGAGGCCTGCTTCTGAATGCATATGACCTCACACTGGGGCAGTGGTTCACCATTTAGCATGGTAATGACGTGAAGCATACAACCAAGACAATGCTGGCGTGGCGTCAAGTCAAGTCTCTGACTATCCTTAAGTGGCCCTGCCAAAGCCCAGACTTAAACTCCATAGAACAAGTGTGGAGAGACCTGAGGATAGCAGTTTATAGATGATTTCCATCTAATCTAATGGAGCTCGAGAGAATCTGCCATAAATAATGGGATCAACTGCCCAAATAAATGTATGCAAAGCTTGTACAGCCTCAATTTATTTATATAGCACATTTAAAACAACATAGGAATGCTGTGGCCAAAGTACTTAACAATAATAGAAATAAAGAAAACAAACAAATAACATAAATGACATAAATAGAAATAAAATATATGAACATAAATAAAATAAATAATAAATAGAAGTAATGTTATATAATCACAATGATGAAACCATCAGTATTACTGAAGGTCATGGAATGCAAGTGAATAGAAATGAGTCTTTAATCTTGTTTTGAACACTTCAATTGTAGACGACTCCTTTATATGATGAGGTAAAGAGTTCCACAGGCGAGGGACAGCAGCTGCAATCGCTCTGTCCCCCTTAGTTTGACACTTGGTACAAGGGACAACAACAGACAACTGACCATAAGCACTCTGAATGGCTGGTGTAACACACACAATTCGGATAAAAAGTTGTAGTTTCTGCCAAAGGGGCTTCGATAAAGTACTGAATTAAGGGTCTGAATACATAAATGAATGAGAGAGTTCAGTTTTTGATTTTTAATACATTTGTAAACCTTTCTGAAAGCATGTTTGCACTTTTTCATTATGAAAAGAGTATAGCTTAAACAGGCAAAAATTCAAAATATATCAATTTAAAACTAAAACTAAAAGTGTGCAGAAAGTGATGGGGTCTGATTACTTATTGAAATCACTATATTATAGATATGTGGGTTATCTTCACCAAACCAGCTGGTCAATGTCCCACCGTCAACTGCTTTAGCAGTGATATTCAAAAAAATTAGGAAGAACTGCCAAGTAACTCCTGTTCTTTTATTTCTACATTGGTTTCTAGTTCATTTTAGAGCCAAGTTATACATTTCCCCTTACTAACATGCAGAGTTGTATATGGCTTTGACCACCTTTATGTAACAAAATGTATGTATCTGTACACTATCACAAGCCCATGTTATGATCACAAAATGTTGGTCTTCTAAAAATTAAAAGGAAACATAAGACTGCTGTGAGAGGTCATGTCTTTAGTCTTTGGGCTTCCAAGCTGCATAAGAACTAAACTGTTGGACTCAGCATTATTTTAACATAGTGTGCACTTATTACAGGTTCTGATTAAGTTACTCAAGCTGTAAAAATGTCTGTTAGTTTTTTTTATAAAAACATGAGCCACCACAGTCAGTACTTTCTTGAGTCCATATCCGATGAATCCAGACTCTCTGAGGGCAAAGGTGAGATCAAGTTGCTACTAGGAAAATAGATAGATAGATAGATAGATAGATAGATAGATAGATAGATAGATAGATAGATAGATAGATAGATAGATAGATAAAATACATACATATAGAAAACCAAAGAAAAGGGGCAGACAAAAATTCTGAAAGTCATCTTTACACTATATACTTTTAGTAGTAGACATCTCAAGGCAAGCTAAATAACTATCATTGATACCAATCACGCTAGACAATTCTGTGCACACCTACTGCACAAGAGGAGCAGAAGCGTAGGAGTGCTTAGGATATCAGCAGACTATCAATGTAGCTTCTTATTTAGGCCAGGTTAATATTTCTACTCTCCTATCATTCATCTTTTTGATTGCTTTCACATTTCAAGACAGACCTATATTGCTGGATGCCTTTTCTATGCATCAGGCATTGATGAGAAATGCTTTTGCTAATTCCTGTAACCCTTTTCCATTTACTGTAATGCCTGTGTCGCATGTCTCATTAATACACTTTCACTCTGTAGTCAATGACAGATGCCTTTTCATATATCTTCCATCAAGACTGCTCACATTAGCAAGATCACCAATAATTCAGGCATCAAGCTTTCTCCTACTCCTGAACATCAGTCAAAATACACACCCATTTGTTCCTTTCAAATAGCACACTTTAGGATGAATGTCATTATGGGCATATTACATCATATTTTTTTATGGAAACAAGAAAGACCATATCAATACATTTAGAGAATGCGCAGCTTAACACATTTGCCAAGAATCACACAGTGCACAAAAGAAGGTATGAAAACCTGTAGCTCCGTGGTTTTCTGTCAAGCTCTATAACGCTGCCTATCTGCCTTTCTGTAAGGCAATGCATATTTTGTCATGGGAGCTTACAGAGGCTGTTTGTTGACACTGTGTTGCCTTAGTAAATGTGTTTCCCATTTCTAATTTGTATTCCAAGAGCAATTTGCTAAAGGCACCTTTGCAAAGAAGGATAATTAGAAACACAAAGGGCTTACAAGGGAAAAGAGCAGCATAGCCTGAGAGACAGAGACAAGGAAGAAGAATGTGGATATCAGAAGCCCTCAAAAGACACCAGAGAGGATGTGCATATTTATGGACAGTTTCTCTATTAACCACCCAGATAGAATCATATAGTTTATCGCCCAGGTCTGTCCAATTAGTCAGCTCCAGATGCCCAAAACAGCTTAGTTATGAGTATCTTATGTCAATTGTATTTATTCAATCGCACCAGCTCAATTACTTCATTATTGACTGTTTCATACTATTAGACATGAACATGTTCGACATTATTCACTCTACTGTACCTTAAAGGTATAATCAAGGAGAAAACCCAAATTGTTAAGAAGCTTGGTGGGTGACTCCCTATAATACATTTATAACAAGAATAAATGGAAGTCCATCAATTACCAGCTTTGTCTTAATGACTCATGACAGACCCTTTTTTCCAGTACTTGAGAAATGGCACAGCTTCTGTCCAAATTCTTCCGTATATAATTAAAGTCAGCTACACAATCATAATTTTAGCAGTATTACAGATCAAATGGTGAATGTGAACTTAACAACATGTCTTTAGACTATGGAAGAAAGCCAAAATCTCTGAAGGACAATCAGCTAAAGCTAGTTTAAGGGACTAACAGTTTAGCAAGGTATTTTTCAAGCAGGAAAAGGGTAGCATGGGACAGGAATAAGACAAAGGGATGCAAGACAGAGAAGAACCATACAATGCTCCTCCAGGACGCTAGAGGTAAACCAACAAATGCCTGATTAGAGGGATTTCAGGAGGTCTTTCGTGATAAAGGAAAGATATGTGGTCACAACTCAGAAGTGGGTTATTTTATAGTTGTGGACCATAAGGAGTGGATAAAGTCATCAAGTTATCTTTAAGCCCATTAAATATCACCATATGATCCCAGAATGGAAAGCAATTGACCTTATGGCGGTCTGAAGTAAGGCAAACCAGAAATTAATGAAAAGTCCTGGGGCCTCATGTATAAACGGTGTGTACGCACAAAAAAGTTGCGTAGTTCTGTTTACACGCTCACATTACGATATATAAAACCTAAACTTGACTTAAAGCCATGCACATTTTCATGTTAGCTCAAACCCTGGAATACGCAAGTTCTCTTCTTGGTTTTGCAAACTGGCAGCACCCAGCGTCAAAGCAGTGCTTTTGTCCCAGTGTGGTTTCCCTTTCTTTTTTAAATCCACATCCTTGACGTGGCTTTATCAAATACACTGAAATTAACCACATATTGTTTATTAGTTTATGGCATCTGATTGTAATTAACTTGTAACAATATAATGGTCCATGGAAAAGCCAAACTATTCCAAATACCATAGCTGCTTTAGCATTGTTACTCTCACTGCACCTTCTTCTTCTTCTTTTCAGCTGCTCTTGTTAAGAGATGCCACAGCGGACCATCTTTTTCTATATTACTCTTACTGCACCACAGAGTATTTATATCACTGTATCTGAATGGGGAATCACAGCTCTACAGCAACTGATCGGAAAGAGAATCATCAGTATACAGCATCAAGCACACGCTGCCTGTCTATTGAACTGCTCTCATACGACAAACGCTTCAGAGCCTTTCCTGTACTGACCTCGTGGTTCAGAAACAGTTTCATTGCAAGAACTATAAACGCACACAGTCAGTCCATCAAGTGTTCCTTGTAGAACTGTTTGTACTTATTAGTACAATTACCTCACTGTAAACTTGCGATACAGTTATTGCACAACCTGAGCCACTTTATAAAGCACATATTTACATATGATGATGATATCATTTTTAAGATGAAATGCAGCAAAATATGTTTATTACATTATACAGATAAAATGTTAACATCATTTAAATAATGTATATTGTTAATAATTAAACATGTGAGGACATGGTGTTGCAGTGCTAGCGACGAGCTTGCGCACCATTCAGGGATTGTTCCTGCCTTGCGTTGTATTCTTGCTGGGGCTGGCATGACACTGGAAGGATAGATGGATAGAATAATTAAACATGTACTACAAAGATATTTCAATGTTCCTTAAAAGTTTTGAAGAATCGAAGTTCTAAGCTTACAGATGGCTTAACTGAGCTAATTGTGTGGCGATTGGGTACTTGGAGAAAGAAAAGGAAGGACAGGAATAGGAGGTTAGTACGTTTGGAAGAGACAGTACTGCTGCAATAAATTATTTCATCGAAGGTTGTGCATGACGCAGCAAGCATCTTATGGGAGACGCCGTGTTCCCATGTTTAATACATGCTTTAATTCCTGTCATCATGAAAATGATATCAAGTATATATCTCAGTATTTAGTAGTAAATTAAACGATTTTTTGTCATTATTTAATGACAAAAATAAACTATGTGATTAAAGTGAAAATTTTGAGATTAAATTGGAAATTTCAAGTTTTTTTCCCACTGTGTCCCTATTTTTTTCTTTTCTCTGTACCCTAATAAGCTTTCTAAAGACACTCAGATGGTGGGCTACAACTCATCTTTTATTGCGACTTTGATATCTGACAACTTCTTTTTTATTTCGGGCACTGTGTGACTTTGTGAACTTGAACTTTCGAGTTTCTCCGACACTATATGTCACTCGATCAACTTCCTTTTTTTGTTCATATTGCTGTTTAAACCAACAAATAGTACATTTTCCTTGCCTCCACTTGGTATTCATTGAAATTCTTCTATTTTCCCCCTTGCTTTTGCCATTGTCTTTTCACAGAACACTGAGCTTAAGGGCTATTTATATTTATTTGCATATTCAAAGAGGCATAATTCTGGGAGGAGTTGGGGAGTTGCAGCAGGCGCGTGCCGTGCGTTACTTTTCACGCTGACTGGGATTTATGTAGTGGAAGAACATGGAAGTTGGCGTACGCATAGATTAATGCATCTGGATTTTTTTGTGCGTACACACATTTCTGCTTTTGTCTATATGCCATGTTTTAAGTGTGAATTCTGAGCACTGTGTTATGCATGAGGACTTTAAAGGGCTAGAGAAGTCTTAACATTCACTAAATGGCATTGTTACAATACAATACAATACAGTTTATTTTTGTATAGCCCAAAATCACACAGGAAGTGCCGCAATGGGCTTTAACAGGCCCTGCCTTTTGACAGCCCCCCAGCCTTGACTCTCTGAGAAGACAAGGAAAAACTCCCAATAAAACCTTGTAGGAAAATGGAAGAAACCTCGGAAAGGCAGTTCAAAGAGAGACCCCTTTCCAGGTAGGTTGGGCGTGCAGTGGGTGTCAAAAGTAGGGGGTCAATACAATACAATATACAGAACAGAACAATTCCTTAAGACAGCATAATAATAAAAATTTTAGAAGTACGGTTTAACAGTAGATGATATGACATAATTAGGTTTGGATATTTTTAGAGTCCTGGAGACCTCATCCATCTAGCTGCCTCCCCATTTGGCCATGCCACGGCTGAAACGTTGCTCCGATGAAAGGACCCTCTTTCCCATGATTCCTGTGATCCTCCATCAGGGATGACTTTACCATAGGCAGGCAAACAACTTGGCAGGTGGGCCGTGGCACCAATTGCCACATTTGGGTACCGAGAAAAGAAACAGAATAGGTGAGGGTTAGTATTCAAATATAATTATCATGTTACTTATGTTATAGTGCTAATGACTAACAACAGAGATGCAGTATGTACAGTTAATCAGCAGCTCTAGTCAGGATATGCTAAACTGAAGTAGTGAGTCTTCAGCCGGGATTTAAAGGCTGAGACCGAGGGGCATCTCTTATGGAAGCAGGAAGACCATTCCACAGTTTAGGGGCCCTGTAACTAAAAGCTCGACCTCCCACTGTTATTTTATTAATCCTTGGAATCCTAAGCAGACCGGCATCTTGAGATCTTAATGTGCTCAGGTTTGTAAGTCATGATAAGTTCAGACAAGTAAGCGGACCTTGGCCATTTAATGCTTTATATGTTAAAAGGAGGATTTTGAAATCTGCCCTAAACTTAACTGGGAGCCAGTGTAAAGATTTAAGAACTGGGTTATGTGTTCATATTTTCTTGTTCTTGTAATAATTCTTGCAGCGCATTTTGGATTAACTGGAGGCTGTATAGAGAACAGTTTGAACAGCCAGTGAACACCGCATTGCAGTAGTCAATCCTACTAGAGATAAATGCATGAATTAATTTCTCACAATCCTGTTTATTTAGAAAGCGCCTTAATTTCCTAACATTTTTAAGATGGAAAAAACATGTTTTGGACGACTTTGTAATATGCGCTTTAAATGACATGCTAGAGTCAAAGATAACTCCTAGATTGCGGGCTGATTCAGTAAAATTAATTGGGATTCCAACTGAGTTAAATGACGACAAAATATTGCTGTGATCAGCGTCATTCCCTCCAACAATTAACATCTCTGTTTTATCTGTATTTAAAGACAAGTAGTTCTCATTCATCCATTCCTTTAATTCACTAACACAACTAATTAAAGACAACATCGGAGAAACTTCATTTGATTTAAATGAAAGGTATAACTGGGTGTCATCTGCATACGAGTGAAAATTAACATTATGTTTCCTAATGAGAGATCCCAGTGGAAGCATGTAAAGTGAAAACAGTAAAGGTCCCAGTACTGAGCCCTGCGGAGCACCATATTGAACTTCTGTGTATAATGATGGAGTACTGTCTGCACATTTCTGTACATACTGGAATCGATTTGATAAATAAGAACTGAACCAAGCGAGCACGGGCCTGTAAGCCCAACATCGTTTCTAGCCTGTGCAGTAAAATAGAATGGTCAATGGTGTCAAATGCTGCACTTAAGTCCAACAACATAATTACAGTGGAATTTCCTTCATCAGAGGATATCAGAATGTCATTTACAACCCGTGTTAGTGCCGTTTCTGTACTATGACCAGTGCGAAAGCCAGACTGGAATTTCTCAAATAAATTGTAATGCATAAGGTGTGACTGAAGCTGACTGGCGACTACTTTCTCTAGTATTTTAGAGAGAAATGGTAAATTTGAAATAGGCCTATAGTTATTTAGTATGTGTGGGTCTAGGTCTGACTTTTTAAGTAAAGGTTTAATGACTGACACTTTTAGTGCATCAGGTACGTGCCATGCAGTAATGAACTATTGATAACGGTTAGAATAGGCACTGCAAGAACATCCATTGCACTTTTTACTAGTTTTGTTGGCACTGGATCTAGGGAACAAGTAGTGGGCTTCATTTTAGTAATTAAAGTTAAGACTTCCTGGTGAGTTACAGGATTAAAATTACTAAAGTGCTGAATGCAATGTGCACAGGGTCTGCTAAGCTAGTATTTGGTTTGTACTGTGATGCTGAGATCTGGGATCTTATATTTTTAATTTTCTCATTGAAGAAGTTCATAAAGTCTGTACTGCTAATATCTGTTGGTATTTTGCACTGTTGATCTGAATTCCCATTTGTTAATTTAGCCACTGCTCTAAAAAGTACCCTAGGATTTTTATTATTGCTATCTATTAATGTAGAATAGTATTCTGAGCGAGCTTTAAAGAGGGCTTTTTTATATTTATTTACACTCTCTGTCCATGCAATTTGAAAGACATGTAGCTTTGTTGTTCTCCATCTGCGCTCCAGTTTTCGACACTCTAATTTAAGAGCTCGAGTGTTTTCATTAAACCAGGGAGAGTTTCTATGTGCTTTGATCACTTTTGTTTTAGGGGAGCCACTGTGTCCAGAGCATCTCTCAAGGTCACATTATAATGTGATATTAGCTGATCTAAATTGTTTTCCACGTTTACATTTGATGTTAACTGATCTAAATGGTTTTCCACAATTACACTCGACTTACTCAAGGTATCTATAAATTTTGAAGCAGAATTACAATCTAGATGTCGCACTGTCTTTGTTTTAATCTGCGAGTGCGCTGGCATGGGCAGAACTAAATCAAATGTAATTAAGAAGTGATCGGAAATAACTACATTTAATGGAGTAATATTTAAATTTTGAATTTCAACTTTGTAAGTTATAATTAAATCTAATGTATGGTTATGATTATGAGTTGGACCTTTGACAATCTGACAAAATCCTACTGAATTTAACAAATAAGTAAAACATTTGCTAAAAGTGTCAGTTTCCACATCAATGTGTACATTAAAATCCCCCATCAGAACTATGTGATCATAATTTATAGCCAAATCAGACAGAAGGTTGCTAAATTCAGTCATGAACAATGAATATGGCCCTGGTGGTCTGTAGACTAGCACTATAATTGTGTTGGAATCTGTTTTAATATTTAAAATGAATGCCTCAAAGGATGTAAAGTTGCCTAAATTTTTAGGAGTGATTTGCAATTTGTTACAATGAATTATTCCAAGGCCTCCTCCTCTTGTTACTTGGTGTCATGACACTTCATGGCTTTGCACCATCCCTAGAAGTGATTCAGGACTTAGTTTGAAGTAATCTTGACAGCATGTCTAAAGCCCCCTCAAATCAAGACAAAGTGAAACTAGGGGAGGGACGTAAGTGGAAGCAAGGGCTTCCTTGTAGGAGGAAGAAAGGCCAGGATTATAAGAGAGGGAAAAGGAAATGGATGGTGAAATGGAAAGAGCATTTGTGCTATTGAAGAAGAGGGCAACCAGAGCCAGACTGGAGACAACAAGATCTGTGGAAGTGGGCCCAGAGGCACTGGGTGGTTGTATGAATCTGTTTATGTACAGTATGTCTTCTTTTTACTTGTTTGTTTTGCTTCATTTGTGTTGTTTATTTCTATGAAACACATTTGTCATGATAAAGGGGCTTTTAGTAATACAGGTAATCAGTTTGGTAAATGTTTTGCAAGTATTTTCTCAAATTTCATTTGTTATGAATTTTTATCATTACTTTAATTTTTTTCATTTTTTGACTTACTTGTCATGCTGGCCACCGTATTATTGAAAACAATCTATACTTCCAAAAGCTGCACCACATCATGTCAGCACCCAAAGGAGCTCTGCTCTGACCATCTAAGAATTTGCATTCAAAAACAAGATTTTTCAGCACGTTAGCTTGTGCAGAAAAACTTTACTAGGAGGTTAGGCCTTCACTTGGCTTTCTGACATTGAGTTTGGTTAACATATTGAGCATTGATCGCTAGTCTTTTTTTTTTTTTAGTTTAGTTCACTCCAAGTTTTTAACAATGAATTTTCTACTTTTCCCACCCCCTTTCGATTCCAACAGTACAACACCACTTTTTATAGTTTTATCCTCTTTGGATTTATTCTGAGTATGGAGGGTTTCAGTGAGGGTGTCCCCGTGTGTTGCAAAAAGAAGAACACCAAAACTTCACACATCTGGGCTAGGATTAAAATTTTTGTCCAAATACTCTGAGGCAAGAACTCTATCATTCCACTACCATGCTGTTCTAGTTTTTAAATGTCTTAACTTTAAAGAAATACTCCAACCAAAAATAATATATTCTTTATGTGTTGGATGATAAAAAATTTAAATCTATTTTTTTCCACCAGAAAAATATATGATATAATTCAAATCACTGAAATGATAATTGATGTTGCACAACAATGTGAAAGACATCAATAAAAAATAAAAAATTCACCTTACGTTTTTCAGAAAATATAGTCACTTCCGAAATTAGCGCAAAATAAACAGGAAAACGTATTCCCATGAAACTGCACTTTTGAATTAAAGACTGGCTTCTCCCCTTATTCAGTGATTATGAGTCAGGCCTTTAATTCAAAAAGTGACTCTTATGAGGATCTAGTTTCCTGTTTATGATGTGTGGGTGATCATTGCAAAAGTAACCATTTAATCATAGTTTAGCCAAAATGATTGCATTTTGCACATTTTGAACATACAACTGAATAACAGATATGCTGATTATCCAACATGAGTAATACAAAATTTTCTTTCCTTATTCCCATGGTCATTTTTCACATCATTTTCTGTTGTACACTACTGGCTTCTGTTATGTCATAAACATTTTTCCCCCATTCTGAATGAAAGAAAGAGTTTACAAATTTTTCTTGGCCACTACTACAAATTATATGGCATAAGTTAAAAAAAACATTATTTTTAGATGGGTATTTGTTTAATAAATCAACGGTATATACAGTATTTAAAGTAATAAGATGGGCAAGCATGCCACTCATCTAAATTAATCTTGAAAAGAAACTGTTACCCGGGCCCCATATGGTCAGAATCAGCTCCACGGTAGACATAATGTATCTGTTCTGACCTCATTCACTTTCTTGTTGGTAGGCTGACCCACCATAATCAACAAGGTATCAAAGTGATGGTGCTCTTCACTGCTGTCTAAGTGATTAGTGTGGCTTTGGCGACATTTCTGCAGAGTAGCCTATTGTATTCTCTGCAAAGCTTTAGCAGGCCTGTATTATAATTTAATAGCAGTGTACATCGAGTAGAAATCCAATAAAATGAAAATGAACTCCTCACTTTGAAACGGCACTCTAGAAAATTAAACATTGTGAATTTAGAAGGCAATGTTGATGATGGCAGCACATTTTACCTGGAGATGAAGCCATTTAACTCTGGGGAGTATCTGAGGGACGTTATGTATCTTTATTTGGGCAACTTTCAGAAGGCTTAACTAAGGCTATGGGCTTTAGAGTGTTTATCGTGACAGAAATCCAGTAGGAAGTGATTTATGAAAGTGCTCTGTGGAACAGTGTGGGAAGCGCTGTTTATGAATAAACATGAGCCTGCAAACCTAAAGGGCAAAGCTGTGCAACTGGATGCACGAACAAAGTCATTACATTAATGAATTACAATAACTGAGGCTTGCTGTTATTTTTTATTTAGCATGAATGTAACTGTTACATGCTTGCCCAGATTCAGATATTCTTATTGTTGTCTGCATATTGGATCGCTTGTCGGTCAAACTCATGTGAGTATAATGAGGCTTAGCAAAATGAAAAAAGGAATGTGGTCCATTTGATAACATTTGCAATAATCATTTCAACTATTACTTACCAGAATATGAATAAATAATAAAAGAAAATGACAGTATAGCAAATACAGTGCAGTACCAGTAACCTTACTGGGTAGTATCAGGTACCATTTTATAATGCTGAAGGACTGAAGTGATGACTGTACATACGTCTTTTTTTGTTTTTGAATGGACACATTAGCTTTGACTTTTAATTCCAGTGTAAGCAGCATGTTTGTATAACTCACAACATTGAATTGTTTGTTGAATGCATGTTAATACTCTACTAAGATATTTTAGGGCTGTACACACTTATAAATGCAAACATTAGACTTATTGATGATTTCAAATTGGCCAAATTCAAGTGTGAATGTATGCATGTCTGGGTTCACGGATGGACTAGCACTGGCCCAGTTCTGCCAGGATATGCTCCATGCTCCCCAAGACCATGGACGGGATTAAGTGTATTTGAGAATGTTAGGCTATGTTACGTTTGTTACCTGCCTGCTGTATTGTCTGACTACAATATGTACACTAGCTATACACAGCAAAATTGAGAAATGTGAAAGAATGAGTCTCAATACACACTGAAAAGGTTTTGGGAAGCCATCTGTATATTGACCCTGGCTGCAAAATTTAAAGAAAGAACAAGAAGTTGTTGACAGGTTGAGTTCCAGGACTGAACTGATGAGGTTTTGGGATAAGGTGTCTATATATGCCGGTAACAGGAAGTGATGTCATCTGGCCGGAACCAGAAGTGGCATCATTCTGGCCACCGGAAGTGACATTATTCTGTCTGCTGGAAAACCAGAAGTGACATTGTTCTGGGAGCCAACACTGGAAGTGGTATCATTCTGGACACCGGATAACCAGAAGTGATGTTAAATCAGACAGGTTTTCCCATATTTGGTCTGTGGAGATAACAGAAGTAGGTTTAGAGCACCCCACCACCCGCCCTGGCCTGGCAGGTAATTACCTTCACTTGGTCCACTCAGCTCCCTCCTAGTCGCATGTGTGTAACAGTGTTAAAATAATTCCTATAGTGCTAAACACTATTAAATTGTACATATTGAAAGATTGTTTTAAAAATGTTTTATGGAGGAGAATAAAACACATAGAGTACTGTAACATCAGTGCTTAATTTGTGCTGGTGGTGACTGGAACTCAGCTCTGGTTCTTCTGATTTTGAGCCGTCTGCATTCAAGGACCCCCATATCTACATTAAACACACTGAATTTATTTAAACTTTATGCCTCTCTGTATTTGATTGACTGATGTGAAAAAGAAAAAAAGTGCAACATAAACTATGGAAGCCACACAAATTGAAATAAACCATCAGGTCAGTGTAGTAAAATAAAATTAGAAAGCTGATGTGAGGGTTGAGAGATAGAAGTAGCAGGAGTGAGCCAATGGGGACAAAGAACCAGCAGATGAGGCTGAGAGGAACAAAAACTCCAATAAAAGTTTACTATACAGAGTATGGATGGCAGAACAAATTAAGTTTGCAAGACATCCTAACTCTCACCCTAACCCTCACCCTATATACTTATTTATGTACGTGAGTATTGTTGTTGACTGTGATGAAGGCAAGATCCCAAATGAAAAGCTGAGGTGCCAGCTGGGTTACCCGTTTTACTTGAGATAATAAGCAGAACCAAAATAACAGCTACACAATGGTGTAATAACAAAAAAACAAGAAATGCTCAGCCATTGGCTGTGATTAGCAGTCTCTAGAGAGCGAGCTGTTATGTTACAAGGTCAGAGCTCCATTGGGCAGGTGGGCACATCTACCAAATGAGACGCCTCCTTCTAAGAGCAGTTTGTGGACTGAAAGGGGTGGACTCAGTTGTTTCCAATGAGCATCTTCTCAGAGCTGTGGGTGAAACAAGAGACAGAATACTTAGTGATTATGTCCCCTGGTGTCCTCTGATGAGTCCGGGAGGAGACCCTCTGACATGCATGTATAACATATTACATTTAAAAAATACTAATATCAAATATTTATTAAGCATTTGACATAATTCAACATTAACAGTGTTGTGTCCAATTTACCATTGCCAGTGTACCCCATCCCACTCCCGGGCAGTCACTATGAGCACCGGTACCTCATGATCATAATATACAGCAGAAGAGATTCTCATATGAGCAATACAATGGCTCAATCATTGTGTTCCAAAAAAAGCATTAAAAAAATGGAAAAACCCCTTCCCCAAGTCATTTTAGATTGCTATATGGCAACATGGACCGATGTGTTTTCTCATATATTAAAATAAAACAAAACAAAATAACAAGGAGAGACACTAAAACACTATATGTACGCTAATGAATGAATTGTCAAATTCTAAAGCAAACCTTGAACTGGTCCTCAGAGACAGAGAGTGAGACAGAGAGAGATAGAGAGAGGGAATTTCATTTTTTTAATTTAAGATAATATTGTATAAGACCTCACATTTGAGTTATTAAAAATGCTAATTAGGTTTCTTCCAATTATTCAAAATGAATCTTTGTTCAATCAATGTGGTATAGGATACCACAATAGTTTTTCCTTTAGGTAATGTTATCTCATCTGGTGCTAAAGTGTTGGGAGTGATTTTAGATTTTAACTGACACAATCTAAAAAGATATTCAAAGAGTGAAACCCAAAATGGTCTGATTGTAGCGCACTCCTAAAACATACAACCTAATGAAGGATATCCATTATGTCCCATGCTTTATGCTATTGCTGTTGAACCACTAGCTATTATTGTTCAGATGCAATCCAATATAAAAGGGATCATAAAGGATGGTCTTAAACGAAACCCATTTGTTTAATCTCCCAATGTGGTACTTTATGTACACATACCATGCCTTCTTCTAAGTCTGCTTAAATCTAACCCTAAGCCTAACCCTATCCTGAAAAGCATGGGGCAGGAACAATCCCAGCGACAGGGCACCAGTCCATTGCAGGGAAACACGGTCACACACTAGACACACACAGCCACTAGAGCCAATTTGGCATCGCCAATCCACCTTGGTGCTTTATGTTTCCAATGTAATCTCATCCCTGCAATTTGTAGTGAATGTTGCCAAATGCCAGATGAAACTTGTTCAACTTTCTGTTGATTATGTCAGAACAATTTACACATTTAGGAGTAACTGTCAAAAGGAAATGTTAACTTAATTTAGGCAATTTCATAGAAATTATTAAAAAAATAGTCATTCCTCATTCTCAGTCTATCTGGATGAATAAACATTGTCAAAATGAACATCCTTGCAAAGTGCCTATTATACATCTTTTTTAGACCAACCCTGTGGATACATTCAAAAGACTTTTTTTATTTAGTTAAGTTGTGAATTAATTTTCTTGGAATTCAAAATGACCACACATTAAAAAAATAGTTTTATAAAGACCAAAGAGGAGCATGGCATAGTACAAATTAACCTTCCATTCTATTACTGAGCAGAAAACATACATACAGAACATACAGAATTTGAAAGGGGGGGAAAATTCTATGACACAACTCCCACTTGGCCACGCCATGGAAAAGAAATCCTGCTCAAAATTCTCTGCCTCTATGACTTGCTGTCTCTTCCAGTTAATTCTAATTACTGTCAATCTACCAGTAATCCAGGACCAACAGTCCCTGAAGATTTTGTAGCACAGTAGAAACTATTTTAAGTCAGGAACACGTTACCAGCTACATCTGTATATAATAATGAAATATACACTTTAAATGTTAATTTAACACTTGCTGACTATATGGCACTTTCCTCCTGAGACGACTGATTGCAATATGAATGGTAACAATATATTGCACCTGGCTGTGAAAGGAACGGACAACAGTGGCTCTCAACCTGTGGATTCACAGGAGGCATGGGAGGGAGCACAAAGAAATTCAGAAGCAGCAAGTGCTAGCATCATGAAGAGTTAGAAAGAGAGAAAGATAAGACTTAAATTTCATCTTCTTTCTATTAATTAAAAATCCTGCATTTTTAGCATAAAAAGGCAGGAGATTCCTACTATACTTTGAAGGAAAAAAGGCTTTCATTATTGCCTCTTTGATGGCATTATAGAATTAGACAAAATCCACGATTCTTGCATGTTTTGTGTTATATTTCAACCAGAGTTCCTCCCCTGGCTGGGGTTCAAAGTCGTTCTATGTCCTTATTTTTTTTTAGTTGGGAAAATTTATTTAAATTAATGGATGTTATTTTTCCCAATTATCAGCTGCATTTTCTTTGCCCTGCGGTGGGCTGGCGCCCTGCCTGGGGTTTGTTTCCTGCCTTGCGCCTTGTGTTGGCTGGGATTGGCTCCAGCAGACCCCCGTGACCCTGAAGTTAGGATATAGCAGGTTGGATAATGGATAGATGGATGGATTTTCTTTGCCTGTGTTATATTCCATGTGGTTTGTGAATTATCCTCCAAGAGATGGGGGCCACATGCCAATCACCATCAGGAACCACCTGTCCTATAAATCCGGAGGTTCCTGGTGGTTTACCATGGAGTGGAGAGCTTGTGTGCTTTGTATTTCTATTGTGCTTTTTTGATTCTGTGGATTTGTCTGACTTCATTTTTACTGCATTGGGATTTTGGTTGCCTTGCATTGCCTTATTATTTGGGGTACATTCTGTTGTCTTTGCACTCCACAGAGCTTCACGATCATTAAAGAGCATTTTTGTGATATTAAACTTTTACTTTACAAAGATTCTATGAGGCCCTTTTCGTGCATAGCTGTCCACCAGATTCAACCTTCTGGGTTCTACTTCCTGTGTGGAATTTGCATTTTCTTTCTATTATCCCATCACATTCCAAACACATGCAGGTTCAGTTGACTGTTGACTCTAAACTGGCCCTATGGAAATGTCTACTGCAATGGTCTGGCTCCCCTTCCAGGACTGTTTTTACGCCATGCAGTCATGGCATGCTCAACCTACTATAGCCATAATAATAATAATAAAAACACTAAACAGGATTGAGAATGGCGTGTTATGTCACTAATATAATTATTTTAAGATCATGCTGCTGCATGGTCCAGTGGTTCTCAAGTTCAGTCCTGGAGGCCTGCTCTGCCTACAGGCTTTTAGTGCAACCAGGTTCACAAGCAGTGAATCCTTTTTACCTTAAATTGATCTCATTGTTTGATTAGTTGTTCTTATTATTTTTCTCTTATTTTCATTCAAAAAAGTGCATTTGTGTTAGTTGTACATTCATACAAAATTAAGAAAAAGATTGGATTCAGAAAGTATTAAAACGCCTTCACTTTTTTATATGTTGTATGCTGTGGCTTTCTGCTAAAATCATTTATATTTATTTTTTCCCACATCAATCAGCACTCAATAACGTAGAATAACAAAGTGAAAACATTGCACATTTATTAAAAACTAGCTGTGTAAGCCCGTGCTGTAAAAAGCCTGGGGTTGTAGAAACTATTGAAACCGTCAGTAAAAAAATTGAAATGTAGAGATGTCAGGTAAATGAAAGGAACTGCTCTGGGTGTCTCTCTCCTAGGAGGATTCGTTTTGCTGACATGCTCGCCTCGCTTGTGTATCAGTGGCTACGCAACTTTGCCTTTCTTCGGAGGTTTCATTTTGCCAACGTGCTCGCATTGCTTGTACATTAGCGGCGTGAGGAAAAGTAAAAGGGATACCGTTTTGCTGATGTTAGCAGTTAAGCAACTTTGTCCTTCTTCAGAGGTTTCGTTTTGCTGATGTGCTTGCCTCACTTGTGTATTAGAGGCTAAGCGAGTAGCCCTTACCCCAACTCCATCTCTAACTTCCAGGCCGGACAGACAGACACACACACTTCCACAGGTAGACATTTATATTTAAGATAAAAAAACTGAAATATTACATTAATATAAGTTTTCAAACCTTTTGTTCCAAGACTATACATTTCGCTCAGGTGCGTCCCACTCTATGACTATCATTGAGATGTTTCTATGCCTTATTTGGAGTCCATCAGTGGTTAATTCAATTCTTTGGACATCATTAGAAAAGGCACACACCTCTCTGTATGAAGTTCCACAGATGACCAAGTGTATTTGAGCAAAAACCAAGCAATGAGTTTGAAGGAAATGCCTGCAGAGTTTAGAGACACAATTGTGTCAAGGCACAGATCAGAGGAAGCCTACAAAAAGATTTTGCAGCATTGCAGATTCCCAAGAGCATAATGGTCTCCATAATTCTTGAATGTTTGAAACAATCACAAATCTTCCACTCAGTCAAATTGTGGTTCTCATGAGCATAGTGCCCTCCATAAGTGTTAAATGTTTGGAACAACCATGAGTCTTCCTAAAGCTGGCCACCAGGTCAAAATGAACAATCAGGGGAGAAGAGCCTTGATAAGAGAGGTGACCGAGAACCCAATGGTCACTCTGGGTGAGCTGTGTGGAGATTGGAGAACCAGAAGGGTAACTGCTACTGCAAAGCTCCACTGATCTGGGGTTTATGGCAGAGTGTCCAGAAGACACATGAAAATACACTTGACATTTGCAAAATAGGCATCTAAAGGACTCCTAAACTATGAAAAATAAGATTCTCTTGTCTGATGAAACCAAGATCAACATCATGTTTGGTGGAAAACAGGCACTGCTCATCACATGTACAATACTAATTTCAACAGTAAAGCAGGGATGTACCAGCATAATGCTGTGGGATTGTCTTTCAATAGCAGGGACTGGGAGACTAGAGAGGGTTGAGGGATAACAAGATACACAGAGATGTCCTTAATGAAAACCTACTCCAGAGCACTCTGGACCTCAGACTTGGCCAAAGGTTCACCTTCCAAACAGGACAATGACCCTAAGCACAAAGAAAAGACAACACAAAAGTGAGATGAAAACAAACCTGTCCTTGAGCTCCCTAGCCAGAGTACAGACTTTGCCCAATACATCTTTGGAGAAACATGAAGATAGATGTCCACTGATGGTCTCTATTCAATCTGACTGAGCTTGAGAGGATCTGCAGAGAAGATTGGCAGAAAATCATAAATCCAGGTGTGAAACGCTTGTAGTGTCAGACCCAAGAAGACTCCAGGCTGGAAACACTGCCAAAGGTGCTTCAATGAAGTACTGAGTAAACGCCGGTGTAGACTTCATGCTCAGAACGCTTATGCGGACACATCATGGCTGCCAAGTGTTTCCAGCATTCTTTTGAAAAGTTTTCTGAACAAATCATTAGAAATTAACGTGATGTATGAGCGAGTTGCAGTACCAGCAAAAATCTGGGTGGTGTGTGTGTGAAAGTTTTGGTGTTTGATGTCAGCATCGTTGTTTACTATCAACATGTGACGGCAGGCTTGCAGCTCCAAAACAATTAATATGTGTGCTTCGATGTTTGATGAATGTTTCGATGCAGTGAAGCAAATCATCAGACTTAAATGCTGACATGCAAATGTATTCATGGTGCTGTTCTTCATTCATTTCTCTCATAGGCAATACAAGCGTTGCATACTCCCCAATTTAATGACACAATGCATTTAAAGGTGTCACATGCCACCTTCTGTGTTGCTGTTGCCATCTTTTTTTTGCATTCTGCAAAGCATTTTGATTTTTAAAATCTCTCTTCCCTCAACTCACAATACAGCAAATGTTGTTTCCTCGCCGTGATGATTTCTTGGTCTGCCATCTACTGGAATCTTCCAGATTTACTTAAAGTACACGAGCAAGTATAGTCAGTACACTGCTTGTGTAGCAGCAGCATCCTCAAGGTCACGCTTCACATAGAGTTAAGAACATCCCTGGCCTTAAGAGTCTGAATACTTGTGTCAATGTGATTTTTAATGAATTTCAAAAAAATCTAAAATCCTGTGTTCATTTAGTCATTGACTAGGGTATTGACTGTTACTTACCTGATTTGGAGAAAAAATTGGCTGTAACAAAATGTGAAAAAAGTGAGGAGGTTTGAATACTTTCTGAAGGCACTGCATTTGCAATTTTACCACATATTTAGTTGTTTAACTCATTTTTCTTTTTACTTTACTTTTTCTGTGCTGTTTGCACTTTTGATTGCATCTACCACTTAATGGCATGCTTAGTTGACACCAGCACAAATAACACTGAATGCTAAAGGGCAGCTTTTTTAGTGTTACTCAGTTATCAGCTTATTAGTCAGTAATATCATAAATTAATGGAAAACTGAAAAGGATAAGATATTTGAAAGTAAAATAAAGAATTCCTATGAATCTAACACACATATTCCTGCTTCATTAAGTAAATATTTGGCATAACTTGTTTGCAATTTCTGGATTTCAAAGTACAAACTGGGTGGCCTAATGAATGCTGGATTCCAATTTAAAGGAGATCTTGGTTAGAATGAAAACCTGCAGCTCTTGGGGACCTCCGGGACTAAACTTGAGAACCAGTGGTGTTCTAACTAAGAGCCAAATAAGAGTTAATACAAGTACCTTTTGAAAAAACAATGCAAAATGCAGGTGGCACAGTAAGTAAGCAATACCAACAGTCTGCTTTCCTTTTCCTGCTAGGTCACCATCTTTGTCGCCTTTCGCTTATTCTCCCAGTGTTTTCTCTGGGTAGTCTGGTATCTCACTGATACTTAAAGAAGCATAGATTAGATTGATTGGTGACTAATTTGGCAATGTTTCAGTGAAGGGAACACAAGAGTGCCCTTTGATGGACTGGCATTTCATTAGAGACTGATCCCTGCAGCGTAACATGGCTCCATCTGCCCATAACCATGTGAGAAGAGTGAACGCAGAAAATGAACATCATGCAACATGTTACTCGCCACATGGATAAAAATGGACAAAGTTGTCTGACATGACTGAACAATTAGTATGTGAGTACGAAAAAATAATTATTTTATTGAAACTTCACATTCAAGGTGTTCATTTGGAATGCAGGCATTTAATGACAAAGTCATGAAAGTAAAATTAAGCAGCATTAACATTTGTAAACTCTTACAGACATCATGAATAGAGTTCAATGGAGTCTGAAGAAAATGGTGATAAAGTGCCTAGCATGCAGGCTTGCTCATATTAAAATGTTATCAACACACAGCAGGCTACCGTTCATGAAGGAAATGAAACAAAGAGTTGGAGACCTGCAGTATTATTCATGGTCTGCAAGAAGCAAATCTGCTTACCTCATCTATTTGTTTATAAGGAAAAGTTTATGAACACTGAACAAATGGAGACCAAGCACAGGAATCCCATTCTGCACACTGGAAAAAAAGCAGTATTTGCAAAAATTATTTGTATATGTTTATTTGAAAGGTCAACTGCATTAACATGTAATTGACTTTTGAATTAGATTAATTTCTCTTTTATCTACAGAAACTAGGACTGTGCATTCATTCATTTATATATGCAGAATCAGAATCAGAACTGAACCTATTCCAGAAACATTGTGTGTAAGGCAGGAATGAACTCTGGACAGGCTGCCGATCCATTGACACACACACACACACACTATGACAATGTATATAGGGGGATACCTGGAGAAAAGCCACACAGACAGGAGCAGCAAATACAAATTTCACTCACATACACAGACTGGGCCATGAGACATCCATCAGACTGTACAGCCCATGCACATCATGACTCTCTTCTCCCTAACCCATTATCTATCTACAGTATGTATATAAAATGCTATGGGGTTGTTTATCACATAAAAACTTGCATACAACTAGGCTCTGAACCTTGATCTTGGACTTAATGAAGAGCGTATGCCATGATACACATAACACGACCCATGAATTGGATGTTCAGGGTACCTCAGTTAGGTAACTGAACATTGGGACATGTTCACTGCAAGCGGTGGCAGGGATACATCCCATGGATGACAAGGAAAGAACATCAACAACATTGGCTGACAGTAAAGCACAGTGCACAGAGCAATCAAACAAGTGTTAACTACACATCTTTATGCTATGAAAAACATGATCTGCAACCTTGACTCACTGCTATGCAAAAAACAGGAGCCATTTTACTGATGAATGGGAAACAATGAGATACTATATCAGGACACTGCCGTACTTACCAA
This sequence comes from Polypterus senegalus, assembly GCF_016835505.1. Classification (NCBI taxonomy): domain Eukaryota; kingdom Metazoa; phylum Chordata; class Cladistia; order Polypteriformes; family Polypteridae; genus Polypterus; species Polypterus senegalus. Next base: position 45,781,699 of record NC_053158.1, read on the forward strand.
AGTGAGGGGTCTGCTTAAATGTAGAGCCATTGAACCACAAGTGCAAACTGCAGAACAAGAAGAATAGCAGCACCATCTGCTTAGGATCAGGTGTAAAATACATAATATAAGAGCTAATGCAGAATGGCAAACAACACACTATAATTTCCTCTGGATGTGCAAGAACAAACTATTTACAACATATACACAATATTAACAAGGCACTTAACTGAACCACATCAGGAAGCCGAACCAGATCTTCAATAGGTTTGACTCATTCTTGTCAGTCCACCCATCTCCAAACACTGATAGCTTCTGTGAGCAAGCTGAGGAAGTTCTAGAATCCCAACTGCCATCTGCACCCTGCACAACCTTCCCTCACAATGACATCATACCTGTGGTCTCCAGCTACTCTCCACTCTCTGGACTTTGTACCTCAGCTGATTACGTGAGGAGAGAGCTGCCTAAACAAGGCTTCAGGGTTGGATGGAATCAACCCCAGGGCTCTGAAACATGTGCTAACCAACTTTGTGGGGTCCTTCAGCACCTTATTCTCACTTTCCCTGAATTTTTAGAAGTTTCCTCAACTGAGTAAAACATCCTATGTGGTCCCAGTGCCAAAGAAAGCTCATTCCAGTAATCTCAAGGACTTCAGACCAGTTACTCTTACTTTACACATCATGAAGACCTTTGAGAAGCTGGTGCTAAAACAGCTATGGCCCCTGGTTTCAGAACAGATCCTCTCAGACACATACAGGTGAGGAAGATGTTCTCATCTATATGCTCCACAGAGCTTACTCCCACTTGGACAAAGCCAGCACCACAGTCAGGATAATTTTCTTTGACTTTTCCAGTATTTTTAACACCATTCTGCCTCAGTGACTGGGGAAAAAGCTCAAGACTTTGCAGCTTGATGCCCCAACGTTCTCCTGGATTACAGACTACCTGACCAACAGCCGGCAGTTTGGGAGTCTGAGGGTCTGTGTGTCAGAAATGGTGGTATGTAATACTGGAGCACCTCAATGAACTGTCCTTTCTTCCTTCCTGTTCACCTTCTACAGGGCAGATTTCCAGCACAATATCAGCGGTTGCCATCTACAGACATTTTCAGATGACTTGTCCATCATAGGTTGCATTAATAATGGAGATGAGTTAGAGTACAGGAAAGTTGAGGAGGACTTTCTCTTGTGGTGAAGGTTCAACAACCTACATCTCAACATCAGCAAGACAAAGGAGCAGATTGTGGAAATTAGGTCCCAAGGAGCCTCTGAGACCAATCACCATTAAGGGGGAGGATGTGGAAGTGGTGCAGCATTACAAGTACCTGGGGGTCCATATAAACATTAAACTGGACAGGTGTGACAACACAGTCGTGCTGTATAAGAAAGGCCAGAGAAGACTTCCTTGCTAAGGAAACTCAGGTCTTTTGATGTGTGCAGCAAGCTGCTGGAAATGTTCTACCAATCCATAGTAGCTAGTGTGGCGTTCTACGCTGTGGTCTCCTGTGGAATCAACTTCAGCTCAAAAGAAGCACAATGACTGGAGCAACTTTAGCAACAGGCTCATTCCACCACAGTGTGCTAAGAAGCACCTCTGGGGGTCTTTTCTGCATAGTGCTATTAGCCATGTTATTGCATCCTCCCGGGGTACTTGTTAAGTTTATTTTGTAATGCCATTTTGAAATATCTAAGGAATACGCATTTATTTACTTAATATTTACATATTGATTGGTTGATTGGCTGTTTTATTTGTCCTGTGAGTCTGTATCCTTGGTTTTTTTTATGTTTCTGCTGCTGCATGCATATGAATTTCCCCTTGGGATTAATAAAGTTTATTTAATCTAATCTAATGCTGAAAAACGAGCAATACACTGGACATTTGATGGACACTGTTTCTTAATGTTGGATCAGCAATGTACTGTTTCATGGTCAAAAGAAAACAATGCGTTGCCAAAATGGAAAAGTGCTGCTTGCTCTATATAAACCACCAGAACTACTAAAGGACATTATAACTTCCACAGGACATGCTGCTATTTGGAACACATACTCAGAAGGAAAAAGAACTGCATAAATGGCCTTTCTTTGAAGACCGGAGGTCTGTGTGTTTCCTAGTAACTGTGTGAAACAAAGATACAACAACAATAAAGAGTTGGGATGCCAACCCCTCCACCTCTTATATTAGGATTCAGCAAAAAAAAAACAAAACAGTTGATTTTGTAGACATTGTGAAAGATGCCCCCGTACAAAGATAGACGGACTCAGAATGTCGCCAAAACACACACTGTTTATTTTTACTTTTTTGTGTACACAACACCAACACTCAATACCTCAGTCCTTATATTTCCTTATCTTTCTTTTCTTCACCGCCCCCCACTCCTCTCCTGTAATATCTGTCCTTTTCCACCCGACTCACTGAATGGAGTGAGGCGGCTCCTTGTACAGTATAATGCACCCAGATGTGCTCCCTGATGATCTCCCTGCAGCACTTCCTGGTGTGGTGGAAGTGCTGCAGTCCAAGGCTCCTTAGTCCTTTGGGCACCCCCTGGTGGTGGCCATGGATCACCAGAGGGTTGATTGTTGCAGCTCCATCGCTTACACACTATTCAGGATGGCTGCCCTCTTGCGTCCTGGGGAAGGAATTGCCTCTCTCCTGGTCCCCTGCATCTCCAGGCCTCCCGGTGGGGCAAGGTCCTTGGCCGTCTACCACAACATGAATTCAAGACAGAACTGTCCTAAGATGGTGGCGCTTCCGGTTTTGGGCCCTTTAGGCAGGAAGAGGCAGGTCCAGGTGGACAGACACCACTGGAAGTGATGTCATAGGAGTTCTAGCCATCAATCAACCGGTCTGCAGAGGGAGGAAGAGAGAAAGGCGTCAGAACACAGGAACCCCTGGAGTGGTGGTAGAATTGCTGTCACTTCAATCCTTCAGCTGTCCCCTATGTGCACACGTGTTAAACAGACATATAGGCATAGGGAGAATGTTTTAGACAGGGATTATTGTATTGTGTGTACAGTTCTGGGTGCTGTATTCTCCACTGGCTTTCACTTATTTTTATCATCTTGAAAAACAACATGTGCTCTTTCTCTTCTGTGTTTCTGCTGGAGCAAGTGAATTTCTCCGTAAAGATCAATAACTATAATCTATCTGTCTAATCCTTGTGCCACTGTGCCATGAATCACTAGAAATATTCAGGCATAAATGGAATTCCCACATAAAATTCTTCACATTGATATGTTGTAACGCCAATCCATTTGCTTCCTTGATCCACTTTGGTAGATTATCAAATCTCTGAAGTAACCAGAGTCTATGTTATGTATCAGCCAGGGTTTATTCAATTTTATTATTGTTTTTGAATGATTATTTTTCATGTCTTTATGTAATTTCTGTTAGGTTTTATTTTTGTTTGTTATTTGTGTACATACTTCTTTAAATTTTCCGCCATTGTTGTTTTGTACAACATGTGTATAGCTATGTAAATCTTTACTTACATATGCATTGAAGGCTCAATATATTGATTAAAATGGTATAAATGTTAAATAATCAGTCTTACCATCATACAGTTTTTTGTTCATTCTTTGAATGACTCACCCTAAGGCAATGTTAGGTCTCTAAGAAGTCAATGCTTAATCTACGCAGCACTGGACACTAGGGAGGAAATTGCAGAAATGACACTTATTAAAGGTTTTTCTGTACTTAAAGGAATACCCCACAGTTTTTGCATCTGATAAATAAGGGGCAAGGAAAAAAAATTTAATTCACATCTTCATGGAGTGCAGAGATAAAAAATTATGACACAATAAGCTTTAATGGGCATCTGACTTGAACAACAGCAAACAATATCGAAACATCCTTCGAAAAATCTCATATTACTTGTGCTCATCATTCAAAAGCCAGTGACCTTGTCACATGTTAACAACATCCAAAATACACCTATTTCAGCTAAAAGATTATGAAATGAACAATCTGCACAACATTCTCTTATGCTTGACAATGAAACACCCTCAAGATGATTGAGCTCTTGAATTGAAGGCCTGCCCTCGAATAGCTCATTCATTGGCTACCATGGCAAATCATGTGATATCAACATTGCAGAATGTGGTCTAGGAGAGGGGCAATTAGTGATTAAGTTAAGAAAAGCAAGTGAAAATCTTATTGTGTGGAATGTATGCCCCATATTTGTGCTTATCTGAAGGTCAACTCAGCAGTGCAGCTTCATAAACTGACATCGAATTACCCAGAAGTGCTGCAGTTGTGGCCTAATGACCAATGATTTACAAGAGAGACGGGTCTTCATTTCAGAAGCTTGATCTTTTCTGAGTGCACTTCACTGCCATGCATGACAGAATTGAATGGAAAAGATGCATTTAGCAATATTCTATTAAAAACATATTTTTTGAATGTTGTCAGCATATGACTGGATATCTGACATTTGGATTATACATGAGTGATTTGAGAATTTTTAATGGACATTTTGATATTGTTTCTATTATTCAAGATAATTTGTTTCTACCTTCTTCATGAAAGCTTGAGATTAAACATTTTTCCATCACTGCAGACAACACAGTTATTGCGTTTGTGGTGAAAGAGCAGGACAAGACGATGATATATAATTGAAGGTTTGTTTATAAACATAAATATGCAATAAGTTGTGTAAGCCTCTTCTCAGATGCCACTTCAAACTGAGAGAGCTTCTGGTTTTCAATCCTCCCTGCAGGAAGAGGCAGGTCCAGGTGGATGGACACCGGACGTGATGTCAGAGGTGTTATAGCAGTCAATCACCCAGTCTGCTGAGGGAGGAAGAGAAAAGTCACTAGGACACAGCGCCAGCCCCTGGAGCAGAGGTAGAATTACAGTCACTAGAGCCCCTCAGCTGTCCCCTGTGTGCACATGCGTGACAGCAGAAAAACAGACCAGAGAAAAGTAGCACAGCCAGAAGATGAAAACAGTAAACGTGATACAAGTCTAAATTCAGTAACTGTAAGTCTGTCCTTTTTTCACTAAAAACAAGAATTGTAGAAAAAAAAGCAAGAAAAAAAAAGAGACGGTGGCGCAGTGGGTAGCATGGCTGCTTCGCAGTTAGGAGACCTGGGTTCACTTTCCAGGTCTTCCCTACGTGGAGTTTGCATGTTTTCTGCGTGGGTTTCCTCCCAAAGACATGCAGGTTAGGTGCATTGGCGATTCTAAATTGTCCCTAGTGTGTGGGTGTGTGGGTGCGTGTGTGTTCACCCTGCTGTGGGCTGGCGCCCTGCCCGGGGTTTATTAGGAAAAAAAAAAAAAAAAACAAGAATTGTAACCAAGAAATCAAAGACAGGATTCTTTTATAACAGAAAATCAAACACCAAGCATGCACTAATGAAGAGGTTTTTGTTAATGTAGCCAAACTCGGATACCAGGACCTGCACAGTCACACACCGCATACTTCTTGTTGATTCCGCAGTGACAACATTGCAACTTCAACACAAAATGGTGACTCCCACAAACCGCAACTGGATGTCAAGAAAACATGTTAAAATTAAAATGTGCCAACATTGTTAAAACACAAAATTAGAGCACAGAAGTGCATTTTGCAATAATCAAAACCCCTAATGGGAAAAAGAAAAGTTAAAAATGAGTACAAATAAAAGCAATATTAAATACAAAACCAAATCATGATACTAGGGGGAATAACAAATAGAGAAGTTATAATTAATGGGAGGAGTGTTCTTTTAATAAAAAGAGTTTAAGAACGTTCACAAGTGAAACTTCCACAATCGAAACAAAAATATCATCAGTAATTCAGACTCTTGTTTAAAAGGGGCAGTAGGGCATCATAGGGGAAAAGCAATGGCAAAATCTTAATTCTAATTCAAAGTTAATTTGAAAAGCCATGCTAGAAGCTGTGTGTTCACACGTTTATTATTGTAAAAGAACAGTCTGATGCGTTTTTTTTTTCTTTTCCCAAAACTTCTTCGGAAGGCTTCAGTATGTAGTACAACTATTACATTTTCTATCCATCTGTCTATTTCCTAACCCACTTATTAAATTTCCGGTGGCAGGGAGCTGGTGTTTATCCTAGCAGTATTGGGTCCAAGGCAAAAACAAGCCTAGAGAGGGTGATGGTCAGTCACAGGTCCCTTCATGCATTAGATTAGATTCAGCTTTATTGTCATTGTACACATACAACAAAATGCTGTTTATCATCTAACCTGTGCAAATAGTAGAGTAAGGAGCAATAGACAATAAGGTGCAATAAGGCAGCACATACAGTACATGAGAAACTATATCTATATGGTATGCCTATACTCACACAGTCACTAAGCAACCCATACATCTTCCTATCAATTCATCTTCTAGCCTGCGTGTCCAGCTCAGGTGGTCAGGAGCTCATGTCTGTCTGGGCACTGCTGGATCCTGGGTACATGGTAGGAAGTGTCTTTGGCCAGGGCACCAGTCTTTGACAACATATTCTCATTTGCATATCAAAATCACTCCTACAAGAATAATTTACACTCGCCAAATAACACACACACATCTTTGGGAAGCATCCATCCATAAATACTTTTTCTGACCTGAATGTTTGGAAAGCATGGAATGCATTTGTAAGTGGGAGAGTTTCAGTTTAGATAAAAAAAGTGCAGGAGAGATACTAATTGGTTTTAATTGCTTAATCCTTTGAGTGGTGGCACACAGCACTGTAGCATGTGTTACTACAGAGGAGTGAGCATGTGACAGCTTTAATTAATGATTGCCAGCCAACATCAATACAGCAAGTGGGGGGCACCAGCTGATTGCGGTGAGGTGTGGTGTTGAGGATAAAAGGGAATGGGGCAAGTGCAGGGGTGAGAGAAAAAATGAAACCAAACCAAAGCAAATGTGAAAGCCAAAGTGATCGGTGGGGTGTAGGAAAGGTAAATGGGGAAGGATGAATTGGGCAGCATCAAACTGCTGAGCAGACTTTAGGGAGTATGGCATTGGGCTAGAAGAGCTCTGGAAGGCAGAGGGACTCTCGTTGGCCGATTATTTAAAAAGGCATAGCTGGTAAGGCGGTGAAAGAGACTCCAGGAGCAGGATTAAGGATGTGGCAGCGTCCGGGAGGAGCTGTGGACACTGATGGAGATGGCAGCTTCACGGACTGCAGTGACACAGTGTCAGTTCAGATCCACAGGTACTGATGGAGGGATGTGGCGGACTACAGTACATTAGTGAGATACCCTTGGGTCCTGACAAGGACCAGAAACAGAGACAGAAAGAGGAGCGTGTGAGAGTTTACCTTTCCAAGTTAGATTTCAATTATTCATTAGATTATTTTTATTGTGGTTTTAACACTGTTTAGTGAATATTTATTGACTTATTTATTCAAGATGTACTGCACTTTTGCATTTTTTAAACTCATAGTTGTTGTGTATGTAAAACCACTCTGTATGTTTGTACCAACACTTGCTAGTTCGGTGTCCTCATTGCCCAGCTCATCCCAGTCATGGATATCAGCAGTTTTCTGTTCAAGAGGGTCATGGCAGCTGCTGCTAACCCAGACTGTCACAGAATCTGCTATAATTCACACATATTTATTATGTACTGCGGTGATCTCACCATAGTGCTCTTTGTCTGTCTTCCCAGGAACTCCTTCGTTGATATCCTGCGGGCAATTCTACTCTCTTTGGAAGTCCTCATTGAAGACCCTGAACTACAGATCAATGGTTTCATATTAATAATAGACTGGAGCAACTTTTCTTTCAAACAAGCGTCCAAGTTAACCCCAACCATCCTCAAACTGGCCATAGAAGGGCTCCAGGTAAGCTTGTAACAATAGTTTATCCACTGTAATAAAGATAAACACACTGTCATCAAGTTTTGGGGTTTGTGGACCCATATACTATAACAAAAAATGGGTCAAATGTTTCATAGAAATCATCAGACGTTGAAGGGCGGGTAGACAGACATTTTAAGGAGTCGGACCGAAAATTAAGAGAGTGGGATGCTGGGAAAATGTGGTGGTAGATGGTTGGTTGACGTCATCAGATGGGGACCAGAGGAGAGAAAGGGACCCAGAAGTGTTGCATTTTGAGGAGTTGTCCGGGGAGGATTATGGCGGCGGTGGTTTGTCTTTTCTACAGAGAGAGAGAGATTGTGACGTTAGTACTCCGCCATTGTCTCCTGGCACAACTTGTCACGTTGTGCGTCAGGTCCTTAAGCTGCTACCCATGCGCTCGTGCGTGACACCACATAAGGACAAGAGTTACAAAGTTCTGATCGGTGAACTGTTGAATTTTCTGCATTTTGTGCAGGCCAACTTTACCAAGAAATAAATGTTTTTTTGCAGAAACATTTATCCATTTATTTTCTCTGAATTATATAACATTTTAGTGATATTTTTACCTAAGCTTTAAAAACTTTTTTTTGTCTATAAATGTCAGAATTCTGACACATGCTTGAAGTAAGTGACAGTAATTACAAGCAAATTGTTGAATTTAGGAGAATAATAAAGAAAGTGTAGACAATTACCCATAATTGCATGCATTTGCAGCTAAGTTCTGCTCTTATATAGCGCTCCTTCTGGAAGACAAGTTCAAAGTACTCACAAATATTCATAAATAAATGATAAAAGAAAAAATATGAAATCATGCAGTGTTTCCATGTGTGTGTGTACTGTATATACTGTATATATATATATATATATATATATATATATATATATATGTATATATATATATATATATATATATATATATAAAAGCACACAGAACCTCTTAAATGTACAGACAATAGCAGGACAGACCATTCTCATTGCTCCTTAGATCAGTTCAAAGACACAGGGGTTAGAGGATATGCCACCCGCACAGGGTGCCAGGCAAGAAACAGCCCTGGACTGGGCACCAGTCCATTGCAGGGTAAATACACCAGTGAGATTTACTCAACAGTATGGGGAAAAAAGACAACATTTAGAAATTTGAGGGAAATCACACTATGACTAGTTGGAACTGGAGAAGAGGAAAGCAGAAAAATCCAGGAGCAAGCAAACTCTGTCAGAATTCATGGTTCTTTGGTATAAATGTGGTAGACAATACTGTTAGCATAAAATACAGACAGATATGATTAAATTAAAATTAAATCTGAATGGGTCACTTCATAAATGATGGGTAGTGATAGCGAAATTAATAAAAGCGAGATTACCCCAAAGCAAGCTTTATTTTACATAGTGCTTTTTCCATACCAAACACCATATTAGATTGACTTTGTCAGACTTGGTTTGGACTGTGGATCCTGGAAAGTTATATTTATTTTGTCTGCCTGTAATACAGTAGTGGCCTACAATCTTTGTTTGACCCTTCAATAAAAACAGGGTTGAAGTAGGACTTTAAATGTTTAATGATTTGAAGAACTGTCTTCTGAGGATACAGTACTGTACGTCTTTTGGGAAATTATTTGGAGCCATTGGCAAATTGGGAAAAAATTACTGTTATTCAGCCAGGGTCTGGGACATTAAATGGGAAAACAAGAAATATTTAGATGAGATTCAATGAGAAATTTTATTGCTCCTAATTGGGCAAAGCCAAAAAAAGAGATGGATAACAAAGTTAAAGATATGAGAGTGGAAAGAGAGGAGCTGACTAAATAAAAACCATGAATGAGTTGGAAAGGCACATAAGTAGTAAGCATAACATGTTCTTGTTTTAGGAGCTAGCAGTTGCATAGTGGGTACATCTAGTGATCCGTAAAGGGTAATCATTATTATTCTTTCATCATGGTATTGTATTGCCACAGGATGGAAATTTGCAGGTACCTGTAAAGCAGTATAGGACCAGAAGATGAAACCATTACCCAAAAAACAAGTAAGGTCAGAAAAGATAATCAGGCATCAGAATCAAGAATATAAACCAAAAATCAGAGTCTTCAGTAACTAGCCAGAAGTATTCAAAACTGTACAAATGAAAGCACTTCTCACTAAGATTTTGTTTTAGATTATCTGAAAACTTTGAAGACGATACTCACGCAGTGCCAGGTTAAATATCCACAAGCAGTTAATGTCTCATGCTGTGTCCCCTGACAACAATCTGTAGTGGCCCACTAAGAAAGAAAATGTCATCATGGTAATTTCAAAATATAGTGAATAAAATAACAAGCTAAAAAGCATAGTGAATGTGAAAAAATTAAAGTGAAATTGAATTGTACATTGTTGAAAACCTGAGTAAAAAATTAAAGTACCAAAAGCAAAATGTATTAAGCCTGTGGAAATTTAACAAACTACTCATATTCATAACAGGAAAAAAATCACAAAGAGAACACAAGTCAACCAATAAATTCTTTTTCCTAATATACTAATTTTGTTGGTTGTTAAAGTGCTAAATCTCTCTTAAAGTGTTTCCTTTGTTTAGTCAAACTTTGGACACTTTGCTGTATATTCTGCTTTCCTTGAGCAGTGCAATTGTTCCAACATTACAAGCTGCACAGGCGTACACCACATTGCCTGCTTCACACCTGTCATAACCAAATGGCAGCTAGTACTCACTGAAAAATACAAAAAATCAAAAACCAACATTCAAATAAAGTATGCACAGTACATTTTTCAGATTTGTGTTCCTGACAAGGAAAGATGAAAGTTATGCTTCCTGCAGGAGCTGCTTGGAAATATATAAACACTTTTGAAAGTGGAAGCACAGCTGAAATGACACCACAGAAAGTCTTTAATGATTTATCAAAACAAGCCCAGGCTTATACAATCAAATGACTGTGTATAATTTTTGAATTACTTATTGTGGGTGGCATGGTGGATGGCACTGGTGTCTCATTACATCAGAAGATTTTCAGCCACCATTTATTTAGAGTTTAAGCATGCTCCTCATGTCTATATAAGTTTCCTTCAAGCATTACTCCTTTCCTCCCCTCTCTGAAAGACATGCTGTTATGTTTTAGATACAGTGCATCCGGAAAGTATTCACAGCGCCTCACTTTTTCCACATTTTGTTATGTTACAGCTTTATTCCAAAATTGATTAAATTCATTTTTTTCCTCAGAATTCTACACACAACACCCCATATTGACAACGTGAAAAAAGTTTAATTGAGATTTTTGCAAATTTATTAAAAATAAAAAAATTGAGAAAGCACATGTACATAAGTATTCACAGCCTTTGCCATGAAGTTCAAAATTGAGCTCAGGTGCCTCCTGTTTCCCCTGATCATCCTTGAGATGTTTCTGAAGCTTAATTGGAGTCCACCTGTGGTAAATTCAGTTGATTGGACATGATTTGGAAAGGCACACACCTGTCTATATAAGGTCCCACAGTTGACAGTTCATGTCAGAGCACAAACCAAGCATGAAGTCAAAGGAATTGTCTATAGACCTCCAAGACAGGATTGTCTCGAGGCACAAATCTGGGGAAGGTTACAGAAAAATTTCTGCTGCTTTGAAAGTCCCAATAAGCACAGTGGCCTCCATCATCCGTAAGTAGAAGAAGTTTGAAACCACCAAGACTCTTCCTAGAGCTGGCCGGCCATCTAAACTGAGCGATCGGGGGAGAAGGGCCTTAGTCAGGGAGGTGACCAAGAACCCGATGGTCACTCTGTCAGAACTCCAGAGGTCCTCTGTGGAGAGAGGATAACCTTCCAGAAGAACAACCATCTCTGCAGCAATCCACCAATCAGGCCTGTATGGCAGAGTGGCCAGACGGAAACCACTCCTTAGTAAATGGCACATGGCAGCCCGCCTCGAATTTGCCAAAAGGCACCTGAAGGACTCTCAGACCATGAGAAACAAAATTCTCTGGTGTGATGAGACAAAGATTGAACTCTTTGGTGTGAATGCCAGTCGTCACGTTTGGAGGAAACCAGGCACCACTCATCACCAGGCCAATACCATCCCTACAGTGAAGCATGGTGGTGGCAGCATCATGCTGTGGGGATGTTTTTCAGTGGCAGGAACTGGGAGACTAGTCAGGATAAAGGGAAAGATGACTGCAGTAATGTACAGAGACATCCTGGATGAAAACCTGCTCCAGAGCGCTCTTGACCTCAGACTGGGGTGATGGTTCATCTTTCAGCAGGACATGACCCTAAGCACACAGCCAAGATATCAAAGGAGTGGCTTCAGGACAACGCTGTGAATGTCTTTGAGTGGCCCAGACTTGAATCGATTGTACATCTCTGAAGAGATCTTAAAATGACCGTGCACCGACGCTTCCCATCCAACCTGATGGAGCTTGAGAGGTGCTACAAAGAGGAATGGGAGAAACTGGCCAAGGATAGATGTGCCAAGCTTGTGGCTTCATATTCAAAAAGACTTGAGACTGTAATTGCTGCCAAAGGTGCATCAACAAAGTATTGAGCAAAGGCTGTGAATATTTATGTAGATGTGATTTCTCAGTTTTTTTATTTTTAATAAATTTGCAAAAACCTCAAGTAAACTTTTTTCACGTTGTCATTATGGGGTGTTGTGTGTAGAATGAGGAAAAAAATTAATTTAATCCATTTGGGAATAAGGCTGTAACATAACAAAATGTGGAAAAAGTGATGCGCTGTAAATACTTTCCGGATACACTGTAGGTTAATTTTTTATTTGTTTAAACTTGTTGTTTTTTAAATACACTTTTGTATATTTGTTATGAATACTGTTTTTGGTTTTGTTTTGTCTTTGTGTAATATTACAATTTTCTTTGTACACTGTGTTTGTTGATTATTTTGTAATCGTTATATTTGTAATTCATCTAGATTTGTTAGTTGTCTGCCCTGTCCCCTTTATGTAGAGCCAAAAGAGGGGAGTCCACCTGATCATGCAGCTGGGAATGAATGTAAAATTATATGATTTAATACTGGAAACACATCAGATTTCTGTTTGTCTTGTTGAGATTTACTGGTAATTTTGTGTGGACTCTGTATTGAATTTCTTTGTCAGTCGGTCAGTCATTTTCCAACCAACTATATTCTAACTACAGGGTCATGGGGGTCTGCTGGAGACAATCCCAGCCAACACAGGATGCAAGGCAGGATCAAATCCCAGGCAGGGTGCCAGCCTACGGTAGATAGTTTTTTTTTAGGCACAACCTATTATTGATGATTTTTCCCACCTTACTTTTTATTTCTTTTGAATAAATTATTTAAATAGTAAGAAATCTGTTTTTTGTCCTTTGAACTAGATTTTTTTTTTGTTTGCTTTACATGGCACTCCCTGTTGTCCTTAAATGGAGTTTTTGGGTCTGTGCAGGCTGCAAGCCTGTCATTTGAGTTATAGTTAGGTCTTTTCTAATGAGCCCAAATCTGAAATCAAAGCAGGACTGGCTTTCTTATTTTGTTCTTTTTGGTGGCAAAGAACCTCTTTTCATTCCCCAGGCAGACAACATTATGCTGACACCCCCTGCCACATAAAGAAATTATTCATGTCGGGCATAAAGTAGAAACTTTGACAAAGCGAGGAAGGCAGGAAACGTAATGGGCCCAATGCCAGGGGGGGCAGCGTTAGGTTCAGTAAGAGCTCAGAGAACCACTCAAGCATGGATGCTGGCAGCCATAGGACAATTTGGAATCGGTCATTACTGCCATCTTTGCATATGGATTGGTGGCCGGGTGGTGAATGCCTTAACACGGGAGCTACAGCATCAATAATCCGGCCTGACATGATCCCACTGCTGACACCAATGTAACAACCCAATGGCAAGGAAGACTGTTGAATAGACACCAGTAATTGTTAAATGCTTTCTTTAATGTACGTCCTGCTGGATGCTAAATCGCTGTCTCAAACTCCCATTGTATGGCCACGAGAGCCGCCTCGGCCAATAATCAAAAGGCTTCGGAAGTGAGCCACTGTCTGGCAGTGCAGTACCAATCACGTAGTCTTTCCTTCACAGACGCTCTTCGAGGTAGTCTCTAGGTAGCTGTCCTGGTCCCGTTTTATGTCACTCATTGGTCACAGCTCCACCCCACTCACCCAGCTGCTACATGGACCTCACCTGTGTGATCTCCTCAGAGGTCTGGTGTTACAGTATTTTTGGTTTGAGTTAAAAGTAGGCCTTTTCTAATGAGGTCAATACAGTGGGCCCAGACTTGAAGTCAGAGCAGGACTGGCTTTTTTATTTTGTCCTTTTTAAGGCCTGATCACCTTTTCTTACTTTGTTGTGGCAGGAATCAAAATACATAGAAGGTAATTCTTCACTGGCCTTGTCAGAGTGAGTGCATGAGTGAGATAATCCTGACCATGGATGGTTCCTCCCTTGTGTCGAATGTGTTTGTGGAATTGCAGTTATTGTGTTCATAAAATCATAGATAGATGAATAAAAGTATTTATGGAAAGTTTAGAAGCACTCAGTGAAGCCTCCACAATGGTTCCAGTCAAACTACATGTTCAATTTTTTTTTTACATTTTTTTATTAATGTTGTACAACTACTTTATGCTACTTCTACTTAGCATTTGTAAATAGCATTTTGTGGATCTGCTCAGATTATAGTAAATGATTCTAAATAATGGATAGAGGAATAGGTGTTCTTATTGCTTAACGTAGCTGGTGACATTGTTAAAACTAACATTAATCAGTTTGCCTTCTTGGTGTGAATACAAAAAATGTTAAAAACTCTTACAGCTGCAGGTGCCATCGCTTACTGTTAAGTGGCTTGTTTACTGTTAATGAGAAGTAAAAAGAGCTAAGGGAAATGCAATTAAAGCAAGGCTTTTCTAAATAACCTATAGAGGGTATTTACATTGAATAATACATAAACCAGTTAAAAACAAACTAAGTAAGTAAATATTCTCCCAAGAAGGAGTTTTGTCTCAGGAGTTTGCATTAAACTTTGAAGAGGTAACTCACTGAACAAGTTGTATGAAACAGAGAACTATCAAAATGGTGGCTGGCAAAGAGAAGTCCTATCAGAAACCTCCAGAAATGGGAGAAACTTGCACAGGAAGAAAGACAGCAAGCAGGCTGGCACATGCATTTGGGCAGGCAGGAGTGGGTGGCAGGTTTAACAGACTGTTTTAGGCATATTGGCCTAGAAATTAAGTGACCAGAGGAAGAAAAAGGTATTACTGTAACTTTCAGAATCCATATTTGCGGGCTTTAGCTACAGCAAATGCAGCCACTATGTCCTCCAGGACCAAAGACCCTCAAACACTACGCCGTAATGAAACTATAGGTAGGGCTGAAAACCTCTCAAGTCAGATCTAATCAGCTTTAAATATGAAAACCTTCTCTCACCAGAGGCAACTGTGATAGGAAGAGTCAAGGACTGCTGAGAAACGAAATTTTGACTTCTTAGAGCCCCATCCCACTGATACCCACTCAACCTGAGTTGCTGCTTATACTGGCCTTTCAATGACTACAGTGGGCCCTGGAGAGACAGAAGCTGAATCAGAAATAACTGATATAGTCTGAACAAAACAGGTCAATCCATAGTTTGCATGTACATCTAAACATGTAAACATCTTCATGATTTATGAAAGTGAAACTGATTACACTTAACTTTAATTAATTTATTAATTTATTGTTTTTAATAATTAATTTAATTAAATAATTAATTGCATTAATTTAATTTAATTGTATGAAAATGTACTATATAAATACATGTTGTTGTTGTTTACAGAAAAAGTCTAGGTTAGCAAAAATGTTGCAAAAAAGGAAATTTCAGAATATTAAAAATGGACCTTCTTCAGGGAACAACTAATAGGCTACAACCTAGAGTCTGTTCTGTAAAGATTAAAGTAAATTAAGCCTTGCATGCTGAAGCAAACAATTTGTACAGCTGTCCCAACCTCTGTTCATTACTTATAAACCCTCTGTCGGTCTTAAGGCACTTACCCCTTAGAGACACCAATCTCAACATCACCCACTTCTTATGAGGTTCCTTGCACCATAACCCTCTGTTTCCTCTGTTTTAGCCAATTCTGCACCCATCTATACGCCATACCTTGAACACCGCCTTCTCTTAGTCTGATGCAGAAATTATCGTGAGAGACCTTATCAAATGAAAAGTTCCATTAGAGCGCCATCTTTTGTTTATCTCTCTCTCTCTCTCTACATATAAATATATATACAGTATATATATATATATACACATATATACAGTGTATATATATATATATATTGAATAAGTAATAATGATAATAATAATACATATTTACAACAATCAATCTTTAGAAAAGCCTGTACCTGTGGTTCTGTGAGCATTAAATACTGACAAATGTACAAAATCATTTTCTGTTTTAATAGCTTGACGTAAATGTAGAATTGTCACATTTGCAGAGTACAGTCAAGTTCTTACTTGCATATTCAGCTAATGTTAAACATATTACCACTCTCTGGTGCCATTATAAACAAAAATATAATCAAATATGTACTGTAGCTCCATTTTATAGAACTATAGCTTAAACTTAATGTAAGTTGACCTGTGTGGATACGGAGCATTCTTTTTGCAAACACAGTATATTTAAAATAAATGTCTACCACTACTGAAGTTAGACAGGCTTTAATTGATTTCAAGTGGTACAAAGCAGAATTCAGAAATTATGTATGTAAGTGTGATTTTTTTCATATGCAAGAGAGACACTTTCATGTCCCGCGAGATGGGCAAGTCAAGTCATACTTACAACCTTTGAAAGCAAGTCCCGTGAAACACATGCAGAGCAGGTTGGAGATAATGGAGGTTGGAAAATTCGAAAGTCTCAAGAAAATTAGAGTAAACCTCACATTAGCTCAAACAAACGGAAAATATTACTCTGTGAAATAACGGAACAGCGGAAACAGATTGAATAGTGTTTGATGATTTCTGGGGGAGGAGAGAGACAAGGCAGTGACTTTAAAATGTTTGAAACGCCGCACGAAATGCAGATCACGCAGCACGGGAGCAGCAGCAATCCAGCAGCTGATCGAGCAAAGAGGAGGTAAAAAAAACAACTGTTATTTGATTCCCATTGTATCACCGTTGAAGATGGGTTTCAGAGGAGTGGCCGCATATTCTTGGGGTGCGTTCAGCCTCCCTCTTCACAACGGCGCATAGCGCTTTGCATGAAAAGGGGTTGACAAGCAAAGTAAGCAGGGGGCGAAGCACCCTATTATATTTAAAATAAATGTCTACCACTACTTAAGTTAGCCAGGCTTTAACTGATTTCAAATGGTACAAAGCAGAATTCAGAAATTCTGTGTACAAGTCTGTGATTTTTTTCATATGCAGATGTACTGTATATTGTAACTCATGTCTTGGGCAGTACAGAACAGTGTCAGCCATCAACCCATTCATGTAGCTGTAGGGAATCTCATAACGAAAATCCTCTTGGCTTTGAGGAAAAAAATGCTATTAATCTCTCTTGGAACCCACATCTGCCACATATACTTTACCTGTTGCTAGGCAACTGGAAGCCACCGAATCACACTACAACTCAAAGAACACCAAGAGCACTTGAGTGGAGCTTTTTGTCACACCGACTTTCACTGCTGCTGGTTTCTTTTAGTCAAGACAATGATGTTGTAGTGTAGGACTGTTGAAAACGTAAAAGCAAACAACATACTAGAAATGAATATTGCAGCATAAATGTAATGCATGGAAGGTATGTAAAAAACATTTGTTGCTTCTATAAATAAATAATTATAAAGTAAACACATTAAACAAAAATGAAATTAGAAAACACACTCTGACCTTTTCAATCACATCTGTGATTGAGGCTTACTAGTCTTTTGAGGGAACAGTGACAGTAACATTGCAACATCATGAGAAACAGGATGTATTTTGATGTGGTCATACATTTTTCATACATCTGTGCAGTGCATCTGATTTAGTAATTAAGTGTAGCTGATCTAAAAATAAATCCGCAATGTCATCTCTACTTGTTTACCAGCCCTCAGAGTCTGTTACAGTTGCTTATAATGGAATGGAATTAAGAGTATTATCATGCAGGAAAGGAAGTGGAGAGGGATAAGGACATAACATAAGTGTGAGAAAGGTCATCTAAGAGCAGGCAGAGGAAAGAAAAAGAAGCGGAAGATAAAAAAGCAAGAAGTTAAGCAAAATGACACCTTTTATTGGCTAACTAAAAAGATAAAAATATGCAAGCTTTGGGGGCAACTCAGGCCCCTTCTTCAGGCAAGATGTACACATGAATTGTGATAGACTATGGGGGGTGGTGGTTTTCTAGAATAATTCTTCAAGGTGTTTTCAATCCCAATAAAGAGACCCCTCCCTCATCGAGTAGAAAAATAAACAAACAATAAGCAATCCATTCATCAATTACACCAATACAATGCACAGTTAGAAGGAAAGCCATCAGCAGCTGTTCCAGGACCACCAGGCGTTAGGCAGTCCATTACTTGCCAATCTCACACATCCAGATGCCCTCACAATGTGTGTACTTACCATTAGGCTTGCTTGTCTCACATAGTAAGTCTGCTATAATAATAGTAGTAGGAAGGAAGCCTTTATTGTTATTGTACCAGTACAATGAAATTGTAAAACCTACATCTATAAATGGTACAACTACAACAAACAATGACTAACAAATACAGTAAAACCTTGATTATCCATCATTCATTTAACCGTCAGTCTCCGTTAACACGCCAGCGTCCACTTATTACTGTACTACTGCTGCCGTGCAGTATTTGCACATTGGAATAACTCTCTTTGAAGTCTTTCTTCAATTTACAGAGTAGGAAGAACAGCAGTGAATGATATAAAGCGTGAAGGCAACAAAATGGAAAACCCCACTGTATTAATGCTAGTGTTTCTCTGCATTGTATTTTTCTTTTTAAATTCTGTCATGTTTTGTTAATATACAGTATTGTGATGTGCAGGCAGCTTGTGATGCGCTGTACGAGAGCAGAAAGGGTAGAATGAATGCTGTAAGTGATGGGACTGGGTGAAGAGCTTCTGTTCTGTAAGGGGCGGACACATCTTTTAGGAGATGAGTGACAGGAGAATTTAGGAGGAAACGCAGGGTGTGGCGAAAGGAAGTTTTAAGTAGGGAATCAGGAGACAATAAGCAGGACTGTTTGTGGTATTAAGAAAAAAAAGAATGTAAGTGGCAGGAGATAAACTGATTGGTGGGGAAAGCTTTCTTTTATTATTTTGGAAGTGTGCTCCACAACCCAGATAACAGCGTATAAGACAGGGCGCCATTTGTTAGTGGAACAAAGACTCCAAGTAACACCTAGAAAACTCTAGTACCTTTGAGTTGTATTTGCTTATTACACGGGTCATTAGAATATTATATGAATTAATTAATTTTGCTAATGCTATTATATTTTGTTAAAATATTTTTGTTTTGTAAGTAAATATGACTATTCGCTAATCTAATGTACTGTATATCATTTTTAAAGTAGTTGTTCTGTTATCCATCTTTTCTCTTATCCGTCACAGCCTCGGTCCCAACCCCTGAGGATAATCTAGGTTTTACTGCAATATAAAAAGCACACATCCTATGACAAATAAACACATAACATAAATAAATGGAAATTATTATCCAGTAAAGTAATCATCATATATACAAGAAAAAAATCCAAACAATTTTAATTTTAGATTTTAGAATTTAACATTCTGATGGCCCAAGGAATAAAAATTATCTGTGAATCTTTTTGTTTTACTTTTAATGCTCTAGTACCGCCTGCCAAATGCGAACAGTAAGTGGCCTGAATGAGAAGGGTCTTTAAATGATTTTCCTGGTTCTGCGAGGCATTGGGGACTGGAGATATCTTTCATTGAGGGCAGAGAGTAGGCAATAATTTTGTCTGTTGTGGATATTACCCACTGCAGAGTTTTCCTGTCTGCTGCTGTACAGCCAGCATACCATGTTGAGACACAGTATGCTAAAACACCCTCAGTGGTTATGCGGTAGAAGGTCAACAGCAGCTTCCCCGCCATTTCCACTTTCCAGAGGTCTCAGGAAATGCAGTCACTGATGGGAATTTTTGACCACTGTCAGAGTGTTTGAAGGTCCTCAGAAATGTAAATTCCC
Organism: Polypterus senegalus; assembly: GCF_016835505.1. Taxonomy (NCBI): domain Eukaryota; kingdom Metazoa; phylum Chordata; class Cladistia; order Polypteriformes; family Polypteridae; genus Polypterus; species Polypterus senegalus. The sequence goes on from NC_053158.1 coordinate 45,801,577, forward strand.
AGGAACATAAAGGAGGTGATCTTCTTCACCAGGTCCCCATTAATGAATAGAGGAGATGACTCTACTCTATGCCTCCTGAAGTCAATGACAGTCTCTTTAGTTTTGTTGGTGTTTAGTGAGAGATTGTTCCTGGTGCACAACACTGACATCTTATATACCTCATCCCTGTATGCTGACTCTTTGTCACCAGTTATTAGACCTATCACTGTGGAGTTATCAGAGAACTTGATGATAGTGTTGCTGGAGTAATTAGATGCACAGTCATAAGTGTACAAGGCATAGAGCAGTGGGCTCAGCACACAGCCCTGAGGGGAGCTGGTGCTAAATGTGAACATTCTAACAGTTTTTTGGAGGTCAGTAAGGAAATCCTTTGTCCAAAGATGGGGAAAAGTACAGCTTATCGATTAGTATGCTTGGGAGGATTGTATTAAACACCAAGTTATAATTGACAAATAGCATCCTTACATAGGTCCCTGAGTGATCCAGATGGCTCATCACTGTATGGAGGGCTGTATTGATGGCGTCTTCTGTGCATCTATTTGATCTATAAGCAAAGTGGTGAGGGTCAAAGGTGAGAGGGAGGTTGGCTTTAACGTGCTGAGCAATAAGTCTTCCAAAATATTTCATGACTGTTGACATCAATACAATTGGTCTATAGTCATTAAGGTTATTGGTAACTGACTATTTAAGGACAGGGCTGATAATAACTGACTTAAGACAGGGGGAATGGTGATCTGCATCAGTGACAGATGAAATTACTTAGTAAGTAAGGACTTCTACCAACTGCTCTGCACAAGCTTTAAGTATTATGCCAAGTACTATGTCAAATATGCCGTCTGGTCCAGCAGCTTTCCTTGGATTCACTGTCTTGAGCACCCGTCTCACTTGAAATTCATTAAAAGGCAGCATGTCACAGTTGGGCGTAAGCGGGGGCAGAGTGTCTGTGTGAAACCACTTTGTCTCAAAGCCGGCAAAGAAAAGATTTCCTCTGTCAATGAGGCAACAACACAGATCGGCAAATGTATACTGCATTTGTTGTTGATGATTTGTTGTAATCCCTGCCTCCCCTTCCATGGATTATTGTCTGTCAGATTGTCCTCTACATTACTCTTCTAGGTCAACTTAGCAGTTTTGATACCTCTCCTTAGATTTGCTCTTGCTGCACTGTACTGGGCCCTGTCCTTTGGCACAAAGGCAATATCTCGGGTTCTCAACAGATAATGATATTCACTGGTCACCCACAGTTTTTGGTTCGGGGTATACCCGTATGTGTTTATCCATTGTAACCATATTAATGTAGAACTTAGTATAGCCTAGTACAGCTTCTGTGTGTGCCACTAAGTCTAATTTATCAAATATGGACCATTCTGTTTTTTCAAAACAGTTCTACAGCTGTGAGAGGGGTCCCTCGGGTCATGGTTTGATAGTTTTTATGATTGGCTTGATTTTTCTCCAGAGGGGAGTGTATGCTGGAATGAGGAGCAGTGAGTGATGGCCAGACAAGCCCAGATGAGGGAGAGGTAGGATTTTGTAAGCATGCTTTAGGTTGGAATATACACAGTCCAGTGAGTTCTTCCTCCTGGTGCAGCACTGTACATATTGCAAATATTTGGGGAGTACAGTCTTTAGGCTTGCTTGATTAAAATCACCAGCCACCGTGTGCACACCATCAGGATAATCCTGTTGATGTCTGGGATCATATCATGCTGGCAGGCAAGAGCTGAACTAATGTTAGCATTAGGAGGGCCATAAGCAGCAGTAACAATCACTGCAGTCAGCTCCCTAGGCAGATAGGAAGGTCTGCATAAAACTGTTAATGCTTGCAAATCAGGAGAGTTGTGTGTGTATAAAATCCCACTGTTTGTACACCAGTCATTGTTTATTTACACACAAATACCAAAACCTTTTTTTTGCCTGAGTTTCTGCTCCAGTCAAAGTGGTAAATGGTACGGCCTGCCAGCTGACCTGTGGTGTTTAGAATAAGTGAGTGCAGCCAAGTTTCCATAATGATCATCACACAATATTCACAAACATCAAAGTTTGCAGCTATCAGTAATTCTAGATTGTCTAATTTGTGGACGATGGTTCTTGCATTTGTGAGGAAGACCCGATAACAATCCATCTGTGTTTCCATACTGCTTATTCAATAATGCTAGACTGCACAATAGTCTCTCAGTAATCTGATTTTACCTACCCTGTACTGTACCTACCTGCCGGTTTATGTCCAGTTCTACTGTATGTTACTACATGTTACATGTGTACTGCCAACTGCACTTTTTCTTTTTCCCCACTACGGTTTAATACAATCTATATGTCTTTTCTGGTTTTCACTATGTACATTAGGTAATTGCTCTGCTACTCTTATTTATTGTGTTTATTTATTTTAGCTCATCCTAATTTCTTATTGTCTTATTCTCTGTATATACTTCCCTGTCCCCACACGGGAAGTTCATTATGCTTTCACAGTGTATGTGACAATAAAGAACTGATCTAATCTAATCACTGAGTAATTGAAGTGTACATTAAGAAATAATTAATACTAAGGGTTGCCATAAATTAATATCCTTTACATTTTGCTCAACGCACTTAAACACAAAAGCAATTTTCTTTACCACGTGTGATACATAACGAATACAAATGCAGACCTTTTGTATACAGTCATTTGGTATCTTGTGTTACAGTCCTGTCATAGCTGGTGGGAATGCCCAAATATGTAATTTCAGTGACATATAGTTGTTTTTTTAAATAGGCCAACATGGAGATAAAGCTTAAAATAATCTGATGATATTTCATCTGTTCAAAGTGGTCATGAAAACAAAATTCTCATGCACTTATGCCCATTTTTGTAGATACATACCAGACAGTGTTAACAGTTAAAAACACATAGATAGATAGATAGATAGATAGATAGATAGATAGATAGATAGATAGATAGATAGATAGATAGAATTGCATTTGTCCCAAGAGCAAAAGTTCATGGTTTTACAAATGCACAAGAAATATTATTAAAAAAAAAACACAACTCCCACCCAGATTACAAAAAATAAGAAAACTTCTGACAAAAGAGAAAAGAGCAGTCACAGTGAAGCATTATGGTGGCATATTGCCGAAGGTATAAAGGGGTCCCAGTAGCATTTCTTGATGCTCCGTGTGAGGATGTGCAGCAGTTTTTTCATGTTCTTGTCTTCATTCTCGCCTCCACTACTACCTCCAACGGGTCCAGAGTGCATCCCATACCTGAGTGTTTATTTTTAATCAGTGTGTTGATTGAGTGGGCCTCTCTTGAAATGCTGTTAAAGGTTCACCACACCATAGCGTAGAAAATTGCACTGGCCATCACAGAACTGTAGATCATGTAGAATATGTAGAACTCTACCTTCATTAAAGGACGGCAGTCTAATAAGAAAAACAAGCTTGCTCTGTTCTTTCAAATATAGTTTCTTTGTGTTACACAACCAATCCAGACTGTCATTGATGATGATGTGGACCCCCAAGTACTTGCTGTATTGCACCACGTCAACACCCACTCCCTGAATAGTGGCCGGACAGTAAGGACCTTTGGTGTAGTGAAAGTTGGTTGGTTTTGCTGAAGTTAAGGTTACTGGCAATTCTCTTTGTTAAGAACTTATGTGGCGTCCTTGTAAATTGTTTTATCTTGTTTAAGACATATTATTATTGGAAGTTTTATTATCTATTTTTATTGTCATGTTTATGGTGCCACCACATCATCCCTGTATTGGTTCTACAACATTGCTGGTAAAGTAGACAATCCCAGGCATGCAAAAGGTTGGGGCACCGGACAGGTCACCCCATTTAATTGCAACAAAAAATGTAGCCACACAGTGATGAAAAAAGAAAACAAATATGGCTCTTAACAGGCTCTTCTTTATAGCTATTCTTGGCTGTGGAGTTGGAATTCTGTCCATCCCTTAAGCAGGTCAAACAGTGAAACAAACTGGGCAGCCCTCTTTTATATCATTAGTGCTGGAAGGGGCAGAGTCTCTAGGTGTCGTTACGGGGGAAAGAGAAGGTACTGTTAGTGTCAGTGGCCCCTCTCATCCTAGGGTGTATCTGCTTACCTCACCAGAGCTAGAAACGTGTACTCCAGGCACACATGCGTTACAGTTGTTTTCTTAAAAGACTCTGCCATTTTCTATGTTGTTTCTTCTGGCCCTGCCATGTTGTTATTTGTTGGTTATGGGCCATGGGATTAGACAACAACATGACAGCAATGTAGCCTATATAAGATAGTGGCACACATTATACTTAGCCCAAACTTGAAGCAAAGATCCAAAATAAACAAAAAACTACATTGCTAGTTAGGCTAAGGCTATTAGATTGGTATTATTATTTGACCTCTAATTGAGATCTTATTTCATTTTTATTTGGTATTTGGAATTCCTGTCAAAGATGCAATCTTCCCTGCATTACAGCCATTCCCCTGCTTTCTCTTTTTGAAAGCCCACCACTTCCTTGTTATTTTACTGATATTCTCCCTTTAGGCTATTCTTTCTGCTAAAGAATTCATGACAACTTTATTCACTTAGATTCCCTTCTGTACAAATTGCATGAAAATCCTAAAGGTTTAAATATGGTATCTATCTATCTATCTATCTATCTATCTATCTATCTATCTATCTATCTATCTATCTATCTATCTATATGTCAGGTGTACAGTTGCAAACAGCTCCATTTCTATATCTTAATCGGCAATTAAGTACCTGTTTACAAGAACGATTCAGTCATTTGTTTTGTTTCTTTTTATCGTTGGATTATATCTTGGGTACCTCAAGCACAGGATAGGATCCATTCCTGGTGGGAACACCAATCTGTCACATATTAAACTGACTCACAAACCCGCTCTCATTGATTAAGGACCATTTTAGAGGCAGCAGTCAACTTCATCTGTACATGTTTAAGATTTGCAAATTAACTTAAGTATTCAGAGGAAATAGACCATCTAGACACCAATCAGAGTCCAGGGTAGGCCTTTGAACCGAGGACTCTGTCGCATTAAACGTAGTGTTTTATGCAGTAATAAACATCAATGCTCTACTGCATGAAAGCGACTGTGTTTCTCTACTTGTGTGACTATTTATGTGACAAGGTGTAGTGAAACTTTTGGGAGTCTTATCAAAAATGCTCTTAATATTCTCTCTTTAGCATCCGCAAAGATTCTCAAATGGCTTTGGTAAAGTCCTGATGGTTTAAAGTCAGATGTGGTTATTGTGAACTAAAGAGACTGTACAAGAACTTCCATTGATAAAGATATTTGAATGTATTATATGTTTTACCATTCACTAATTTATTAAATGAATGTTATCCAATGAAAACACTTTCAAATATGAAAGAAAATCCACAAGGTTCATATTTATTGAAGAGCCTTTCATGATGGTACCCTTATATCTAAGCATGGCTCATTGATGACACTTTAGATTACATAAATTTAAATGTCCTGTGTACATTTCCAAGCAGCATACAGCAACATCCAGAAATGAATTCAGTGCACAATATGCAGAAATAACAGCATTTAATATGTAGATAATAATAAACACACATCAGAAACTCCAATTCAGACAAACCACGTGCAGAATACAGATTTTCACGCTGAAGCAGATGTATGTGTTGTGGAATTTAAAGAGCCCTGACGCACACAGACACACAGACAAACCGACCACAGGAGTTCCAACACACACGTTTATTTTCTCCTTTTCAGCCTTTACATAACACAGTGCAGCAATCACCCCGATTACGCTCAGTCCCGTCTTTCTTTCTTTCTCTCTTCTCTGCCACATTCATTCCTCCACTCTCAAACTCTGTCCTCCACTTCCCAACTCCGGCTCCTTGAATTGAGTTAAGCGGCCCCTTTTATATTGTAGCCGGATGTGTTCCAGCTGCTTGATGATAGTCTTCCACCTGGTGTTGCGGAAATGCTGCTGTCCAGGGCTTAATAAATGTCCAGGTGCCCCCTGGCCCTGACACCCACCAGGGTGGCCGCCCTCTTATGTTTCTGGGGAGATATTGGGTCGTCTCCTGGTCATTCCAGTCTCCAGGCATGCCGACTAGGGAAGGGTCCCAGCTGACCATTATAGTGTTTATAAGTGTAATACTGCGCTCATTTTTGGACTACAAGTGTCAGCGTCTGTGCCATTTCCTCCTTCGTTTGCATAACTATAGATATTTTTTGGTATTTATTTATCGTGGGGTTTCTGTATGTGAATTGATACTTACATGTTTTGCTTGTCACTAAATGTTACATGCGAATTGATCAATTTACATATTGTGGAAAGCCAGCCCCCAGACACAGACAGACAGACACCAGAATGTCCAAAACACACACGTTTTATTTTTAAACAGCACCACAATGTCTTCTTCACCATCTGTCTCTTTTCTCTCTCTCTCTCTTTCTCTGTCGCCTCTGCTCCCCTCCTCACAAGCTCCATCTCCTTCCTCCCAACTCCGGCTCTTCTACTGGAGGGAGGCGACCCCTTTTATAATTACCCGGAAGGGCTCCAGGTGCTCTGTCCAATGAAACTTCCTGGTGTGGCAGAAGCATCAGATGAACACTCGGAAGCACTCTGGGTGCCCCTGTGATTTCTTCTGGCAGCACTTCCTGGTGTGGCAGAAGTGCTGCCATCCAGGGTTCCAGAAACGTCCGGGCGACCCCTGGAGGCTGCCACATCCTCCCACAGGGATGAGCTTCCCAGCTCTGTTCCAGTGGCCCTCAAGCAGACCAGAGCAGCTGCCCACTCATGGCACAGGGGAGGTATTGTCCCTCCTGTGGACCGTTTAGGTGTCCCAGCTGGGTAGGGTCCCCAGCCATCTGCCACAATATCTATAAAGTTAAAAAAATGTAATATATTTGTAATTTGCATGATTTTCTTTAAATTGTTTTTATTGTTTCAATTTGCTTTAAAGTGTATAGTTTAATTTCTTTCAAGCTGCATGACCAATCTTTTCCATTTTTAAGTTTAGAAGACATTTTGTTTGATCTTCCATGTGTAGGCTGGCAACTATGCTGTAAAACAATAAGACTGTTTGGTTTCCTTGCTAAAGAAACATTTTTATTTTAAAGAAGCAGATTTTCTGGTTTGCCAATGAAATGTGTATACTACAGAACCCTGAGTTACATGAGCACGCCAACGGGTAGATCTTTTGGCTTTTTTTTGACTATGAGGATGGAGCTCTGCCGCTGGGTCCTCCTTTTTAGTGTAGCTGACCCCGTCCCTGCCCATCTCAGTATGTTCCTAGGCAGCACTAATTGTACTGTAATCTTGTGATGTGAGGGAAACAAGACAAGGGAACCCGACCAGGACACTCTGGACTAGTATTGTGAAGTGTAGCCATTGTGAAAGTTTTTGATCAAGTTTCTTCTCAGCTCTACAATTTCAAGTTGTTGCCTGTTTTGTTCTTGCCTTTTGGTTTAGTCTTCTACATTATTTTTGTCCACTTAAATGTGTCTCTTTTCTTCCTGCCAGTTCTGGACCACTTTTTCATAAACCTGCCAGTAATATCTCTGCACAAGTCTACAATGATTTTTCTGGAATTTCCATCCATTATTGTTTGTATAATCGTTGTTACATACATTTAAGGTTATTTTTGTTTGTGTGGTCCTTCTATTCTCAGAGCACCATTTTACAGTATGTTCTGATCTAAAGGGCTCTACCATGATGTTGTTAGTTGTGTTTGTTTGTCACGTGGGTGTGATGCAGGATTTCTTTATAAAGCAAAGCAGAGCACACTGTCGTGGGTTCAGATATGGATGTGAGACACTAATATCTATGACATTAGGTTAGACAAGGGATAGACAAGCCCAATTAGGATTTTGGGCTTCTACTTCCTTCTCAGCTGAGATTGTGTTTGGTGTTTGGTTTGGTATTATTTTATGTTAACATATTTTTGTCTGGTATTCAAGTATTCTCACTCATAAAGATCATCAGGTGTCTATCAAATGATTACAAAGTTCAACTTTCTTAAAAGTCTGTTTGGATTTTCCACCATTTCCAAACATTCTATTACAACACATTCTTCTGCTCATCCAGATCAACGTCCATACTTTTGTATGCATTGCATTCCAGGTACTTCAGTCTGCCCTCCACTGCCATCACTCAGTCTCAGTGTCATGAAAGCTTCTAGAAGGAGGTCCCATTGACAGCCCCCTCAAGGTGTGGTTGGGCCTGACGGAAACAGTACCTAACATTTGGCATTTGATTTGTCCCTAGCTTTGGCATTACTTTTTAACCATTTATACTACAACCACGTGAGGATTTAGGTGTCATATTAAAATGGGGGGCATTTATGTCATTAATTATTTTGAGTTCCATCCATCATTTATCCATCCTGCTGTATCCAAACTGCAGGGTCATGGGGGTCCACTGGAGCCAATCCCAGCCAACACAGGGCGCAAGGCAGGAAACAAACCCGGGCAGGGCGTCAGCCCACCGCAGGCACACCCCATATATGATCAATTTAAATCATTTTTAAGATTTAAGCCATGTAATTAAAAAAAAGATCTGTTATTGGAAAGGATTGGTTTCTAATCATCAACTAGGTTGGAACAAAAAACTACAGACGCTGACATTGCTCACCACTGAAATAAACAGAAATGTATGATTTTTCCAGTCAGTCATTATCCATCCGTCCATTTTCCAACCTGCTGAATCCTAACACAGGTGCCTGCTGGGGCCAATCCCAGCCATCACAGGGCGCAAGGCAGGAAACAAACCCCAGGCAGGGCACCAACCCACACACACAAAGCACAATTTAGGATCGCCAATACACCTAACCTTCATGTCTTTGGACTGTGGGAGGAAACCGGAGCACCCAGAGGAAACCCACGCAGACACAGGGAGAACATGCAGACTCCACGCAGGGAGGACCTAGGAAGTGATCCCTGGACTCCTAACTGTGAGGCAGCAGTGCTACCACTGTGCCACCATGCCACCCTATTTTGAGTTTACATTTGTAATTAATTTAGACCACATTGCAGAAAACTCTTTTCACTTTGACATTAAATGTGTTTTTCTGTTGATGAAAACGGACAAGTTAAATGCACCATGAGTCAAAGTTGTATAAAAATAAAATATAAAAAGGAACTTCAGATGGGCAATTTATAGAGGTGCAATTTTTAGGATGGTGAATTTCAAATTTTATTTATGTACCATGGAAAATACTATATTACTTGATAACACATTTTATTGGTTTAATTTGAATGTTATGTGGTCTTTCCCATGTGATAAGTACAGCTAAATATGTGCAACAATTATACTATTGCTTTATAGCATTAGTGTGAATTATCACTTTCCACCAGCATTTCCAATGTAAGTGAAAAAGCAAATCCTGTTTTCAAAAGAAAATTTGAATCTTATGGTATCAAGGTGAGTATCAATCTGTTTATTGAATACTGATATTCTTTAACTTGATTTAAGAGAGATCTGCATTTTGTTCCTCTTGAGTATCTTTTACTTCTGATGCCAATCAACAATAACCAGAGTGCAGGGCGGTGGGCAGCAATTTGGGTGAAGTAACCTGCACTGCTTTGGAGTGAGTCATAGGTATAAGAACATGTGAGGGCAGCCGATTCCCACAGTGGGCTGGCTGCACCCACTAAGCAAATTCAGCAAAAAAAGAAATGAAATGCGGTAATGGATACTTAACTGTCAAAGAGCTCCGCCAGGCATTTTTCCTCTGTCTCTCATCAAGCAGTCTTTATATCGGTCAAAAAAGATGCTTTCATTTTATGCAAATGAGGTCTACAAGTGTATCATTAAATAAGATTCATGTGATAAACAGGGAGAAGGAAATCTAAAACATTTTAAAGCTTTCTCGTTTGCTTAAAAAGAGGTAGATTCTATATCTTTCTAATAGTCGTGTGAGCAGAAATAAAGAAACAAAATGGCCTGCTTGATTTTGTTTTCTGACTGTAAATATACAGCTTAGCATACCAGAAAGCTTGCTGTTGTTGCTTATTCACTTTCACTTCTGTTTTTGTGTGGTTATTGTTTCTTGAAAAATTGTTCAAAATTATACCACTGTAAAGCCAAATCTTGCTTGATGGCAGTCATGGTGCATGATATGAATAAATACCGTACTATTTTCTAAGCCTGCGTAATCCTGAGGAGGGTCATGGGAGAGCTGGAGCCTAACCTACCAAGCTTAGGGTGCAAGGTAGGAATAATCCTGGCACAGGGTGCCAACCCATCACAGGGTGAACACAGGCACACGCTGTGGCCAATTTATGTGGTATAACAGGTCCACAGCTCAAATGAAAAAGCCCTGTTTTTAAATAGATTACATCCGCACTCGCAGCTTAAAGAGGGGGGTGTGGTAGTGTGGCCGGAAGAGTTCCTGGACGCTTCGTGATGTGGGCGGTCCTTGCTTATGTGCACAGGTGATGAATCAGCCGCATCCGTAATTGATGCCAGGAACTGCTAATCGCCACACCTGAACCACGTCCCCATTATACTATAGTAGAAGTGCGAGGCGGAAGGGGAGAAAAAAAACAAGGAGGAAAAGAAAAAGTGAAAGTGAACGGAAGTTAAGAGAGAAGAAGGCACCTGGAATCAAAGGAGCCCGTGCGTGAGGGAGCGAATGAGTGGGCTCACTGTAAGAAAGAAGGCAGCTGGGCAGTGAGCCCTACTGCGATGTTTGGCTGGCACCCGGCAGCAGTCGGTAGTGGTCGCTCCCGCTGTGTGTTAGTGAGGAGTGGGAGTGACCGCAAGGATGATGTCTCGCCATATATGACTGCGGGAGTCTGGGACAGCCCCAGTGTGAGCGCCCTGTTCGCTGGGGAGCCCAAGTCACGTTCTGGTGGACCCCAAAGGAGCCAGGGATCTGAAAGGCGAACAGACCAGCAGAAGACAGAGAAGGTCATCTGCAGGTAGGGTGACTCCCCTGGTGCATAGCCTGGATGGGAGAAGCAGGAGAGTCACCAGTAAAAAGAAGGCACCGGGCTTTGTTTTTAAAAGGACTGCTTCCAGCCATTGTTTTAACCTCGTTTTAAATGGATCTATTTATGTGATTTTAACCTCCAAGTTTTTCACTTGTTTTTAATGGATTATTTATTTATTGAACTTTATGCACTGCATTTGTTTTTGAACAGTTTGTTTTTGGTTTTGTTTTAAATAAAAGCACTTTGCACATTTTGCACCATCCCCTAGCTTTGCCGTTGATGTCTTCACTGTCCAGCTGATCCGGTTACATTACCGACGGTGTCAGGTTCAAGAGCTCCCAGAAGCCAGAATGGACCAAGGAGCAGAGCCCGCATCGTCACAATTCAGCGTTGTCAATTCACTTAACTTGCATGTCTTTGGAGTGTGGGAGGAAACCCATGTAGGCACGGTGAAGACATGCAAACTCCACGCAGGGAGGACCCTGAATGTGAAACCTGGTCTCCTGACTGTGAGACAGCAGTGCTACCACTGTGCCACCATGCTACCCAATATGAATAAATTATGCACTGAATCACAAGTCTTGCATTTGAAAGTCTCAAGGGCATATACTTTTTGAACAGGAATAGCTTCCAGTGAAGATAAAAATAGAATTTAAACTTGTGCTACTTTATTATTTTACTAGTTCATGGAAAATAAAGGCTGCCATCATTTCGGCGGTCATTGGAGAGATGAGTGGGTGGTGTGTCTTGACAGAACCAGAAAGCAGCCAAAAATTAACAGAAATTATGAAATAAAAGGAAACATATGTTTAAAAATCTACATATCTATCCATTATTCAAGACAATTTAATCCATTTCATAGTCTTGGGTACCAGAGTCATTACATACTGTACAAAAATATCAAATGAGAAAATATGGAGTAACCGATTGGAAATCGTTTTTATTATGGACTTAATTAATGGGTATTCATTTTTTTTAATTGTTTAACTGATGTCTAGGCTGCATGGCAATGAATACATTATATGTCAGAGAGACACATAGTATTACACATTATATAAGTATCCGCAAGATTCCTTATTAAGCATGAAGTGTTACCCTGAAAATGAGCATTTAGATGATAAACAATAATTGGAATTGCAATATAGTTACTGATGAGCAAAATAATTTGCATTCCCAGCAAAAATTAGTGTCAGTCACATAAGAACAAACATGTTTACTTCCTGTCCGTAAGCATTTTCATGCATTAGTTCAGTATTTAAGTCATTCAGTATTTAAGTTAGATCTAAGTGTGCCTCTCCTCAGCTAGGATACGGAGGTTGTTAGCTAACAGTGGGGAAGAATGTTTTGGCAGCCGCGACTTTCTGTGCACGGAGTTTGTCTGTGGAGAAAATACAGTAATGTGCACAACTGTCAGTTTTAGTGCGTCTTTGTATGGAAAATGTGCAGCATGTCACATCATTGAAAAATATACTGCACTCTTTCTCGAGATCGGATTGACAGGCATTAATACAATTTGATTTACTGGTGTGATAATGATTGTATTGTTTATGTAGCTGCAGAACAGAGCACAGGTAAACTGGGAGCGGTATATTATTTCTCAACCTAAATTAATTCTTTAAAACCCCAAAAACTCTATGCCTATGAAATTAATATCTCAGGATGGGTCGCAATATATGAAATATGTACTGTAATATAATTACGCTTCCAAATATTTATTTCAGGGAAAAAGCCAAATACTAATCCCTAAGTTTCTAAAGCACACAGTAACTAAGTATGGAGGTTTAGATACATGACAATGGCAATAAAGGACAAAACAGTTCAGTGATAGAGGAGTCACTTCATTATATTATTGTCAATCCACATAATGCTACAAACATTCAATAAACAAGACACACAGAGCAACCATATTAAGACATACTGTATAATAGAAGTTCTCTGTAACACGTACAGTATAACGTATATATAGTCCAGTCCTCCGTAGGCTCAAGGTGAACAGCCTTAAAAGAAAATTAGACAGTTTCTACTATTTCCATTTCCAAAGAGGTGAATATCTGGTTAGACCACATTGTCTTCAGAAGAGCGTTTCCACTCCCATCCTCATGGGCCACTTTGGTGTTTAATCCTTTATTTGAACCTGCAACTGCAATCCTTTACCTTCTGGCTTTCTTTCATCCCCTTCACTGGCTTTCACCAGTTGTTGTACACATAGACATATATAGATAGACACCGCATTCACTGTGTTGCCCAGTCGACACAATACATCAGCACGCCCGCCCAATTGCGAGTGGCAAAATTGCCATTTAAACTAAACAGATAGACGTGGGAACCAAGTTTTCTGATGAAAAAACAATAATGTTTAAAACAGTATCGTTTACATACAACAGATTTTGCCAAATCGTTTACATGCAATTACTGTATTTATATCCATTTATACACTAATAATATCAACTATTAAATAATAATAATAATAATTATTATTATTATTATTAAATAATTCCTCGCATATAAGTAACATTTCTCGGACTGCCTTCTTTCATCTCCGAAACATTTGTAGACTTCGTCCTGTTCTTACGCAACACAGTACTAAAGTATTGGTTAATGCCCGAGTCACCTCACGTATTGATTACAGTAATGCTATTCTATCTGTCATCCCACAAAAAATGTATCCATCGCTTACAATTTATTCAAAATTCTGCTGCCAGGATAATAACCTGCTGTTCTAAATCCACTGAACATACTACACCTATTCTCTTTTAACTTCACTGGCTCCCTGTTAGCTACAGAATACAATACTAGATACCACTCTTAACATTTAAAGCTCTCCACAACCTCACTGGTCTCCTACAGACTGACACTCCTCTCGCTCACTCAGATCCTCATCTGCAGCTCGACTTTCTGTACCACATGTCAGACTCAGTGCTATGGGACTTCGAGTGTCTCTTGTAGTGCACCTCAATTCGGGAATTCTCTTCTCTCTCATATATGTCAGCTCTATTCAATAACACATTATAAAACTGCCCTCAAAACTTATCTTTTCAAACTGGCATACCAATTGTGAATTTTGCACTGTTACTGCGAGTTATCTTTGTTTGTTTGCTAATTATTGCTTTTTGATTTATCATTCTCTTGTTTTAATTTTACTGATGTTACTTAATTTTATTGTAAGGTGACCTTCAGGGCTAAGATTTTTAATGGCCAAATATAACCAAAACAATTGTTCAGCCTTACCTATGAAATGTAATCCCTGGGATCTGGTTTAGAGCATACAGCGGTTTGCACAATCCCAAGCAGCACATGCGTGAGGCATCTTTATCCATTACTTCACTGGACTCAGTGCCACTCGCAATATAGCGGCGACGTTGGCATACGATGTTACTGGTCATGCAGTGTCTAGTAATACTATGTCTATGGTTGTACACATTTGGTTTTCCCTCTTCCTGGTTAGTTCCCATACTCCCTTTAAAGATGGCCAATAAGGAATGACTTTCTGTCTATACAGGAGCCTTTTCACTCCTCCATGTTGAGGGGCAAAATCATCTGAAGAGACAATCCCAAAATATACATTAACATAACGCACAGTATTATGAATTTACACTCACACATTACACAAATGTAGTGCTGTTGCATGTAAGTCAAAACCTGCCTGTTTTAATCATCACTAAAGATCATCTGATAACGAACGTGTTTATTCCAAAACGTTGTAAGAAGCTGACATTCACAAAAATGTGATCCCAGCAAGCAAGTGCTTAAAAACATCCCTTAAAAGCAGGGGCTTTACCCAAATCCACTTTGGTTCATTTTGAATCACGTTAGATTGAGGAAATGTCTAGTTCATCTAAAACTGACTTCCGCTTGTGTTTTTTTTAAATCTAGTTAAAAGCTCCTGTTCTTAATGTTCTCTCAAATTTAATTTGTATTTGTGTTAGTGTTATTTTGTTTTGTTTTTATAATGAATAGTTTAAAGGTGAATTTCAGTCTTTTGTTTGAGTTAAACTTGTATTGCATGACGTATACATTAGACTGTTAATGAACTCCTTTGAACTCATTAAAACAGAGCAATAAATGGACACAGCTCTTTGCAGTGGGACATTCAGCTGATGGAGAGCGAATCTACTCCCGAAATACTTACAATAAGCAATCCTAACAGTGTCTCAATTGCACTAAGCAGAAAATAGAAAATCAGGAGAAAATGCAGTGATTACTAGCTTCAGAGTTTATAGTTTTCACTATCATCTAAAAATACTAAAGTGTTAATCTTATTTTAATGGTAATTAAACAGTGCAATATATATATATATATAGTATATATATATATATATATATATATATATATATATATATATATATATATATATATATATATAAACAGCGCACTGCATAATGACGTACAGTGAATACACTTGGGTTGAGCAATTCTAGTTTTCATCCTCTCTCTCTGTACATTTAGCATTCATTTGCTCAGAGGATGATCTGCTTGCTGCTTCCTGAGCAGATCTTCGTTTCTCCACCCTAGCGGTCCGCTTCTTATCTTCATACTTAGTATATTTTCTTTAATTTTTCACTTAAGCTGACACTTAGGCCTTGAATCTGCCTCAAGAATAATTTAAGATATGCAGAGGTAGAGGAAGTGACGGAGAAGGTGGTAGGAATGAGTACGGCGCCCATACACATGCACTGCACGGCTGCCCTGCGGCACGCTGCCGAGAGTTGATTCTACAATAAAATAAAATAAAAATAAAAAAAGAAATAAAAATCATCACTCCCAAAGCAGACAATAGGGCTCTGCAACTCCCACAGTTCCCCCTGGCGGCATCCACAGAACCCAACAGGGCTGTGCAGGCAAATAGTATTTCCCATACAGCCCTGTGGGAATCCGAGGCACCAAGTAAGAGTTTAGGGGAGACAGTACTCTTTGGAAGTCCTCTCCACCTGTCCTTCCATTTCAGAGGCATCCCGGCTGGGTAATGGTGCCGGCCACCATTCGTCACAATATATACTGCATTGATATATATATATATATATATATATATACTGTATATATGCCGTATGTATATATATATATACACACACACATACATATATATGTGTGTGCAATATCTACAGTATTATAGGTACATGTTAGGTTTGCAACAACTAATCAATATCTCTGATAATAATCAATGATGAAAATAGTTGCCAGCTAATTCTGCAATCGATTAGTCATCTTTTTATGCATCACATACAATAGATCATGTCATTAACCAGGAATAACGTTAATCTCATTTTGAGATATGATGGAGGTGAAGGATGAAAATAAGATGACAGGTTGAAGATCAAAGAACTCAAAAGTATTGAGTCGTTTCACCTTCAAACTTGGTAAAACGTCGATGTTTTGAAAGATTTATAAAAATGACCTCACTCAGTATTGGAGCACAAGCGTAAGCACCAGAAAAAATAATCCGGAAGCATTTCAGCATCACTGTCTTCTGTTTCTTATGGTAGTTGTAATACTCCTTAACAATATGGAAAATCTGCTATGCAGAGTATTGCTTTTGATGACAGCAATAGTGTCTCACTTCATTTTGTGGTTAATGTGGCAATCTATTGGGTAAAATCACACTTGGAAAATTTTTGTCAATGGTTAATAATGTTTTTTGCCTTCCAACATCTTGATGTTGACAACAGAAAGTGTTAAGCCAGATTTTACATTTAGTAACATAAGTTCTTGCAACCTCCTTTTTTTTACAAATGAAATTGAAGTGTATAATTGTATTAGAAGTTTCGAGAGGAGGAAGAGAGACAATTCAAGGTAAGGTAGTAATACTCACAGATCATTGTGCTAGAGAGTGGTGACAGGTAGCATTTTAATTAGCTCCTGAATTTAAGAATTTCTATCTACCCCATACATGTCACAATCTTGACCTTAGTAACCTAATATTGTTATGAAGGAGAGCATTGTGCAATGAACAAAACGTTTTTCATTTATGAACAGAAAGCTTACATTTTTGTATAAGCATTCTTTCACATTCCCTAATTATCAAAATAATAATTGACCAACTAATTGATTAACAAAATAGCCGTTAGCAGCCGTAATATACAGTATATGTATATTATATGGGTTTGTTCATTTCTTAGTACAACCATGCTTTGATGAAGTTACATGACAGTGTATCAAGCAGCAGAATTTTAATTGGTAAAGAAATCATAAAGTCAAAGTCCCAGAGAGGCAAATCTAGTTCTGCAGTAAAGTAATCCCCGATCTAATAAAAAAGCACACTTACAAGCACAGTAATTCAGTGAAGCATCAGCAAACATCTCTGCAGAGAACCATCAGGTCACTGAAATTGTTCATTCTGTTCAAACTAAGTACCTGCCATACAGTACAGTGCAGAATTCATCAGCTCTCCGTGGAATCAGAGGGCGTTATCTAGCTAATTACCTTTCTTTAAAACATTAAAGAATAGAGATGTCTCCCTATGCCGTCGTACCTGAGGGTCTCTGCATACAGAAAGCATGTCTGTAGGAGGCACAATAGTATCAAATGAAACAGGTTTCTAGTGTCTTCTAGTGTCTGATTGGTTTTCGGTAGTTTAACATGTTTGTTTCAAATGGTTATTATCAAATGAAAGAATAGATCTTTCAGAAGATTTTTTTTATGAAAAAAGGGGCATACACGTCTGTTTATTATGGGATTTAGACTCTTGCATAGTCAGCAGATTTAAATAATGAAAATATTCAGAAGCAAACTAACAAAATCTCTGTTTGATAAAATGAATGAAATAGTATGCGCACTACATGTCTTTATGGGTAAAAGCAAAGCCCTTTTTCTTGGTAGGGAGACACCGAAAAATATTGAATTTAGAAAGTGACAGCACAAATGAGCTGAGGAGGGCCGTCCTGCAGGCCCCCAAAACAAAACCTTCATGTTCTCACATCACAGTGAGTTGTTTGCAGTGAGACCGGGAAGTCAGTCCAATTTAACATCCTCTGCTCCATGAAACTCTCGATACAATAGCGCGTTTGAACTGCTGTGTCATTAGTGAAGAAAGAAAGTTATATTGGAAAGATGTCAGTATTGTTTTGGACTACTGGTTTTACTGAGGTTTCCCCATTCGTTTTAGCATTTAATTGGGTGCTTTTATTTTGTTTTATTTATACTTTGGCACTCACAGCATTGTAAGACTGATGGCACAATCAAGCACAGCAAAGATTGCGTGTTGTTATGTCACCAACATTCTTACCTTTTGTACAAATGTATTTGCTAACAGGTAATGCTGTGGAATACATCTACTGTATGTTCAGTCCCTCTGAGCAATCTGATTGGCCAGTTTAGCACTGATGTGATTGGTCAGTTTGGGTTTGGTTACACAATGAAAGATGAAGCAAGAATGTGAGATAGGCGAGGAGGAGTAAAGGAGTATGAGGCATGCTGAGAGAGTCGCTTTCAAAGATGGCAGGTGTAAAACCAGACAGGAGGTGAGAAAAGTGCCTTACAAATAATGACAGAGTCTGAGAAACAGACGGGGACGTACGGGAATGTGCATGAGAAAGAAAACACCGGAAAAGAGATGTTCACAGATGGAATTACAGAGGAAAGTCTCTGAAGGTTGTGACAGATAGAGGGTGCTATCGTCTTTTTGATCCCTCAGACAATACGTTGGACACCAGGTAAAAGTCCACAAGTTGACTTTATTATAATTATTCAGTGCACAAAGCACCCTTCTCTCCACAATACTCATAAATAAATAAATACACAATACTATAATCAATAACAATAATCACTCTACCACTCTCAGACGCGTTGCCACCCTTCCACCCAGCTCAGCTCGACGTCTGGGGATTTCCCATAGTCCTTTATATTGCCTGACCCGGAAGTGTTCCCAATCCTGCAGTCCATGTGACTCCTTATCACCTCCGGGTCAGATAAAAACTCCTCTTCTTCATCCCGGAAGTACGTCATTTCCCCTGTTGCTGATGTACTTCCGGGTTATAGGGCACATATGACTCTCTGGGCCTCCCTGCAGTGTCCTCTGTTGGCCCCTGTGGTGTCCAGCAGGACTGTAAAGGAAAACTCCATTGTCCATGATTCCCTGCTGGTATTCGGGGCACCTCCATGCTGCAGGGAGCGCTCCATCTGGCGGCCTGGAGGTATTGGCCGAGATGACAAGCCGGCCATAGACCACAAGGTATATGTAGGACAAGAGATTGCAAATAAATAAATAAATACACAATACTATAATCAATAACAATAATCACTCCACCACTCTCAGACGCGTTGCCACCTTTCCACCCAGCTCAGCTCGACATCTGGGGATTTCCCATAGTCCTTTATATTGCCTGACCCGGAAGTGTTCCCAATCCTGCAGTCAATGTGACTCCTTATCACCTCCGGGTCAGATAAAAAGTCCTCTTCTTCATCCCGGAAGTACGTCATTTCCCCTGTCGCTGACGTACTTCCGGGTTATAGCGCACATATGACTCTCTGGGCCTCCCTGCAGTGTCCTCTGTTGGCCCCTTTGGTGTCCAGCAGGGCTGTAAAGGAAAACTCCATTGTCCATGATTCCCTGCTGGTATTCGGGGCACCTCCATGCTGCAGGGAGAGCTCCATCTGGCGGCCTGGAGGTATTGGCCGGGATGACAAGCCGGCCATAGACCACAAGGTATATGTAGGACAAGAGATTGCAAATATTTTTTTAATTATTCTATTACCTGTCTTGGCTAGTTAAATATAAAAGCAGATGTCAAACTATGCTTATCATTCAGTTTGGAAAGCAGACCCTGTGCCAGTTTAAGCCTTGTTACTATTAAGAATTTAGCACACACAGACTTAGTGCAGCAAAACATGAGCTAAATGTTGTTTCTTATAATGTTACTGATATGTGTTTCAGGAACACAGTGCAAATGTCTATGACTGCCAGGCCCTGCTGGTTACTGTAAAACAATGCATTTCCTACAATACAGACTGAGAAATTGTGTAGTCTTCGTACACAGCTGTTACTTGCATTCTTGCATGGATGACTACAAACATATGCATGCTTTTGAAAACCTGTGATGCTACTGTATGTTCAGTTTGGCTAACAAGGCAGCCCTTGGTCTGTAAAACATAATACATAGTAGTATTGTAATGTTTTTTTGTTTTTTTTAATCTTTAATCTTAACCAGAAATGTAGAGAAAAACACATTTCATGAGCCTTCAGAATTTCCTACAGTAGTACAGATCATGAAAGCAACACTCGGTGTAGCCTAGCAACATTCAACCCACAATGCAGTGTGTTGTTGTGTATCTACAAGTAGTGGTGGTGGTAGTCCATAATACCGTGACGACCTGTCGAAGGAGCCGCTTCTCTGAGGGAATCTCTTCCTCCTCCTTTAATATTTGCTCCCCTCTCACCCTGATCCTGTCACTCAGCTCTCTCTAGGGAGGTGCTCTGAGCCACACAAAGTGCTGTCCCCAAGACCCCCCCCAACAGCCCACGCATTAGTCAGACACGTCACAATATCAAAATACACGTAGTGATTTAAAGCGAGCCTACATTCCGACAGTGTGCTGTAGACGTTGTATTCATGTGTGTTAGTTACTATTATCACTTTAATAACGCTAATAGTTCTTTTTATTCTGTGAAATGCACTTTGTGATGTGACTGCATCATAAGTATACAGTGGCACAAGGCAGTAGTGCTGCTGCCTTGTAATAAAAAGTGGGGCACGAAACATTCTAAGTAGTGAGAAAAATGGCACATAAATATAAATAATTGGTATTATTCTATGAACAAAATATTAATTTTATTTCAAAAGGGAAACAAATGTTATTGCTAATACTGTGCATGATTTTGTTTGTATGCACTTTGAAATGTGTCTGGGTCAGATATGACCAAAATTGTTATTTATTTATTTCAAAAGTAGAAAAAAGTATTGCTAATACCTCGGATTCTGTTCTGTGCTCTTTTATTGTTTTTTAATGCACTTTTTCTGTGCCTGTGTCAGATGTGAACAGAAGTAAAAGGGAAACAATGAATAAATATTATTTGTTTATAAATACATCATTTGTGTTGACTTCAAATTTGCCATTACCTGCTGCTGAAAATGTCTGGCCCAGCTAAATTTCTTAGTTTGAAAATCTGGCCCAACTGAAATTGTAATTGAATAGCCCTGTTTTAACTACTAATGTTGATTTATTTTCAGATATTTACGGGGTAAACTCATAATGGATTTAGTTGAGTTTTCTAAATCTGTTTGCAAATGGACATTTAAGACAGTCAGTTTACACACAGTCCAGCTACTACGCAAATTCTGAGATGACTGTTAAATTATATGTCATTCACAGAAAAGTGCAACATAAAGTATGTGCATTGAAGCCTGGAAATGCCAGGAGAACTGTATATTAGGATATTTGTTGTTTCAAAGATGTGAAAGATTAAGACACACATACACACAATCTGCACTCCTAATATTTTTAAGACATCTTCTATCAGACCAACAAAAATTCTGAGTAGACGTGATTTAAAATTTCTCAACTACAACAAACACAAGTGACACTGAATCTTAATCTTATGGTAGTGCTGCATGTAGCTACTAATAAATCTCATACTTACAGGAATGTTCCACCCAAAAATTATATTTTTATGTAATCTTCTTGTACATAATAAAAATCAACCTTGTGTTTTCATGGAGAATGGAGTATCACATATGTGTGTCAGTGGAGCACTTTAAGGGCTTGTCTGTAGGTTGTAATACCCCATGTCCTAATCATGTCCTCTCCCTTTCCCTCCACAGTGCCAAGAAGGCACCCAAGTGAGGGCAACTGACTCCGCCCCTTCTGGTCACTGATGCATATACTCCTAGTTGGCCAGAAGGTGGTATTTTTTTGCTGTCCAAGACGGAACTCCCCAGTCAGACAAAGAGCCAAGAAACTGAGTTGATTTTGAAAGCTGGCCTTTTATTTTATGTTTTTAGACCACGCCACGCCATTGAGTGCCCTTTTTGTTGGCTTTTTGTTAATTAAGGACTTTGAAGTAAATGGGGAGAAGTGGATTGGCACCCCAATATTTATTCTGTGAAATTTTCATTCCTCGCAGAATCACAGGAGATAACATACTTTTGAATAGAATGGGCATCTATGGAGACCAACGCTGAACCACATCAAACAGTATAAAAACATCCATGGAAAAAATCTCCTATTACTTGTGTTACATAATCTATGAGTCAAGTCATTCAGTCATATGCTCACATGAGCAAAAAGTGTGTATTCTGTGCTGAAATATTGTCAAATAAATACTTCAAGTGGCCTGTCTTCAGTTCAAAACATTGTTCCCCCACATGCTCTGCTGTGATTTTCCAGAAGTATTTATTTAACACTATTTTAGCAAAAAATGTATACATTTTGCCTGCTATGAACATACAGTATAGCTGTGACTACAATGACTGACATGCGTTTCATGTGAAATGGATGATTTTTATATTGGTTGCTGTGCTCCAGCATTGGTCTCTATACACACCAATTCTTTCAGAAACTTTGTTAACTAAATTATCCATTAAAATGTGAGATTCAAATTTGTTCTCAGCCATCACTGAGACAAATTGCATGGGAAAAGTAACATAAAAAATATCACTTGTGGGTGTATTCCTTTAATTAAGGAAAAATGTGCATATTAAGAAACATGATCAAAGCAATTTTTTGGATAAATAATTCCAAGAAATTTTGACATATGAGAAATGCAAACTGAAGATCAAGACAAATATAAAGGTCAGATGTTATGAGTGGTCTCCTTGAGAACATACTTAGAAATTTAGCTGCAAGGATGGCACATGCTGAAGCAGAGAGGAAAAATGTAATAATATATTGGGATTAGGCTGTGGGTTTACAGTAGGTAATAATTATTATGGTGTCACTCATTTGTTTATTTCCTTCTCAACAGGACAGCTTCCCTGCCCGCTTTGGAGGAATCCACTTTGTGAACCAGCCTTGGTACATCCATGCATTATATACCATAATCAAACCTTTCCTTAAAGACAAAACTAGGAAAAGGGTAATTAAGATTTTCTTCTATTTATTATTCTTTAGGTAAGGCATGCTACTGAATGTTAAATGATATGTTGTGCATGAGTCCATTTCCTTTCATTACAGACTACTGTTATTAGTACCCTCATCTTTTTAAACATATGTGTACAAGAAAAGATCCATGAAGTCCAAACATTAAATTAAAATAAAATAAACAGATAAAAACTTCCTCTCTAAGCCTGCTTTAACCAGTTTTGAATCTATTCCTGTCTATTGTCAGAGCAAACTTCTCATATCTTTATATGAATAGCACCTTCCATTATAACTCTTGTAATTAAGGCTGCAGTTTTGTCTGAGTCAGAGTATTTCAATTTTATTATAAATTACTTTTCAATGAGTTAACATAGTTTTATGCTCTTAGTTAAACACCATAGATGCAATCTGTTAATGGCACCTACTGTATATCCACTCGTGGACTGGGATGATAGCCAAGGAATAAACTGTTTTCACCATACAAGTAACCACATACGTCTTTGTTAACCTGCCACTATATTAAGAGTGACCCAGTGTTTTCAAATTAGAAAACAAGGAAACATAGCTGATGTGCATTCTTACTGTTCCTCTGCTACACTTTGTGGGTTATGTGAGATTTTTTTAAAGATAAGAAAACATATGAAAGGATAAAAGTTACATTAACAGAACAGTTGTGAAACTTTGATATTTTTTCCACTACACTACCCAGTGAGGTAGCTCACACACTTGGCTGCCAAGCACTCAACACCCTTCCCAGTTTTTTGCCCACTTTCTTTGATTTTATTTCTTGACTTTGGCTTCATCCTCCCACCAGTGAGCCATAGCCCCCAACTCATCTCCTGATTCCAAAATCACCCACTCTTCTGGCATGAGGCAGCCTTAACACTAGAATCCCTGAAGCCTATGAAAGAAGTTGTAATGCCGGGCCTCCTTAAATTCCTTCACACCTCCTCATCAGCGTCTTTTGTTTTGTAAATGTGTCAATCCGCTCTGACCACACGCAGCCTGCTATCCCATCCACCACCGATGCAGCTGAAGTTCTCCTAGCTCAAGTCTGTTTATTTAGGTGTAAAGTGCCTGGAATTGTGTACGGTAAAGAATGTATCGTTATTTGATTTATTTAGAAGCAGCCATTCTTACCTCTGACCCACCCATACCATTGATAAATGGGCTTCGGTTCTTTCTCATTGACAGCAACATGTAAGCTGAATATTTTTTTTTCTTTGGTTATATTTTTGAATAAAGGTGCACTTGTTTTGTTATACCTTTTGTGAAAGTATTTGATACTGGAACTTTAGTCTTCACACATTATAAATTTCACGTCAACATAATATCAATTTTTACAACATGAAAAAAGTTTCTGTTTTAGTTATGTGTTCAACTTTTCTTGCCACGCATTTCCTCTCATCCTACATTTACACTGCTTGTTGTAGGCACAGAACACACATGAACTTCATGTATTCCAAATAACGGTATATTATGTATTTACCCTACACAACTCCAGGCACCTCACACCCAGATAAACAGACTTAAGCTGGAAGAACTTCAGCTGCATCGGTGGGGTATGGGATAGCAGGCTGCGTGTGGTCAGAGCAGATTGACACATTTACAAAACAAAAGACGCTGATGAGAAGGTGTGAAGGAATTTAAGGAGGCAGGCATTAGATCCTTTTTCATAGGCTTCAGGGATTCTAGTGTTAAACACCCTACTGGGGTCCCTCTAGCATCACTCTGGAATACTTTTCTGAATAGATGGCTGCTGTACTATTGCTACAGGCATACAAGGCTAGAACTCCCTCTAAAGGCTATTAATGTTAGCAGCACCTCAAAGACTTCAGTTGCTTATAAAGGATCTCAGGTGGCCGGTACCTTGTGCTGCCAGCAAGTAAGGTATATTTCTACCTGGTCTCCTGCCAAATTTAAAAGGCACACTTTTTTAACCAAAGACCATGAGGTGCTTTCTCTTTAACAGCACAACCTGCAAACCTCACTGACGCTACCTATTGTATTAACAGAAGCTGAGGAATCCCTACTGTCTGATAAACTGCCTGTCTTCTAGCATCAATAATACTCTGAGGCTGAATTGATTTCCTTCTCTCTTTCATACTGATGTAATTGACAGGACATGAACACAGTTTAGTTCTACTTAGTGGCTCCTGAGCTTTTTTAGGTTTTTTCTCTGCAATATATGTGTGCATACTGAATACAAATTATGTTAATGTATTGTGAGGGACAGGAACCTTGCCTGGGTGGGATGCCCTCAGCTTCAAAGGGAAGGCGGAGACAGCATGCACAGGGTATTGTGTCCCCTGGTGTGCTAGATGGCAGTTCCCTGGGTTGTGGCAGTGCCCCGAATTCCCAAAGTGCGTCATGGGAATAATAGCTCTTCAGCTCAGTTCTGTTGGGTTCCATGAGTGCCACAAAGGGATTCTGTGAGGACTGGCATTCCCTACTTTGTATGGCTCCAGCCTTACTCAGAAGTGCTCCCGGACCAAGCCTTTGCAACACCGGAAGAACTTCCAGAGATTACATAAAAAGAGGAGCCAGAGTTGGGAAGAAGAGGACAGAGCTTGCTAGAGGAGCAGAGGAAACAGAAAGAGACAAAGAAGAAGACAGAGACTGCTTGAAGTACTGATTTGTACTTGTACTTGTACTGGTAGTGTTGGAAACTCTTCCTGGAAGAGTTTAACATGGAATAAAACCCATTGTTTGTGGAAATTATGTGTCCAAGCCTGTGTGAGTTGGGTGTTTGTGGAGCAGAAACACTCCTTGGTGGCCACAATTATGTACACACATACACAGTATTGTGCAAAAGTCTTAGGCACCTGAGATAGTTCAAAAAAGAATTTGTCTTTGACAGTAATTTTTAACCATTCTGGATTAGTCTGTCATATTTTAGAGTTCAAAACATTCTTTTTTGCAAAAAGTGGAGTAATACAATAAGATACTTGACTGTCCTTAAAGAAAGAAACTTACATAGTAAAAGACCAATTTCTAGTTTAAAAAGTGAGATCTTTGTAGACATACAGCCCAGTCCTTGATTAAGCAAATAGAACAAACATGTGCTAATGGTTGATGTCATCAAGTGTAGGTTGAACCAAAATGATTAACTGAAATAAAAACAGCTGTTTAGAGGGGATAAAACTGGACAAGGGGCAACCATTCTAAAGAGGTGAAGTTGCAAGAAAACTTGCAAATATTGCATCATGGCAAAAAGTGACCCTAGTGAAACAAGGTGGTCATCGTGCATTATCAATGTATTTGTGGCACACAGGTGTTTTCAGATATCCTCTTCTGCAGAAGCAGAAACACACGGGCAAGGTTTATGAATGAAAATGCAGTGGTCAGTAATTGAAACTGAGTGACACAAATGTGAAATACATTTTGCTAACTTTCCTTAAAAGTCTGAAGAACTCCAGCACCACTATACGCTCAGAATTTATAGAAACCATTGGGACCCTTACAACCCATCTGAAGGCACGAGAGGTCTTATCAGAAGTGCTCTTCATATATAATGTGGCACTACCAGATGCCTGGCAGCACCAGCCCAATGCATTCTGACTCTTTATATTGCTATTTTTGGCAGATCTTTATTTTTGAAAGAGGACTCACTTAGCAGCACTATTTGGAGTTGTGCAACTTTGGTGTAAGCAGAAATGAAAATAGCTACGTGATACTGTGATTTGTGGGCCTCGTATCATTATTTTTAAGATACAGGCATACATTTACTAAATTAAGTCAAGAACACATTTTTTTTAGGCAGGTACCTTAAAGGCTTTTAGTGATTAGAGCAGGTGCACTGTTGGCCGATAATGAAAGAATAGCCTATTTGGGGTCTTAGAGAGCCTAATTCATACATAGCTTTGGTCAGTAAAACCTGCAAATATCTTATTAAATGTGCTAAATTAGAATTTAATATATACATAGCATTGGTCAGTGGAAAGTGAAGGTATAAAAGCCTGTCAGAGTTTCAAAGTGCCAGAAGTCCCATTACAGAAGTGTCGTCTACTCTGTGCTAAGAGAAATGCATCCAGCTTCTCTGAAAGATGGAAATGCAATTATCAAAGACCCCACTGAGGAACTGTAAGACAAATGTATTGTTTCATGGCTGTATGTGTGTATATATTAAATTGTACTTCAATGTACATTAGGAGTGAAAGCTACATTTTAAAGCAAGTTAAGTACATCTGTTATGTTGTATCATGTTTCTCTTGTCTTAATATCTCCACTATGGTTACTATGAAGGATTATGCATAGGTTCAGCATATGAGCTGCAGTTCAAAGAAGTAGCACATTCCCAGGGAGATTCTGCTCTTTGTTGGATTCATATGGCATTTTCAAATGTTCCCCTACAGCTAGCACTGAAGCTGTTCATTTGAACGATCAACTGTCAACTCATAGTGACTAGTCACTGATATTTCACTCACACCCACATCCTCTACATGGCTACTTATGATGGCTCTGCCATTACTGACATTGTCTCTTTCCCAGGCTATTGTACATCCACCAGATTTTTCATGCCAAAATTCCCACTGGTTATAAGCTGTGAATCTCCATAATCCTGTACAGGACAAGAAAGATGCTGTATGAGTGATTAGTGCTGATTCCTTTAACTCATTACCATCAAGTGGAGAGAAGAAAACTAACAAGACTTTTGACGTTCTCTGAAGCTTACCACTTTTTAGAATGGTTCAATATGAGAGACCACCTCATAATTCCATTTGGCACATCCAATTTAAATATATTGGAATGTGTGAGTCCCTTTCTTGCACCTTAAAACACGAGGATGAGGCTGTACTTTAGCAAAACCAACTTTATTCAGCTTCAAGCAGGAACAGCACAGTTATTTATTGTAACGGGATCTGCCACTCCTATAAACAGACACAGCAGTCAGACAGAGTCGTGGCCAGGTTAGTGGCCAAGTAATACAGTTCCCTGCAGTTATAATGTTCCTTATGTGATCCATCGATGGCAGGTGCTCATAGCGCCACTGCGATCTTTTCAGATTTGTTTTCAAGGAGAACTGCCACAGCGGTGGGAACCCGTGGTTACCCCAGCAACAGACAGGCTATCTCCCATAGACACGGCGATCACACTTTGGGACACTCTTCGGCATGTCGTCCTGTTGGGGGGAGCACTAAAAGAGTTTAGAAACCTTAACAATTTAAATAAATGGAAAGTGGGAAAGTGTGTGTCACAGTACCACTAGAAGTTGACTTGACATGAGTGTGGTTTAGTATTTATATAAGTACAGTGGAACCTCGGTATACGTCCTTAATCCGTTCCAGACCCTTTGACTTATACCAAACAAATTTTTCCCATAAGATATAATGGGAAAATGATTAATCCATTCCCATGAAAAAAAAAATCCTATTGCTATTGGCATATTATACATTGATGGGGTTGTATTAAACAATTTAAACACTGCTTAATACTAAAATACATAAATACAAAAGCAATTAGATGAAATAAATGAAAATTTTACCTCACTTTACTTTTTAATAACATCTTTGTTTTTAACAATCGTAGATACCGTCGTTCTCGGAAAACGGTATGCAACAGCCATGTGCCGGATACGCATGCCACCTTCATACTTTTCAACAATCAATTCAAATTTATGTGAGAAAAACACAAAATCACGTTGTGACGATGCAGGTTTGCTGTATGCTCCCATCTGCTGCCGGGGAGCCCTTGAATCCTACACCGTCGGTAATGTGCCTCGCTGCTAACCTCATCGGTAACAACAAAGCAAGGGGATGGTGAAAAAGTGCAAAGTGCTTTTATTAAAACAATTAACAAAACAAGGTGTTCAAATTAAAGTGCAGTCTCCAAAGTTCCAATAAATAATCCATAAAATCAGAAGTGAAACGTGGAGGTTAAAACAATAGAAAAAAGTCTTCTTAAAAACAACAAAGTTAAAAGCAGGAAGCATTCTTTAAAAAAAAAACAAAACAAGAGGAAGCCCAGTGCCTGTTTCCCAACTGAGGAGTCGCCCTACTTGCAGCTGACTTTCGCTCTGCCTGCTTCAGCCACTTCATCCATGCGCTCTCTCGCGTCCGTTCTTTCTTTTTACTCCCCTTCAAGCCAACTCGCGCTTCTGTTTATCAAGATAAGCAGCCCCCTCTCTCTCTCACTCACTCAACCTCTCGTCTTTTTTTTCTTTTTACTCCCCTTCTAGCTGACTCGCACTTCGGTTTATCAAGATAAGCAGCCCTCTCTCTCTCACTCACTCAACTTCTCGTCTTTTTTTTCTTTTTACTCCCCTTCTAGCTGACTCGCACTTTGGTTTATCAAGATAAGCAGCCCCAGGAACAATCATGAATGCGGACGGTCCCTCACAAGTGCACTTTGGTGAGAAACGCCCACATCGCTAATCGCCCTGACAACCTTCAGCCACATAACCACCAGGCCCCCTCACCAAGCTGCGAGCGCTGTGATTATTTATTTTAAAGCTGGACTTTGACAGGAGCTGTGGACCCGCTATATCACACACGTGAAAGTTCACAGAGAGTTATAGCACGGGTTGTTCACTGAATGCTAGCAACTGGCGCACTGACGCTCGTAGGTAGTCATGGCTTTGTCTCGAGAGAGGTAAACAAGGTTAGCACGCGAGTCGTATTCCAAACAAAGGTCGTATACCAAGCAAACTTTTTTGTGTCCAAACAGGACGTATACCAAGTTGGACTTATTCCAAAGCAGACGTATACCGAGGTACCACTGTATTTAGTATCTATATAAGTATAAATCTTCAAGTCTCTCTGCACCTACCTGTAGTGTGGGTACACATGTGCAGGAGTGCATGTTGGCTTCAAAAAAGGGCCCCCAAATTGTGCTTGGGATCTGCTAGAGATTTTAGGGGAATGCATTCATGGGTGAGACTGAAAGGCAAGTTAGGTAGGATTACATACTGCTGGGAGCTAAATGTGGAAGAGAAGACCATCAAGAGTCCGCTGAGGGTGACTGAAAATTATGTAAAACTGAGTAAGACATGAGGAAGTAGAAATCGGTGAGTAGCCTCTCGGTACTTTGTCTATGTTCTTATGCCTTAAGAATCAAGGTAATGGACAGTGCTTTATCACCAGGACTCTAAAGACACAGAAATGACAGAGGTATGGAACCAGTCATGGGAGAAGCTGGGTGTTATATTTGGATTCCCAAACTATTACCTCAGAGGTTGTGAGACGAATTATTTTTATTGTCTCTTTTTTTAACTTTGAACTTTTTGTTTTCCTTTTTTTCTTTTTTGTGGGTCATCCCTGGAGTGGACTCTGTATGACTGGAGTTTATTTCAAATGAAGGCACTTAAATAAAGTGCAGTCAATGTTCTTTTGCATTACAGCTTATTTTTCTAATCTTATTTAGACTCACAAGCGTAATCCCAAAGTGCTATTTGATACTATTCACAATATTATTTCTCCATCTCAATCTATTACTCAGGTTTTTTCTGATAGTGATTGTAATAATTTTGTTACATTTTTTTATTGGCAAGGTTAATGTTGTTTGGGCTAATATTGTTCCAGCTGTCTTATCTAGTGCTCTCATTCACGCAAGTTCTAATTCTTTTGTGTTCTCAGAAATTTCACCTTCGGATCTTTCTGACTTGCTCAGGAAGATGAAACCTTCATCATGTCCTACTGACCTGTTGCCAACATCATTAATGTTAAAATCTTTGAGTTTTATAATTCCATGCCTTTTGAATATCATAAACTACTCCTTGAGATCTGGTGTGGCTCCATCGTATTTTAAACATGCTGTAATTCAACAGTTGTTGAAAAAATCAAATTCTGATCCCTCTATTTTGAGTAATTACAGGCCAATTTCAAAACTGCCTTTTATTGCCAAAGTTTTGGAAAAGGTGGTTGAACAGCAACTTTGTGCCTTCCTAGAAAAGCAGAGGTTCTGTGATTCTTTTCAATCTGGTTTTCGGAGGCGACATTCTACAGAAACAGCTCTTCTAAAAGTTTCTAATGATCTTTTAATTGCTGCTGATGCAGGCAGGTGGCTCTTCCCTTATACTGTTAGATCTTACCGCAGCTTTTGATACGGTGGACCATCAGATCTTAATTATTAGATTAGAGCTGTTAGGTGTCTCTGGCTCTGCTTTGGACTGGTTCTCCTCTTATTTGTCAAATAGGAGTTTCTCAGTCGGTGTGGCTGGCTTTTCATCTGAGTCTGCTCCTTTGACATGTTGAGTGCCACAGGGCTCGGTTCTTGGACCTGTACTTTTCTCTTTATATATTCTTTCTCTATCACAGATTCTTAACTCATTTAAGGACATCTCATATCATCTATATGCAGATGATATACAGATTTATGTTTTCATTTAAGCCTAACCAAATGAATACTTTGGTCACTTTGGCTGATTGTTCTGTCTCAGGTTAACGACTGGCTCAGTAGTAATCACCTGCAGTTAAATTCAGGAAAAACTGAGGTACTAATTGTTGCTCCTCCTGCACTTCATTCTGAGACCAGTTTAAAATTAGCTTCTGTCTCTCCTGTTATTAAGTCGAGTCTACATAACCTTGGGGTTATTTTTGACCAGTCCCTGACACTTGATGAATATGTAAGGTCAGTCAGCCACTCATGTTTCTTTCATTTAAGAAATCTTTCAAAACTAAGAAATGTTGTTTCAAAATCAGAATTGGAGATGCTTGTTCATTCTGTTATTTCCTCACGGCTTGATTACTGTAATGCTCTCTTTACAGGTTTGAGCAAGTCCTCTCTCTCCTTCCTTCAGTTAGTTCAAAATGCAGCTGCCAGGCTCCTAACTTGTGCTAGCCGGAGTGATCTTGTCACCCCCATTCTGCACACACTGCACTGGCTCCCAGTGTTTTATAGAATTCATTTTAAAGTTTTGGTACTTACTTTACAGAGCTTTGCATGGACAAGCTCCTGAGTACCTAACCAGCCTGCTCCAATGCCATACAGCTTGCCAGACTCTAAAAACTGGGCAACAGGGCCTTCTTGTTGTCCCACTCACTCGGCTAAAAACCCGTGGGGATCGTGCCTTTCAGTCTGTGGCACCAAGACTATGGAATAGCCTGCCTTGTTGTCTGCGTGGAGTCGGGTCTGTTGATTCTTTTAAAAGCAACTAAAAACATTTCTTTTTAAACAAGCTTTTAATCCGGTTTGGCCATTCTTTTGTTTTTATTGGTTTTGTTTAGGGGCGGCACGGTGGCGCAGTGGTAGCGCTGCTGCCTCGCAGTTAGGAGACCTGGGTTCGCTTCCCGGGTCCTCCCTGTGTGGAGTTGCATGTTCTCCCGTTTCTGAGTGGATTTCCTCCGGTTTTCCTCCCACAATCCAAAGACATGCAGATTAGGTGGATTGGCAATTCTAAATTGGCCCTAGTATGTGCTTGGTGTGTGGGTGTGTTTGTGTGTGTCCTGTGGTAGGTTGGCACCCTGCCCAGGATTGGTCCCTGCCTTGTTGGCTGGGATTGGCTCCAGCAGACCCCTGTATTCGGATTCAGCGGGTTAGAAAATGGATGGATGGTTTTGTTTTTGTTTTGCTTTAACTGTTGTATTTGTACTGTATTTGCTGTTCAGCACTCTGTGACCTTTTGTCTGTGAAGGGCGCTATATAAACTACTACTACAAACACTGTGATCAGTGCGTCTTTGTGGCTCACCTCATGAACTATTTGATGCCCAGTGTTTGATACGTGCTGAGGGTCAGAGGATTGGGCACCACATTAGTTTCATTGACTGCTATTCAAAAAGCGTTTGTGCTAGATGATGAAAAGGAGCAATGAGTTTGTCTTAGCACAAGGCCAAAAATGTACATCTGAGTCCATGTCCATCCTCGGTATGACGTTAATCTGCATCCAGCCCTGCATGTAGGCCATCCAACCTGCAAGAAATACCTGGGGGCTGGTGGCAGAATTGGCACTCCAGCCACCATTAAAAACTTCATGCTGTTCCATTCCATCTGAACTAGTGTGGTGCTGAGGTGTCACCCACTGCATGGCTGCACGCGGGCCTTAACTGGGATCCTGAGTTGGTTTGTCATGTGGTGGGTCCAGCAATGCGTTGTATTGGCGAGTGCTCCTAACCTCTCTCACTCTCTCTCTGAGTCCATGTTGTTTTCTTCATTGTTATTTCTGGAATAGTGACAGACATTAAAATATATCTGAGCTTTATAAAAAAAAAAAAAAATTTAATCAGATATCAGAAACCAGTCTGAGTTAGATTTGCTCGATCAGACACACTTCTGTTCATCTTACAGACTCACCCTGAACGCACAAAAGACAAAACCATTCAAGTTTTGAGCTGCTGTTTCCATTTAAACTGTAAGCAATGCCAGCCAATTCACTAACAGGATGAATAATAATTTCGTCCGTAATATATTACAGATAACAGGGCAATAAAAATTAAATAAGTGTAAAATGCTAAACTCATTGCTAGAAGGTTTTGAAATCTTTCATATTTAGTGTGAAATCCACAGTGTTCTTGTTCATTAAAAAACAGCTCCTTCAGCATTCCTTATAAACTAAGTGTGAGCCATCATGTTAATTAATATTTGGGAATTAAGCACATCTGACTAAGGCAGCATTGTTTTCTGACTTCTTTATGGTCAAAGAAACTATATAGTCAATAAACGGATTAGCATGCCATCTTTGTTGAGCTGTCAAATCAAAGTGACAGAATATACAGCAGCAATGACAGGACTGAAAGAAAATATCTTTACCCAAGAGGGAAGTGTCTGAATGTCTTTTTCACTCAGGGAAACATGTTACAATGTCATCACAGCTTTTAAAATGATGGCAAAGAACTGCTTTGTACATTTTTTTTACTCCTTGTGAAATCGGCTGAATTGGCAGCACACAGTACTGACAGACCCCTATTTTTACCCAGAAAGCACAAAAACAGCACTATTAAACATGAGTATGTGCTTCCAGGGCTCCCCAAAGAGAAGAGCTTTTGAAAGGAGAGCAAGGTTTTTACTTTTTAAAATCTGCATAACAAGCTTATCCTTCAGTGTTCCATTTCAAAGCCGAGACAAGCAATGAAGCTGCACTCAACGTGATGGAGAAAATTCAAAGCTGTGACAGCCACGGTTCATTTACACTCTTACGTCACTAGAAGTGTCTGTTAATATTAATTACATCTGAAGCCATAAAGATTGTTTTATCTTGCAGGATCTGACTTTCAGATTACCAAGTAGGCCAGTGATAGCCTCTGCCTGTCGAGGGCATCAAAAGCTGGCATCAGGTTTGTCACCGTCTAATGACCACCTGGTATTTGTCTACACATTGCTAATTGTGTCTATTCCTCCATGTGCAATCTCATTTTTAAAATATTGGCATTTAATTCATTAATTTCATTATTTAAAACATATCAACTACACATCACAAGAAGAGTTTATTATGAAGTAATTTTTCTGAGGTACTGAAATACTCAAAAGGTCAGCAGTCGATCAGCATGTTTGATTATTTGAAAACAACATTAGAAATGTCTGACGGGTTTAAAAAAAAAAATTGTAAATTTGATTTTCCTAATTTTGAATCAAATAGGACATTCTTTGCACATTTTGGTTTTTTGGGTGGTTTTAGAATCTTCCAGTTGAGCAGGATAAAATGGCAGACTAGCAGGGTAGTTATGGCAGTAAAGTCCTATCGACTTTACTGCACATGAAAAAGACAACATGGTGTGAAGAATTGAAAAATGAATATCATGCCTCATGCCTGAATCCCACCAGTCTACTCAGAGCAGGTACTCCCAAGGATTAGCCTGGTGCCTACTCCTCAGGCTGGCGTTGGCCTACTTTATAGGGCTTTGACTTCTTAAGTTTAAAATGTCCAAAAAATAACCAGAATTCCCCACAAGAGAGGGGGTAATCGTCAACCTCTGGCTTATACAAAAAGGGTAAACAAAGAATCTTTATAAAAAAAAGATTTATTTCCAAACGAAAGAAAAACAGCAAAATTCTCAATACAGTAATCCCTCGCTATATCGCGCTTTGACTTTCGCAGTTTCACTCTATCGCGGATTTTAAATGTAAGCATATCTAAATATATATCACAGATTTTTCGCTGGTTCGTGGATTTTTGCAGACAGTGGGTCTTTTAATTTATGCTACACGCTTCCTCAGTTTGTTTGCCCTGTTGATTTCTTACAAGGGACGCTATTGGCAGATGGCTTAGAAGCTACCCAATCAGAGCATGTATTACATATTAACTAAAACTCCTCAATGCTATAAGATATGCATCACACGCGGAGCTTGATTGTTTGCTTGTCTCTGCCTCTCTCTCACCCTCTCTGACATTCTCTGCGCCTGACGGAGGGGCTGTGAGCAGAGGTGCTGTTTGCACAGAAGCTGTTTGCTTAAAAGATACTGCCGCTCCTCTAAAAAAATGCCGCTTTATTGCGGTGCTCGGCATATTTAAAAGCACACATATTGATTTTTTGATTGTTGCTTTAATCTCGGTGTCTCTCTCTCTGACGTTCTCTGCGCCTGACAGAGGAGATGTGAGCAGAGGGGCTGTTTGCACAGAGACTGTTTGCTTAGAAGATACTAACGCTCCTCTAAAAAATGCCGCGGCAAACTTAAAAGCACAAGTATTGATTTTTTGATTGTTTGCTTTTCTTTGCAAGCT
Source organism: Polypterus senegalus (assembly GCF_016835505.1). Classification (NCBI taxonomy): domain Eukaryota; kingdom Metazoa; phylum Chordata; class Cladistia; order Polypteriformes; family Polypteridae; genus Polypterus; species Polypterus senegalus. Next base: position 45,837,071 of record NC_053158.1, read on the forward strand.
CTCTCTCTCTCCCTCTGAAATTCTCTGCTCCTGAAGAGAAGAAGATCTATTTGCATTCTTTTAATTGTGAGAAAGAACTGTCATCTCTGTCTTGTAATGAAGCACAGTTTAAACTTTTGACTAAAGGGTGTTATTTCATGTCTAGAGAGCTCTAATAATGTTAACAGTGTGGGAGAGTTTATAAGGGCTTAAATTATATAAAAATAACTACACAAACATATGGTTTCTACTTCGCGGATTTTCGTCTATCGCGGGGGTTCTGGAACGCAACCCCCGCGATCGAGGAGGGAATACTTTAGTAGAAAAAATGCGATCCTCAGCAACAAAGTCCTAAATACACAAATCAAATAAGGAGGATCAAAAAAATCAGAGCCGAGATTTAAAAAAAAACAGAAACATAGCAAAAATAAGAGCAGGGTACTTATAGCAGATAGCCACCATCTTCTCCAGAGTGCATTCAAATGAACTGCAGAGGACTGCATTTCCCATAAGTCTTTAAAGAGCTGGGGGCAGTCTCTTAACGGAGATAGACAGGGTGGCACTGACTCCTGGGAAACCACCCACAAAATACACAAATATAGTAGAACAGAAAGACACACAACCTATAGATAATAAAAAATAGACAAAGAGAATAAAATAACAAATACTCTACATAATTAAACAAATAAATGAATAGAACAATATAATAAAAAAAATCAGTGGAAAATAGAGAGAAGTCTCACAGAGCCAAATGTGATTCCCAAATGAGAATACACATCTGGAGACAGCCCATTAAAAAGTTTGTAGTGAATAGTGGAGAATTCTGTCACCGAAGAATTTCTTTCTGAAACACCCACCTCCAATTTCTCCAGGCCACAGATTTTAAACTAGCAGGGTTTCAGAGAGAGAGAAGAAAAGGAATTGAAAAAAATAAAAAATAAAAAGCTAAAACTGCCGTCATCCATTCAAGATCTCAGTAGCACAAGGTAACTGATGTCTAACGATTACCGTATATACTCGCAGATAAGTTCTCTCACGAATAAGTCGGGAGTTAATTTTGCCGTATAATTTCTGGTATTTTATAATGTCGGCCATATAAGCCGATTGTGGAAAACTCACGCTATTGGTCCAAGAGATTATGATATGCTAACGCCCACCTGAAGCAGTAACCACAGAGCACACTGCCTTTCTTTTCTGTGTAGGTGTGACAATACGCTGTATCAGCGTGTGCTCCTAACCTCTCTCTCTCACTCGTGCTCTTGCTCTGTATTATGCCTACGTGACCACACGGTAATACCCGAACTATTTCAAAGCAACGTTTGCACTGATTTGCGTTTTTTGTATCTCACACCCTCATACACCTTTATCATAAGAGCATCCTTTATCTACGATGGAGCGTTCAATCAGAAGAAATATGAAGCTGGTTTTAAATTAAATGTCATTGAAGTACCAAATGAAATTGGTAACTATGCTGCTGCAACAAAATTCGATGCATCTGAGAAACTGATGCGAGACTGGAGGAGGCAAGAAGATGTAAAAAAAAATTAAAAATTAAGTGTCGCATTTGTGAACAGGCGAATAAGTCGGAGTGTGATTTTATGATCGATTTTTCGGGTTAAAGACCCGACTTTAACGTGAGCATATATGGTAATTTGTACTTTGTAATGAGTGCTGCGACAGACAGACAGACAGACAAACACAGACCATCACAGATACTTGGCTCCACACATGTGAAAAGTGCTTCTGTTTGTTACGATATCTCTCTGTCGTACTTGACTATTGCATCATTATTTGTTATGGCAACAACAAAAAGTATTTGGATAAGCAATTAACTGCCGTAAGTGCAGAAGAAATATGAAGAAATGGATAAACTACATGTTCTTTCATGCCTCTGTGTATACATGTAATTTGTAGGATTAAATGCTCATTGTATATATGTTTGTGTAACTCCTTATTAAATTCAATAACATATTTAGACAAAAAACTCTCTCTGATACATAATAATTTGGTCGCGGATCATGTTTTTTGTGGCATAAAGATGTGGAGTTAACACTAATCTGATTATTCTGTGCAATGAGCTTTACTGTCAGCCAATGTTGTTGATGTTCTTTCTCTGTCATCCATGGGATATAGCCATGTCACTGATTGAGGTGAACATGTCCCAAAGTTCAATGATGTGACTGAGGTACCCTGCACATACAATTCATGGTTCATGTTATGTGTATCATGGCATAAGCTCTTGATCAAGACCAAGATCAAGGTTCGGGACCTAGTGTTATGCAAGTTTTTATGTGATAGACAACCCTTAGCATTTTATATATAGAGATAGATAATGGGTTAGGGAGAAGAGAGTCATGATGGGAGAGGGCTTTACAGTCTGAAGGACTTATACTACTTGTAGTTTTGAAAGTGTTTCTCCCTTTAAGTGTGCCTTTCTAGTTTTTTTCTGATTTTCACATTTCAATTAGTACTTTAATTATGAGTTCTTCCCAGCCTGTTTGCCTTCCTGCAGCTCAACACCAGTAAAAGTGAATTTCATAAATTGTATTCCATTGTGTTTATTCTCAAGCAGTTTGAACCATGTGGTCTCTTTCTGTGCCAGCCTGTCTGCTCCTTTGAACTTTCTCACTTGCCTGGGCAACCAAATTCTATGTTTCAGTGTTGCATGTGTGCTACATGGAGATGTTCTAATGGGATGGGCGAGCTAGTAAATGCTGCCCCATCACCTCTATTAACAACTAAGCTAGTCCAGACCTTTACACAGGCATGCTGCGGTTAACCAAATACTTCCTGTTCACGTTAAGAAAGGTCTCAGCACAGAGAAGTCAGCAATCTAACAAATATTCAGCGTTCAGTTACTAATCCTCCATCTAGATCATTTCAGCTTTCTGCTGCAACTGTAGACATAATGCATTTATATGTTTGAAACCAAATAAAGGCTAGGATGACCCTTCCTTTATTATTGTTATTTTTGCATGCATGGAGGACACCTTTACCACTGCCTTGGCTCAGGGGTCCAGATTTTTTGGGGATGCATTGACATGATTTGCATTGAACGGGTATAAAAATTAATTTATGACTTGCAAATGCCATATTGCCTATAAAGTGTGCTGAGGTGCCATCATTGTTAATCCTCTCCAGCTGATGTACTAATTACTCCAAATATGACTCATTTCATTGTGTGGTAATAATCAAGCCTTGACACAATAAAGAGGTTTGGGGCAGACTCTTGTATAATTGAGAATTGGCTGCTGATTGTAAGAAAAAAGTTGATGCAAAGGTCTTTACAGATGAGAGTCCGCAAACAGAACTGAACAAGTTAGGAAACATGGCAGATGTAGAGTTGAAAAGCAGGAAGAGGATGTACAGTATCTTAGGACTGGAACCGGAAAGGAGGTTATCGGGCTGCAACTTTTTGGGATGTGGAAATTATCTCATTAGGAGGTGAACTCTTCTATTGAACCGGAAGGCGGAACTGGAAGTGACGTCATTCAGAGCCAGGTGGAATTTCCCACATTTGGTCTGCGGGGAAATAAGAGTAAGGATTAGTGCACTCTGCCACTGCCTGGACTGACTGGGAATCACCTTCTTCTGAGCTCTTTAGCTGCCTCTCATGCACACATGTGTGACAGATGACAACCTGCCACTCTTTAAACATGGTTCTTTAAAGGCACTATATCACTATATGGTTATTTACTGGTTTTTGTGATTTATCATAGAACCATTGCTCGAGAAAGAACCATTAAAATCAGGAAAGAGTTTTCTGCATATGAAGTTGTTTTTTTGTGCTTCAAAAAACGCCCTACTATGTAGAAGAAACTTGAAATCTTTAATGTATGGTAAGCTATCTAAAGTACAACATCAGTTTAAGAAAACCTGGACCTGTGTTACTGTATGCAGCAAGAGCCCTTTTAAAATCATGAGCCATTGGTATTTCACAAATCTCTTATCATCTGTTCATGATTCTTTATTATATTACAAGCCTATTGTAAGTCTAAATAAATAAAGGTTCTTTCTTGAAACCTCATGTGGATGGATCTTTTGAGAACCAAAACTGTTTTCTCTATGGCATCGCTCTGAAGAACCACTCAAGCAGGTTTATTTTTAAGAGTGTCGATGAAAATGGCTTCATATTGTTTGAGTGTGTGTGTTTGAGATAATGTGAATCTGAGGCAGTATTTTGCCATCTTGCTGTTTGTACCTATTGGACTTTTCATTAATGTTATGCATGTGTGTTAATTTCACAGATTTTTCTTCATGGGAACAACCTGAATAGTTTACACCAGCTTATCTGTCCAGAATGTCTGCCATCAGAATTTGGAGGCACTCTACCCCCCTATGACATGGGGACATGGGCAAGGACATTATTAGGACCAGACTACAATGACGAAATGGAATACATGCACACATACAATGCACTACATGTGAAGCATGCCTTGGAAAATTTGGAAAAAGAATGCTCTCCCAAGCATATGAAGAGGTAAGTAACTCCACAGAGATTTCTAAGGAATGACTCCTTATTTGTCTGCTTCTGAAGTCTGATGTGTGTCGTCAGAAGTGCACTAAATGTGCTTACCTGAACCCTTGTTTATTATGGGAGCTGTCTTCTGACCAGAAGTTGGTTGCATCTTCCAAATGAAAGAGATAAAAATGACATTAAAACTGAAAACTAAAAAGAGGGAAAAGTCTGGATGTGGACCTTTTCTTGTACTAAACTATAGTTCCTAACTTTATTAATCTGACAGTATGGTGAGAACTTTAAACTATAGTGTTTTTCTTTTTGTTTTTTTTTTTTAATTAAACAAATCATTGCCAATGGTAAGCTTTGCTGTTTGGTTTAACCAAAATGTAATGTTGCCAAGGGTTGATTTAAAATATAACAAAGCAAAATAATGGGAATCCATTAAATGTCTTCTTGTATTTTGTATCACAGTAACTTTCAGAAATCCATATTAAGCAAAGTCTCAAGCACTCTTACACTGCAATAATTTGCAGGGCTAATGTGAAACTCAAAGAGAGGCTTCTGACTCAAAATCTGGTCCAAACATGACGGGTATGGCACACAAACGCTATGTAAGCCTGGCAATCAAAACTCAAGAAACAGGCTTATGGCCTGCAATGCCCAGAAAGCACTCAAAAGCACAAGAATCACACAAGTGAATTGAGAATAATATATAACCCCACCCCCCCAATACAGACTTAAAATACCGTATATACTTGTGTATAAGTGGGGTCTTGAAACCCTAAAAATCGATCATAAAATCAGACCCTGACTTACTGTATATTACCGTTCAAAAATATGATACTTCATTTTTTTCTCACATCTTCTTGCCTCCTCCAATCTCGCACCAGTTTCTCAGACACATCGAATTTTGTTGCAGCAGCGCAGTTACCAATTTTTTCGCCACTTCAACGACTTTTAATTTAAAACCAGCTTCATATTTTCTTCTGATCGAATGCTACATCATAGATAAGGGAGGTTCTTACGATAAAGGTGTATGAGGGTGTGAGATACAAAAAAAAAACACAAAACAGTGCAAACACCGCTTCAGAATAGTTTGAGTATTACTGTGTGGTCACGTAGGCACAATATACAGAAAAAAAGGCTTTTCAAAAGTGCTCCGTGGTTACTCTCTCAGGTGGGCATTAGCATATCATAATCCCTTGTATCAATAGCGGGAGTTTTCCACATTCAACTTATATGACCGAAATTTTAAAATACCAGAAATTATACGATAAAATAAAGCCCCAACTTATCCACAGGAGAACTTAAATGCGAGTATATACGGTAATAATTAAGTTTATTCAAAAAGAGAAATTCAAGGAATGGTTATTATTTTCCAAAACATTGTTTTTAAAAATTTCAATCATTTTCTCACACATTTGTTGACAAACTGGAAATCTTCTGTGCATCTTTGCTCCTCAAAGATTCAGCCTGTTGTGGGTACCAAATCAGGATTACAACCACCTGTTGACATCACTCGTTTGAAATCCCACCATTTTTTAACGTTTTAACTCATTACTGACCCTAATTTGCACCTGTCCCAACATTTTTGGAACGTGTTGCAGGCCAGAAATTCAAGAATGGATGTATATTAACAAAATGAACTGAGGTTGACATGAAATACAGTACCTTGGGTTCATACTGTCAGCAATGACATACATCAAAAAGTATTTAAGAATCATTTTTTTTTTTCATTTGAATTTTCCACATCCATCCCAACTTTCTGATTTGGGGTTGTAGAAGAAGTGCAAATTGCAAATAATCAGATAAATATAAATAAATACAGAAGTGAGGAAAAGTACAGACAAGAGTAAGTCAAGAGTATATAGTACACAGAATGATTAGTCAGAATTAAAATATAAACAGTGTATGTAATAAGTAAAATATGGACAGAACAAAATAAGTAAAGTAAAATATGAAAGCAGTTTAAATAATAGAAACAATGCCATGCAGACAGTTGTAGAGGAACAGCAGAGCCTTGAAGGTTCTGAGGTATTCATCGGACGAGACTCCATTGTAAACATGGCAGCCATGTGGTGGGTACAGAGTGCTGGGCGTACCTGTGGGGTCTTAAAGGTGGCAAGAACGGTGGACTTTGAGTTCAGCAGGATGACAGCAACCAGGTAGACGCTGTTATTGAGCCTGCCATTTCTGGCCCATAGGCTCCTGTACCACCTCCCAGAAGGTAAAAAGGTGAACAGAACACCATTTACAATGGTGGTCTTCAGTGGCAGGTAACAAGGCACCAGTGATGTGCTGGGCAGTTTTTACCACCTGTTGTAGAGAATTCTGCTTTAAAAAGCAAGCAGTTACCATACCATACTGTGATAAAGTTGGTAAGAATGCTCTTGATGGTGCAATGGTGGAAGTGCAATAGAATCTGACTAGACAGCTGGACTTCTCTCACCCTCTGTGCAAAGAAAAATAAAGATGCTTAAGTACAGATGAGGACACTTTATGGTAGTAATGGCTGCAGGAAATGTTTTTTTTTTCAGTCGGATATGAATAATAAATTATAAATCAGGCATTTCAAGTAATAACAGCCATTTGCAACATTAGTAATGTTTTAAAAATCAATTCACTCTGGATATTCTTTTTGCGCCTGCATCCCATGATACATATGTCAGTTTAATTCAGCGCACTAAATTGAGACAGTTTGGGTGTGTGTTTTTCATCGGGCTCTGTGATTGGCAAGCCATAATGGCTTCCTGACTTGTTTGTAGTGCTGCTAGGATAGGCTCTGAAACCTTTTAACAGTCATGTTGGATTAAGAGGACTTCGATAATTGATGGATGGAGTCTACGTTGGGGACAAATAATAATGATATTTATTCACTTATAATTTAGCAACCTTTCTTCTTTTGAGCTAAATACATCATGCTGATTACTTGAGCATGACAATAAAGTGTTAATAATTGTAAACGTTTTCTCATTAGACAGTCATGGCCTCACAGTTTAGCATTAGGTCTTAAGAATAGTAGCAGTAGTGCTTGTAAGATTGACAATTGATTTATACTTATTCATTGGCATTCCTCTGAAAAGTCCAGCAGTGTTTAACTGGAAGTAAAGGCTAACACATATTGAGTGAAAAGTGAAAATATCCTCACGTTTATAGTCAATGAATGAATCACCACATATGGTTCCCGGTTCTGTAAATAGTAATGGTTCGGCATTTTTGTGATTTTCATGTGTGCTGCAATATTCAGAGTTTAGATATTGATGAGTGGACACCTCACGTGATTGCTGCTGGATTTGATCAGGAAAAAATAAAAAGCAATATTAGGTTTTGTTTTATACTATATGCTAGATATATATTTACATATGTTTGTGTGCATATTTATATATGGAAGTCTTTCCCATTTTATTATCGTGTATTGTATGTTGAATCACAGTGGATTAACCTTGCCTTTTTTGACATTGATTAACAGAAAAACATTCTTTAATGACAAAATGAAAACAGAGCTCTGCAATGTGATATAAATTAATTACAAATATAAAACAAAATAATTGATTTCACAAGTATCCTGCTCCTTCCAGTCAGTATTTAGTTGATGCACCTTTGGCAGCTACGACAGTCTTGAGTCTTTGTGCACATCTGGACACTGACATTTTTCTCCATTCAACTTTGTCGAGAGGTTTACTTACCTTGGCAGTGACATTCATGTCTCTGGTGACTCTTCCGATGAAGTCAGTAGACAGATTGGGAGAGCATGGAAAGGCGTGTGTGGCGCTTCCGATATTTATGCAAAAGGATGAAGGTCCAAGTCTTTAGAGTCCTGGTGCTGCCTGTCTTACTATGATTGTGAGAAATGGACGCTATCCAGTGACCTGAGACAAACACTGGACTTTTTGGTACTGTTTCTCTTCGGAGAATGAATGGCTACTGCTGATTTAACTTTGTGTCAATGGAGCGGTCACCCTTCCTCTTTCGTCACGTCACCAAAGCCAAACCAACCAATTTGATTGCTCTGAGGGACCTCAGTGTTTTGTTATATATTAAATCATTTTGCAGTGTTTTGTCACCATTTTGTTTTTTGCTGCGCACCACCCTGTTTTGTTGCTGTCATCATGATGCAGTCTTGGACGTTATATAATTAACGTCATCAAAAATGACAGATGTGTTTCTATCCAAGTTTGCAGGTATCAAAGGAAAAACCATCTCTGTGCATGTGTTAGTTGTGCTGTTGAGACTTCTCTGTTCTGATTTTGCCTTGACTTTATTAACAGCAGTTCGCTAGTTTAGATTTCGGCATTGCCATTTGGTATTGACTTTCTGCTCATTAACATTTCCTGTCCTGGTCATCCCTTTGAACTTGGTAGCCTTTCTTGGACAAGGCCATTATTGTGGGTGATACATGCACTTCCATATATTTGGTGGACATTATATATGAACCAGCAATGGGTTCAATGTTAAGTTCATAAGTGACTAAGCTCATGTGCAGGGATCACACACACATGGACACTCTAGTGCTCTCATTTTTGTCTGCACATTAGTGATGGTGCTGTTGATGAAAATGGGACACCAACTGGGCAATATCTTTCCTAATAGAATAATTAAGTGATCCAGAAAGGACATCTGTCTGTTTCTTCTGTGGCTAAATTGACCGAATGAAGGCGGGTCTGTTTAAGTCTACAGACATCTGACATTTACAGACATTTATAGACTATTTAATGATTTTATAAAAATTCAGAGTCCTGTGCAGTTATTCTATCATTTCAGTTTAGATGAGCAAAGGGTAGGTACAAAGAACCTGGGAATTTATCTTCAGTTCTGCAGTTCAAATGGCTCTGGGGCTTTCAGAGTACATAAGGCACATAATCCTTACTTCACTTTCTATAATTCATCACTTCACAGTGTTGTACACAGCTCTCTAATTCCCTATAACCTCTCATTCTTACATGTACAGAAAAAAAGGCAGCTGTGAGGACGAATTCAGCTCTTTGCCATCCTGCTAATGGAGGGAAGGCTCAAAACCTTAGAGACAAAATTGAAAAGCACTTTTAATTTGTGCTTGGTTTGCAGCGTTATCAGCTTTGCCTTTGGTGGCTCTCCTATGGATGACTTGGGTTACCTGGAGGTCAGACATAAATTGACTTAATGTGCTCAAATGGACTAGAGCCTCTGGGCCAAAAAATGGGGTCTGCAGAAATCCGACTTGATGACAATCGCTTTTCTGGATGCATATGGGATATCAGGATAATTCATCACCACTTAATTCATTCACTAAGGACAGCATAATAAGTTGCTTTACAAAACACGCAAGAGTATAATTTAAAGGAAAAGTTAATGGTGTAATTGTGTAATACAGAATAGCACAAATAGGTAAGGTACTGTATAACGGGGAAATAAACAAAAGTAAGGAATGAAAAAACTGGAAAATACATTACTACTGGAAATTTGGCCATTTCTGTCTAAGATCATCTACAAGACGAGAATACAGAACAATTATTTGGAATTGATGTGCTGACAGATTAAGTGATAAGAATTAAACATGTAACCCTGTGGTTTAAAGATCCAAAACCTGGGTGAATACCCCTTATGATCCAAGAAATTAAAATGAACACCACAGTGTAGCGGGGCAGGGGCTTTCTACCACAAGGAATGCTGAACTGAAATGCAAGGGAAGATAGAATGTAGGCAGTTTTGGATTTAGGAGTTTATGTTGAAGGGCAAATAAAATGTGAGGTTATACCGTGTTTCCCCAAAAATAAGACCGGGTCTTATATTAATTTTTGCTCCAAAAGATGCATTAGGGCTTATTTTCAGGGAATATCTTATATTTATTTATGTACAACAATATACATTTATCCAAATACAGTCACTGCGTTGGGCTGGCGCCCTGCCCGGGGTTTGTTTTCTGCCTTGCGCCCTGTGTTGGCTGGGATTGGCTCCAGCAGACCCCCGTGACCCTGTAGTTAGGATATAGTGGGTTGGATAATGGATGGATGGATGGATGGAAATACAGTCATGTCATCTTCTGGAATATCGTCATAACTCTCCACATTCAAACTCTGAGTTCCAGCCTGAATTACTTGCTACTCCGGCTGCTTTGCTGCTCCAGTGCTTCGATGTTTTATGAATGGTTCGATGTGGTGAAGCAAAATGCCAACATGCAAATACATCCATGTTGCTTTTATATTCAAGCGTCACATATTTCCCAAAGTAATGACGCGATACATTTTAAAAGTCTCACATACCATCTTCTGTGCCATCTTTTTTCTTTTTTGCACCTTCACAATAACGTCAGAATGTACGGCAGCGTATTTGAGCCACAGAGAAAAAAAATAAGGACATAATGAAAATGTCTATTTTGTGATTAAAGTGGAAATTTCAGCTTTAACCTCGAAATGTCCACTTTAACCTCGTAGTTTACTTTGTTATTAAAGTAGACCGTCGTAAACGTCATCTTAAAACCAACCCAGTTGTTAAATCGCTGTGCGCTTCTCTGGTTTCCTCCTGACCTGACAGCAGCAGCAAGCAGCAATAGATCGCCACACAGAACACAATACATTTATAATATTCCAGCTCTCTGCACATTTTGAATTCTTGGATTTATACTTGACATCACTTTCATGATGAAATGCATTAAAATATGAATGTTACATTTTACACATAAATCGTTAACTTTGTTTAAATAATGAATACTGTTAATAGTTACACATATGGGGGTGGCTCCGTGGTAGAGCGGTAGCGCTGCTGTCTCGCATGGAGTCACATCCCTTGCGATCCCTGCCAGGAATTTGCATGTTCTCCCTGGTGGGTTTCCACAGTGTGCTCAGTTTTCCATCCAAAGACATGAAGGTTTGGGGATTTGGAGAAGCTACAATCACGTTAGTGCAGCGTTTCTCAACCTTTAAGTATTTGTGACCCGAGTTTTAATCGCCCCCTAACATTTTGTTGAAATATAGATGCATATTTTATAATACCTACTTAACTTTTATCAACATTTATCTAACTCTATATTTATTGTTCTAGTATCAGAATGTAGTTTAAGTTAATTTGTTTTGGCTTCAACAGATGTTTTTTTCATATTTCTGATTCTTGTTTTTTTTTTCACATCTTCGCACCCCCCTTTCTGTTACTTCGCGCCCCCCTAGGGGGGCCCGCCCCACAGGTTGAGAACTACTGCATTAGTGTAGGTGTGTGCTTGTGTTCACATTGCGATGAGCTGATACCCCTTCTGGGGATTTTGTTTCTGTCTTGCGCCGATGCTGCTGGAATGGGCGCATCCCCGATTGATGGATGTAATCATTAAACATCCTTTTCAGAGGTATTTGGGTAAGGTGTCCTCAGAATTTAATGGATGTTTTGGAAACATCATGTGAAGTATAAACCTGGCCTTAGGCGCCTTATGTTTCCAGCTGACTAGGGCTTATTTTTGGGGTAGGGCTTATATTACAGAGTAGCCTGAAAATCATGCTAGGGCTTATTTTTGGAGTAGGTCTTATTTTCGGGGAAACACGGTATCACAAAACTGTTGAATATAAACCAAGGAATGTTATACTTGGACAATATAGTACACTAATATGACTCCATCTGGAATAGTTTTTGCATTTCTAGTCGCCACACTACAAAACAGACATAGCAGCACTTGAAGCTTTGCAGAAGAGAGCAACCAAGTGCACCCTGGGATTTAAGGGCATGTCCTATGGTGACAGACTTAGAGAATTAGCAGACGAGACTGGGCGCGGACTTAATGCAGATCTTTAACATTCTCAAAACCATTGATAAAGTAGATTCACAAGAATATTTTCATCTTAAGGGTGAATCACATACTCAAGAACATCAGTGGAAATTAAGGGGAAGGGCATGTAGGACTGAAGCCAGGAAGAACTTCTTTATGCAAATCTTTGTGGAAATCTGGAACAAACTACTGAAGCATGTAGTTAATGGAAAAACCCTGATTAAGAAGTGTCAGGATGAGATGTTAGGACAGCTTAACTATAAGCAAAACAAATGAACCTGAATGGCTTCCTCTGGCTTGTCAAATTTCTGGTGTTTCTTAATATGACACATTGCAGGGGACAACTTGCAAAAATTAAAGCACAGCCTACTGTAGTTTCTTTGTTGCAGCTGACTACGAGATGACTTGTAGAAAGGCACAGTGAAATAATGAAATCATTTATAAAAGAACAATTACTGTACGTGTTTAAAATGCTAAGGTGTTAAAAAGACACTTCGGTAGAATGAATTACAGTAATCCCTCGCTATATCGCACTTCGACTTTCGCGGCTTCACTCTATCGTGGATTTTAAATGTAAGCACATCTAAATATATATCACGGATTTTCCACTGGTTCGTGGATTTCTGCGGACAATGAGTCTTTTAATTTATGGTACATGCTTCCTCAGTTTGTTTGCCCTGTTGATTTCATACAAGGGACGCTATTGGCGGATGGCTTAGAAGCTACCCAATCAGAGCATGTATTACATATTAACTAAAACTCCTCAATGCTATAAGATATGCATCCCGCGCAGTGCTTGATTGTTTGCTTGTCTCTATCTCACCCTCTCTGACATTCTCTGTGCCTGACGGAGGGGCTGTGAGCAGAGGTGCTGTTTGCACAGAAGCTGTTTGCCTAGTGGATACGGACGCACCTCTAAGAAATGCCGCTTTATCGCGGTGCTTCCAAAAGCACACTTATTGATTTTTTGATGGTTTGCTTTAATCTCGCGCTCTCTCTCTCTCTGACGTTCACTGCGCCTGACGGAGGAGATGTGAGCAGAGGGGCTGTTTGCTTAGAAGATACTAACGCTCCTCTAAAAATGCTGCGGCAAACTTAAAAGCACACGTATTGATTTTTTGATTGTTTGCTTTTCTTTGCGAGCGCTATCTGTCTCTCTCTCTCTGAAATTCTCTGCTCCTGAAGAGAAGATCTATTTGCATTCTTTTAATTGTGAGAAAGAACCGTCATCTCTGTCTTGTCATGGAGCACAGTTTAAACTTTTGACTAAAGGGTGTTATTTCATGTCTGGAGGACTCTAATAATGTTAACAGTGTGGGAAAGTGTATAAGAGCTTAAAATATATAAAAATAACTACACAAACATATGGTTTCTACTTTGCGGATTTTCATCTATCGCGGGGGGTTCTGGAACGCAACCCCCGCGATCGAGGAGGGATTACTGTATTCCCTTTCATGAATACACATTTTTGACATAATGCCACCTGCATGGGTAAACAACAGAATTTTAAAGACTAGTACCAGCAATTCTTAAAGGAAACAATGTGTCAAGTTTCAGTTCTTCTTAAAAATAAACAATCAAATGATCTGTGTAATTTTAAGACATTTTAAGTAGTAGAAATGTTTTAAGACAAAATGAGAAGAATGTTGAGCTTAAACTGAGGTTCATATAAACAAATGTTCAGCAATCAATTCAATAGTGTAATAAAATTGGCAATTCAGAAGTATGCAAAAAGTCAACACCAAAACCTACAACAGAAAAGAACTTACATAAGAAACAAATTATTAGCAACTATTTCTGGCATTAAGAATAAAGCGGTGACACTTTATCAGCACAGGAAGATAATTGGAGGAATCTAACAGGTTCCTATTTCTGTAACATTGGAGAATGAAATTCACTCTGACAATGTAAAGTGGGATATAGTAAACGTTCCTGTACTCTGCTGGTAGCACTGTGATCACTGCAGCCTGTTGCACCTTATCACAGGAGCAGCATTCATGAAGATGACATGAATACAATGAACCCAGAGCAAGGATAAAAGTTAGGTGAAAAGTACGTCGAACTGGCCTGTCTTCATAAACAGAGATTGCTCAATTGTGTTTATGAAGTTGGATGTAATGGCGAGTCACATCAAGTTCAGGTACAGAGCCATTTGTTCATTGTGGAGAGCCAGCTTAAACTTATTTCAGATGTGATTTTAATGCAAATCACTGTTTCACCTGATATAATCAGATGGAGTAGAAAAGGCCGGAGAGCGACTGCAAATTAGGAAATGAGCAATGGGGGAAAAATGAGCACATTACAGATACAACTAACAATGTGATATCCAGTCATTGAAATACTCACCAAATCTGTCTATGTTAGTACCTAAGGAGATAAGTTACATCATTCTGATTAATGTATATTAAACTCAGGAACAGGAACGATCCACTCTGTACTAATAGTCTAATGAATGAATCATTCTGATCCTAAAATGCTGTTGGCTTTATGTGGACACAACAAGCTGGACTGGCTCTATTCAACTGTCACAGCCTTTAAATGTAAACCTGCAGTACCACTCAACAGATCTGAGCACATCTTACTGCCACCTACAAGTCTGTGACGGACAGCGGCAGCTCTCACATTCAAGCCAGAAGTTCTAATGTGTGTTTGGGGGTTGTTGTTTGTTTATATACATATATATATATCAGTAATGGTGCACTGCACGATAACATGCAGTGAATACACTTGACTTGAACATACTCAGTTGAACCTTGCCCTTGACTTTCATTGACCATATATGTGTACCAAATTTCAGGTCAGTAGATCAAATGGTTTGGGAACTGCAGCTCTTCTTTCCTTCATCCTAGTGGCCTGCTTCTTCTCTTCTTTTGTCGGCATCTTTTCGCGTTAAAGCTGATTAAGTCTCTTTAACTGTTGCAATTACTTAGTACGTTTTCCTTAATTTTTCACTTAAGCTGATACTTAAGTTTTCAATCTGCCTCAAGAATGATTTGAGATATGGAGAGGCAGGGGAAGTGACCGCGAAGGTGGTAGGAATGAGAACGGCGCTCATATGCATGCACTGCACAGCCGCCCTGCTACCTGCTGCCAAGAGTTGATTCTACAATAAAATAAAATAAAAAAAAAAAGAGTAATAATTCCCAAACTCTTAACACTTTTAATATAAAGCTGTAGTGCAGTTTCAGCGTAGTATATATGTATCAAATTTCAGGCTACAGTTTATTTGATTTTTGGAGGTCAATTATCACTCCAAAAGTGGATAGTAGATGCCACGTAGCATATGTGTACCAAATTTCAGGTCAACGGTTTGCAAGCTGCAGGTGATTTAAAATCCTGGACCGACAAATTGACAGCCACAGTATACAGTGGTGGGTACGGAAAGTATTCAGACCCCCTTCAATTTTTCATTTTATATTGCAGCCATTTGCTAAAATCATTTAAATTAATTTTTTTCCTCATTAATGTACACACAGCACCCAATATTGACAGACAAAAAAATAAGAATTTTTGAAATTGTTGCAAATTTATTAAAAAAGAAAAACTGAAATATCACATGATCCTAAGTATTCAGACCCTTTGCTCAGTATTTAGTAGAAGCACCCTTTTGAGCTAATACAGCCATGAGTCTTCTTGGGAAAGATGCAACAAGTTTATCACACCTGGATTTGGGGATCCTCTGCCATTCCTCCTTGCAGATCCTCTCCAGTTCTGTCAGGTTGGATGGTAAATGTTGGTGGACAGCCATTTTTAGGTCCCTCCAGAGATGCGCAATTGGGTTTAAGTCAGGTCTCTGGCTTGGCCGTTCAAGAACAGTCACAGAGTTGTTGTGAAGCCACTCCTTCGTTATTTTAACTGTGTTCTTAGGGTCATTGTCTTGTTGGAAGGTAAAACTTCGGCCCAGTCTGAGGTCCTTAGCACTCTGGAGAAGGTTTTTGTCCAGGATATCCCTGTACTTGGCTGCATTCATCTTTCCCTCGATTGCAACCAGTCATCCTATCCCTGCAGCTGAAAAACACCCCCACAGCATGATGGGCTGTATTAGACAAGTGATGATATCTATACAAAAGGACGAAGGTCCAAGTCTTTAGAGTCCTGGTGCTTCCTGTCTTGCTATATGGTTGCGAGACTTGGACACTATCCAGTGACCTGTGATGAAGACTGGACTCCTTTGGTACTGTGTCTCTCTGGAAAATCCTTGGGTACCGTTGGTTTGACTTTGTGTAGAATGAGCGGTTGCTCATGGAGTCCCGAATGAGGCATATTACCTGCATTCTGAGGGAGTGTCAGTTACGGGACTACGGCCATGTGGTGCATTTCCCCTAGCGTAATCCGGCTCATAAGATCCTCATTTTTGGGGACCTAAGTGGCTGGACCAGGCCAAGGGGTCGCCCATGTAACAGCTAGCTGCGGCAGATAGTGGGTGATTTCCGGAGGGTGGGACTGGGCCGTGTGTCTGCCTGGGGGTTGCCAACCGGGATCCCAAGTTGTTTTGTCATGTAGTGGGTGCAACAACGCACTGTACCAGTGCATGCTCCCCAACTTGCCTTGACTTGTATAAATCAGCCAAATACTCAGTCCCTTCTTTCTTTCTCTTTCTCTTCTTCTCTTTCTGTCGCCTTCTCTCCTCCGCACTCAAGCTCACTCCTCTACCTCCCAACTCCAGCTACTCTAAAGGAGTGATGCAGTCCCTTTTATAATGCCCCGGATGTCCTCCAGGTGCCCCATGATGATCTTCCGGGTGTGACGGAAGTGCAGCAATCCAAGGCTCTATAATCCTCTGGGTGCCCCCTAGTGGTGGTCACTGGCCCCAACAGAGTTGAGCTTCTAAGCTCTGATCCTGTAGCCCTGATGCAGACCAGGGCAGCTGCCCTCTCGTGGTCCAGGGGAGGTATTGTCCCTCTCCCGTTTCTTCTGCAACAAGAGCTAGATAGATAGATAGATAGATAGATAGATAGATAGATAGATAGATAGATAGATAGATAGTGAAGGGCACTATATAAAACAAAGATAAATAGAAAGAATGGATGGAGTTTGTTGATCCCAAAGGCACTAGACCATAAATTACAAGGTCTCCCTGCTCATGCCTAAGTGACCATAATCGTTCCAGCTAACCTGTATTCCACAACTTAAATAAGATGTGTATATAACCGTACTGCAGCAGTAAAATGCATGTGATTGGTTTTGTCTACAGAAACGCACTATAAAGAAAAATTGCTTTTTTGTATTAATGTAAGAGTGTTCAGTTTAAATCATTTTGCCATCTTTGCTAGATTTTTTAAAACTAGATTTAAACTTTAATATATTTTTCTACATTTTTACTTTTTTCTGGTTTAATTCTTAGTATTTCATTATTTAGCCGTCATTGTGTTTAGATCTGTCTAAGAAATCACCGGCATTAAAAGTAACAACAAGTATGTTAAACAAATGCTGACCCTTATTAATGAAATAAGTTTGCCAAGAGCATATCTTTTTAATCACATTTTTCTTGAAAACACAAGCCTGAACATCCATTGACAGGGATTTCCTCATATTAAAATTGCTATTCTTCAGTGTCTTGTCAAAAATAAGATATTGATGTTCAAAATAGCAGATTGCAGCTTTGGACATAAACTGAGTACACAATGCATATTTTTTTTTCCAATCCTGGCTTGCATCTCCCAGCTGGTGCCATGGAATTAGTGGCACCTTTGCCCCTGAATGAGGCCATCTGTGTGTTTGGCAAGCAAGAAATTAGGGCATCTGCCATTGACAGAAAAAGATACTGTGTAAGTAAGTATAAAACCGAGGAACAGCCACAGGTCCACCCTTGGACTGATGTCTTCAATAGTTATTGATGTGTTTACTTGTGACTGCGATGCTGACGACACTCAAGTTCACTAATTTCTTTGGTCTTCTTTAAAAGAAGTCAGATGGAGCAGCAGATGGATTCGATGTCGATACAGGTTGATCAGCTTACAAACAGAAAACAAGAGGGAGAGCGGATTTTCACTGACATGACTGCACATTAATGTGCAGAAAACAACTGAACTGAATGTATCAGCAAGACAAGTCATTTCTGTATGGTGGAAATTAGAACATAGTCACCATTTCATTTTGCTTTGTAAAGGAGTCCACAAATTTCAGCAAATTTGCCTGCTTCTGATGCAAGAGCCCTCTACCCCTCTATACCACACTAGCATTCCTAAATAAAACTGAATTGGCATCTTAGATATGATTTAAACGCAACTAAAATTAGAAACAAATGAAAACACAGCTGTTCTACTGTTTGTGTTGAAGTTTTTGGCGTTATATTTGTTTTTTTAAAACTGCCCCATCTGCAGACACATGTGTTAAAGATCTGTAGTGGAAACCTACCAGGGTTTGGACTCCAAACTGTTAAACTGGATTAATAGTTTAATATAGGAAAGAAGGTTGATTATTATTCATTTTTATTCTTTATATGGCAGTTGTGTTGATCCAAAGTGATGTACAAAATCGATCTTCAAACAATACACCAAGCAATCACAGAAATTACAAAGTTAGCTGAAATAAACTAAATTTAACATTTTTATAATTTGTGCTGCAACTCAATAATGCTATAAAAGTTGTCACCCTGTCCCTACCACATGTCACTCCTGTGATTTACACCTGCAGAAGAACCTAGGAGTCATGCTAGACATTTTACATCTAGGCAGTGTACAAAAGCCATTAAGTCTAACAGGATGTTACATTAGATAGCACAATACGTGGAGTACAAGTCAATCGAGGCAAAGCGTAAGTTATATAATGCACTAGCGAGGCCTCATCTGGAGTACTGTGTACAGTTTTGCTCTCGTAGCAGCACTGGAGAAAGTCTAATATGGAATAACTAGGCTCATTTTGGGACTAAGAGGTATAAGCTTGTAGCAGCGCTACTGAAATGGCCTACAAATCCAAGCAGCCCCGGTAGTGTTACACTATTGGGCAGCTTCAGAGTGGGGTGGGGATGAAAAGGGCCCAAAAAAGGTGATTGTGATCACCGGTGTGTATTTGTTTCTACTCCTCACATCCTATTAGATTACAAATACAAATACTGTGGATTACAGTTTCTTTCTGAAAATAAATGCTTATATGGGAGCGCTCCCAACTTTTACACATTGTCATGAAACAACTGGGACATGGTAGGACAAAACCTCCATAACATTCAGGAAACTGTTCACTTGGCATCTCAATTCATTTTCACCATCATCACATCTGTGGAGCCATACTGTTTGTGGACTTTTATAGGGTGAGTGTTTGTCATTAACTGATTTGAGCTCAGTGCTTTGTCGGATGTTATTTATTTAGTGTCTGATAATTATCTCCATTCGAGGAATTTGGGTGGGCTTTTGTGTGCATGTTAGTTGTTCAATGACTGTTTTTCTCTTTCTTTCTTTATTTAATTTATTCTTTATCATTCACTTATTTTGAGGCACTTTTTGTGTCTCTGTATGTGAGTGTGAGAGCTGGGTCAAGGCTGGGGTCCTGCAATGAAATAAATAAATAACTGTTTAAAGACTGCTACAAGCTACTGTATCAGGAGAGACTGAAGACACTGGACCTTTTCATTTTAAACAAATGGAGATAACGAGGTTAATGGCTGAATTGTTGAAAATCATGAAGCGAATTAATACAGTGGATCCCAGCTGTTATTCTAATATTAATTCTTAAAGAAGAACACAGAGACGTAGATTGAAAGTTTTTGTCACAAAGAGTAACACAGACACATAAAGCACATTGCCAAGTATCGTGGTAGGCAGCAGGTGCTTAGGGACTTTTAAAAGCTGAATCTATGTCAATTTAGATAGCTTAGTTTTAATAATATTAGCAAGCGTGTTTTATAGGGCCGGGCGGCACGGTGGCGCAGTAGTAGCGCTGCTGCCTCGCAGTTAGGAGACCCGGGTTCGCTTCCCCGGTCCTCCCTGCGTGGAGTGTGCATGTTCTCCCCGTGTCTGCATGGGTTTCCTCCGGGCGCTCTGGTTTCCTCCCACAGTCCAAAGACATGCAGGTTAGGTGCTGTGGCGATTCTAAATTGGCCCTAGTGTGTGCTTGGTGTGTGGGTGTGTTTGTGTGTGTCCTGTGGTGGGTTGGCACCCTGCCCAGGATTGGTTCCTGTGTTGGCTGGGATTGGCTCCAGCAGACCCCCATGACCCTGTATTCGGATTCAGCGGGTTAGAAAATGGATGGGTGGATGTTCTATAGGTTTGCACTGACTGAAAACTCACCAAAAAACAAAAATAAGCAACTTATCCTGTTGAATTAAGGAAAGTTTCTGTAAAATAGGGAAACAGCCTTCAGTGTGGGTGGTGGTGGTACTGCCACCATGCTATCCGCTGTGACAGGTTTGCTGTCACTGTAGCCTTCTCTTTTTTATCAATAACTTCACTGTTCATTTCTGATAGATACAAGATACCCTGCATCTGCCACCAGTGGTTTTTTAATTCATGTAAACCTAAACCTGATCAAACCAGTCTCAAACTGATAACTTCTGCAACATAACTACCTTAAGAGATAAAACATTCCTCTAACCTGGCAGAATACATTCTTTAGTCTGAATGGTGAACACCCTTGCACCAGCTGATGTAATGCTACTGTTTCTTCTATTTTAGTTCAGCTTCTGAGGTGTACAACAACAACAACAACAACATTTATTTATATAGCACATTTTCATACAAACAGTAGCTCAAAGTGCTTTACATATTAAAGAATAGAAAAATGAAAGACACAATTATAAAACAAAATAAATCAACATTAACATCGAATAAGAGTAAGGTTCAATGGCCAGGGGACAGAAAAACAAAAACTCCAGACGGCTGGAGAAAAATAAAATCTGTAGGGATTCCAGACCATGAGACCGCCCAGTCCCCTCTGGGCATTCTACCTAACATAAATGAAACAGTCCTCTTTGGATTTAGGATTCTCACGGAAGGGCTTGATGATGATGATGGTCACGTAGACTTCTGCCTTTTAATCCGTCCATCATTGTTGGAGCATCATGAAGCTTTGAGTAGGTGGAGGTGGCGCAGGCCACCACCACAAAGAAACCGGAAAAAGAAACAGAAAAGAGAGTAGGGGTCAGTACGATTTTAGAGCCACCATGAATAGTTATTATGATGAATTGAACATATAGAGTATCAGGATTAAGTTAAATTACGATTAAATTGAAGTTATAAAAAGGCCATGTTAAAGTAATGTGTTTTCAGCAGTGTTTTAAAGTGCTCTACTGTATCAGCCTGGCGAATTCCTATTGGCAGGCTATTCCAGATTTTAGGTGCATAGCAGCAGAAGGCCGCCTCACCACTTCTTTTAAGTTTTGTTCTTGGAATTCTAAGGAGACACTCATTTGAGGATCTGAGGTTACGATTTGGAATATAAGGTGTCAGACATTCCGATATATAAGATGGGGCTAGATTATTTAAGGCTTTATAAACCATAAGCAGAATTTTAAAGTCAATCCTGAATGACACAGGTAACCAGTGTAGTGACATAAAACTGGAGAAATGTGTTCTGATTTTCTTTTCCTAGTTAGGATTCTAGCAGCTGCATTCTGCACTAGTTGCAAACGATTTATATCTTTTTTGGGTAGTCCTGAGAGGAGTGCGTTACAGTAATCTAGTCGACTGAAAACAAACGCGTGAACTAATTTCTCAGCATCTTTCAGTGATATAAGAGGTCTAACTTTACTTATGTTTCTTAAGTGAAAAATGCTGTCCTAATGATCTGATTAATATGTGATTTAAAATTCAGATTACAGTCAACAATCACCCCTAAGCTTTTTACCTCCGTCTTGACTTTTAATCCTAATGTATCCAGTTTATTTCTAATAGCCTCATTGTATCCATTATTGCTGATCACTAAAATTTCAGTTTTCTTTTATTTAACTTGAGAAAATTACTATTCATCCATTCTGAGATACTAGTCAGACATTGTGTTAGTGAATCAATAGAATCGGGTCATCAGGTGCTATTGATAAGTACAGCTGTGTGTCATCAGCATAGCTGTGGTAGCTCACGTTGTGCCCTGAGATAATCTGACCTAACGGAAGCATGTAGATTGAGAATAACAGCGGACCTAGGATAGAGCCTTGTGGAACACCATATTGGATATCATGTGTCTTGAGTTGTAATTCCCACAACTAACAAAATATTTTCTCCCTGTCAGGTAGGATTCAAACCAATTTAAGACACTGCCAGAGAGGCCCACCCATTGACTAAGGCGATTTCTAAGAATGTTGTGATCAATGGTGTCAAATGCAGCACTCAGATCTAAGAGGATGAGAACAGATAAATGGCCTCTGTCTGCATTTACCCGCAAGTCATTTACTACTTTAACGAGTGCAGTTTCTGTGCTGTGATTTGTTCTAAAACCTGACTGAAATTTATCAAGAATAGCATGTTTATTTAGGTGGTCATTTAACTGCATAATGACTGCCTTCTCTAGAACTTTACTTAAGAAGGCAGGTTAGAGATGGGTCTAAAATTTTCAAGAGCTGAGGGTCAAGATTATGTTTCTTAAGTAGGGGTTTAACTACAGCAGTCTTAAGACAGTCTGGGAAGACCCCAGTATCTAGTGACAATTTACTATGTCAGAACATTATCAATTAGCACGCCTGATACTTCTTTGAAAAACCTTGTTGGTATCGGGTCAAGGACGAGGTGGAGGGTTTTAATTGAGATATTATTTTTTGTAAATCAGGTAAATCTATCCTAGTGAAAGAGTTTAATTTGTTTATAACAGGATGCTGGGGTTTAGGAGGATCCTTAGTGTTGGGGAGATATACTATGTTATTTCTAATATCATTAATTTTTGATTGAAGAATACAGCGACAGCCTCACAGGTTTCACTGGAAGCACTTAGGAGGCATTCCTTTGAGCTACCTGGGTTTAGTAGGCGATCAATTGTTGAAAATAAGACTCTGGGATTACTAGCATTGTTATTTATAATCTTGAGAAATAGCAGCGTCTCTCAAGACGGACAGTGTTATTGTATTCTGTTATTTTGACTTTTAATATTTCATGGTGGATAGTAAGTTTAGTCTTCCTCCATTGACGCTCAGCTCTACGG